>NC_140360.1:27154225-27781246 GCF_963514085.1 Chelon labrosus | reverse complement strand
GATCAAGGTTCCAACCACTGCTGCTGGCAGCAGCCAGGCAGTGTAGAAACCTACAGAGACATAAAGCTCCATTAGACTGCAGCTCTCAAGTGATGGGGGGGCAATTATACAGCTGCACTGATGTTTAATGCTGGAGTGTTGTCCATTTCATCCGGAGGATAATAGTTTTATTGTCTAGAGCCTGTCCTGAACTTTTCTGCTGACTGAGGTTAATGCTACACTCCACTCTTTGTTCTGAATGGAGCTCACTTCCCACTTGTGCTGTTAGTTTTAAAAATGTGCAATTCTCTCTGCACCAGGTGGATATTGCCAAGTAAGTCTTCCAGCCAGTTAGATGGAACAAGAGAGCTTGCCTGGCTATAGCTCAGATGGTTCTGTTACACAGTAAAAGCATTGTGTGGATTATTCAGATTTTCATTTACTAGTTAGTGAGAGAGATGATTTTAATATGTAGGAATCAAAGGGCTGATTGTAAGTCACACACTGAAGACTAAAATATATATAAATATATATATATATTTGTCAAACCACAAAATTAATTTAGTAAAATATATGTAAAACTGCTAAACTGTATGCAGTGATTCAGACTGGAAGGTGTCTGTACTGTGTGGTGTCAAAATATGTCCAATTATATCCGCATGAGGAAATCAAAGTAGCTTGAATACCAACTATGTTTAAATAAGAATGAATATTTACCCAGCCAGGCAAAGTAGAGTGCAATCTTCTCTCCAAAGTACTCCCTGATATGATCCAGTGGTTGGTACTTGTACCATTTGCACCAGCGGGCCCAGTAGCGGTAAAGAACCTGCCTCTGGTTCAGCTCGTCAGGACGGGTCTCATACTTGGGAAGCTGAAAAGGACCCTGCAGGAAACAAACACGCTCATGAGTAGAGAGGGGAAAACTTCACAATTTAGCTGGAGGACAGATAACAATATCTCACCTCGTGCAGGGGGAACACTGCTGAGTAGGCACCTTCATTTACCAGCCTGTCCACACCTACTTCAGCCCTCTTCCTTTTGCCATACACTGTCCTGGCAAGAATCTCATAAACCTAAAACAAAACACAACTCTCACTCTCTTAGAGAAAACCAACACTGAACACATCCAGTATGCTGTTACACTGTAACACTTGTGTTACTTACAACACGGTGCCTCTGTGTATTAGTGAAGTATGCTTCATGGTCTTCACAACCAAGGAATCTACAGAAAGTCATTCGTTAAAAACAAAAATACACTGATAAATAATGAATTCAAAGTGACCCGTTCCTACTGTATCAACCACAACTCACCTGCTCATCTTTGACTTCCGAAAGGCACATGTGTAATAGTCCAGCGGCCTGTTTGGCACAGACTCCGTCATTGCGTTAGGTATGCATAGTCTTTTCAGTACTCGAGCAGATGTGTTTAAGTCCAGATTTGGCTGTGCCTGGGAGCAAGACACGGAGCATGAACACCACAAGACTCAAACTTTCTTTATCTTGGTGACACCATTTTGTAATTATAGTTAAAGCTGAAACTGATGGGAATATCATTAGTTCTGCAGTTTTTGATCATAAAACAAAGTAATGGACACATCAACATATAGAGCCGATGGTGGGGCACATCAAGGGGGCCACATTGCCCGCAAAATTTCAACTGTAAACTGATTACGCTCCTGCAAAGATCTGCTGGACTAATCAAATCACTGGGGTGGGCTTTATGTGGTTATAGATAGAAGAGACACAGTATTGTAGTCAACACATCATCTGAATTTGTTCACAACACAATGTCTCTGATTGGTTTTAGGACAGCCCTGTGATAGACTAGCGACCTGTCCAGGGAGGCTCCAGCTCTACCTACCTACCTATCTACCTACCTACCTATCTATGTATAATACTCGTGCTTACCTGCAATGGGGCTCTAAGGCAAAGTTCCTCAGCATAATACACCATCACATCCCAAGGAGCGCTGATTTTAAGAAAATGTATTGTTTTCTTTTCATTAGCTGTTTCCTCCTGTAAGGAAGAGGAGTGAAAAAAAAGTTGCTAATTAAGAAGTCAATAGAAATAATGAGTAGATTTAGAACCTGTCATTAAAGTAACGCTGCATAACTTTGGTCTCCCCATTCTGCCAGTGAGAGTAATTACAAAAACCTGACACATGCGTAGGATGGATGCCTACATTGTACAGTCCCTCAGTCCCTGTACTTCATCCAGGTAAAGCTACACCAATGGTAATCTGTGTTTGTTTAGACTGTATTCTTTCCACTGAGTGTAGAGTTTATTTTTTATCTGGAACATCAGAATGCTTTTTTGCACACTTTCTAGATTTAGGCTCTGTGGAACTCCCAGTTAACACAGTCTACTCCATCTCTGTCACTACATTTGCTCTCCTACTCAGCTCCGGCTAACTTATCACTGCTGTGTGACATGAAAAAGCATCATTGCCGGCGCAGTAAAGCTGGAATTTCGCCAAAGACAGCAGCAACACAGATAGATCAACCTGGAATGTAACAACTGTTCATTTATATGTAAAAGCCCTCCACTATAGCTTGAAAGATATAAGACAAAAGACAGATGGCACCTTTTCCATGAGCAATCCAGCATTCTCCAGATTTTGAACAAACTTCTCCCTCCATTGTGCCAGCTGCGCTTTCCTTCGTTCAGACCTGCTGTTCTCTGCAGTGGGAACGGCTTCCCCCTCCTCACCGCTCACCTCGCTCTTCCCCTTCCCTCTCCGCTTCCTCCGTGAACGAACCTCCCAAACCAGCACAAAGTCTAAACCCGGGATAAAGAACTCAAAAGGTCAGAATGAAGGACTGATTAGCTTGTGACCACTGATCAAATGCAAGCTGCCGTCCACTCCTTACCGATTTTAGTCCTTCCATCTCTGAAGTAATTCCCCAGCTGTGGAACTGGCTGGTTACTTCTTGTATTACAGTGAACATGAATGGGATCATCACCATCCATATCTTCATTAGCAGCTGCGGCTGAAAACTGAAAGCAAGATTATCAAAATCTGGACAATAAAAACGAGTGAAAGCTATAGGCAAAGGATTTCCTCACTTCTCTGCACGTTGACACTTTGTTCTGTATGTGGAGTCTTAATTGCATTTCACTGAGGTTTAACCATAAACTGTTTTGCCAATGCACAGCGCTATAGCAGCCTCCACTTTGCAGTAATGAGGCCAGGAAGATGAGACGGAAAATGATCACTGAAAACAGTCTTTCAGCGCAGTAAAGTCACGTCTCACCACAACGTATTATTGATGTCCTGCACCTCACAGCATATTGTGAATATTACATGAAGGATTCAGCTTCTCTGCTACATCTCTCAGAAGTCAGTGAGGTGTGAAGGGATGAGGCAGAGAAGCAGGCTTATTGGTGGCTGCTGTGTGAACAGGCAGTTATTTTCCTACATTTATAGCATGTGAAAAGAGAACACACCGCAGCATCAGAGGAAATAAATGTATAATAGTGCTTACGTATCGTGGTGGGATAAAGCCTCCATTGTGCAGACTACCATAGCTGTCTGTATTTTGTGCTTCACCCCCGCTGTCCAGATCCAGGAGGACCTCTCTGTCTCCCTTCAGCAGCTCTGAGCCCTTCCTCAACATGATGATGAGCAGGTCCTATACAGAGCATTCACTTGAAACTGTGCTGCAGAAGAAATTCATCACAGAAGTAATTCACAGATGATAGCAAGAGAAGGAAAGAGACAGGAAAGCTTTGTACCTTTGCTGTAGTGGAAACGAAAGCTGCTGCTGAAGTCTGAATTTGCAGCAATCTGCGCTTCCCTTCTCCTCTTCCTCTTCTTTATCTCTGCATCCGTCAGGCTCCTCTGCTCCACTGCAACAACTGTGCAGTACCGTAATGGACCTAGCATGGGAGCAGTAGCTTATATGGCGCTGCATCTCAGCAGGCAAAATGTGCACGACACATTTCCATTTTATGAATAATGTAATAGTCAGTGAGGGGCGGAGGACGGAAGAAAAAAGCCCAAGCTCTCACTGGATGTAACTCTTCATTTATGAATAAACACAAGTGGGAGGAATTTCCACTTTTTATTCCTTCACCCATACAAGCTGTGATGTATATTTCATTAAATTGGCTTTGAAATCTACATACAATTAACATAAATTATTTAGCAGAAAAGCTCCACCTCACTCGGCTTTGTTTTCTCTCAGGACTAAATCTGCAAACGCCTTAAGACTGTCACACCTGACAGCTTTCATATGTATCAGCAATATAGGTAACTGTATTTTTTTCTTCCCCAGCTCACATCTTTCAGCTGACCACAATGCTGCAGTCAAAACAAAGCTGTAGTGATAATAGTGGGAGGAGGAAAGGAGACACATTTTCCACAGTAAATTCACTTATGCTGCAGAATCACACTCGGTGTACACTCAGCTGACTGTGAAAAAGAGGGAGGTGTTGGGAACACCATCCCCAATTTGAAGCACAAGTGTGGCAGCATCATGTTGTGATCGCACTTTGCTCAAATTCCCGCAATTTATTGAAACAATTGACCAAAGTTGAACAATTTAAAGAACCCCTCGAAACACTATCTAAGCTTATGGAAGCTTCTGACTCTCTGGGAATGTGATGAAATAATTCTTTCTCCTTGCTGTTACTGACCTTTTTACATCCTTACAAAAAAAAAAGGAAGCTGAGAGAGGGAGTGCTTACTTGGATTAAATATCAGTAATTTCTTTCATTAAACACTGAGTTTAAGTGTATTTGGCTAAGGTGTATGTAAACTTGTTGTTGTTTTTGGTGTGATGCTCTATAGATGATGCTATATCCACAGCTTTGGAATGAGTCATGCCTTATTGGTCAACACAGGTGGAAATTCATTGATTTTCCTTTTCAGAACCACTCTGTTTGGTCTTCACATACAGTATTTCCTATATTCCCATTTATATTTGCCCAGCTCACCTTCCACCTCCACCTACAGGTGTTCATCACTGGAAAGCCAATAATTCACATTTTATTTTGAAATATGGAAGAGGTTGAAATTAATGTCTTACTTTATCCATGACAAAGTTCTGAACTAAGTTCTCTTTTCTGGGATAGATCGTGCTGCTTTTTGCTCAAAGCACAGGCTGAAATTTATAGAATGGAACCAGTCAGTGAAACCATGGAGTTACTTGATGTTAGTTACCAGCTGTAGCGAGTTTATATTGAAATGGCTTTTTGTAGTTGCTAGGGAAACGTCCGCACTGGTTTTGTTCAGATGTTTTATTCTTTTGAACATAATAATGTCATCTTGAGTGTACTTGTGCTGTTGCTATGGTTTCAACAAACCATGAACCCGTCTCTTTGTCTGCATTGTTTTCTCACAACAAAACAAAGCCTGAACATTATAGGAAAGGGTATCTGACTCCTCATTTCAAGTTATGCTGTAAAAATAAAAGGGCTTCAGAGAGGAGGAGAGGCCCATTACAGGATTGGAAGCTAAGATAGAAGACAACCTGGCAACGACAGCATTAACAGTTTGAAATGTATGGACGCTACAGAGGGAGATATGGGGGAAAAAGTTAACAAGCATTGAGTTGTGTAGTGATAAAAATAGTGAAAACAGAATGATGTCGGCAAACTCCCTCTATCAGATTCACATCTATGATAGATAAAGTGCAGAGGATACGAGGCCCTTTCTAAAATAAAATAAAAAAACATGTTTCAGGCTTGTCCTCAGTGTAAAGTGAAATGAAAGAATGACAGAGCAAGGTGAGAAGGGAGGATAAGGGGGATGGCTGATCAGTAAAATAGTTTTGTCTGTTTGGGATGTTTAAAGGAAACATTAGAGATGGAAGAAATAAAAATATCAGAAAGAAGATAGTATCAGCTGTGGCACTAAAGCAGGATGAACTCTCAGATTACTTAATCAAAGGCAGTATTCAGTCCACCATATGAAACACCCACACCACCCCCTCACCCTCCAAATTAAAAATGATTAGTTTAGCTAAACATTAACCTACAGATAGTGCAGCATTTGAAATGCGTATTAAAGGGATACTGAATTTATTTGGGCCTGATTTTACAAACATGCTCTATTAATCCATACAGCAAAGGCCAGAACATCTGGATTTGTTGTTTATAGCTTGGATCAAGCGTGAAAAAATACCATATCCTTTCATTTCCCATAATGCAACTTAATATACACTGATCAGGCATAACATTATGACCACCTTCCTAATATTGTGTAGGTCTCCCTTGTGCCTCCAAAACAGTTGTGACTCATCAGAAAATGGACATGGTCCTTCTGAGGGTGTCCTGTGGTGTCTGGTAACAGAATGTTGTTAGTGGGGACCTTTGGGTCCTATGGGTTGAGGGGAGGGGCCTCTGTAGATCATCCCACAGATACTTGATCAGTTTGGGATCTAGTGAATTTGGAGGCCAGGTCAACACCTTCACGTATTTTTTAGTTGTTCCTAAAGCGCTTTTTGTGTGTGTGCCTGTGTCAGGCTGCATCCTGCTGGGGATGGCTGCTGCCATCAAGGAGTGTCATTGCTATGGGGTGGGGGTGCCTTGTTTGGTAACATCCACATGAATGCCAGATCCAAAAGTTTCCCAGCAGAACACTCTATTGTCACACGATGGTTAATATTTACTTCTCCTGTCAGTGGCTTTAATGTTGTAGCTGATTGGTTTATGCAAACTTCTGAGGTTTTGATATAGTGAATTATGAATAATCCATCTGTAAAACTGAAAAAAATTACTTTTGTCATGCGTAACATAGTCCTAACTGACTTGTCAAAACTATAGTCCGTTAACATTAACATCTGTGAAGTAACTTTAACCTGTGTAAACTTTTTAATTCAACTGTAGCTCTTCATGGACTTCACAAGATTCCTTCAGGACTTCTGGAATGCAACAACTATGGACTGGACAGGGATAGTGATATATTGTTACTACATACCTCGCAAAGCTTCAGTATTATAAATGTTTTAAGGTTTAAGGACAAACTACTTACATGACCTCTACTGGTGTGTCAGAGGAACTGCAACATTGACAAACCCTACCTCAACACAGTAGCATTTGCTTTAAAAGACCTTCAATTCACCATAGTGAAAGTTGTAATTAAACTGTATTAGTATTAAATACCTGAGCATCCGGTGTCTCATTCAGAACAGCGAAGGGATTAAAATAGGAAATTACATAGTAATGAGCGCCGATTATGCCTCATCTTCCATAGAAAAAACATTATTTTACAACTCCGCAACGGATTTAAACAAGCAAGTAGCATGCACAGTGAGGCTAGAGCTGACCTAAGATGCTCTCTTACCTGTGACTCTTCTGTCCCTGCTCTAATTGTGATTATGTTTCCCACACACAGCATGACACTGGTTCGCCCTACAACAGAAATGCTGTCGTTAAAAAGACAACTTAAAGCACATAACGTGTCACCACAGGAGCCAAAGTTTCATTTCAGTTTATTCAGTTACGCTGTCCATTTCGTCAAGGTTTATTTGTACATTCATTCACCTTTATGAACAGTATAAAACCTTCAGGACATGCACGTCTTTACGTGGGAGTTTAGACCGTTATCTTCGATTAGTGCTTCATTTACAATTCAATAAAACTGCTAAACATAATACAAATATTACATGCAAGTACATGTTTATGAAGATCCAATACCACCTTTCTCATAATACACCACTTAAAAGATGTCGCCCATTATTGTCCAGCAATGTCCCACACTTAAAAAGACTGACTTTCTCTTCTTTTATATACAGTTCATAGACCACGACTCTGAGCACAGGATATTTTATCTTGATCATCCATCAATCATTTCAAGTAAGTCGAACTATTGCAACTGTACTCCCAGCTCAAAAGGTCATTGAGTAATCCACCGGGGGAAGAGGATTTTAACTACACAGTCACTACACTGAATTATTAAAGGATTTTGTTTTTCATAAAACCATTTCTTAAAGTTGTTATCACTCTGTAGTCTCCTCTGTGCAAAATAACGCCTTTATGCTTCTTGGAACATGGGAGGAAGAAAGCAAAATCAAAAAAATAACAGGAAATTAAAAAACAACAACACTGTATTAGACAAAAGAACTGTTATAAAAAAAAAAAAAAAAGGTGGAGTCTTAAGGTTTTGGATGTTGAGTACCTTTTAAACCTGAGATTAGATTTCTTTGTAACAGAGCCGAAGATGGGGAGACCAAGTGGCACTTAGAAAGGCTTAAAGCACTGATTAATGCCCACATGAGAGTGACACAGTGTGACTTGAGCAGACAGATGCTTGTACAAACATACATAGGTCACATATAAGGGCTGTGTGGCTTCTTGATACTGGTACATTTTCAACACTGTAGTATTGGTTAAAAAAATACCACAGAGTACTGACTGGTCTCTTTCTAGATTTGTAATCAGAGTACTACGATTAGACACCCAGTCCTAAATACAGCATATATTTTGACTTGTCTCTCAGAGGAAATCATAACAAAACATTTAGGACTGTTTGACCCCCAGAACCCACAGCGCCCCCGCTACTGGTGGCAGCTATGCATACAGGTAAGCTCTCCACAGGTCTTTACTAAAAGCTCACTAAAACATTTCTGCTTCACTTTATTAGTCTCAGGTACAGGTCGTGTCGCTGTGCTCTACCTTCCTTTAAACTACCCCATAATTTATAAACATAGAAGTGTTTCCCTTGTTATGGGACAGAAAATCCTACCTGTACACCCTGTAGCTGCTCAGATATACTCATATACATGTATTTTGGGCATGCCATTTACGAGCAGTAGTCTTGAGTAAGAAGCCCAGGGTTTAGGAGGCTCCAAAGAAGTGAAAGGAAAAAATAGTGCTTCATTTTGTATTTGCAGTTTCATCCAGCTCAGCTCTTAAATGGCACATTGTCATTGCAAAAGATACGTCACAAATATCTCAGCCTTGTAATGAGAGCAGTTACACACTGCCACTGACACAGGCAGGGGTTCTCTAATGAGGGTTCATATACATGTAGCACAAGCATTATCATCTACTGCTGATAATTTTTAGGCTTAAAAGGCTTAGTTTAGGGTCTCATAATTCTCATTCCTTTCATATTGATGATATTACAATGGAAAGGCTAGTCTAGGCTGAAAGGCTATTTAAAGATTTTATTTATCTCAAACATGGTCCTATGGCAATAAATGATGACTATTCCAAGGACCGGCCAGATACTATATTACAGTATGTTGACACTAGTGCAAGATAAAAATGAGAAGCCAGAACAACTTGCAGCTCTCAGCCAGTACAGGACTCTTCACACAGACCTTCATTCTAACTGTGGAAATACACATCTGCTAATGCAGAACCAAAGTCAGTACCAAGACAACATCGCCACTAAACTGAATAATTTATTAAGGACTGTTCCCACTTTGTCTAAAAAGGAATTAAAACAGCACAGAGCCACAACTGGTACCATTAGAAAAAAAGAAGCCAAAACAATGTGCAAGTCTGCATGGAAACCTCCACTCATCTCCGCAAAGTGGAGAAAAAGGCAAGTGTGTTGTATTTCCTGATAGAGTGTTTATCTCTATGGAGTTTAAAGTGATGAAGCAAGAGATCAGATAGACATTACAGGCGTTAGAATCTTAGGTAACAGTGCTAAGAGTTGAGTATCTAGATATACATCAGATCCTCTTTCTCTGACACTAGTGCACGACGTGTATGTGAGAATAACTCAGTGAGTTATGTGCCCTTAGAAGACCAGACACAACCGCCAGTGATTATATATCGATACTGTGCAGTGCCAAACTTCTGCACTACAATTACACCACAGTTCAAGTTTAGTAGAACACTATGTTACTTAGTGAGGATGGAGTGACTGTTTTCTTCACACAGCTGTGTGAGCTGTGAGAACAGTTGTTGTGTGTGATTGTGAACACTAGGTAAAGAGTGCTTCCATTTAAAGAACAAAACGTTTCCCTCCGTCGTATATGGCTTTCTTCATACATATAAATGTATATAATAAGAGGCATCCAAGTAGATCTCCTAAAAGGTATTAATAATTCTCACCAAGTAAGGAAGCTGCTTGTAACTGATATTTGTCTATTTCCCCACTCAGCTTCCTTAATGCAGTACATAATGTCCTGTTTAGTTCATAAAAGTCAAAGGTTAGAATAATGTAACATCAAACGTCCTTGATTTGGCAAATGTGTTCTACATTGCTGCTATTTCTGAAGAATCTTGAAGACTGATATAATGATGCATGACCGGGATCAAATAAAGCACATTATCATTTCAGTGATAATGTCTCCATGGTTTCATCACTGTGACGTGCCACATGCACTGCTACTTCAGCTGAAGCTTCTCAAATCCAACTGTTTCAGAATCAAAAGCCCATCACCTGCCACACTGCGTCTGATTGGTTTATCTCAGTCTCTCAGGGTTGCACTGTTACGTTTCTGACCAACAGATAAGCGGAATATGTGCATGTGTGTCCGTCAGCACCAGGGTTCACGCTGGGCTCTGCCTCGAGCCAGGCTGTCTGCTCTCTGCCAGGCACTCTTCATCAGCTCAAGAGCCTCACCGCAACGTTTCTGCACTAACGGCTCAGACACCTCTCTGTGGGGAAGGTCGACCTGTGGACAGAGAGGACATGCATGAAGCTTCAAACAGATGCATAGACAGTACCAACTGGTATTTATCATATGAGAATATCAGTCTACAATACCTGGAAAACCTTTTTCCATGCACTGTCCAATGCCTGCAGCAGTCGATCTCTCTCTTCACACCCGCTGAAATACAAAACCCACGGAGGGAGGAACTGGGTCCGATCTGATGCGAAATCCTGCAGGCAAAACATAGGGTCACAAAGTGGCTAAAAAGGCCAGTGTGAAGGCGTTAAAAGGTTCCAAACACTAGACAACTATTCCAAAGTTATAGTTAACTCTAAATTAAAATACACAAAAAAAGGACACCCGAAACTCACAATAACGCAGTACTCCTTGTCAGCCTCCAGGCTGACAGTGGTAACATCACAGATATCAGCGCTGCCCAGTGAACGGAAGAAGCTCGTCTGACAGTCCTGATGGCAGGTTAACAGCTTCTTGTCTGTCACCACCAGACAACATGGGATACATGGAGTTGGGGCCACACCCTGAGGGATGACCTGCGGATGAGGTGATTGGAGTTTAATTATACTATGGGGCTTACATCATTGACATACAAAAGGTAATGGTGAGGTTTCTTGCATACAATCAACACCTGAACTGCTGCAACATTACTAATCATTATCCCCTGCCAGGAATTATTCATCAAAGAGCTTTTGAGCATGGTCATTTATGGTTGATAGCTTCAAGTTGATCCAGCTTGATGAGTTCTCCATTTAGGCTTGTATTAAATATATATCAATGAGTACTTTGTATGATATTATAAAGTTCCTTTGATAAAATCTGATATGGGTTATTTTAGGTTTAAATGCCTTTTTATGGTTGTGTAAGCCTTCATTACACTAATTAACAGGTTGTGTGATAACAATCATTATCCTTCCATATATGTGTAATAATCTAACCTAAAGTTGAGATATATGCTCTATTAAAAATATTCTAAAAATATGAATACTTGATAAGGACTATTCCAAGTCTCTCCTTACCCCTTTGGAGACTGACTGGCAGAGCAGCTGCATCCAGTCAGCCATGTCCTCCTCGTTGTTGGCACAGAGCACCAGTGGGGGGCGCTCTGTCAGGATGACTTGGAAGGCGTGTGGCCGCTCTGTGCTGTTTGAGCGACGGCAGCCTCCACAGTGCTCTCCTCTGATGAGAAATGAAGGAGAACAGAATTCTATCAGTTTCTTTCCACTGCTTTTGAACTTTTGTTATAGGTTCAATGTAAATGTCTCCAGTATCATCTTTAGGCCTGAAGCTTACCCCATGGTGACTGACAGCAGAGGTGTCACATCTGTTCTTTCTGCATACAGGTAGAGAATGCCTTTACTGCATGAAAATAGAACAGACATTTATGGTTATCTAATTGAAACATAGATACATTTTTATTACACAAGTTTGTAGAATTCAGATAAAATTTCCAAACACACCGTAATCTCTGGTAATAACAGTAAATAAAGACATGGGTAAATGAGGAAATACGTCAACCACATCAATAATTAACACAAAATCACACTTGTGTACTCATATTAAATACATTAATTTGTAAATTATTACTTAGATTTATTTATTTTTTAGTTGGTTAACAGCTACAAGGACAGAATATTTTAAAAGACTATCATTACTAATGAACAAACATCACTTATGATAATTTATAATGGCGATGTGTTTTTTTTCTCAATGAATAAGGCAAAACTGAGTTGAGTAGGTGGTCTCTAATGTGACTCAGGATGTATTGTGTTCACACCACCATCAGGACACGGATAAATGCGACCCAAACCACCTCCAAATGTGGTCAGAGATCGGATCTCTCTGTCTTTTACACTGGCCACTTGAGATTGGACAGCCCTGCTAGGATCTTAATGAAAGGTCTGAAGAGGCCCATACACTTTATCTGTGCGCCATGGAGTTAAATTAGTTTACAACAAAACCAACTTGCTTGCAGGACTTTCCAGTTGCATGCCATGGTATTTTTTTTCTCTCTATCAGTTGAAACACACAGTGAAATCCAAATGGTGTGTCTGAAGACTCATATTCTGATAAGAATTGAGTACGATAACGATACATTTGAATTTTTACACAACAAGTGATCTTGAATCTTCATGGAATCAGTTCCACAATTGTTGAGAAATAAATCATTAAGACATTATAAAGAATGTGTTAGTGTTCAGTCAGTCTGCCCTGTCTTTAATGGAATGATAGTGAGAAAATCTGCTCAACAACTCTCCTCTATACACAGAAAGGAAGTGATGTCTGGTCATAGCAGCTGGTGAAAGAATATGGTATATGTCACTGTCACTGCAAAAGGGAAGTGAGTAGTGGTAAATGTGATCTATACTTTTGGCATTCAAAAATGTCAGTCTTAAAAGTGACAAATATTGTTATGGGAAGTGACGTGCATGCTGGATGAACACACAATGTCAAAGGGCTTGCCCATACCTGAGAACGAGGTAGCAGCCCTTCCACAGCTCTTTACCCAGATAAGTGGTTCCAGTCCGGTACTGCAGAGTCCCTTCCTTTGTGCTGGAAAGTAGTCCAGCGCTTGGCGGACCATCTTGTGGTGACAAAGTCACATCCATCGGATCCTCCCAGTGAACCAAGGAATAGAGCTGAATAGACACTTCAGACACCTAAAGAAACAGACAAGCACTGCTCTCAACCACTGCTTTCAAAGTCTGCCAAAAAATATGAGTGTTACAGCAGGGATTCTCAGTTTATGTTAGAGCTCCTACACTCTGTCAAATTTAATTAGGGGTTACACAGTCTCGGTTTCCGTACACATTCTTGTCAGAGAAGAAAACAGGTACCATTATGAACAAACAAAATTTTAAATAGCTTACAAATTCTGTACATTTAACACAACTGCTAATAATTTAACAAAGCACAGTGGAGATTGTATAGTTTCTTCCTACACTTGTGCCAGTCATTTATGTGCAATGCAACATTTTGCCTCCTTGGTTTGGTTGTTAATGAGTACTATGCTATTCATATGATCCAAAGAGCTCAGGAAAATCTGAACACGTCCCTGTACAATTTTCACATGCACCAAATACACAAGATACTGTGTCACTGGCCTTAATTCATGAGTAAAATGCTGCACAGCATTCAGCATTATAGTTGCAATTGTTTCATTGGTGTTTATTGTACAAATGAACGCTGAAATAGCCTGAAATGGAAATAAAATCAATCCATTTTTTAAATTTGTGAATGTCACTAAAGGTTAATAAATGTTCTCTCTGTGATTACAAGTTACTACTTTATATTATATGTGATGTTTGACATTGCTTTACCTCACAGTGAGACTCCTGGGAGACAAACTTAGTTAGAGCCAGTCTCTCCATGGTGGCGTCAGTCAGAACAGAGGGATAGGGTGGCTCACGACAACCTTTCACCATGGATGACTTCAGAACAGAAAGGAACCAGCTATATGAAAGGAAGAAAATTGCAAGTCAAGGGACAGAGTATTTATAATGCCTGAAGACCTTTAAGTTTATTGTAATTAAAGTCAGAATCACCCCTCTTCCCATGCTACAATTGTACAGAAATACAAATACAAGGTTAACCAACAGTTTTAACTTCTTTAACAACCTCAGTTCCTAACATGTAAGAACACAAATGTAAACATGAATTTGTAGGACTCTGGGCCTGTTCAGATCTTACATTAAAATCCGATCAGGGCAATCTGATCACAAGTGACCAGCTTTAGGTTGGAGGAGGTGTTCACACCTGTCATTAACACGCGTCTCTAAATTAATCTCCAGCCAGCTCTCTAGATCCAATCTCAGTTTCGTTCTCTCCACACAAATAAACGGCAACATCATCTGGGGCGCAGAACAATATTTTAACCGGTGCGGTCTCTAGTGGATATCTACTGCTGCTCCAGACACGAGAACAGTGCCGTTTTATGTTTTCAATGAATGAGGCAAAACTCTGCCAACGCAAGAGAACCCCTATTGCAGTGTTTTTCAACCTTGGGGTCGCGACCCCACGTGGGGTCGTCTGGAATTCAAATGGGGTCGCCTGAAATGTCTAGTAATTGATAAAAAAAAATTACTGATAAAAAAAAATTTTCAACTAATTATTATTCTTTTTAACATTATGATTTAAAACACCACACACAATCTTAAACAACTGTATTCTTTCAATTTTCATGAATATAAATCGAGTTCAAAATAAAATATCTGCGCTGGCGCATCTTGATTGACAGCTGCGATCACGTGACTGCACAAGCGACAGCTATCTGTCATACGACAAAGCGCATCAGCGATTACATTCGCGAGTCCCAGTGGAGGAATTCTGGTTTGGAGCAAGAGATGAGTACCCAGAGATCTCACTGTGTGCTCTAAAACGGTTGGTTCCTTTTGCAAGCACATATCTGTGTGAAGCTGGATTTAGTGCAGGGTTTCCGCTAGAAAAAATTGGCACCGGACAATGTGACCGGCGGGTTTTCAATTTACCGGACAAATGTTTGAAATTCCGGTAAAATATTATTTGAATTTATTGAGCTTAAAATGCTAAATGATATGCAGGCTATATAAGAATGATATTAAAGCATGTCAATTTATAATGGTTTTATTGAAAGTGCCGTTTTTTAACTGTTTACGCATTTTGTGAAGTGTGCAGCAGCTGAATTTTTGCTGCAGCGCTGTTTTGATTCGGTTCTGCAGTAGTAGTGTAAAACACGGAACTTTCGAGGGATTCAGATCATTCCGAGTCAATATGAGCCGGGTTGTGCGAGTCACTTGAGTCACTTGACCCAAAATGGCCCCATTGCAGCGGTGGCATCTCCTTGCGCACTTGATGGAATCCTAATTAACTTGGGGCTGTAGCAGGAGCCGTCTCGTCCTCACTTCAAATTTATTTGCCAAAATGACCAATAAAATTGCCTATTTTAATAAAATTTAAAATTTGCTTTGAGGGAATAATTACATTTTGACCGGTGGGGTTAGAAATACGTGACATCGGCAGATTTTACCGGCCAAAGTCCGGTAATTACCGGATAACGGAAACACAGTTGTAAAGACAAGCTCGCCTAACTGTACATGTTATCAGGGAAAATGAATTGTCACTGTGCAGTAATCTGGCTACTCTGTATTTGCAACACCGATGATCAAAAACTAATTCTAGAAAAAAAAATGTCTCTGGGGTCGCCAGAAATTTGTGATGTTAAAATGGGGTCACAACCCAAAAAAGGTTGGGAACCACTGCCCTATTGTGTAAGCAGTCTTTAATGTGACAGATTGCGTTCACACTTCCAAAACAATGCTGACACATGCGGCCCACACCACCTACACATGTGGTAAGAGATGGGATCTCTCATATGCGATCTCAATGCGTCCTGGGGTTGTTCACACCTGTACTTTACACTGGCCCTTGTGATCGGATGGGCCAGACTGGATCTAAATGCAAGGTCTGAACAGGGCCTTTGTGTGAAAACATTAAGCACTCACGAAGTTAGAGAGGCATCGGCAGTGTCCAACAGAAATTTTCGCCGTCTGTTGGTGCAAACCACCGTCACTGTCTGCTGGTCAAGGCCCACCTTAAGGAAAGAAAGAAACTTTATTAAAATAAAAACAAAGATGTTAAACATCATGTTTACGTCTACACGGTCAGTCATATACGGTTTGTGATTAATCGATAGAGATAACGTAGAGGACCATGCAGTCTGTTGACTGAAATGTCACAGAGGATATAGGAGTATTTCATAACTGCAGAACTCTATTTATTCAAAAACTTGAAACAGATCCAATTTGTAATTGTAAGATAATAAAAATTAAAAACCACAGCTACAAAGAGAAATGTGAGAAAATGTGGTGACTCACAGAAATATAGTCCAGTTCATTGTAAGAAACAGCATCTTCTACTGTGTATGGCTTCTCTGCAGCACCTGTGGGGGGACACAAAGCACAGCAAAGACACACAGTGAACATCTGTTAATGTACTTTCTGCCTTCCTGGAACATGGTATAGATCCTATGTGACTAATGTAGCAACGTTACAATGACAGGCGCTCAACTCTGCAGAGATCTTACAGACACAAAAAGGAACAGTGCAGGAGGACAGTTTCCACACAGTTTATCAGATCCATATTCCCTAAATTTAAGAGATCACAACATGTATTATGACATCCTACATCAAAATCATTTATTACCAAAACAATCAGATTATGTGGGTTTTCGCCACTTACCTTTTCTAAGCAGGTAGATGTAACAGTCAGTCAGTAGCAGATAAAGGGGCTGCAGGTCCCCTTCCATATGACCTGTACTCATCCTCATCATCTGAAAACATGAACATAATTTGTTGGAAGCTATGGAACAGCTATGGAACTGAATAGCAGAATGCATCACAGCCTTGTAACAAATGTAACAGACTAAATACGCATTTTGTATACACACGGTCCACAAGCAGCAACCTGATACTAGTTGTTGAATTGTAATAAATTTATTTTTGAATGTGTCAAAAAGAGAAAAAGTAAAATATACAAAACTGCATAGAAACAACATATCTACGACCTAAAAAAAAAGTCAAAGGCAACTGAAAAACCGAGCCTTACAACATTTCCACTGAGCAACTGTCTGCACACCACTTCTCCAATGTCAAAATAGTATTAGTAAAGAAAACCAAAATAAAATACACGCACACACACAATAAAAAATACACACACAACACAGTCACTATATAATGTAAGTAGTCTCACTGACATAAATACAAAGAAATTCTCTGTATTCACCTTGAAGAGCTGCTCCTCATTCTCTCTGAACACGTGAATCATAAGAAGCAGCAAGTGATTGTTGTCCACCCTGAATGATGAAGAACATTAGACACGCATTAAATAACATTACAATAACAAACAAGTGATTTAGTTTAAGCTCCTTACTTAAACTCTGCAGGATGAGAGGTTTCAGACGGACTAAGGTTCTCCTCTTGTAGCTGTGGTTCTGCTTCTACAGCAGTAAATGTACTTTTGTGGATTTCCTCTTCTTCCTTCATGTCAGGCTCCTGTCCTGTTGTCGCTTTTGCCTCTGTTTCATTCTCAAGGCCACCTGAAAGAGTTTGTGACTGGCTATGCTTTGTAGAGTCATGGTGGCCACCACTTGTGGGAGCAGAGTCTGGACTGTTGGGGGTAAAGCAGCATAAGTCTGCAGGCACAGGAGACGTCTCCCCTGGGGCTGGGTCAGGTGGCTTCCCCCCTGAGTCCTCTCGAAAGGGCTGCTGTGCAGGAGGCTCAGGGCTCAGATCACAGGCATTACCAATTTTCTCTTCCTCGTCCTCTGGGCGGTCCCATACGTCCTCCCTGTCCAGAGCCCCATTGAGCCGGTCCATGACGTCACGAAGAGGCTGACCCACACTGTCCATGGACGTGTCTGTCATCTCTGGAAGCCGTAGGAGGCCTTCTGCTCCATCCTCACCTCCTTCCTCCACAACCTGTGATCCGACCCTGCTTCTCGTCAACCGTCCTTCACTATCCAGTTGCACTATAGCGCCGTTTACTGAATCAACATCCTCCGGAACCAGCATGTTGTAGTCCATTTCCATGTGCTCTGAGGAGACGGAGTTATGGATGCTGCTGCTGGAATCTGTGGAGCCTTTCCCACGCCTCTTCTTGGCAGGTTTCTTTCGTCTCGCCATCCTGGAGGAACAGAGATGTTAGCTGTGATTACATTCAGACAGAAAGTGATCCTGCATGTGAGATACTGAAGCTGTAGCAACTGCACCTAATGACTTCAAGCTCATTGCTGTTGATTTCTGTGTCATCTCCAGTGGTGGCGGTATTGTTGTGGCTGGCGACATGAACTGGTGTGACGTCCGCTGAGGTGTTGGTGTCCGAGTCCTCGTTGAAGGGGTTGTGTCTGAATGTGGGGCTGTGTGGAGAGATATGAGCTGCTACCTTCCCTTTCACAGTGCCAGAAAGGACTAAAGTGTCGCTGATGACCGTCTGGGGATCTGATCCACTGGACCGTGGGCAGCTGGCTTGGTCAGTCAGGTCACCCTCTACCATGAAAGGCCACACAAATTTAAGATACCGAGTTAATGCAAAATCAGCAGTTATATAGCAGTAATAGATGAAGAAATACAGACGTTTTTGCCTTTTGTCTTGTTGCTAAAGTGGCAAACACAGAAAAGAGAAATTTAGTTTTAAGTTGTAAGTTAGGGGAGAGTTGTTTCTATATACATTTTCTGGAAGTATGTTCATCGTCATTAAAATGTTGACCAACAAAACTACTCTACAAAAACTGTGTGTATTTCTTCATCAGCAAAGCACAATAAATTAGATCAATTAGAACAAGTAAGACATCAAGGAGGTATACAGGCAGCAGCTTTCTTTGCAGAGGCACAGGCCTAGGTGTAGCATTACTACTGTGGCTTCTAGAGATGGTCCATGTACAACTCATTTTTCCATCAAAAACAAAGAAGAATGTTAAATGTTGTATTTACCAAGATCCATCATGAGTAAACTGACCAGTGCTGTTCCCACTAACTTCTTTCTTTGAAAGTTATGCAAGATACTGAAGAGCAAGTTTGATTCAATTAAAACCTATAATTTGTTCAACAACATTTAGCTCTTTCTACCTAGAAACCTAAAATATCTTAACCCTGACGCAAACAGAACCATGGTACAATTTACATGACTTCCATCATTTATTTTAAACCTAACAAGGATTTAACCAATGACACTAAATTAAGTTAACCAAATTTAGACCATGAAATGACTTGTGCAGTATGAGAAAACGGATGTGTACTGCATACTGCAAAGGCTATTGTGAAAATAATCCCTCCATGACCTTTAGGAAATCCTGACTGTTACCTCACACTTAGTTGGTTTAGCTGAACCTAGGCCGTTGCCACACATCACACCGGAAGAGGAGACATTACAAAAAAAAAATGACACACCAGACAGACAAATACACAGTGTACTGCAGACAGACTTGGCGGAGGGTGAGAGTCAGTTACTTCAGGCATTTATCTTGCTGTGGTCAGTAATAAGGCAGAGTAAGCATTAGGGTCTTTCCCCAGATGAGTAACACATGCAGAACATGACAGAGAACAGACAACCCATCCAACACTGAATTCCTGGATCCAAACTTACCGCTCCACTTAATGTGTATGATGGTTTACTTGTTTGCTAATTTAATCCATAAATGAACAGAATAATGTTTGTACACTATCACATTTTACTGCAAGTGGAAATACCAAACTGTGTCACAAAAAGGTTTCATGAGTATGTTTTTGGGAGAGTACCTTTTCTAACTCTTATAATAAGAAGTTAAGCTACTGGCATCATATTTAATTCTAGTGTTCTACTGGCAATTTAAATAATGTCCACTAAATAGATGTATTTACTAAAAACACAACAATAGTCACAAAAATAGGCATGAGCCACAAAACGCCTAAAGGCTGAGCCACTTTTATCCATTTCCCATTGATCAAACTTGTTTCCATGTCTTCAGCTACAGTATTTTGCAAAAGCTAGCAGTTTACACTGGCTATAAGTACCCAGCATGCATTAAGCACACACTGTGGGATGGCCATGCCAGATAGGAGGGAGGAAAGATGGGAGGAATGGAAGGGCAGGAGGGGGAGGGTTGACCAATGTCCCACCTTCCCAGTCTGCACTTGGCAATGACTGCAACACGGGGAAGATGTCACCAAAATCATAATCTAAAAAAAGGAGGGATAACATTCGGCATTAGAGAGAGAAGGAGTGGAGATTGAGTCAATGACACAGTAACACAACATGATATATGGAATACAGAATAACAGAATCAATGAGGGGAAAAATAGATGAGTGTGAACTAAAACAGGACAACTGACTCAGTACTTTGTGGGGAGTGATGAGTGAAGCACTGACTGCAATCAGCCCAGTGATCACGTACTCTAATCATCTGCCTCTGCACGCCAAGTCATCCATCTGATAAAATGTATTTTGGTCTGCAAGGATCAATCTAACTTGTACTTTAACGTGCCATTAGCAACAGGCCTTGAGCTCACCATAAACCCAATAATAAAGGCTGCTACCTGACCTGTATATCACAGGAACACAGTGGGATACTAAGTGTCCAGATTAGAGTCATTTCAAGACACAGCAGCACATAGTATACTGGGCAACTTTAAAGGGGAAAAAATTAATTTACAAACCAATAATAACAAGAAAAAATAAAATAACAGTAAAGGTCCAAATGATTGTTAAACCACTTAGTCAAGTGACGCAAGGGGACAAATATGCAATGAGCTGTGGATTACACGGCTACCAAAAAAAAAAAATCAATGCACCTTACCTTCACTGGAGGGAGCTATGGCACTGTCATCCCACTCCAAGTTGGTGGAGGTGAGGGAGGTGAAGGAGTGCAGGGACAGGCTGTCTGAGCTGGGCAGCCGTTCCTCAAAGTCCAGCACATTCTGGGGTTTGTAGTATTCTGGCATGTAGGGGGCCACGTCTAGATAGGGAGCATCCTGAACCACCAGCACCCAACAACAACATTATAGACATGCTATTAACTTTTAGTGGGTGAATGTCTATTGATGTTGTAATAAAGAATATGCTAACCAGCTCCAGGTCAAAGCGAATGAACTCCAAGCCAGACACCAGTGTGAGAAAGAGCGTGAGGTGGTCGTGACTGCAGACCAGTGCATTCCTACCAGTGAACGAAATTGGTTGACTTCATCACCCAGTTATTTACAACAAAAACATGTGAACCACAAATGGAACTATACACTATATCAATACATCCCCAAGCATAAAAACAACGGAAGGTTTTCAGTGAACTCACTGCATCTTACAAGATAACTTACTTGAAATAATACTTCTGTAACAATCCTTGATTCTCCTGGAAGAGGCGCAGATAGCTCTCTAAAGAGCTCTCACTCAAGGCCAGGTATAACCATGCACGACCTACAAACAACAGAGAAGAGTTCTTTCCTGCATATAACCCTCTGAATTTTGAATAAGGCTTCATTCTCCAAGAGCTCTATGTATGAAAGAGATGTCTCACTTCGACCAAGGTTGGTTGCAATGTGCTGGAGCTCATCTATCTGACGAACAGCCTCTCGTCTGGTAAAGTGAAGGACAAGGACCCAATAGCCTGAAGAGATGTCCTGCAGCCTGCAGAAAACAAACAATATCACATGCATGAGGCTCTGCCTGACAGAGCAGTGAAATTATTACTATTCCTCCTGAACAAAACGTCCTAGAGGAGTTCCTTTGTTTATGTCAGTCACAAAAAATATGAATTGTAACTAGAAATCACATTATGACAAAGGTGTGAAACTGACTTTCTCATGTGTGAGGGTTAATTTATATATTGAAATAAACTTCAGCTTTTGTTTCACACTTCTCTCATTCAGTCTGTAATAATGACTATATTCAGTCATTCAGTCTCTTTCATTTTCAGTCACCGCCATGAGCCCAGATCGCTTTGGCTCTCTTTCTGATCCTGTCTGTGGTTTTGACACTTTCACAATCACAAATGCAATGTTGTAAATCCACTCAGCTACCAATGGAGTGCGGTTACTTTTAAACCCCACTGGCCACATCTCAAAAGAAAAGGTTGAAACCTCCTAATAATAGCAAACAAATAATTTGTTTGTAAACAAACCAGATTACGATTTGCACTATGCATCTTTCCCTTTTTGCAGTGTGCAATTTGAATCCAGTAAACTCTTACCCATAAAGCAGAGCATGATCGAGGTGTTCACAGAGACGCTGCAGGACCCGGTCGTGGTTTCGGATAGCTGGAGTTTCATCCTCGCAGGCCGCAAAGTAACTCTGCAACTGTAGAGAGTTTGTCTGTTTGTTTATGTGTTCATTTTCTTCATAGATTCAAGCTCTCATACAACAGGTTGCATAAATAAACCAAGCACCTTGTCTCTACTTATCTGGAATGTGTAGTGTCATTGGTAGTTATTATTACATTGTTTTCACCTTACAAAAGAGCATACTGGATTTGAAACAGAAATAATAGTAATTATGAGGCCAAAATGTTGAAGCAATGATGTTGCATGTTAAGATCAAGGGCTAGGGCAGTGCAGAAGGACAAGGTTTCCAAAGTACAAAACACAGTTGAAGCAACCCAGGAATTTAGAGCCAAGCAGTGGACTGGCCTTGACCCGCAATGAAGTCAATCATCCGAACTAAATATTTGGCGCACGATTTAAGATTCAAAGCAAGAAACCAAAAAAAACAATAAGTAAGTGAAGCGGGTTGCAAAACGGGTCTTTAGAGCATCACCTGGATACTGGTTATGTTGGTCTTTGGAAACATTTGTTTTTAAGACATCAAATTCCTTCATTGTTCATGTGCTGGGGTCCTATTGTAATTGTAATTAATGCAATGAAACACTAGTAAAGGTTTCATGGTATTCTACTTTACTGAAGTGAACTGGCCTCTTTAAGTTCATCTCCATGTATATTACTGAAACCCTGAAGCATGAACATATATAAGATGGGAACCAGAAGGATAATGTGCATCCTGTGACCATCTCCACATGACTGTCTAATGTTTGTCTAAGGTAAACACTGCACACTTTCTTGAAAGCTTTAGGCATAACACTTAATGAGTTATTTCACAGTCTTTGTACTGTCACTGCAAGACACCAAGGAGATTTCAAATGCAACAATCACTCGAGTATAAACTGAAATAAGACAGAGATTGATGAGAATGCCAATGCAAAATTAAAACTCTGAAGTGACTGTGCGAGCATGCAGAGAGGATGAGGAAGAAGGAGATGCAATGCTGTCTGTCAGGTTATGAGAAAGGATAGTTTCACAAGCCCAGGCACAACCGGAGACAAACTGTAAAATAATTTTTTAAAAGGAAATTAGAAGCTAGGATCTACTGGCTAGCTTAGCTGCAAATGTGTCTGATTGATCGCAGGTGTGTTTACGACACATGCCGCAGTGAGCAAACGTGGGCTTGGAGACACTATTGTTTACCGTTGTTAAAAACAGCTTAAGAAATGAAAGCTCCAGGAGGAAAACATGAAGGTGAATTGTGTATATTTGTTTACTTCAATGAGGGAAGGCCCCTCCGTGACTCTTAAAGTTGTCGTCTTTAGCAAACAAAAGATGACCTAACGTTAGCTCTAATGATTCAAGGATGTGACAAGTGTTTGTGTGGCAGTATTTAAGAGTGGTGACCGAGAGTTTACCTTCTTGACAGACAGGGAGATGTTTTCCAATATGCGATCCTTTACTTTCAGTTGATCCATCACTGGTCTGTTGGGAGCTCACAGCAGCCGGTCAGCTGACTCCTGAGGCAGAGCTGTCTTTTGCTAAAGCTAGCGACGCTGCTGCTAGCAGGCTAGCTAGCTAACATTATCCTGCCCTCAAACACAACTGGGTCCCAAACTATTGACAGGGGTCAAGTCTGTTACAGTTGTACACACTGTATTCGACAGCACCGCTAGTTCACAACAATCACTTTTATACCTCAACGCCGACACTTCAACCTCTGTCAACGGATGCGATTAGCCAATATGTTTGCCTACAGCTTCGCGTTAGCTTTAGCCTCTTGACTTTTTTAAGCTAGACTCGGGCGGGTGGGTGGTTACCAAGTTTTACAACCACATATAACTTTTAGCATAAAATATTGTCTTGCATACTTTCTGTCTCGTTGCTCCTGCCGTCTAACATAAATGAGTTTATATTACCATTTTCTGTATTTGTTCAGTTGATAGACTCATGTAACGGACATTCAGGTTTATTTAGTTTTTGTGCTACTTTAACAATCTGACCCCTCCCACTGTCAGGGGTTACGTCAACATCAGCGCCACCCAACCGGTTGATAGCAATAGTTAATATTACTGGCTTCTTAAATGTATTACGATAAGATCTTAATATGTTAAAACATATAAAACCCCACAGAACTGTGAGATATATAAGATATATTAATCATTATTCACCATTAATTGTTTGAATGCGTAACTGCTACTAGATAGACAGACAACTTTATTGATCCCTTAGGAGAATTGACATATATATCGCATACAGCAGTCGGACCTATGTACAAAAATTGGATAGAAACGAATGAATAAACCCCAAATACCCAACCTAGAAAAAGATTAATAAATATTGTGATTGTACATGGTTGTTATTGCACATTCTTAAAGAGAAAAAAAAAAGACTGCACTACTATAAGAATAATAATAAGAATAAGAAAACCTTTATTTGTCCCACAATGGGGAAATTGCAGTTTGCAACAGCATGTAGAAATGACAGAGATAAAATAGATGATAGATATATTGCACTGTAAAATAGCTCATCTCAAACTGTATTAAGTGTTGTTGCTGGGTACCAAGAAAGTTGTCAACACCACAGTTGTGTAGTCAGGCACAAAGAGACACTGTAAGATCTGGTTAAACTTGGTTTATTTCTAGTGAGGATTGCAGGCAATTGATGCTGGTTTTATCTAAAAAAAAAAAAAAAAAATAGGTAACATTGTAATCAAACTAAATACATAAGGATACAAATACATCATTCTTTTATCTATAAACATAAAGCGTTATCATACAAATCAACTTTAGCTAAATTATTATCTTTCACAACAGAAAGGTACTAGCATAAGAACTCACATGTTACTCAGACAAACAATTGCGGCAAGGAGAGAGCCTAAGGTTCTGCTGCAGGGTTTCAAAGGGCCACACACCTGCACAGGCTCTCATACAGGCTCTCATCAAGCCAGACTCCTCCTACTTCCTGCTTCCTTCAGATCCCTCCTCCTCCAGGGCCTTCTCTTCACAACAGCACGGACTGGTGTTATTACACCTTGTATGATAACATAAGGTGTAATAATATTGCACATATTAGGAGTGCTCTCCATAGAGCCTAACAGCAGCAGGAAGGAAAGACCTTCTATATCGTTCATTCACACATCGAGGGTGAAGCAGTCTGTCATTGAAGCTGCTCCTCAGCTCCGCTAGGCCACCGTGCAGGGAGCGACACTCATCGTCCAGCATGGAGGACAGTTCAGCCAGAACTCTTCCGTCACCCACCTCCCCCACTGAGTCCAAGGGGCAGCCCAGGACAGAGCTGGACTTCCTGATGATCTTTTCCAGCTTCTTCCTTTCCCTCTCTGCGATTCCACTGCTCCAGCAGACCACTCCACACAGGATGACCGAGCCACCACAGAGCCAAAGAAGGTCTTCAGGAGTGCCCCTTTCACTCCAAAAGACCTCAGTCTCCTCAGAAGGCAAAAAACAAAACTAAAAAAGTGCAATGTTGTCTGAAAAAGTATATACAAAAGTAATCACCACAAAAAGGGAAGCAAAAAGTGAATTAAATTCGAAAAAAAGAGAGATCGAGTAAGAGCTGTTTCAACCAGCACCGCAAAAAAAAAAATAAAAAAATAAATGATATGATTGGGTTATTTTCTCATAGTCTGAAATAATAACAATGCCCTGTATGCTGATTGAAACTAATTAGGATTTACTTTACCATAAGTCAAGTCCCAACACAGGTGGAGAACTACAGAGGCAACATCCTATCTGCCAGGAGGTGGCAGTATACACAGCTATAATAATGTGCCCATTCATTCTGTAAAGCATTTATGAGGTCAGGCACTAATGTTGGACGAGAAGGCAGCTGGTTCGCAATCTCTGTTCTAGTTCATTCCAAAGACGCTCAATAATTAGTGAGGTGAGGGCTCTGTGCGGCTCCATGTTGATTCTTTGGGCTGAGAAGGGTCCCCTTCTAATCTTAAAGACACAGAGAGAACAGTGACAAATATGAAACATGTTAACATGATAAAGAAGACACAAAGGGGCTGAGGGCGCTCAGGAGACTTCAAAAAGTTTCTAGCTTAGGTGCTCTTCTGCAATGGGTGAAGTAATAATCCAAAAAAAAGAAATTACAGAGGCACTCTGAAGTTGAAAAAGTATAAAAAAAAAGCCTTTAACATTGCAAGGACTGATTAAAAGCACATGAGCCAGATGTGTTGCGGCCATATTGGCCTTCATCAGGGCATAGAAACAGGAAGTAGACCACAGCTTAAAATGGACACCCTTGTGTGTTTAGTGGGTGGAGCCTTCCCATTATGTCACACACCATGTGACCAACTAGTAGGTTACCAAAACACAATTAATAGACAAAACATAGACAAAGAGATATCACTAGGGAGAGAGAGGGAGAGAGAGAAATAGATTTCAATAAAAGCACACAAAAATGTCCAAACTTCATAGAAAGGGGGAAAAGTCACATTCCTCATTGAGGCCAGGGAAAGAGGTTGCCTTGAGTTTACTAATCCAAAAGGTTTCTCTTTGGAGAAGGGTCCTTAGATGGTCTCCACCCCTCAGGGGTTTGGGGACTACCTCTATCACCATCACTTTGAGGGAGGAAGACGAGGGATGACCTGACTGCTGGTAATGGACCGCCATGGGATACGCAGGATCTTTTGTCCTTATGGCGTTCTTGTGTTCAGCCACTCTGTCCTTCAGCCTTCTTTTAGTTCTGCCGATATAGAAGCAGCCACACTCACACTCTAATCTGTAGACTACAAAGGTAGTGTTACAATTGGCAAAGGCATTGACAGTTAAAACTTGTATTGGAAAACACATCCACAAAAGCAACAGTTTTAACTACATTTCCACAATGGTTACAGGTCCCACATCTGTGATTCCCTTTAATTTTACGTAGCCAGTGTTCTTTCTTTTGAACTGTAAGGTGACTATGCACCAATTTATTTCTCAAGCTGGATGCTCGTTTCAAGCAGAATGAGGGAGGGTCACGAATTAGAATGTATTTGAATTGAATTTTAATTAATTTAATTAAATTTTTCATGGGCGGCACAGTGGCGAGGTGGTTAGCACTGATGCCTCACAGCGAAAAGGTCCGGGGATCGAATCCATGGGCCGACTGGGTCCTTTCTGTGTGGAGTTTGCATGTTCTCCTTGTGTCTGCATGGGTTCTATCCAGGTACTCCAGCTTTCTCCCACGATCCAAAGACATGCTCATTAGGATCATTGGTGACTGGCTGTGAGTGTGAATGGTTGTCTGTCTCTCTATGTTGGCCCTGCGATAGACTGGCGTCCTGTCCAGGGTGTACCCTGCCTCTCTCCCAGTGACAGCTGGGATAGGCTCCAGCAGACCCCGCGACCCTTAACAGGAATAAGCGGGTACAGAAGAGGAATGAATGAATGAATGATTCTCCAAACAATGTTCACAAACTCAGATCCATGTTTTGTTTTGGTTGAGAAAACTGCAGTTCAGACACTGAAAGATACTTCAAAACTATTTTGAATTATATAAAGGGATCAACAGATTACATACACAACTCACTGCTATCTTATCTGCTACTGTTTGCAATGGCAACATATCCTCTGCTTCAACTTGTTTTTCCTTTTCAGTGGAATAAAAACAAGACAGTTCCATTTCTTAATAAACCAACATGGACACTATAGTTTCAAATAGGGAAAAACAAACATACCTCTTTGGAAATATCTCCTTTGTTTTTGCCTACAATAAAACAAAACCAATAGAAAGCATAGTGATCATCCACAGTCATGACTTGACAGAAAACATTATCATCCATCAGAAGTGTGGTAACATTTTCCAGGTCTAAAGGAAATCTTACCTGTCCGACATACTTTCTTTTTCTTCACATAATAAAATACGAATCCACCGGAAATAACTAATAAAATAACCACCACAACGATGATCACAGTAATCACTGCCAGCTTTGAAGTCCTTTCTCCACATATAGAATCAGCTGATGCAGTGCCTGGTGTTATCAGCTGAAGGTTTTTTGATTCACATCTGGAATAACAGAGGAATATTTTACAAGGAAATGTACAGATACCATAAACTGACTATATTTGTAGGAAATCAAACCTGTCTATGTCTGATGTGTAGATTTACTTACTGTGTGTGTGGGTGACAAGATGTTCCATTAGAAAATGTCCCATCGCTGCAGTCGGAGCACACAGTGTCTGTGAAGGCTGTGCCTGAACAAACACATATTAAATATATGCTGAAACTGGTTCAGATCTAGCATGAAGACATCGAAGTGTTACATAGAAGCAGAGTGTTTCACAATCTGACTGTTGGATCACAGCAATATAGTTAACCAGCAGCAAGGTGTGTATATGTATTGGACTGGAATTGGTAGATATCAATATGAAAGGACAACTAAGCAAAGTCCACTGAGTGACTTGTCAATACATGGCCGAAGTGTCAAATGATTAATATGAAGAAATTGCTAGAGCAGTTTTAGAACCCAAAAATTGTTTTGAAACCTTTTTGATTTTTTATGGCAGTTAATAGTCACACCTGTTGTCTTCCCGGGTCAATTTGACCCAAAACTGTTTTAACTGATCACACCATTCTGTGTTACATATTTTTAGCCAACTTCATTACAACTATTTACCAAAAATTTTAACTTCATTTACACCTGTATTTATGAAAATAAACCTAATTTACATTAAAGTATTGGTTATTTGGGATAACTACTGATTGGTATATATCAAACATAGCCAGGACACCCCCAGGTCAAAACTGACTGCTGCAATTGTTTTCATAAATAAGAGGGCAAACAACTACAATTTGCAAAGTGCAACTCTTTCTTTGAACTTCTTTATAAAATAATAAACCCAGAAAAACAGTGTGAGCATGTGTATGTGTGTGACAGACAGCCAGTTGGTCCCTGATAGGGGGCTGCAGCAGCAGTAATAATGGATGAGTGGGTGTGTGTGAGTGGTGTGTGTGTGTGTGTGTGTGTGTGTAGGTGTGTGTGCGTGTGTTTGTGTGTGTGTGTGTGTGTGTGTGTGTGTTCATTGTGCTGCAAAGCGCAATAGTGTGACCCATTGCACCATTAAATATAACCGAGTCAAATTGACCCGGGAAGACAAGAGGTGTCATAAATTTTGATAAAACACACATAATTTAACAAATATAGTCATAATTAATTTGACTTGTAAAGAGCATAGCAGGGGACCATCTATGTCATTTTCAGGCAATTACAGTTGAAACCAGATGTTTACATACACTGTGTTAAAAGACACATAAAAATGTTTTCCTCATTGTCTGAAATTAAATCAGACTAAACCTCTCCTGTTTTAGGCCAGTTAGGATTACTAAAATTATTTCTATTTGCTAAATGCCACAATAATGAGAGAGAGAATTTTTTATTACTTTCTTCAAAGACATAAATTTACATACACAAAGATTACTATGTTTTTAAACAATGAAGGAAAGCCCTGATGGTGATGTCATGGCTTTGGAAGATTCTGATAGGTCAACAACATTTGAGTTAATTGGAGGCACACCTGTGGATGTATTTTAAGGCTACACCTCAAACACACTGCTTCCTTGTTTGACATCATGGGGAAATCAAAAGAAATCAGCCAAGATATCAGGAAGAGAATTGTGGAGCTCCACAAGACTGGTTCATCCTTGGGTACAATTTCCAGATGCTTGAAGGTGCCACGTTCATCTGTTCAAACAATTATACGCAAGTACAGACACCATGGGAATGTCCAGCCATCATACCACTCAGGAAGGAGACGGGTTCTATGTCTCAGAGATGAACGTGTTTTGGTCCGAAACATGCGAATCAACCCCAAAACAAAAGTTAAAGACGTTGTCAAGATGATGGCTGAAGCTGGTAAGAGAGTGTCATTCTCCACAGTGAAACGAGTCCTGTACCGACATGGACTGAAAGGCCACTCAGCGAGGAAGAAGCCATTACTCCAAAAGCAACATAAAAAAGCCAGATTACAGTTTGCAAATACACACAGGGACAAAGACCTTAATTTTTGGAGACATGTCCTGTGGTCTCATGAAACTAAAGTGGAACTGTTAGGTCATAATGACCATCGTTACATTTGGAGGAAAAAGGGGAAAGCTTGTAAGCCTGAGAACACCATCCCAACCGTGAAGTATGGGGGTGGAAGCATCATGTCGTGGGGCTGTTTTGCAGCAGGAGGAACTGGTGCACTTCATAAAATAGACGGCATCATGAGGAAAGAACATTATGTGGAAATATTGAAGCAACATCTCAAGACATCAGCCAGGAAGTTAAAGCTTGGGCGCAAATGGGTCTTCCAAATGGACAATGACCCTAAGCATACTGCCAAAGTAGTTACAAAGTGGCTTAAGGACAACAAAATCAATGTTTTGGAGTGGCCATCACAAAGCCCCGATCTCAATCCCATAGAAAATTTGTGGGCAGATCTGAAAAGGCGTGTGCAAGCGAGGTGGCCTACAACCCTGACTCAGTTACACAAGTTCTGTCAGGAGGAATGGACCAGAATTCCAGCAGACTATTCCAAGAAGCTGGTGGAAGGATACCCAAAACGTTTGACCCGAGTCATACAGTTTAACGGCAATGCTACCAAATACTAAGGAAATGTATGTAAACTTCTGACTTTGAAAAAAGTAATAAAAAATTCTCTAAGAAATTCTCTTAGATCTGGTTTCAACTGTATATGGAAGAAAACCAAAGTTATGACAGTTAACATTTTGAAATCGGGTCAAACTGACACAAGAAAACCAACCTTTTTCTTGTATGTATTGTCCTGGTTGACATATGGTGTGTTCCTGTGCTGCTGCACATTGGTCCCCCATGAAATCAATACAGAAGAATCCCTCGAGTGGTTCACAAAATGCATCTGATGTTCCTGTACATAACCGCTTTGCTTTCAGACCAGAACCTGTCAATACACCAGAACCTATTCACATCCTCTATTCATTTCATTCATTCATGTTCATCTGCTAAAGAGCATTAAGTGACGTCCCTTTCTGACGTAAAGGAACCTTTAGTGATTAGTGGTCATCTTCAGAAAATGTGATACAACAGAATCTTCAGTTCAGTTTATGAAGTCATGGGAAACCTTGCATAAATGACTTGTTCAATATGGATTTGATGCCACTGCAGCATAAAAAAGGAAAGATTTTTCCACTAATAATATGAACAGATATCTACCTGTATCACAGTTTGTACATAGAAAGCACTGTGTACGTCCATTAGGTTTATCCATATAGGTTCCATTCATGCAGGGCAGACAGGATGTACTTCTGAACTCTGTGCATTCTAGTTTAACTGTGCTTCCTGTTGAAAAGACAACCAGCAGTTTAATTAATGTTATTTATTAATCAGTTAAAATGTATGATCTTCATTGAAAGGTACATGTTGCATGCTTAGCAAATATACACTATTGCCTAATATACAGTAATTCTTATTACTACTACCAGATATGTATACATAACTAGTCAGCTATAATGTCTTCACCAACAGTTTTCTCTTGTGAACAAACAATGAACAACAGAAAAAAAGCCAAGAGCATAACAGAAGGACTCCATGTGAAGTGACCAAAGTGAAATAATTTTTTAGCAAACAGTTGAATCTTACCAGGTGGACACATTCGGCAGCATTGGTTCCCTGTCTCATATTCTTCTGGATGACATGTGAGGGTTTTACAGCTCAAGACTTTGATCACGATTATCTATGAAGAGTAGTTCATAGAGACAACATAAGAAACAGTAATCTCCCATGCTAAAGCCCAATGTTTCTTTGATCCAGTAATCCCTTAGAGCAGGGGTGCCCACACTTTTTTGGCTTGCGAGCTACTTTTACAATGACTAAGTCAAAGTGATCTACGTGTGTGTGTGTGTGTGTGTGTGTGTGTGTATAGAGGTCGACCTACCAGAGGGCAACATAGGTGATATCCAAGACAGCTACAAGTACCTTGGTATCCCACAGGCTAACAGAAACCATGAGGAAGCCGCAAAGAGGTAAACCACAACCCAGTACCTCCAAGGAGTGAGGCAGGTCCTGAAAAGTCAGCTGAATGGCAGGAACAAGATCCAAGCCATCAACATGTACGCAATACTGGTCATCAGATACCCCGCTGGGATCATAAGCTGGCCAAAGTAAGAGATAGAAGCCACAGACATCAAGACATGAAAGCTCCTCACCATGCACTGAGGGTTTCACCCCAAATCCAGCACCCTGAGACTGTACACTAAGCGGAAAGAGGGAGGCCGAGGACTAGTGAGCATCAAGGCCACTATCCAGGATGAAACATCAAAAATCCAAGAGAACATCGTTTTTTATATATATATTGCTGTTTGTTCTGGAGGTGCAACAGATAAATGTTTTAGACTAACATCCAAAAAAACATTTTCAATGGCATGCGATCTACCTGCACTACCTTCGCGCTCTACTGGTCGATCGCGCTCTACTGGTCGATCGCGAAAAGTGTCAAACCAGCATTATTTTGAAATACTACCCTCATATCACATTTATTAACTCCATCTTTGTTCTCTAGATACAAGGGGAATAAGAAGTGTAAGAGTAGAGGAGCATCGTGACCCATGTCTAATAATAAGTTTCATTCATCAAGTTTCTGCAAGAAACAATCGTACTAGCAAAGTTTTAGATTTTAAAGTTCTTATTGAAGTCATGTTGTGTGTCAGGTAGAAGGCTTCTAATAGTGAAAGTGAAAGTAAGAGCATTTCCACAGGTACAATGAGAAGAGAACTCAAGGGACTGAACAGCTGTGTAGCCTTAAGAAAACCACTAATCAGTGAGGCTAACTGGAAAAAAGGCTTCAATTTGCATAAAGATTGGACTCTGGAGCAATGGAAGATGGTGATGGTCATGTGGTCTGATGAGTCCAGATTTACCCTGTTCTGGAGTGATGGGGGCATCAGGGTAAGAAGAGAGGCAGATGAAGTGATGCACCCACAGCTGAATATACAGAATATACAGTAACACTAGAGTTATCAAAGCAAGCCTTCTATTCCACAACACGTGTTTGAAAACTCACATCAATTTTACTTCACAAATATTCTCTTAGTAGCTACAGGAGGCGTAAATGGGGAGCATCAGATTCTAATGCAAGTTACTTTTCATTTTCTGCAAGAAACTATTTTACCAGCAATGTTGTAGGTCTCAGAGATATTCTCCTCGAAGTCATGTTGTACGGCAGGTAGAAGGCTTTCTTGAACTGAAGACATCGTCTCACTGAGAATAGAGATGAGTTGATTTCAACACCCAAGGCTCCCTTTCATGCACGGAAACATTCCCAGTTAATTCTTGTTAGCCCATAAGAATTCCAGCTTCTGCTAGCTGGAGTTACCAGCAATACTGAAGAAATACTTTCGTTTTAGCAAGTTTATTTTAACTTGGAAAGTCCCCTTCTTAAACACTTTCTGTTCCAGTTTTCGTGTGTTGCTTACATAGTGCTTTCCCATTCGCTCACACACACACACACACACACGCACACACACACACACACACACACACACACACACACACACACCACTCACACACACCCACTCATCCATTATTACTGCTGTTGCAGGTCACCAGTGTATACAGCTGTAAACGGATTACAGCCCCCTATCAGGGACCAACTGGCTGTCTGTCACACACATACACATGCTCACACTGTTTTTCTGGGTTTATTATTTTATAAAGAAGTTCAAAGAAAGAGTTAAAATAAATGCTGCACTTTCCAAATTGTAGTTGTTTGCCCTCTTATTTATGAAAACAATTGCAGCAGTCAGTTTTGACCTGGGGGTGTCCTGGCTAATGTTTGATATATACCAATCAGTAGTTATCCCAAATAACTAATACTTTAATGTAAATTAGGTTTATTTTCATAAATACAGGTGTAAATGAAGTTAAAATTTTTGGTAAATAGTTGTAATGAAGTTGGCTAAAAATATGTAACACAGAATGGTGTGATCAGTTAAAACAGTTTTGGGTCAAATTGACCCGGGAAGACAACAGGTGTGACTATTAACTGCCATAAAAAATCAAAAAGGTTTCAAAACAATTTTTGGGTTCTAAAACTGCTCTAGCAATTTCTTCATATTAATCATTTGACACTTCGGCCATGTATTGACAAGTCACTCAGTGGACTTTGCTTAGTTGTCCTTTCATATTGATATCTACCAATTCCAGTCCAATACATATACACACCTTGCTGCTGGTTAACTATATTGCTGTGATCCAACAGTCAGATTGTGAAACACTCTGCTTCTATGTAACACTTTGATGTCTTCATGCTAGATCTGAACCAGTTTCAGCATATATTTAATATGTGTGTGTTCAGGCACAGCCCACAAAGCAGTGCACACACAAAGCAGTGCTCAAGGCATGTGGGGACTGATCCGCTAACCCTCTGGTTCGTCTACCTACTGAGCCACAGCAGCAGGTGCAGTGTTGGGAGTAACGCGTTACAAAAATAATGTAATTATGTAATGTATTGCTTTTTGCTGTAACGCGGTAATGTAAGGCATTCCAAAAAAAAAAAAAGGGTGATATTTTACTCAGTACAAAGGTCTGCATTTTAACCCAAAATTAAGTGGTGTTTTGTTTTTATACTATCGCCAATAACACCGCGAGATTAGCAGAGGAGAAAAATTCCGCGCAAATTGTAAAACGTTTTTTCCTGTGCGGCTGAAGCAGGCTCGACGCATTGGCTCGATGTCGAGATGGACATACTCTCATTATTTTCAGCTTGTTAGAGACAAAGATATGAGGAGTATAGTAGTTAAGTGCACTTTATGTGCGAAACCAAAAGATCTATTTACGTCGCGAAATAGCACAAGTAATCCAACGAAACATTTAGAGCGCTGCCACGCTAACATTAACTTAGTGAAAAGAAAGCAAACTGACAAAGCAGTTAAAGGTCTGTTTTTAACTAAATTCTGGCTATGATTGTTCCTTTTTGGAAACAAATTTGCTGTTTTTATTTAAAAGGGTTTGATCTATGATAAGATGGCAAAAATAGCACAATGGAAGAAAGTATGTGGTTTAAAAATAATATTTTAACGAGGACCCCCCCCCCAGTGGTATGATCCACCTCTCTCGTTTACCCCCACGCACGCAGCGCGGACACACCTGAAGGCTGGATTATGCTTCCGCGTAGTGATCACGCAATGGTCACGCAATGGCCACGCAGTTGCTTGGACGCAGTCGTGAGACCGTGATGGTTCTGCGTGGGGTTTACGTGTCGAAATGCATGCCACACCGGTAGAGGGCGCTATGATTTTTTTGTGACCGACCGACCGAGACTCTTGTGACGTATCTCGCCTCGTATAGTTATTTACCTTCCGGCTTTTGTCGTAGTCACAGTGAACGATGGACACCGAGACAGAGAGACTGGCGTTGGAGCTCCAAATTATTCAAGCAGAGGAAGAAATACTTCTATTGCAAATTAGGGCACGACAAAGGAGACAATGATGTTTATGAATGGAAACCGGAAAAGCGGTCTCCAGCGGATGTAGTTAGCGGACCAATCACAGCCAATGCCGCTGCGTTGCTGCTGCGTTGTTGTTGCGTCGCCTCGACGCACGTCGAGGATTTTTGGGAGGTGCACGTCTGGCCCTTGCGTAGGACGCACGGGGGTCCGCAAGGACGCAATAGGTCCGTAATAGGTCCGTACGCACGGACGCGCTGTGTCAACGCGGAAGCATAATTTGGGCTTTAGGTTTGGCTGACCACCTGAGGGGCGTGGCTCCTATAAGTTACCAAAAGATCTATTTACTTTATCACTCTGCACCAACACATTCCAGTCATTAGAACCAGCCCTAACTTTTACTATTGTTGTTATTGTTCAGTAGGAGTTTACTAGCTGACGTTTCTCTCTCTCTGGTAAGCTAATAGTGCAGGTTGTCAATCAACCACTGTCCACAGTTTATATTAAGCTTTTGGTTTGTGCATATGTGTTGATGTTAAAGCCAAGGTTTAAGACTAATACTGCCTATCTACAGAGGATATTTAGAGCTTTTGCAATGATAACAAATGTAAAGGGGTGGGGCTTTGATACCTTTCTCTTTCTCATTAAGGAAAATGTCGTCAATCAGTTATATGAAATCTTAAAAATAAAAACCTATTTTATTTTTTTCCAGCATTCTAATTACCTTACAAAGATTGGGGAATTAAAAAAAAAAATTGTGATGGGATAATATTTTTTTTCCTGGTCGTCAGGAGGTTAGCTTGCTAGGGGTTGCTTTTTTGACGTTTACTGACCTTAAGTTTGTTTTGCACTTAATGTTCCTACCTCATCTTCTCATTTAAATGCAATTTCTTTTCTTTATTTTTTAAACCAAATGATAGCTTTGCGACACAGTAGTTTGACATTAAAGGAAGATGTGTTCTCTCATTTATTGTTGTTACAAACTGCAATCTCAATCCTCCTGTCTGAAGCAGAAGGCCTTCCTTTTTTTTCTCCCTTTGTCTCCAGACTCTGCATGTGTTTGTGCTCAACAGAGTTTGTCATGTGTGTTTTGACTCGCTTCATTAACCATGGCACTTGGTAGCATCAGCACTAAAGCATGAGACAAATAAACTAAAAGAAAAGCAACCTCTGTTTCCTGGTGGTTTGTGTGGCTCCAGTTTGAACCGTGATATCCACAACAAATTGGTCCTTCGAGCCGGATACTGAGCCACACTCCACATAACCTAATAACCTAAATGGCTGAATTAAAGATTGTTGATGAACTGATTACTGATGACGTGCAGGCTTCTCCTGAGTTTATGGATGAGAACCAAGGTGGAAAAGATTTAACCCAGCCTAACATGGATGAGGCTACTCCTGTACTGTATCAAACGTCACCTAGGCCATCCTCACCCGCTCTCCACACAGAGCCTGCCCTTTCACCTGAATTATCAGTTCCCCCTTTGCCATTAGTTTCCTACGCAATCCCAGATAACCCTCTCACAAGGCCCATCAGCCAAAGGAGACCCACAAGGCAGAGGCGCCCCCCTGACTACTATGGAGTTCATGCACCGCAGCTAAGAACATCTACACAATCCCACAGCACACGCAGTGGTGCTCGTAGCAAGAAGACCGGTCCAGCTTCCAGTCTTCCTTTAACCTCTCAAATAAGTAGGCTTTCTAGAGGCAGTAATACCTCTGTCTTGAGTGATCTCCAAGTCAGCCTCCTTGAGGAAAATAAGAGGAGAGATGAGCTGGAGGAGTTAAAAAGACAACAACAAGAGGATGAGGAGCTTGATACAGAATGTACATTCATAGACAAGGAAGCCAGAGATGCTCAGCAAAGACAACAGGATGCACAAAGGAAGAGAGAGAACATCGTCAAACAACTTGCAACAAAGCGACGCATCCGCATTAAGGAGCAAGAACTGGAGGTAGCCCAGCTTGTTTCAAGTTTCATCAGAGAAAATCTCTCAGATGATCACCCTGCTGCAGTTTCTGCACCAATATCCTCATCTCTTCAAGATCATGCAGCTTCTGATTCCTTTTATGATCTTCCTCCCTCCAGAATATTTACTCCTGCCCTCGTAAACATGAGATATGCTGAGTCCCAAGCTGATTCAACTCCCCCACTTTCACAAATTACCTATCCCAGTGCCCCTCAGATTCATCCCATGCCTCAGCCATTACCGCAAACATTACCCTATGTCCAGGCTACCACCTCTACTGTCCAGTCATACATTCCCCCTCTGCCTGCTGATGCCATACTACCATCTCTCTCTAACCATCATGCACCTCTTACTTTAATCTTAGACCAAGCCCCTAATTAATCTGCATCCACGCTTGACCCTGTGCAGCCCACCTTCATTGGGAGTTCACCACCCATGCAGACATTATCTCAGCCTCCACATTCTGTGCACTCACAACCCCACACTGTTATGGATCTGGTCCTGGCCTCTGCTTATGGAATACCAAAGCCCTCAATCCCTGTGTTTAAGAGTGGTCGAGAAAGTGATTTTGCTCTGTTGAAAATGGCCTTAGAGAACCTCCTTGACAACCACTCCCATCTTACTGAGCAATATAAATACCAGATCCTCTTAGAACATCTTCAACATCCAGGAGCTCACAAACTGGCCAGATCCTGCATGCATGACACAAGACCATATTCCACTGCCCTCCAAACGCTGCAGGAGAAGTATGGTCAACCAAGGCTGTTAGTTCAGAGTGAGATTGGAATAATATTGAATTCCCCTGTCATTCGTATTGGTGATGTTGAGGCCTTTGAGGATTTCTCTCTCTCTATCCATGCTCTAGTGGGAATGCTGCTGTCACTAGAGGGCCCTACAGGGTCTGAATTAAAATGTGGCTCTCATGTGGATAAACTTCTCAGTAAACTCCCTGTACAGTATAGAGATGGATTTGTTGAACACTGCATTAACCGAGGCATTCTAACTGGACAGGCAACCAAAACGTATTCCCTCCTCGACCTTTCGACCTGGCTACAGTTGAAATCAAGAGCCAAACGCATATCAGAGAAGGCTGTGGAATTTCATAGACAAGAAAGACAGCAAACTGGAAAACGTCAGCCCTCCAGACAAGTCTCCTCTGTCTACTTGTCAACCTCTGATGAAAATGGCACATCGAGAGTACACTTCAAGGAGAAGGTAAATGCTAATGCTACTATTAAACCTAAACCTTACTGCCCCTACTGTAACATTCGGGATCACTTCCTTGGCGCATGTGTAGAGTTTAAAAAACTTTCCATATCTGACATTGAGAAATGGTTCAGTGAGAAAGGGAGATGCACTAAATGTGGGAGAACACATAAAATGGACAAATGCACTTTGAAAAGGCCATGTAACATTTGTAAGGAGATTCACTTAACCATTCTCCATGATCTCCATATAACTAAATCGGCCACTGTGATGTTTGCATCCCCCCCCCCCCCCCCCGAGCTCCTCTATGTTGACCAACCTAATCGCTCTCGTAAAGTAATGCGGAAGGTCGTTAATGTACTCATACACAACGGCGAGAAAACCCTTAAAACGCACAGAGTTCTTGATGATGGTGGAGACAGGTCTATCCTGCTCCCCCAAGCCGTACAACATTTGGGCCTCGCCACTCGGCCTGAAACCATCTCCCTATGCACTGTAAGACATGATATAGTGCAGCTGGATGGGGCATCTGTGTCCTTTGAAATTTCCCCTCTTGACCAGCCAAATGAAAGATATGTCATCAATCAAGCATTCACAGCAGAGAACCTTGGGCTGTCACAACACACATACCCTCTGAAGCAGCTACAAGAGCAATATCACCATCTGAATGGTATACCATTACAGCCCATTGACCATGCATGTCCCCTTGTTCTTATTGGCTCAGACTATGCCCCTCTAATCACAGCCACAGAAGAGATACGGATGGGGCCCCCTGGTGGTCCACTGGCGGTACACACCAGGCTTGGATGGGCACTCCAGGGACCAGCCAATTTAATCCAAACCCAGCAAAATCTGTCCTTTACCTGTACCTGCTTCAAAAGTGAATTGCTCAGGAATGTTGAAAGACTTTGGCAAATGACACTTTGCCCTATGTAAATGAAAGAACAGCCACAAGATCAAAACAGGATAAATTGGCCATTGATCTACTTAATTCTAAGACAGTGAGAGTAAATATAGATGGTGTAATGCGCTATGCTACTCCATTACTTAGATCCCCTAATATGCCTGTCCTTAGAGCTCCAAAGGAAGCTGTCCTGCCCCGTCTCTGTGCCACAGAAAGACGCTTATCCAAGGATCCCAAACTGTCTGAAAAGTATCAAGAAGAACTGGATAAACTGGTGCAGCCTGGTTATGTTCAGCAAATTCCTACTGAGCAGAAAGACCAACCTAAAGAAATCTGGTATTTCCCACATTATATCGTTGAACACAACAACAAGCACAGAGTTGTATTTGACTGCTCCTTTGAGTATATGGGACAAAATCTGAACAGATGTCTTCTGCCTGGTCCAATACTTGGCCCTTCTCTGCTTGGGGTTCTCCTCATATTCCGCCATCCCATTGCAATCTGTGGAGACATTAAAGCTATGTTCCATCAGGTGCACCTTCTGAATGAAGACAAGTCTTTACTACGTTTTATATGGAGAGGGATGGAGCTGGAGCAAGAGCCGAGCGTGTATGAATGGCAAGTCTTGCCTTTTGGAACAACCTGTAGCCCATGCTGCGCCATCTATGCAGTCAACAAACATGTCCAAGATCATTGTGATGGAAATGAGGAGGTTCTTCAATCTGTCAAACAATGTTTTTACGTTGATAACTGCCTCCAAAATTTTCCATCCTCTCACCAAGCCAAGCCACTCATTGACAAGATGCGACCTCTGCTGGCTAAGGGTGGCTTTGACATTAGACAATTGGCTATTAATGATCCAGCTGTCATACACCACCTTCCACCAGATGCAAAGTCCAAGACAAGTGAGTTGTGGCTCTCAGGGAATGGAGACCCTAAAGAACTGACATTAGGTCTCCAATGGAATTGTCTGACAGACGTACTGAGCTACAAAACTAAATCTGTCACCTACTATCAACCTACAATGAGGTACATATACAGAGTGCTGGCAAGTCAATATGATCCTTTGGGCTATCTGACTCCCTTTACAACCCGAGCAAAGATCCTGGTACAAGACCTATGGAAACAGGAAAGAGGATGGGATAACATCATTAAGCTCAGAGCAAAAACCTAATTCTGAGAGAACCATTACCGTAATATATATATATATATATATATATATAAATCATGAATTGAAGAGAACAATAGCACAAAAAACAGTTCACAGCATTCAGTCATAGCAGTTCATAAACGAAAATAAAATATTGCGCAATAATACACAAGAAAAATCTGAATATAAACATTATTTAAAAAAAGGGATTGGATTAAAATAATAACTAAACTGACTCATTGTTGAGATTCCTCTTTTGCTCGTGACAAATTTAAGAGAATTCACATACAAATCAAATGCAGTGAATGAAGGTGCTGACTTATGTATTTGTCTTTATGAATATGGAGTTTTCCTAATAAAATCAAATGACTGATAAGGAAGCACAAGTATTTCTCATTACATTCAAAGCAGGTGATGACATTTTCCTTGTCTATGACCTGTGATGTTTTGCATACTAAAAAACCTTTAAGGTCCTTCTAGAATGTTGCACATAATGAGCATTCATAAAATAAGTGAATTAGACTATCATGCTCTGTTTTGCAAAAGGTACACTTCCCATCAACAAGAATGAATTGTGCAGTTAAATTGGTTTTGTATATATTATGTATTATTTTCATGACCATTGACTGATGGCAACATGTACAGTAGCTACTGGAACATTAAGAAGCTTTCATGGCTTCAGCAGACATGACAAGATACTTACCTGAAACATCCTGAATGATACTCTAACAGTCCACTGATCTATTCAGTTGCTGGAGTTGCAGTGTAGTGATTCAAGAAGCAGCTTGAAGGGTTACAGGTTTATATCTTTCATGTCTATGGCTTAGGTGCCTTCACCAAACAACCCATTCCATGAAGCTCCCACCACAGTTTTTGTGCTTACATTAATGCCAGCGGAAGTTCAAAACTCTTCTGCTATGGAATCAACAAAGCATTGGCAATGTTTACGCACCATGCGCCTTAGCAGTTGTTAATCCTGCTCTGCTGATTTGACGTTTTCCACTTCGTGTCTGTTCCTAAACACTTCTACTTTCTAATAATATGGCTTACAGTTGATTGAATATCGAGCAGGGATATAATTCACAAACCATTTTATTGCAAAGGTGGAGTCTGGTCCTATCACAGTACCACACTTCAAGTTGCTCACAACAATCCATTTTTATCCAAATGTTTGCAAATGGAGACTAATACACTGAAAAAAACAACTCATAAGATTTACTTAAAAAATATATTGTAAGTATTTGCACGCAAATGATTTAAGTAAAATTTAATGCTGCAATATCAAGTAACACTCATTTGCCAGTATCAAGTAAATTTTACTTACCATAAAACATAACAGTTGTGAAGATATTAAGTAACATTTACTTAATTACATCCAAGTTTTAAATTGCATTTATTTAAACAAATTAAGTAATGTCTACTTGTTTTTCATAGGCAGGAACATAATTTTACTCAAAATTTTAAGTAAATTTTATATATCTGTAGTATTTGCTGTTATGAAGTAATTTAGTAGATTTTAATTATTTTCTTTTGCTTGTCACTAAAATTAGGTAATCATTGCCAGTTTTCCCTTGTTGTTGTGGAATGTTACCAACTATTCATTCATTCATCTTCTGTACCCGCTTATTCCTGTTAGCCGGAGTACCCAGAGAGAACGCACGCAGACACAGGGAGAACATGCAAACTCCACACAGAAAGGCCCAGCCAGCCCATGGATTCAAACCTGGGAACTTCTCGCTGTGAGGCATCAGTGGTAACCACTTCGTCACTGTGCCGCCCTGTTACCAAATAAATTTAACCAATACTCTATGCATTTAATATATATTTATCACATATCACATAACTTTTACCTTACAGAAATATAATACTCAGATATTCAAGAACGTTTAACACACACAAACATGCTCAAAACAACTTCTGGGAGAGGGTCAGGACAGAAACAGCCTCTTAAACTTTGAGCCGTGGTGTAAGGATTATGTCTACCCCATCCTATTTAAATGAAAAAAAACAAAAAACAAAAACAGAATGTACAAGTACTGCATTAATAGTAAAAGTGCATTATATTGTACTGCATTAGAAGTTGTACTAACAGTAAATTAAAGATGTAAAAGCAAAAGGTATTTAAATTTGTATCATACTACTGAAAGGTTGGTATGACTGGTAAACAACAAATACACAGTATTACACATTATACACCACATCCAACATAGATCTGGTAAAATAGTCACTTCTCAAATATGCAATTAAAATCTTACAAACCTACACTTTGAAACAGTGCAATTTCAACATTTAAACCAGTCCTCTAGACTAGTGCACTTTTAAGGATGCAATTAAAACTTTAATGAAATAAAATCAACAGAATCAATTAAAAATGAACAGCTTAAGGTGTCTAACCATTCTAGATGAAGAATAAAATCATTACTGTAATTAACAGATACCTTATTTGACAAAAAAATGAAAAACATCTATGACAGGCAACTTCCCACTAGTAAACCAAGATGAACTGGAACTCAGTGCTAATTCTTGGCATTTCTTCACAAGGGTCCATGCATGATGCTACATGCTCAACAAGGGTCCATGCATGATGCCACATTTTTCTCCTCTAGGATGACAAGGTCATGACGTGCATTTAGGAAAGCAACTCAACTTCAAGGTGTTTACTTTTGGGGACAGTTTAATTCCATCCAGCTCCAACAAAAAACCTATTCTGGGGCGTTTCTCCCAAACGTTAATTCACTAACGTAACGTTACTTCAGTGTCTCCGCCAAAAGTTTAACAGAAAACCAAACCATGTTCTACTATGTTGACGTCAGTTGATAAACGTTATACTGTTACGTTGGTGCTTTTTATTTTTATCGGGAAAAACAGCAGCCCTCCCACTTAAATGACGTACGTGCTACACGATCCTTCAAAGTCCGGAGCAGAGCCAGCCCTGTAGGCTACTGTGTGCATACGTCGTGCATACATTTCAAAACGCTACTTTCAGAGTAAAGTTTATGTAGTATTTCTAGGTTTATGTACATACAAATATTAAACATTTAAATAGTATGAGGAAACCGAAGTAAAACTTACTCTTCCCCATAATTCATCTATTACGTTAATAAAATGTTTATTTTTACTTAAGAAACTCTAGTTCTTACTGAAACTTAAAAATACGAGGTAGAAATTATGACAGTTACTCTAATAGAGTTTACCGCACCAAAAAGTCACTTTTTTCAGTGTACTATTGTCCAGTGTATTAATTTCATTCATTCATTCATCTTCTGTAACATACATCTGTCATTCATACATACATATGACTAAAGAGTAGGCTACATGCAGAATCTGATCGTGATACAAATACAACCTATAGCTGATGTTGTTAAGTGACAGTTTGATAATGCATATAAAAAAAGCTGTTAGTGACAGCAGCCGTTCTATAACAGGTGAGGTAGCTGTATGAGTTAACTGTATGGTGCTCCACACACCGGAAACACACAATTCCAGACGAGAGACTTTCACAAGAAGGTGGAGGAGGAGGAGGAGGAGGAGGAGAAGAGAGGGACACACAGCTGTTAAAAGTAGGAAGTTACATGTCATCCAAGCCTTTGTGCCTCTAAAACATGCCAGCCCTCATGAAGAAAGACCAGACGCTTGCGGGTGAGCTCCCCTCCCAGGTCTTGCTTCAGGTGGGTGCCCCGGTTTCCCTAATCTGGCAGAGAGGGAAACACAGCCGTTAAGAGTAGGAAGTTACAGGTCATCCAAGCCTTTGTGTCTTTAACACATGCTTGGAGTTTAACCAGCTGATTAGTTTCATCTTGTTTCATGGATAAATAAAGCTTGAAAGTGTACAATCAAATCTCTAAAAAGTGAGTGTTGTAAAACTACCTATGAAACAATGATGCATTATGACTGCAAATGAACATCATTTACAGTTTCAAAATAAGTTTCAGCTTTTAAACCCTTTTTATACACATACACAGCAGTTTTCAGACTACAATTTACCTTCTAACCTTAAAGACACAGAGAGAACAGTGACAAATATGAAACATGTTGGAGAACGATTACTGCAGTTGTGAAAAAGGAAAAGTACTATAAAATTTATTTACTGAGTTGAATTTTTCATCCTTTCAAAACTTGCAAAGAATTCATTTTAATTAGATTTCAAACTTTCAGACACATGTTAAAAACATATTTTTTTTAGTCTCAAAATATAAAGATTTAAAAAGCTGACAATGTGACAACCAGTTTTTTTTTTTTTTTGTTGTTGTTTGTTTTTTTAACTGATTCTCCAAAGAATGTTCCCAAACTCAGATCCATTTTCTGTTTTGCTTGAGAACTGCAGTGCAGACACTGGAACATCTTTCAAAACTATTTGAATTATATAAAGGGATCAACAGATTACATTTATTTAAAAGGACAATATACAGTTATCATTCAACACCACATTGTTACCGTTCCAAATTAAAAAATGTCTATTACATAGAGAATTAACATTTGAACTGTCAATTCAAATTTCAGTTAGAAAACTCACTGCTGTCTTACCTGCTACTGTTCAGAATGGCAACATGTGTTCTGCTTCAACTTGGTTTTCCTTTTCAGTGGAATAAAAACAAGACAGTTCCATTTCTTAATAAACCAACATGGACACTATAGTTTCAAATAGTGAAAAACAAACATACCTCTTTGGAAATATCTCCTTTGTTTTTGCCTACAATAAAACAAAACCAATAGAAAACATATAGTGATCATCCACAGTCATGACTTGACAGAAAACATTATCATCCATCAGAAGTGTGGTAACATTTTCCAGGTCTAAAGGCAAATCTTACCTGTTTGACATTTTTTCTTTTTCTTCACATAATAAAATACGAATCCACCAGAAATAACTAATAAAATAACCACCACAACGATGATCACAGTAATCACTGCCAGCTTTGAAGTCCTTTCTCCACATATAGAATCAGCTGACGCAGTGCCTGGTGTTATCAGCTGAAGGTTTTTTGATTCACATCTGGAATAACAGAGGAATATTTTACAAGGAAATGTACAGATACCATAAACTGACTATATTTGTAGGAAATCAAACCTGTCTATGCCTGATGTGTAGATTTACTTACTGTGTGTGTGGGTGACAAGATGTTCCATTAGAAAATGTCCCATCGCTGCAGTCGGAGCACACAGTGTCTGTGAAGGCTGTGCCTGAACAAACACATATTAAATATATGCTGAAACTGGTTCAGATCTAGCATGAAGACATCAAAGTGTTACATAGAAGCAGAGTGTTTCACAATCTGACTGTTGGATCACAGCAATATAGTTAACCAGCAGCAAGGTGTGTATATGTATTGGACTGGAATTGGTAGATATCAATATGAAAGGACAACTAAGCAAAGTCCACTGAGTGACTTGTCAATACATGGCCGAAGTGTCAAATGATTAATATGAAGAAATTGCTAGAGCAGTTTTAGAACCCAAAAATTGTTTTGAAACCTTTTTGATTTTTTTATGGCAGTTAATAGTCACACCTGTTGTCTTCCCGGGTCAATTTGACCCAAGCTGTTTTAACTGGTTATGATGACATGTTACATATTTTTAGCCAACTTAATTACAAGTCATGATCAAAGCTTTTAACTTCATTTACACCTGTATTTATGAAAGTAAACCTAATTTACATTAAAGTATTGGTTATTTGGGATAACTACTGATTGGTATATATCAAACATTAGCCAGGACACCCCCAGGTCAAAACTGACTGCTGCAATTGTTTTCATAAATAACAGGGCAAACAACTACAATTTGCAAAGTGCAGCATTTATTTTAAAACTCTTTGTTTGACCTTCTTTATAAAATAATAAACCCAGAAAAAACAGCACGAGTGTGTGTGTGTGATGGACAGCCAGTTGGTCCCTGATAGGGGGCTGCAGCAGCAGTAATAATGGATTAGTGGGTGTGTGTGAGTGGTTGTAGGTGTGTGTGTGTGTGTGTGTGTGTGTGTGTGTTCATTGTGCTGCAAAGAGCAATAGTGTGACTCATTGCACCATTAAATATAACCAAGTCAAATTGACCCGTGAAGACAACAGGTGTTATAAATTTTGATAAACACACATAATTTAACAAATATAGTCAGAATTAATTTGACTTGTAAAGAGCATAGCAGGGGACCATCCATGTCATTGCCATGTCAGGCAATTATATGGAAGAAAACCAAAGTTATGGCAGTTAACATGTTGAAATTGGGTCACTAGAAAACCAACCTTTTTCTTGTATGTATTGTCCTGGTTGACATATGGTGTGTTCCTGTGCTGCTGCACATTGGTCCCCCATGAAATCAATACAGAAGAATCCCTCGAGTGGTTCACAAAATGCATCTGAGGTTCCTGTACATAACCGCTTTGCTTTCAGACCAGAACCTGTCAATACACCAGAACCTATTCACATCCTCTATTCATTTCATTCATTCATGTTCATCTGCTAAAGAGCAATAATTGACGTCCCTTTCTGACGTAAAGGAACCTTTAGTGATTAGTGGTCATCTTCAGAAAATGTGATACAACAGAATCTTCAGTTCAGTTTATGAAGTCATGGGAAACGTGCATAAATGACTTATCTTAAATTACTTTGATTTAAAAACATACTACTGAGAGCAACTGATGTCACTGCTGCGTAAAAAAATAATATGAACAGATATCTACCTGTATCACAGTTTGTACATAGAAAGCACTGTGTACGTCCATTAGGTTTATCCATATAGGTTCCATTCATGCAGGGCAGACAGGATGTACTTCTGAACTCTGTGCATTCTAGTTTAACTGTGCTTCCTGTTGAAAAGACAACCAGCAGTTTAATTATCGTTATTTATTAATCAGTTAAAATGTATGATCTTCATTGAAAGGTACATGTTGCATGTTTAGCAAATATACACTATTGCCTAATATACAGTAATTCTTATTACTACTACCAGATATGTATACATAACTAGTCAGCTATAATGTCTTCACAACAGTTTTCTCTTGAGAACAAACAGTAAACAACAGAAAAAGACAAGAGCATAACAGAAGGACTCATGTGAAGTGACCAAAGTGAAATCATTTTTTTGCAAACAGTTGAATCTTACCAGGCGGACACATTGGACAGCATTGGTTCCCTGTTTCATATTCTTCTGGATGACATGTTAGGGTTTTACAGCTCAAGACTTTGATCACGATTATCTATGAAGAGTAGTCCATAGAGACAACATAAGAAACAGTGATCTCCCATGCTAAAGCCCAATGTTTCTTTGATCCATTCATCTCTTAGAGGATAGGAGCCCTGTGCCAGAGAAAGAAATTAGAGGATAGGAGCTTGGTACGAGGGAGAAGAGATTAGAGGACAGGTGTTCTGTGCATCGTCCCCCAGCTGCCTAGGCCTATAGTAGCGTACCTAAGGGATGGTTCAGTCCAGACCTAACTTCAAGCTTGATCAGAGGAAAGTGTTAAGCCTAGGACCTGTCTGCAGCACGAACCAAACTGGAGTTTGAGAGTTTTTGATATTTGTGTTGTAGTTAGGGTCGATATAAGTAAAGTTATTGCATGAACTGGTATGTACATGCAGAGAGGTTTCAGTGTGCACTGTTAAGTCAGAGGTGATTCCTAAAAATGTTTTACAGACAGTCAACTCTGCTGACCAGCATCCAGTACGTACAGCATATTCAGGAAACAAATAAGAAATTAGAAAGTGCTCAGGAATATACAGCTCACTCTGTGTTGTTGGATGTATGTGAACTGCATTTCCAATACTGGAAACAATTTTTGCATCTGTTTGAAAAGTTTCAAATCAGCATCATTTGAAATACTACCCTCATATCACCTTTATTAACCTTTGTTCTCTTCATACAAGAGGAATAGGAAGTGTAAGAGTAGAGGAGCATCGTGACCCATGTCTAATACAAGTGATCAGCAATCACTTAAACGTTTGATGAAATCAAATTGAAGGAAAACAACAGTAGAACTCAGGGCTATGTTTAATAGTGAAGTAAGAGCATTTCACACGTACAATGTGAAGGGAACTCAAGGGATTGGGACTGAACAGCTGTGTAGCCTTAAGAAAACACTAATTAGTGCGGCTAATCAGAAAGAAAGGCTTCAATTTGCTAGGGAGCATAAAGATTGGACTCTGGAGCAATGGAAGAAGGTCATGTGGTCTGATGAGTCCAGATTTACCCTGTTCCAGAGTGATGGGTACATCAGGGTAAGAAGAGAGGCAGATGAAGTGATGCACCCATCATGCCTAGTGTCTACTGTACAAGCCTGTGGGGGCAGTGCTATGATCTGGGGTTGCTGCAGTTGGTCAGGTCTAGGTTCAGCAACATTATGTGCCCAAAGAATGAGGTCAGCTGACTACCTGAATATACTGAATGATCAGGTTATTCCATCAATGGATTTTTTCTTGCCTGATGGCACGGACATATTCCAAGACGACAATGCCAGGATTCATGGGGCTCAAATTGTGGAAGAGTGGTTCAGGGAGCATGAGACATCATTTTCACACATGGATTGGCCACCACAGAGTCCAGACCTTAATCCTACTGAGAATCTTTGGGATGTGCTGGAGAAGGCTTTGTGCAGTGGTCAGACTCTCCCATCATCAATACAGGATCTTGGTGAAAAATTAATACAACACTGGATGGAAATAAATCTGGTGACATTGCAGAAGCTTAATGAAACAATGCCACAGCGAATGCGTGCTGTAATCCAAGATATTAGAGTGTGTGACCTTTTTTTTTTGGTAAGGCAGTGTATAAATAACAATCACACATTTCAGCTCAAACCAAACCATCATTAAACTCCCACAGCATTATACAGCTGAATATAAAGAATATACAGTAACACTAGAGTTATCAATGCAACCCTTCTATCCCACAACAAGTGCTTGAAAACTCACATCAATTTTACTTACTCCACAAATATTCTCTTAGTAGCTACAGGAGGCGTAAATGGGGAGCATCGTGATTCATGTCTAATACAAGTTAATTTTCATTTTCTGCAAGAAACAATTTTACCAGCAATGTTGTAGGTCTCAAAGATATTCTCCTCGAAGTCCTGTGTTGTACGGCAGGTAGAAGGCTTTCTTGAACTGAAGACATCGTCTCACTGAGAATAGAGATGAGTTGATTTCAACACCCAGAGCTCACTTTCATCCACGGAAAAATGCAGTTAATTTCTGTCAGCCTTAAGGATTCCAGAAAAACGTTAACAGCAGTCGACCTGTTTGAAGAAGTTTAATTTCTCTTTCTCTTTCAGTTCTGTTATCAGACATTCACACATTAATTTCTCTTTCTCTTTCAGTTCTGTTATCAGACATTCACACATTGACACCCACCCACCCACACTCAAGTAGCAAGGTTTCTGTTTTGATTTCTAGCTGTTCCTGGCCCGGAGTGACTAATCGGGAGGACCGGGACAATTCCCGGTGGGCCGGTCTAACTTTCGGGCCGCGAGGGCCGGTGTTCAATTATTATTTTTATTTATTTATTTATTTTGGGCCGGTGTTCAGTCATGGCACTGAGAGGGTATCGTGTATGCTGTTACTGCTGTCGCTGGGCCCAGTGCCATCGAGAGAGAGAGTTGCGACACTCTTTGATGTCGCCGCTATGGCTGTCACGTGGTTCATGTAAACCCAATTAGTTCCTAAACATACGCTGGCTGTCATGTTCTTCTATGGGACAGACAGCAGCGATTGCATTATTGAACGGTAAACAGGGCTCTCAAGTGTCACGCATTGAGCGTGACAGTCACTCATTTCGGTCTTTTGTCACGCACTCCCGCCACACATTGAATTTCTCACGCAGAAAAAATATTTATAATATATTTAATATGCCGCAGCGCCCAAAATTTCTCTGGTCGCTCCTCTCTCACTATGGAACCGGCAGAAAGTGTGTGCAGTGAGAGATCGTCAGGTGTGCCGTGGCAAATTATCCAGTTTCACCTAATTGATCTAAAAATATTGGCCTGTATTCCATTAGCGGCCGGGTCTCGCTGTCAGCGGAGGTAAATAAAGGCCGGTCTCTAATAGCGGCCTGGGCTATTATTAGAACCGGCGGGTCAGGATTTCAGCGGCACGGTGTGGGAGGATCCCCTCAGCGGGACCTCTCCCCGGCGTCGGCCGGCCCCCGCCGGGCGCATTTCCTCCGTGGCGGTGCGCGGCCTGTAAGTGCTCGGGGCAAAGGTGGCTCGTCGGCTCCGGCCGCGAGCTTTACAGCGACCCCCCACATCTCACCTCACCGCTTCCCTGGGGTCGTGGAATCAGTGCTCACTGCGCCCTCTCTCCGTGCGGGGAGGGACGGGGCCCCTTCGCTCCCGGCGCGACTGCCGACCGGCAGCGGACTCACTGTCCTCAGTGCGCTCTGACCGCGTCGCGCCGCTCATTTGTTGTTAATGTTCTGTATGCATACCATGTTATGGTAACTGTACGTTTTTAATAAATGAACCTAGTATTTTATAGGTTCAAATAGACACAAAATCTTGTTTTTATTCATTCTACTCGTAGTTCGTTTTGCTCAAATAGAAATTAAGGCCTGCCTCTAATTCTGGCCTCCTTCCAATAAAGGCCTGGACCGCGATGCGCTTGAGTAAAATAAAGTATTAGAGGAAATACGGTATAAGACTTTTTTCTTTGTGTTTATTTGATTCATATTCAAGACAGTTTGACAAGAATGACTTTATATTGTTACTTTAGGCTACAGAGCTTCATTTTTTTTAACGTTTTCGGTTGGTGGTGTGCCTTGTGATTTTTTCAATGAAAAAAATGTACCTTGGCTCAAAAAAGGTTGAAAAACACTGACTTACGCGAATGACGCTTCCGCTCGTTGCTACAGCAACCTATCAGATCGGTGAAGAATGTGGCCCAGTCTGAACAGAACCATATCCGATTTGGACACTTGCAGTCAGCCCTAAAAATCGGATATGAGAAGGAATCAGATTTGAATCAGATTCGTCTGCAGTCTGAACGCAGCCTAAGCAACACTTTGAGCACAGAGTAAGTCAACTCCTGTTGTAATGTTACAACAAATTCACAACTTGTTTGACACAAACAATGAGTGTGTGCGACGACGGACGGGCGGACGGGGGGGGGGGGGGGGGGGGGGGGGTTGGTGGATGTCACTCTTGCCTGTCTTCAAAACTTGAGAGCCCTACCTGTGTAACCTAAGGTTTCTCGTGCTCACGAGATAGGCTACTTTCTCGTGTGCACCAGAAAAGTATCTCGTGCTCACTAGAAACGTTTCACGCCCCCCCCCCATGTCCCTTTAGGGGCTCGTAATCAGTCTCAGCGAAATCTGGCAAAACACTGCAACCTGACCCTTTGATAGCTATCTTCGGTGTATTTCGTGATGAGCTAAAGCTCTCCCACCTCCACAAAAATGCAGTTGCCTTTGCCTCGTTGCGTGCCCGTCGTCTGATACTGCTGAACTGGAAGGGGAAGAACTCGTCTTCCTATTTTCATTGGATTAGAGAGGTGATGTTGGGATTGGCTCGGGTACCTATACAGTGCACGGGTCGGAGGAAAAATATGACAGAACCTTGTCACAGTTCATAACTCATATCAAGAGCCTGCCTTTTGCCTGACTCCGTGTTTTTTTTTATTTATTAGTAATTTATTTTCCTTTTCTTCTCTTTGACTGCTGTCCTAGTCTCCTCAGTGCCCGTATTCTGACTGTTGGGACTTTTTTCTTCTTTCTTGTGTCAGAGGTCCACAATGTTGATGTTATGTCCATAATGATCAACACAGTTTGGTTTGAGTCTTTTTTTTTTTTTTTTTGTCCCTGTCTGTTTTTTGTATTGTGTATATTTGTTTTCTTTTGGTGCTCTGCCTGCCCATTTGATAATGTGAGTGCCTATGTGGATGTGGATGTGTTTATGGGGATGCCACCTGGATGGGCGAACAAACACTTGATTGGAACACATATTGGGAGGAAAGTATATAATGTAAGTACATGTATTAAACTAAACAGGATCCAGTTAAATAGTTAAATATAAATATTCTAATTAAAAGTAAATATTCAAATAAATAAAGATCTGACCTGACAGGTGGGGGAGTCCAGCTCCCTCACAGGCTCCTCAATTAATATTTACTTCCTGATCAAAAGAAGAAGACAGAAAATGTATATATACAAAACTGTTCTGATGTAGCACACCTATTTTAAGAATAAGAATAAGAAAAACCTTTATTTGTCCCACAATGGGGAAATTGCAGTTTGCAACAGCATACAGAAAGGGCAGAATAAAAAATAAGAGTAAAAAGAGTAGCATATAAAAGATAAATAATGAAATAGAATAGGATAAAACAAAATTGCACAGATTGAATTGTAAAATATTGCACAGACTGGGTTTTGAACTTTTTACGCCTTGTGGTGTAATACTATTGCACATGTATCAGGTGTGCTCGTTGTGGAGCCTAACAGCATCAGGAAGGAAAGACCTTCTGTATCTTTCCTTCACACATCAAGGGTGAAGCAGTCTGTCACTGAAGCTGCTCCTCGGTTCTGTCAGGTCACCATGCAGGGGGTGGGACTCATTGTCCAGCACGGATGACACTTTAGCCAGGACTCTCCTGTGACCCACCTCCCTCACTTAGTCCAAGGGGCAGCCCAGGACAGAGCTGGGCTTCCTGATGACCTGATCCAGCTTCTTCCTCTCCCTCTCTGTGATGCCACTGCTCCAGCAGACCACTCCGTACAGGATGGCTGATGCCACTACAGAGTCATAGAAGGTCTTCAAGAGTGCCCCTTTCACTCCAAATGACCTCAATCTCCTCAGAAGGTAGAGCCTGCTCTGCCCCTTCCTGTAGAGTGCATCTGTGTGGTGAGTCCAGTCCAGTTTGGTGTTAAGGTGAACACCCAGGTATGCTGAATTTTATTACCACATTCCACAAATAACACATACTTCTTTTCATTGGATTTAAAGGCTTATTCTATTTTTTTTATCTTTAAAAAGATATGTATACTTTGTGAAATAGCATAAATGAATTACACATTATCCACCAAAATAGGTGCGCTACATCAGACCAATCAGAATTTTCGTTTTTGTGTCATTCATTCATACAGCAATTTATCGAAGAGAGACGCCAATAACAAAGAGAAAACATGAGGTTTTACAGCGACAGAAAAATGTTACCAACAGCTGATCAGTTTAAAGAAATACTGAGCTGAGCCTGAGCTCAGAGAGAAAACCATATTCTGAGACAACCATTAACTGTATTGTATATATATATTTAAATCATGAAGACAATAGCACAAAAACAGTTCACAACATTCAGTCATAGCAGTTCATAAACGGAAAAAAAAAATCACACAATAATACACAGAAAAATCTGAATATAAACATTGTTTTAAAAAGGGATTGGATTAAAATAATAACTAAACTGAGTTAAATCATTTTGTGTATTTTCATTGTTGAGATTCCTATTTTGCTCGTGACAAATTTAAGAGAATTCACATACAATGAATATGAATATGGAGTTTTCCTAATAAAATAAAAAGACTTGAAGCACAAGTATTTCTCATTACATTCAAAGTAGGTGATGACATTTTCCTTGTCTATGACCTGTGATATTTTGCCTACTAAAAAACTTTTAAGGTCCTTCCAGAATGTTGCACATAATGATCACTCATAAAACAAGTGAATTAGACTTTCATGCTCTGTTTTGCAAAAGGTACACTTCCCATCAACAAGAATGAATTGTGCAGTTAAATTGGTTGGGTATATATTATGTATTATTTTCATGACCATTGACTGATGGCAACATGTACAGTAGCTACTGGAACATTAAGAAGCTTTCATGGCTTCAGTAGACATGACAAGATACTTACCCGTAACATCCTGAATGATACTCTAACAGTCCACTGATCTATTCAGTTGCTGGAGTTGCAGTGTACTTATTCAAGAAGCAGCTTGAAAGGTTACAGGTTCATATCTTTCATGTCTATGGCTTAGGTGCCTTCACCAAACACCTAATCCCCAATTTGCTCCTTGGGTGCAGCCTACTAGTGATGGAAAGACCTTTTCAAAGAATGAACTCCTTTGGCTTTTGTAGAAAAGGTGGCTCTTATGGCTCCCAAATGGCTTTAAATAAACCACATCAAACAAATCAAATAAATAAAGGTCAAAGTTTTAGATAAAAGTCTTAAGTGCACGTTGACAATCAGAAATACCTCAGCTTGGATGTCCAGTTTTTGCCCATTTCTTCACTTAGTCACACTGTCTTCTAATCAAACAATAAAACAAATAAACTTATTCAACAGTGACAGCTTAGGTATCAGTGGTTAGCAAGCTAACAGCCAGTGAACTCAGACCTCTCACAGCCGAAAAACATTCTCAAAAACACACACTACTGATAATAGACAGAGAGGCCAGACGTTTCTACTGAGTGGAATGTCAGTATTTTATTGTTAAGATGAGTCCAACTTTTTTGGAAGTCCTATCAAAAACAAAGGAGCAGTTGGCATATTCAGTGCATGTAGTTTCTGATTAAGAAACTGTATGTTGATAGGGATTCCTTCCCTGTTCCAAGACAAATTCTCTAATTGGGAGATCATTTTATCAAATGTAAAACAACTTACAAATGCTGACTGACTTCACAACATATATAGGCCTTTGCGTGATCTTAAGGTACAAAAACAAAACAAAACCCCACCACAGCACCCCAATGCAGTCAGCACCCCTTTTGGCCCCCGACACAGATTAGTTGAGTGCCCCAGTAAGAGAACAGAAACAGTCCAAGTCCCTGCATGAAGACTCAAGTCATCAAGACATTTCAATTTCAACTTTTCACGTTCAATTCCATTTTGTTGTTTTCTCTTCCCCTTGTTTCTCTGCATTAGTCTGACTTCTCCTTCTCTTTCATGTGCAGGAAGACTATGCTGAAGACAAAGAGTCCAGCCATCATGGAGAAGACACTGGCGTAGTATGGGAAGGCTGAGGGGATAAAGCGCTCATACTGAGTGTGCTGCAGGGGACGCACTGATACCTATCAAGAAGAAACACAAATGCAGACGTTAGCAAGCCATACATCACATCCTGGATGTTACATGCATTATAAAGTACACAGATCAGCCATAACATTATGACCACAATCACTGGTCAAGTAAATAACACTGATAATGTGGTTAGCATGGCGCCTGTCAGTGGGATATATGTTAGGCAGCAAGTGAACATTATGTCCTTCGGGTTGTCGTTGTTTTGTTGTATAATTGTCTTTAGTCTGCAACAATAGTCAGGGTTTTTTGTATGAAATTAACATTTACAAAAACGGCAGGACCCAGGGTTTTCCAGAGAAACATTACATCATAATCAGATCAGTGTTATTTACTACAGAGTTGGTGGTTTTAATGTTGCTGATCGATGCATCTCTGTGTTTAGTGGGTGACAAGGACTTCAAGTTTGGTAACAGGCTACTCTCTAAGGACATTATTAGGACAGTATTTTATCCATCTACAATTTCCATTTTTTTTAAAGTACAGTACTCTATATGTTTCAAGCTCTAGAAACGTGCCGCTACCATGCCAGTATTTTTATTTGGGTAAGCCCAGATAAACTGCTGAACTTGCCTGAGTGGAGGAGTAGAGATGTGTGTATCCCAGTCTGTTGTAGTCCACTTTGAACTGGAAGACTCCATACACATCAGGCAGCTTGAACTGGACACTGTATTTACCTCCTTGTAGAAAAACAATGCAGAGATTATAGTGGATCAAGTTTATAATGATGGACTTTAAATTCAAGGACGCAACACATTTAGGCTGGAAACATGAACTGAGTACATAAATAGAAAAAAAATCTGTAAACATACCATTTTTCTTGAGATAAGTCCTGACGAAAGGATCGATCCTCACAAACTCAAGCTGGATATCGTCTCCATCGAAGGGCACCCAGCGGCCCTCAGACAACATCTCAATGACGATGCTGTACTCCTGCATGGGAAAGTTGAACAGTGATTGAGCTCCTCATTTGAGCTAAGACGATGGCAGGTTGAACATTTAAAAAAAGAAAAAAAAAAAAAAAACTCACCACAAGGTCTGTGATGGTGTATGCTGCTGGGGGAGTGGTCTCTCCCACGGGATGATGGGTGACAGCGCCCACTCTCAGGACTCCGGCCTCTTTGAACACCCAGCGAGACAGAGCCTCGGCCAGCTCCATGTTCCCTGTCTGCTCATGCCTGACAAACACCACAAGAAGGCAGAGAGGATTTCAACACGGTGCTGATATCTGGGCTCCTATCACAAATTTAATGTTGCTTAATCTTGTCATGGCTGTCACCCGCCAACTTAAAAATATTGGGCCTCAGAATAAAACAGTCGTTACAAATTACAAGTCAAAATTTAAGACTATTCTATTACAGATTGGTTAGAGGAGTTAAATTGTTAAGTTTTTAAAATATAATAAACCGCAGGCTCAGTGCATCAAGAGGCAACTGTGGCTCAGTAGGCAGAGCAGGTTGTCTATGAACTAAGCTTTGAGTATCAATAGGTAGAAAAGGACCATTTACCAAATCATACTGTAAGCATCTCAATGTAGTAACATTCACATGGCTAAAGAAACATAAGCAGGCTGTCAACGATGACCGTTCTGATTTTGTACCTGGACCCTGCAGTAAGCAAGTATGTGCAGGGAAATAAAGAGCAGGTATATTAACAGTGAGGAGTACCTCTGTGAACCGGGTGTGGCCTTCTGCACAGCAGAGTTGAAGAAGGCATCGCTGAAGAAATCCAGGGAGCCGCTGAAAACCACTCTGGCGTTGTTTCTAGCCTGGAGGCCGGCAATCAGCAGGGTGTTCTTGCCAACAGCATGGGGGTACTGAAGAGGTTAACAAAAATAAAACATGTCACAACTTCTGTAGTTCATTTCCTCATATAATGAATATAATAATAATAATAAGAAGAAGAAAACTATTAAATAACATAACAAAGAGAAATAAAGTTAAGAACTTAATTAAAACTTACTTAGAACTCAAGTAAAAAAGTATGTTTTAAGCAGTAATTTTAAAGAGACAATGCCATGTATGGCTTCATATTCTCTACTGAGACATGTGCATTTATAAAGCTAGTGACCGATGGCGGAAATGAAGAAGAAGGCCGTCAATAAAGTTGTTGAACAAACTTCTTCTTCTGCTGTACTCCTGAAAGATTTGATGCTCCACGGTGAGCAAAACCACACCCTTGTGAAAAGTTAAATTGGAATCTATGATGAGAAGGATTTCAGTTGGCCTGAAGTTATATTGTCCATGTGAAAAAAAAAAAGACCCTCTGAGCAGCGTTAGTAACATTACCTGAGAGATGGGTCTGTCAGGGAAAAAGGAGTAAGAAGTGGAGGAACCCGTAAGGATGTCCAGGACCAGAGGGTTGTCTGGGTCTGCAACCATGCTGGAAAAAGGAGGCGATGTAATATTACATTTTATGTGGTTGGCATTGTGTAATAAAAAACAGATACAACATCACCTCTTCTGACACCAGGCCTTGCCACAGATAAGCACATGACCAAAAGAGGTAGTTGCAGAGTAATATACTTTGAAACCAAGACAAAAACTGTGACCATCATATTTATCAAATAGATATTAAGTGATGCCAGCATCCTCTCACATTAAACTCATATTTAGTATATTAGTCATTTTGGGCTTTACATTAGATTCATTGTAAAACTATTCAAATCAGATTCTTGCTTACCCAACACCCTTGAATAAAACTGGTTTATTGGAGGGTTTGCCAACAATAGTGGGAGCTTTCAGCAGGTTCTCTGGGTCTGCGACAATCAGGGTGTGCTGGAGACAAGAAAGATCACTGATAAATATCGATAATAAAGCGTCATTTCCTACAAATGAGTATGTGAAACAGAGTTAATGTGCCTGCAGTCTGAAGACCAAACAGTTTACCTCTCCAGGATCAGACACGTCAAAGTTGTGATGGTCGATCACAGCAGTCTTCTCCTCATCAAACTCAATGCCACACTCACTGCCCAGCTCCCTCAGAGGGTCCCCTGTTAAACAAGAAGAAGAAAACATGAATGGCAATGTCCCAATTTTAGAAATGACATGAAACTGGAGCAGGAGTGGCCAGAAATACACTGACCGATATCTGAATTGGCAGCAACCAGGACGTTGCCTCCGCCGTCGATGAAGGACGTAATGGTCTCCACATTTATATTACCACCAAAGTCTGCAAATAACATTAAAAAATGGAGGTCATTTTACAGATAGCTTCCACGAGACAAATTCTTTTTTTTTTTTTGAAAAGAGACGTGTGAAATTTACCCTCAACTGATGGAGAGAAGATGATTAAATGGTCGTAGAGGAACTGGCCGTATTTGATCAGAGACAGGGAGGGATCATCAGCAGTCTTGAATGTGAGGTCAAAGCCACGGTCTGCAAAGGAGAGAGACATCATCAGTAACACTCACACTTGCCATTACTTTTAGCATTGAAGTGAACAACATGGAACTACACTGCATTAAAGCTCCTGAGCTATAAGCTATCTTTATAAGGATAGTTGTTGGTAAAATGAATGGCCACACCGGTGCAACTGCTTTCAAAGCTTTTCAGCAAAACAGCTTGAGATGCTTTGGCAATCTGCAGCGTATTAGTGCGAGACGCATGTTAACGTCGTGTTAATAACCACGTAAATATTCTAATCGGCTATTTGAATCGGGCAGACATGAATCTCAGCTTCAAGATGGTGTCTACATTAAGTGACAGAAGTTTGGTGAGACACAGCTAGCATTCTGCAGCTAAGCTAATGTGAGCACAACTGTGCTAAATCAAAATTTAACAAATCTGCCTGCGCACGGCTTCACATTACACTAAAGAGACATGATACAAGTGAGGTGTGAAACAGCATTCACAAGAGTATGTATGCATTTAAAAAACGACTCTTTTACCGACCTGCCAGACTGCGGAAGAAGATTGAATGGGTGTCTCTGATGTTCAGGTTGTCCAGCAGTACCAGCGTCTTGCCGTCAGCCAAAGCACAATGCAGCATAGAAGCTAACGACAGGAGCACGAGGACATTGTTGTTCAAGAGTCCGAACCTGCTTTGGGTAATCATCCCGCTCCGTTTTTTGGACGATATTAAAGAATCGGACCGGTTCGTTTGCGTGACTGCTGTCAACGTCGCCATTTTGCTGCAGAAGTCGACGTCAGCGTTAGCAGCGGCCGACTGAACTTTGACCCGCGACATTCAGCCAATCACAGGGAGGAACGCGTCCCCCTGACTACCTGTCAGCCAATGAGATGGGAGCTTCAGTACAGGTCTGACAGCCATGGCAGGACTGGGATATGTTGGAGATGAGGATACTGTATGTACCATAGGTATTTAAATCAAAACTAAAACAGTTTAACGCGTTCATGAGTTTATCATCTAAACCTGTGCAGGCTGAAAAGAATTATAATCCAGTAAATGTATAATTCAAACAATTATGCAATATTCCTGCGAACTAAGGCCTGTTCCTCATTGAATTCATCCATATTATTACTTTAAATGTCTACAAAGAACCACTCCAGCCTCCATAGAGTGACACATATTCCTTTTGTAAAAACAGTGATGATCCTTTATTGAAGTAAGAGTGACTTCCCGTGAATCTAAGCAAGGTTACTGTTACTGAATAGATGAGTTTTAATACAAACAGATGACACAATTACACAAAACCACTGCTGCCGGGAAACTTACTGAAGAAATAAAAACTGCCTTGATATCTATGTGGAACAGATAACTGTTGACTGGTTTGACATCACAACACATAATTTTTATCTCATACATAAAAATGATTTAAATATCACACAAGCACAGTTTGCGGTGTTTGCCAAAACATATTCCGTGTGTCCATGTAGATGACTGCTCTCTAACGTGGTCTGCATGAAAAATACTTCAACTAAGTACAATAAAATATTTGACAGTTTAAGATAAATCTACATATCTTATCACAGAAAAGGAAAAATAACACAGCTCTTACATCACTCAAGACAACACTATGTTCTAAATGTTTTATACAAATGAAAATGAACACTCCTGCATTTCAGTCTAAAAATAAACAATCTATACAAAGTTGTATAAGCATCTGTGGAAAAACTCTCAACATCTATCAGAATCACTGGATCATACCTTGCTTGCTGGAAGAACATGACTTGTGGGTGTGAATATTGATGATAAAATATATATATTTTAAAGTGATTCCAGTTGATATTTATTTTTAACATTGCGGTATTCTCTTACAAGCAACATTTCATACATTACTATGCCTGTCTTCAACATTCCATCTCTTCTTTTTCTTCTTCCATATCTTTTCCATCTGGTTGGAGTTCTGTGAGCTTTTCCATCTGTTCATCATCTACCCCTCTCTCGTCGTGAACCACCTCTCCCGACCCTTCTTGTTCTTGTGACCCCCCAACCACCCCTCCTTCTGCTTCTCCATGCTGGGTACGGAAGATGAGCTCTCCTTCCTGGATGACCTGCTCGGGGTTCGCTTGCCATGTTGCAGCAGAATCCCCCTCAGCAGTGGTGGTAGTGGTGTACTGGTAGAAGTCCGTATCTGCCTGAAACATGACCAAGGCCTGAGCTGTGTGGATGCGTACATGTTGAGCGAGGGAGCTTGCATCCAAGAATTTATCACCACATGAATCGCAAGCGTACAAGATCTGTGTGTTGGGGTCTGGGAACAGAAGAACAAAGTAAGCTGTTAACATTCCTATTTCTCGTTCTGTTTTCCTAAAAGTTCAAAAGCCTACCTTGGTTTGAAAACTTCTGTTTCAGAGAGTAAAAGAGACTGAACACTAGAATGTACCATACATACAATAATAATACTTCTGTTTGACAACATTTAGTAAGTAATCACAATAGGTTTGAAGTTCATAATCTTAATAGTGAAAACAACACTGACAAACATATTGGTTTAATTTCTTAACTTCTGTTTCCATGGTAAAGAATGGATGTGGCTTTTAAGCCACTGTGAATAAGAAATCCACAGAAAAATATTATTAAAATAGTATTTTGGAAAGCTTAGGGATAGATAAATTGAGATTGTTTTTTGAACATCATATCACCTTCAATTTCAATCTAATGCATCAAATCAAATGCAGGTGCCTGTGCACATCCCTACAGATAGTGGAAAGCCTGATTCAATGGCAGACAGACATCAGCATTGGCAAAAAATTGCCACCCTATAAATGTAAATATCAAAAAGAGAATGTGACAACATAATACGTATCCATATCATTTCAGAGATGGGAGAACTCAGGCCTCAGGTTCACTTCAGAGCTTCCACATGTCTCCCAGAAAGGTAAACGGCTAATTTCACTTTACTGTAATACCAAAACGTCTCTGTTGTAGTGGTTTGTTAAAAATATTTTCGCCAGTTAAATGTGCTTATAGTTGATGTTGACAATGTATACACTTATATTACATACAATCAAAGAGGTTGGCCACATTACATGGACCCAGTTCTAAGATCATGGTCCAATATGGTTTCTGTCCCAAACCCATGATGTCCAAGAGCCTATTGTGTTTCAATTGGGTAATTCCTGGGCTTAATATTTGTATGGTTTGCTACATACAGTATATCTGTGTTCATAAAAAATATCAGTGTTACCTGCTTCTTGAACTTTCTCAACTGCCTTGGTGATTTCAGCCTTCAGAGCCTCGGTCTCATCTGCAGACACTGAGGTGGCCACTGGAACAACTTTTAACAGACACACGACAAACGTTTATCTTCATCTTTCACCAAGTACAATGGTCTGCTGCACTGAGAAGTCTTAACCTATTGTCAAGTCTCCCAAAACACTGAACACGGCGGTGAAGATGCTGAAGATAACTGACCTGTAAGCTGAGCTACAGCACTGGCTGCCAGGGCCTCTGTCGCCAGGGTGACGATATCCTCTGTGGTGACGGTTACGATGTTGATCTCGCTGTCAGAGGTGGACGACCCTGTGCATCCATCAGCTCCTTCGTCTGCACTTCCCCCAGCTACCACCAGCCGCTTCATGCCGGCCTTGCCATGATGGACAGTCTTGACGTGGGAGCGCAGATTGTCTACCCGGTTGAAGCCTCGACCGCATTTATCACACAGGAAAGGTTTCTCCCCTGAGACAACAAGAGAGACGGAAATAATCAACTCAAGACTGAGGAGTGAAACCTGAGCTGTTTTTAACTACTCTACAGATGTCACGTTAAAAATCTATAGTTTTGACAAGTCGGTTAGGAAAACTACTTCATTCATGACAATTAACTGTTTACAGATTATATCACAATTCCAGAAGTTTACATACACTCAGCTGACTGTGCCTTTTGTCAGGCTAACAGACATCATGTGCGTCAGTTGGAGGCGTAGCTATGGATGTATTTTGAAGTCTACCTTCAAACTACCTGCATCTTTCTTTGACATCATGGGATTTAAAAAAAAATCCCCCAAACTCTCAGGAAAAATATGGGGATCTCCAGGAGTATGGTTCATCCATGGAAGCCGTGTACAAATGGCTGAAGGCACCATGTTTATCTGTGTAAACAATACTACAAAAGTATTTTTACTAAAATTCCCGCAACATATTATGAAAAGCTTAATAGCTGGAAGGCCACTGGGAAAACCCAAGTTAAAAAAAAGTTCAAATAAATCTGTCTCTACTATTACAGTCATATTTCACTCAGCAGTGATCCTAACTGAGTTGAGTAATTACTACTACTAGTTCTCAACCACAGATACATTTTTTGGCTTCTGAAGGGGTACATGCCAGAAAAGTGTCTGAGAACCACTGCCCTGAAGCAGCATAATTATCTGACTCAAATTCTGTCCTTACCGGTGTGAATGATGATGTGCTTCGACAGGTCTCCCACATTAACAAAAGCCTTGTTGCACATCTGACATTTGTGCGGGCGGACGTTGTCGTGATGGCGAATGTGATTGGCCAGTTGACTGGACTGCACAAACCTGATAGTCAGAGAAATATAAGACACAGTAGATCCTTCATCTGGCTTCCTTTAAGGACACCTTTAACAAGTTAGTTCGCAAATAAATAGCAAAAATAATAATGTGACCAAATCTGCTTTAATTTCATAATTTTGCCTATCCTGTACGATAACCTCAGATTACTGAATGTAGGCACACGTCCACACTGACCTTTTGCCACAGCGGTCACAGACGTAGGGCTTCTCTCCCGTGTGCTGCCGTACATGAGCAATGAGGGAGCTGGCCTGGGTGAAAGCCTTTCCACATACACCACAGACGCAAGGCTTCTCTCCTATAACATATACATTACTGTTTAACTCAAGGGGCAAATAAATAATGTCCATGTGGGCTTTCAGGCTGAAATATCACAACATGTTGCCCTCATTCTGCAGTCTCTCTATATGGCAGTACCTGTATGGATGCGTTCATGCCGCTGCAGAGCTCCTGGATCACTGAAGGCTCTCTGACAGTGCATACAGATGTATGGTTTCTCCCCGCTGTGGACCCGCAGGTGTCTCTTCAGATTTCCTGAAAAGCCAGCACACACACGTTAGTCAAAATGTCTCAAAGTAAGGAAACCAACTGCTTCTAGATAACAGCTTACAAACTAAAAGCATATATGCAATACACAACGATCAGCCACATCATTAAAACTACCTATCTCCGAAGTGTTTACACAGGTTTAGTACGTCACCACCACCTGATGGAGGAAACCAATGCCAACAGTATGTTTATTGCATCTTGGTGCCATATAATCCCCACCCCACCACCCATGTAACGTAAAAGAAAGCTTGACACACCAGAGCAGGCCAACTTCTTCTTCTATTGCTCTGTGGTCCATCACAATTTAACTTGTCAAATTTGCTCAAGTCCTTCCACTTGCCCGTTTTTCCTGTTCCTAAATTGTGTCATGAATTACACATATCGCGTCTGTCTATTAAAAAGCCAATTTAGTCAAGAAAGTCACAGGTTGTCATAAAACTGTTCAAGTATAAGGCTATGAAGATATGTAATTAGAAAGACTACACATCCAAATGTCACATAAATGATGTCACTGCAGCTTTCTATAACTACCCAGAAAAAAGAAAGCAGCGACTTCCACCTCTTTCAGTAAAAAACATCCTTGTATTTCTGCAATGTCTGGAATGTTTTGAGTTATTTGGTAGAATTTATTGAGCAAATAAAATAAAAAAAGTGTACGTCTGCAAATTTGTCAGAAGTTACAATCACAGTGTAAATGAAGACAACTGAACGTCTTCTTACCTGACGTGGTAAACTGTTTGCCACATTCCTTGCACTTGAGAGGTCCATCTGTGATATGGATTTTTAAGTGAGCCTTTAGATTCCCCAGCTAGAAAATATAAAACAATAACATTTCCTTTACAATTAAATATAATGGTATCCATGTAAATCTGATTCTTTTGCATTTACAGATATAACCTCTTTGTAAAGCAAATTATTTAACACGTAGTTACCTGGTTGAACCGCTTGTCGCAGTGTGGACACTTGTTGCCCTTGTCAGTGTCGTGCGTCTCCAGGTGTCGCATCTTGGCGGTGGGGTCGGAGAAAGCCTTCTCACAGAAGTCGCAGTGGTATGGCTTCTCACCGCTGTGCACCAGCTGGTGTCGCTTCAGGTTGCCAGAAGTGGTGAAGAGTTTTCCGCACACTTCGCAGCTGTACCGTGCTTCGCCCGTGTGCCGTTTGCGGTGCAGGTTGAGCAGGCTGATCTGTCGGTAGCTCTTTCCACAAGTAGAGCAGCAGTACGGCTTCAGAGGGCTAGGAGGTGACCAGAGATCAATTTAACACACAAACCTACTGACAGAAGAAATGGGTTAGGGAGGTAAACTGGGAATCAAATGAATAATTCACCTGTGAGTTTTCTCATGGGCTTTACAAGCTGCAGGGTCAGAGAAAGCCTTGTTGCAGTCTCGGCAGCTGAATGGCTTCTCTCCAGTGTGGATACGCATGTGTCTCTTGAAATTGCCTGTGTGGGTGAATTTCTTCCCACAGTCCTAGAAAGAGGCACATTTGCTGCTATTCCACAACTTATAGAAAACAAAACTACACTAAACACTAAAGTGAAGCAGTAACAAATTGTAAATATGATATTTCTCACCTCACATTTGTGTGTCACTGAGCTGTAAGGTTTGGATTCAGATCTGCTGCTCATAGACGCTGACTGAGCTTTCCCATCTCTTTCGCTGCTTGAACTGCCTCCTTCCGCCTGCTGGCTGATCTCATCATCTTCCTCTTCAATCCCATCTTCATCATCGGCCTCCCCATTGACAGCCTCGCATGAGTCATCTTCCTGCCCTTCAGCCACCTCTGCCAGCTCGGCAATTTTCTTCTCAGTATTTGCCTTTGATGGGCCTTCATCTTCTGAGTCATTGTCTATGAAGACAAAAAATGCTAAACTGAATACAGGCTTGACTGGAATAACAATGACAGCAAAGCAGGGGTCCACAAAGACATTTGTCATGATACCTGGAGTTGCTTGAAAAAGATGTAATACTAGGAGAATCAGAATCAGAATGCTTTTATTGTCATTGCATGTCGACATACAACGAAATTACGATTACTGTTTTAGCATTTCTAATAAATCTGAACATCATCTGGAATTCCTGTTTTTGTCTGTTGGTAACTTGGGAGAAGTTTTAGTAAAAGGGGTGTTGTTTAAGTTGCTTCAGCAAAGCATGCTCACCAGGTGGGAAGTTACGCCGAGGAGGTTTTCTGATCCTTCTTCCCCGAGAGCTCATGTAGGATGAGCTGCCAGCAGGCTTTAACTGTGATTCTGTAGATATATTGAAAACACCTCTTAGTTAAAAAGCATACACTGACAGAGTCATGTGAAAAACTAAATACATGTTAGGATGCCTGATAAATGGAAACTTTAGAAGACTTTGTATAAATTTATATTTACTGGGCGCGTAGTCTGCATCAGAAGGGTCATCCTGAAATCCAGGTACATCTTGCACAGCATTTTCTTCTTCATTCTTCACAGGTACCTTCTTTTGAGGAGAAGGTGGGATGGTTTTGGGGGGTCGTCCACGGCCCGAGTGGGTTCTGGTGGGGCTGGGCTGAGAAACGGTCTCTGTTGTTTTAGCAGAGTCGTCTTCCTTTAAGTCGTCCTGACTTTGTGTGGGCTCTTTATCTTCTATGACGGGAGTGCTCAGAGGAGTTTCCTCTGCTTGTGATGCCACTTCTGACTGCTGATTGTCAGGTTTCTCTTTCTGCTCTCCTTCACCTGTTTTTTCATCTGTTTTAAGAAAGATGAAAGAGTTTTTTTTAATTTCCATTTCATACATTGATTACGATGTAGAAAATGTTGACTATCCATCAGAAATTAATAAATAACACTTCACCCAATTCTACACTACATATGGATCTTACAAATAACTTTATCAAGATAATATAACAACAGTCAAATAACAAGAATGTCTGCCGTGGTATGGAGAGAGTGGAAATGAATCTTTGTCAGCAGCAATACAGACCTCATGTTGTGGAAAGTGACAGCTCAGGTACAGTGGTAGGATTTTTACATTCAACACAGAAAACTGATGCTTTTGTTCTCAAACAAATGCCATTCTTCATTCATTCATTCATCTTCTGCACCCGCTTATTCCTGTTAAGGGTCGTGGGGGTCTGCTGGAGCCTATCCCAGGTGTCATCGGGCGAGAGGCGGGGGTACACCCTGGACAGGTCGCCAGTCCATCACAGGGCTAACACAGAGAGACAGACAACCATTCACACTCACACGCACGCCTACGGCCAATTTAGAATCACCAATGAACCTAACCAGCATGTCTTTGGATGGTGGGAGGAAGCCGGAGTACCTGGAGAGAACCCACGCAGACACAGGGAGAACATGCAAACTCCACACAGAAAGGCCCAGCCGGCCCATGGATTCGAACCCGGGACCTTCTCGCTGTGAGGCATCAGTGCTAACCACCTCGCCACTGTCCCGCCCCAAATGCCATTCTTGCTTCTTGAAATTCGTTTGATCAATCTTCACTGTAAAAAGCCCCAAACACTTTATGACTGTACTTACCAACAGCAAAATCCAGGGTTATGAGGGATGGAGCTGAATTTGACAACGACTGGTATGCAGAACCTGCGTTTACGATTTCTTGCATCTGTAGAAAGTGAGCAACAGACAGCACGTCTTCTACGTTCTGTGGATTTAAACTCAGCTTGCCAGTGTACATAAACTCCAAGACCTGACCCAAACCTGCAGTGATAATCAGCAAGACAAAAGTTGTGGTTAGACAGCAGAGATGGTGTGACAGTTACAACTGCTGAAATGGCGATGTGCACAGTCAGAGCACTGACATACATAACAATGACTGGAACCCACCTGCTGCATTGCTAATGTCCAGATGCACCACATCCTTCTGATCCAGGAAGAGGGTGCGGAAGTAGACGCTGCAGGCTGCCAGCACCGCTTTGTGGGCCTTGAAGTCCACCCCGTCCACAACAAAGGTGCAGTCACACAGCAGGCCCTGTTTGCGCTGCCGGTTAAGCTGCTCTAGAACCTTCTCGCTGTGCCATGGGAACTCCATTGTCCTGGAGGCTTGAGGATCCCGCACAACACTGGCAGGCACAAGCTCTGAGGATAAAACATCCCAAGTGTCAGATGGGCTCAGGCTGAGAGTCAGCTTCACTGTCATTTTACCATTTAATTTTATTCTTAATGTAATAAACAGAATCAGTGTTTAAGAAAACTCTATATCACCTGTGTATAAGTGACGCTACAACCATCACTATCTATATGAGGTATAGAAATACAGTTTTCAATGAAAACTAATGTGTCAATACAGAAATCTACCAGGATTTATTATATTATCACTCAATAACTGCACCTATATATCTTCACCCCAACAACAAACACCTAGGACATATTACATGAATTAAAACCCAAACTGCGTTTTAACACAAAAAAAAACCATTCAAAAACAACAGCTATCTAAATCAGTTACAATGAAATAATAACATGTAACGTCAGCTAAATAAACGCCACAAGCGCTTATATTATCCGGCGTAACAGCAGAATTAAACTTCCACTTGTGTCCTGATGGCCATGCACATATTTTGCGATAAAAACTTCTCTACAAGTTTTGACAGCTTGGTTTGACGGTGCAATACATCGATTACAATTCCTCCATCCTTGCAGCTTTGTTATCAGGGATTAATTTAGCGTGCCTACATGAACGTTACGAAGGGACAAGATGGCGGACCAATGAGTCGGGCCTGTCCTCGCTTCTCGTTGTTTTCAAAGCTTGCTCGCTCTTTTCTCTTAGTAGTAGCGCCATTTTAATGGAAATTATCTCGTGAATTACCTCCACGTTATCTCTTCTTCTCTCCGGTTTCAAAACGTGAGGGCGGGCAGGTGTTACGGAGGTGTTCACTCAGTTAGGGAAAAAAAACAAATCCAATCGAGTTTTTCGGTGATCGATCCTGCCCCGCTAACTCCATCCAGCGCCATCTTCCCCTCTTTGATCGATTGATAGGGACCGGCCGGATGTATCTTTGGAGCATGCGCAGTGCGAGCACTTGCATTGCTGATAATAACCACGCGATGGCGCAATCGTAACGTGATATAGAATATATTTATTGGTAATAAGCCCACTATCAACACATTACATAAATACATTAACATAGTAACATAGTAACAATACTTTAGTGAAAACGAATGAATATGAAGGTTGCTGTCTAACTGAAATGTATGTAGGATGTAGTTTGTTGTGCTGTTAAACTGGACTGAATAAAATACAAACATGTTTATATTATTTAGGCCATCCCAAATGAGGGGGAGGTTGTCAAAATAATAGAAACATTTTCACAATACAAATAGTATTACAAACCAGGGCCCCCAAAATGAAAACACAGTTTAATTAACAACTCTCAGTTATTTGAAACAAATGCTGAATACCATAACCTTCATGGAGCTAAGATTGTTGTTGCTATGATTGTCTAAGATTGGTGTTCTTAATGTTGTGGCAAATGATTATATACATATAGAAGATTTGGTATTATTTTGATTCATATGCTGTTTGGTAAAATATATGAAAATGCGATAATACATAATGGTTTGATTTTTAAAAAAAAATCCTAAATGTTTATTTTTCAGAATGAATCATATTACGGAGCACTGGGTATCGATAAATCAATGTAGATTATACGAAGTCCATGTCTCTTCAAGGAAATACGGTAAGCATTTATTTAAAATATACTACGGTATGTTATAGACATGTTTGTTACATGCTTTAGTGTGGTGGCCACAGCATGGCTCAGGTACAATGGAGTAAATTATAGCCACATAACAAAGACTTCTAAATGGGCTGGAATCCATTGGCCGTCTGGGGCATTTCTGTGTGGAGTTTGCTTGTTCTCCCTGTGTCTGCATGGGTACTCTGGCTTCCTCCCACCGTCCAAAGACATTGTCATTAGGTTAACTGGTGATTCTAAATTGGCCGTAGGTGTGAGTGTGAATGGTGGTCTGTCTCTCTGTGTTAGCCCTGTGATTGGAGACCTGTCTCTCGCCCAATGACAGCTGGGATAGGCTCCAGCCCCCCCATGATGCTTCACAGGACAAGCGGTTACATAAGATGAATGAATGGAGGAGCTCCTTTGAAAATCTATTTCTTATGAAAGGAGGACCAATGCTTCACAAATACTTCCACAGACAAAAGACTGATAAAAGAAGCACAGTCTATCATCTGTACCGTCACTGAATGCTTGCTCTGCTTCACATCAGTTTTGAGAATGGTTTGACTTTTGGTGCCCCCTGTTGCCTCACCACTGTCTGGATAGTTTATTAATCCAAATGTATGTTGGAGAAAGCCGCAGAGTCAGGCCACTCATACTTTCAAGACCATCTAAATGGTCTAAAAGTAAATACTACAAGATGAAATACTGTTTACCTCAAGACAAAAAAACTAAACAAAAAACAAGAGATCCCTCTATCTTTTTTTCCAAATGAAAATTCATTCATTCATTCATTCATTCATTCATTCATCTTCTGTAACTGCTTGTCCTGTGAAGGGTTACAGGGCGCTGGAGCCTATCCCAGCGGTCATAAGGCGAGAGGCGGAGTACACCCTGGACAGGTCTCCAGTCTATCGCAGGGCTAACACAGAGAGACTAGACAACCATTCACACTCACACCATCACCAGTGAACCTAACGAGCATATCTTTAGACAGTGGGAGGTGGGAGGAAGTGGTGGGAAGAAGCTGGAGTACCCAAATGAAAATGATTAAATCCAAGTTGATTTCTCATTTCTCTGTTCTAATTAACTGGTGCAACTCTGCCCCGACTCCAGGCCTGTACTTTTGATAAATATAATTTGTCTGATCAAAAGGTCGATGTTTATTGTCAAAGCAGGATCATTTTATGCACACAAGTAATACTATATAATAAATAATTATTAACGAGGAACCATCATTTTTAGTAGTGAGTGTTTGGTTTTAGAACATATTACAAGACAGGAGTGAAATAGTGAACTGGTCATTTAATTAGAGTGCTGCTCCAAGCCCCTGTGTCTCATTATGTCATGTGCAGGTTTGACCTATTGCTTGTGTGTGGGGTGAACTAACTTGTATATAAACGAGTAGCAACAGAAATTGTTGCAGTCATGGAAGGTGGACGTGTCTTGTCTTACAGAGCACAGCGCCTGCTCTGTGTAGAAGTAGAATCATGACAGAGAAGACATGAAATACAGGAAGTAGCATGAAAAACACAACAACAAGTGAGAAGTGGTGAGGAAGTGGGTCCCACTCTAGATTTTGATCTCGGTGCGGAAGGTCTGTACAAGCTCGTGTTTGGCCGGGTGCCGCCGGGCCCGGACCGTTAGGGTCCCCTCGGTGCCCAGGGATGATGTCACTGAGGTGGGGTCCACATCTTCAGGTAGCTGACACTTGTGGGTGAAAGTGTTCATCACTGAACCGTCCTGGGCCAACTGCACAAGAAGAAGGGGGAGAAGGCTGAGGTGATTAGTGGTTCTTCTGCTCACAACCGTTCTGAGGATTGTCTGGGCTTGCATTCACACCACTTAAGTAATATAATAGCCACCTGTGCAACATATAACAAGTCATGTACATTCTCAGTAAAACATTTACCAGTGATTACATATTTTACTTTAAATAGTGGTTGCTGGTGCTGCATTTATGTGTATCGCATGCAAACATAAAATGTCAATAAATAATATAAAAGATGTCAATAAGTAATGCAACATGAGAATAAAACAATGTCGTTGATTAATAAAATATTGCACTAGGACCACAGAGTAAGTATTTGGGGTTTTATACAGCTTTTAAATCTGTTGGTGCATGCTTTCAGTCTCCTGGATCTTCTGCCAGAGGGCATGAAAGAGAACAATTTATGTCAGGAATGGGAGCAGTCTGTGATGCCATAACTACAATTCTTCCCAGTTCCCGCAGTGCTGACACCAAACAAAAACCCAACAGTTCCTGCCGTCTAAAAGCTCCAATTAAATTACCACAGAACCTTGTTTAATATGATGTTAGTCCCAGGGTTAAACTGTGGAAATAAATAAATTACACTTCCAAAAGCTGCTCACCTTTTCTGCACGAACTTCTATCTGGTTGTTGGATGTGGTAACAATGACATCTTCAGGGGAGAAGTCTCGCACGTCAACTGTGAACTGGTACGAATCCTCAAGAGTCTTGATGTTTCCAGCTCCACCTGAAATCACCACAAAGTGAGGAAAGGTTTTAAAACAAGTAAGGAAATGGGGAGTCTAATTAGGTACTAGATATCTACATTTCTACATCCCTACCAATTTATTTTCTACAACTCGTTAATGAGTATAAACACATCTTTCTGGATTGGGAATTATTGGTTGGTCATAATTACAATTGGTAAGATTGGTTAGGAGCTTTGATTTCAAAGACTACATCATGTCACTGATAGATTTTGTAATGTTACCTACAGCACCTGGGTTTACAATGATAAAACACAATTTCAATTTCATAAAACAATGTGAATGTGATTGCTGTGGTCAGTGCAGTGGAGTAGGTACAAACCAGCAAAACCTTTTACATCTCATTCTTTCATACATTAGGATTGACAGCATAATATAGTTTAAAAAAAAAGTTCATTTATGCAATTCTTTGCTGACTGGTGCTATTAAACATAATTATCTAACAAAGTTGGTATCCAGCACAACCAGCATACCTAAAAACACATTGCATCAATAGTAAGAAGTAAATAGTATAGATTCAGATTTAGAAAACTTTAGAAAACTTAATTTGTCCCCGGGGAGCAATTTAAGATATGGACTGGGTAATGTTTTTTGAACAAAGGATACCACATCGTTTGATGGAAATTAAAATGATGAACCCACAGATGGCGTATTCAAAGACACCAGAAAAATCAAAGTGAAAAAAAAAAATGCGGAAATTTCATTGCTGCCACTCAGACTGGTACTTGGTAGATTGTATGGCCCCCACGTGCTTGTATGCATGCCTGGCAACGTCCTGGGGTATCTCCTCCCAGATCTGGACCAGGGGCATCACTGACCTCCTGGACAGTCTGAGGTACAACCTGGAAACATAATGTCCCAGAGGTGTTCGATTGGATTTAGGACAGGTAAGCCTGGGGGCCAGTCAATGGAATCAATTCCTTCATCCTCCAGGAACTATCTGCATACTCTCGTCATGAGGTCAGGCATTGTCGTGCACCAGGTGGAACCCAGGACAATGGGTCTAAGGATTTCATTCCGATAACTTATGGCAGTCAAGGCACTGTTTAGCCTGTAGAGGTCTATGTGGCCCCCTATGGGTATACAACCCCAGAACATCACTGACCAACCACCAAATCAGTCATGCTGAACGATGTTGCAGGCAGCATAACGTTCTCCACGGCTTCTCCAGACCCTTTCACGTGAACCTGCTCTCATCTGTGAAAAGCACAGGCACCAGTGGGGAACCTGCCAATTCTGGTGTTCTATGGCAAATGCCAGTCAAGCTTCATGGTGCACAGGGCCCACTAGAGGACGTCAAGCCCTCTGGCCACCCTCATGAAGTCTGTTTCTGATAGTTTGGTCAGACAGCAGTGCTCATCCTGTTCCTCCTTGCACAAAGGAGCAGATACCGGTCCTGCTGATGGGTTGAGGACCTTCTACGGCCCTGTCCAGCTCTCCTAGACTAACTGCCTGTGTCCTGGAATCATGCTCTTGAGACTGTGCTGGGAGACACAGGAAACCTTCTGGCAATGGTATGTATTGATGTGGAAATATAGAGGAGTTGGATTGCCTGTTTAACTTCTGTGGGGTCCAGGTATCACCTCAAGCTACCAGTAGTGACACTGACCCTAGCTAAATCCAAAACTTGTGAAAAACAATCAGAAAAAATCTCAGTGAAAACCATCCCTGTTTTGGTGGTCAGTGGCCACATACAGCCCAATTTGATCTCAAGTGGGCCGGACCAGTAAGATAACGGCATAATAACCTATAAGTGACGACAACTCCGGATTTGTTCCATTTGTTTTAGTGAAAAAAGAATAAGTAAATTAGAAGAATGTTTAGATTCTATAACTATCCTGAATGAAAAAAATTTCTTAACAAAAATAAGTGAAATTTGGGCATATCTGCTGTTTAGTCCTGGGTCCTGGGTCTCAGTACTAAAACAGTGGACAAAGTAGTGCATGTTATTTTTGCACTTTGCAAATTCATGCTGCGGCCCAGATTAGACTCACTGGCGGGCCGCATGTTTAACACCTGTGTTCTAGACTAAAGAAACTGATTAATAATGTCTTTTGCTACTTAACTGACCTGAACAATATCTGAAATGAATTGACGCTGAACTAATTCTTACGCTTTACTCTTTTTTTTCAGCAACATAGAATGACAGTAGAAAGAGCAGTTTAGGGTTGAGGTACTCATATAAAGATATAGCCTGAACAGGGACTTGAACCCTGGACCCTCAGATTAAAAGTCTGATGCTCTACCGACTGAGCTATCCAGGCTCTGCAAACCAACATTTCTTTATTTTTTTTTGGTCTCCATGCACTAGTCAGTGATTATTTGCACTATATTGCCAAAAATGTTTGCTCATCTTCCTTTACACGCATATGACCTTAAGTGACATCACATTCTTAATCCAACGCTTTGCATTGCACTTGGTGATGTATGGCTTGGATGCAGCTGCTCAGCCATGGAAACCCATTCCAAGAAGCTCTCTACATACTGTTCTTGAGTTAATCTGAAGGCCACATGAAGTTTGGAGGTAGTTAGTGACCTATGCGCCTCAGCATCCGCTGACCCAGCTCTGTTATGTTACATGGCCTGCCACTTTGTGGCTGAGTTGCTGTCGTTCCCAATCGCTTCCACTTTGTTATAATACCACTGACAGTTGACTGTGGAATACTTAGTAGCAAGGAAATTTCACGACTGGACTTGTTGCACAGGTGGCATCCTATCACAGTACCACGCTGGAATTCACTGAGCTCCTGAGAGCGACCCATTCTTTCACAAATGTTTGTAGAAGCAGTCTGCGTGCCGAGGTGCTTGATTTTATACACCTGTGACCATGGAAGTGATTGGAACACATGAATTCAATTATTTGGATGGGTGAGTGAATACTTTTGGCAATATAGTGTATGTCTATAATATAGTGTAGGGCGGCACAGTGGTGTGGTGGTTAACACTGATGCCTCACAGCAAGAAGCTTCTGGAGACCTGTCCAGGGTGTACCCCGCCTCTCGCCCAGTGACAGCTGGGATAGGCTCCGGTCCTCCTGCGACCCTCCAGAGGACAAGCAGTTACAGAAGATGAATGAATGAATTAACTTCTCAATACTTGACTACTCTCACATAGTTAGTTGGTAACTTTGTCTTCCTCCTGGTGTAAGGTACATGGCACACAGTTGGTTCATCAGAGTTTTCCATATAAAAAACCTCGGAGACATGGTTGCTGAAACCAGAGTGGAAATTAATACCACAAAAATCAATAATTAATCAATAATAATCTAAAAGAGGCTAAGTAGATCAGTAAAGTCTTATCTTGTCTTATCGCTATCTTCTCTATCTATCTTTTCTGTAGAGGAAAATAGTCCAGTATATTGTCCTCACTGACTCAGAGCTCAGTAATGGATTACGTGGTATTACATGACTTCACTAACACACACCACCAGACTGGAGATGAGAGTGTGTGAGTGATATTAGCTCTGACATTAGTGTGATGTTTGGAGTGTGTGTCTATGTGTGTACCCTGGTCACCGGGCAACCATCTGGTCATTCCTTAAGCAGGCGTCATCCCAAATACTCGGTGTGTGAAGTCACACTGCTGGCAGTAAGTCCAGCATTCTTGGGCTTGTATGTACTGTATGTGTGTGTCTCTCCTGCTTTCTCTTTTATCACCCGAAAGCTTCTGCTCTGCACCTATGGGATACCAACCAAAACAATGGTGCTCTGCCCCTGACGCATGGGGCACATGGGCTGTGAGTCCACTTAAAGATCAAATGTCGCACATTTACACACCAGCAGTGAACTCATACAGAGCACTTGACAGCAACTAGACACACAACTGAGAAGAAGATGACCGGTACAGTGAAATGTTACCTTACTGTGTATTTTAAAGAACCTGACACAGAAAGCAACTTCTGTGAAAAAGAAAAGTCAAACAAAAAGTCTGTAGTCTTTCCATCAACAGCACATCAAACACACCAGAACCATTTTGCCTTTTGGATTCAGTCCTACCTGTTGTCTTCTTCCCGTGAAGTATCACCACGCAGAAAATTACCACACACTACACAAATAGCTTTTAAGCAGAAACATAAATCAACTTCACGGTCAAGGCTGTCACTTCAACCTGCTATTTTTAAACCCATTTTGTATCTAAAATGAGTTCCAGAAACACAAATTTGCTTCCAACTTACTGGAAAAACCCAAGGTGTCACTCCCGGGCCTCATGAAGGATCCAAAGTCCTCGGCGAACAGTCCCCGGCTCTTCTCCATGTATGGGCTACCAGAGGACGAAGTTGAGGACGAAGTCTGGTGGAAACTACGCTCCGATCGATAGGCAGAGGAGTTGGTCACACTCATGGATGGCTGTGAATGTTGCGTAAGGCAGAGGAGGAGAGTAAAGGAAGCAAAGAGGGAGGTGGGGAGAGCTGATTCTTCTGTGGCTGCTCTGGGAGGCTTCCACAGAATCAAAACTTAGAAATGTATAATACAGTTCTTCTGTCTTCCTTTTATCCTATTTCTTTCTTTTTGTTGTTTTCTTACTTGCAAGTCAAACTTATCTTTCTACTCTCCAGCGGGCCTCTCACTTGTGGCCTTTATATACTGTCCGGTCCTGTCCTGTGTCGGGTTGGCAGGTGGCACGTGTGTCACAGCTCACTGGGAAAGGATAATAGTGTTCTATATTTATCATGAGACGCACAGAGTGATGGAGAGAAGAGTCTGTGGTTGGAAAAGTTCTGCACATTGAAGAGACTGAGGTTAAGAGAGAGAGAGAGTGGGATTTGATAGAGAGAGGTAGATAAAGAGCAGGGGGTGAGGGGGGCAACAGTTGTCATTCCAGACACACCATCCCTGAAATAGCTTTCCTATCCTCTCTTTAACTCCCCCTGTGCTCCATTGCTCCATCTGTTTCTTCTCCTTTCTTAATATTCAGCGCCATGTCTTTGACTGGAATTGGATCCACCCGTGGTTCTGCCAATAAATGAGAGTCCAGAGTTTCCACAGCATGATCTTCTCTCATTAAAGAGTTTTCTCTCAAATAAAATCCCACTTCAAGTGATGTGCTCATTCATTTAATCTCTTTATGTTAAACACACAGCAACAGATGAACATGCTGTTTACCTCCTGTTGGGATCAAACAGAAAATTATAAATAGGAGTTAGCTCTCGCTCTTATCTCAGAGGTTAAGTTAAGAGCAAAACAAAGATGGAAAGAATGCACTTGAACACAAAGCCATCAGTGGGGGCAGGGGACTTAGTAGTGACGTTGCTTTGTGGCTATTAATATCTGCATGAAGAGCCAATCATGATTAGAAAACACTCACTGCTATTTTCTCTTGTTAGCACCGCTGACAGCTAATCCATTAAAATCCATTTATGGGCTGTCTGACGTTGCTTACTTGACTTCTGCTTCGTCATATCAACAGTAGGTCACCGAAATTTGTCAAACACACACATCGCATCACTGCTTTATGCCTGATTTACATCAGAACCTCAGTTCTTAACATCCAATATCCGCTGAAAGTGAGATTCAGTGCAGTCCGCTGCACAGTGAGGTCATTTTGAAGTCTGAAATGTTACCCAGCATTACAAATGACAGGACACCGTGTTATGTGCCTCCAGTCTTATCGGTATAGAGCTGAGAGCCCCCTCCTGAAGGTCTAAATCCAGCCCAGCAACTCACCACCTCCCTACCGGGGAGCACACAGAACCTCCTCCCCTCTCTGGTAACAGCAGTAGTATTGTTGGTCCACAGGGGCTTTTACTCAAAATTGGTTATCATTCATAGGTGTTTTGCACCTATGATCGAGCTACCATTTGCACCAAAGCAAATATGGCAAAATATGTATGATATATAAAGATACAAAAAGATGCTGTTCACTGTTTTTTCCCATTACTCAATAATATTTATTCTGCTCGCATCATATTTACTCTTTCCCTCTTTTCTCCAACTGTTTGTGTAAAATATTGTCTTCAGGAATAAACTATTGAAATGAACCAAACTTAAGAAAGGAACATTATTCTGAGTGATTGGCAAAAATATTTTCTGCCCTCTGTCTTCACATATCATACAGAAGAATCACTAGTATAATCAGACGAAAATACAGTATGTAAAATACGTATAGAACATACAAGAATATATATATACATACATATATGCAACATAAAAAGATATGAAAATATAGGGTAATATAAGATGTATAAACAATGTATACAGTAAATAAGGATATAAAAATATAGGGCAACAGGATATACAAGGAGTATGGAGTAGACCTGAGATATATTGTGTGTATATGTATAAATATCTCTGATATAGTGTTGTATACAAATGTAGAGAATGAATGTGTGTTAAAACTATATGCTATATAACATTTTGTATAAAATATATAATAGTAACAGATTCTTATAAAGGCGATGACCAGACTGTTATCCCAGAGAAACTCTGCTTATGGAAGAGGGGTGTATGTATGGAAGCTCCACCAGGGATGAACGGGATGAGCAATGATTGTGAGCTCTCGACAAGAGCTGGACAAAGATGAGTGTGTCGGATAGAGCGATTATAGAAGACGGACAACAAGAAAGAGTAAAATAGTAGAGGGGATCGAAATCGTAGTAACAGAGACAGACTGGCTGAAATGAAACAATTCAGAAGCTCAAGTTCAGAATACGACAAGAGGTTAGTCAACATTTAAGCCTGTTTGAATTAACATTTTTAAATGAATAATGGCTAATGTGTTTTTCTAAAATTATACAGAGTGGCTCCTTTTTCCATTTTACATCTGGACTGTAAGTCATTTTTAAGATAGTGAATATTCAGGTCAGCAAACATTTTAAGATTAATGAATCCTTTTCTGTTCAGTTTTCTGAAGACATTTTGAACAAAAATAGTGGTGGCCATTGACAACAGAAAAGCAGGCTTGTGGTCAGAAAGTGTACAGAGTCCAGAGAATCACATCATCGTAATCTAAGAGGTGTGCTGTAGAGTTCAACACATGGGCTTGTTTAGACATCCAGTGTGATTACTACCTTAAGGCATTCAGATATGTAGAGCAGGCCAAAGCAATATGAGATAGACAAATACATAATGTGTGTCTTGTGAATTTAGAACCAGAATAAATTATATTTATTGTGTGATTCTGTTCCTTTCTGGGAACAGGTCATGTTGTCACACCACTGACATTGACTAACCTCTACATGTGTGTTTGTGTGTACATTCCACACATACAATAAATACACACACGCTCACACTTGTGTTTCTGTCTTTGTGAGGAACATTGACATGATGTATTCCGTAGCTCTTTACCCTTACCACCTTAACTAAGTCCCTTACCTTAACCCTTACCCTCACCCTAAAAACAACCTTTACCCTAAGACTAAATCTTAACAAACTTAGACCTGCAAAGCAAAGCTGCCAAAATGTCCTTACAATGACAAAGTGTCCCCACAATCTAACAAAGACCAGTCCACACACCTCACGTGCTTGGATTACGTCTTCTTCAGCTGCTGGGTGTTACATAATATTGTGGACAGAAGGACAAATCCCTCCCACTGTGACAGACTGTGGCTGAGCTAGAAGGTCATCTCATGGTTGCCCATATTTATATACAGTTCATGCTTTTCTCCTCACAGGTTACAGATATGCATCTAACCTATGACATTTTGCTTCCAAATAATGCTTTATGTTTTTTTCTGCAAACATCTATTCAGTTTTAGGTTTTGGAAACGGTGTAGCATACATTGATTAGCTTATTTTCTTATTTACAGGAGAAGTTCTCAGAGCTTCAGCGACAATCGTTGACAAGAGTAAAGTAATCCCGTGTTTGCCTCTCAAGTCATCCTAGTGTGCTGTTCCCATGGAAACAAGTTTTACACTGAAGCAGTCTGTATCTGCATATGTGTGTGAAAGAGTGACACTCACAGCATGTCTATTTCAGATCTCTAAGATAACACAAGTGATAATTATGGGCATAAGTGGGAGGCAAACCTGAGGAACGTAAACATTAACTGAGGGTTCATTTTAATGTGTGTGTGAGTTCCAGGATGTGAACAATGATTACCTTGACCTTCAGCCGGTCACTGGAGCGAAACCTTGATTTCCTACAAAGTGTCAGACATCTAGAGGATTTCTGATGATTGTTTCACGTCAATTGTCTTTTTAGATGAGGCTCTATGAAGCCCATCACACCCCATGACATATGGAAGGTCACAGCAATGACATCTGTTCATATGCATCTGAGCTGTAAAACATTAATCACACCGAGCCCTCATGGTAATAACAGAGGATAACTAATCAGGCTAAACCGTGTAATTCACCACCTTGTGTCTAAAGCGTGTTTGATTATTCTACAACTGTGCAATCATGTTTGTTTGTTCAGAGCATCTGTGCCTCATGTGTGACTTGGTTTAAAGACATCCTGTGACGTTCAACCACTAGTAGTGATGTGGAGCAATGTTTTTGAGTGGGTTCCTATTGAATCACACTAATCCACTGATCAGCCAAGAAAAGGAGGAACCATCCCACAAAAGCAAGCTCAAGAAAACTCTAGAAAATAATAAAACGTTGGGAAAACATCAGTATGCTTCTGTGAAACATTAAACGCCACAAAATACCATTAAAGCAGCAAGATCAATATATGACAATGACAAAGTGTCAAAAGTGAAATTGGTTTTCATTACCCAACTTTTCATTCACATCTGCAGCTTCCAAAGTTTTACATGGCTTAATAGCAGGTTTGAACTCACAGTTTAGCTGTGACTTTGGTCAGATATTGGGTTTGAAGGTATTCAGAAGCACAAACAAACAGTGTGGTTAAAATACTTTATTATAAAAGAGCCCATCTGCAAAGGTTAAAATGCAGGTATAGGGAGTTCAAGAAAACAAAATAAAGATGGATTTGGGCACAATGGCTTGAGTCCAACAAAGTTCATGGTATACTTTATCCAAAAATCAAGATGTGGTGCAAAAAATACGATCATTTTAACAAATTTAACCCTGATGTAAATCCAGAAGATAGAAGAAGACCTCAGCAGTAAGCATGGGGGAAAACAGCTCTCTTCCCTCTGGAAGAAGGTGGAAACACATTTCATTTAGAGCTCAGTGCTTCAAGTGTAGCACATTACTTTAGGCTACCTTTGACACCTTTTATAGTGGGAGGAGTGGTGGAGGAGCCAGCAGAGGAGACAAGTGAGCATCTCTCAGCAAGGTGCACAAGATGCAGTATGATTCATTCATTCATTCATTCATCCATCTTCCGTAACTGCTTAGTCCTGTTGAGGGTCGTGGGGTCTGCTGGAGCCTATCCCAGCTGTCATCGGGCGAGAGGCGGGGTACACCCTGGACAGGTCGCCAGTCCATCGCAGGGCTAACACAGAGAGATAGACGGCCAATTTAGAATCACCAATGAACCTACTGTAACCAGCATGTCTTTGGATGGTGGGAGGAAGCCAGAGTACCCGGAGGGAACCCACGCAGACACAGGGAGAACATGTAAACTCCACACAGAAAGGCCCCTGTCAGTATGGATTCAAACCCGGAACCTTCTTGCTGTGAGCCATCAGTGCTAACCACCACGCCAAATTCAGTATGATACTATACAAAAATCTGTTTCATATGTGAATGTAAACAATTTTATGACTAAGATATCAAGATATAAGAGCTTATACTCAAACTAATATGAAAATAATCATAAACTGAAATACAATTGATGGATTTATGAAAATATAAAGTAAATGTACAATCTGTGTAACAATTATAAACCATTATATCTTAAACAGCAATCATTTGTTCATTTTTCGTTTTTTTTCCACTTTTCTAGAACAAAAAAACTCATTGAGGATATATTATTAGATGTAAAAGTTCCTTTTTGACTTTGGAAAGTGTAACAAAGACATTACATTATCATTATAGTTGGCGGTCAAATGAGTTGTTAAGCTTGTGTTTAAATTTATGGGATTATACTATAGTGGAAGAGATACCATAAAATTAATTATCTTCTTTTCTGTCTCTGTCTGGCCAGCCTTAGGCAGATGGGACCCTCCATATGAGCTGGGTTCTGCTCAAGGTTTCTTCCTGTTAAAAGGGAGTTTTTCCTTGCCACCGTTGCCTTCAGGCTTGCTGTAAAGCGTCTTGAGACAATTTGTATTGTTATTGACGCTATATGAATAAAATTAAATTGAATGAATTATTTTTTTGCAGCCAGCTGATAAGATCACCACAATTCTATTAAAAAGAAGCATGAAAATGTTTTCTCTCACGCTGCTTTTCCGCTGCCCAGACAAGCGAAGGACAACTGCTAATGTTCCCCCAAAGAGTTAACATTAACTGCTCTTTCAACCATGACTGCTCCATCACCTCTATGCTAATACCTTAACAGAGGTCAATTTCCAACCAGGTATTAGCTCAGCTACACTAAAAAGACAAAATCGCAAAAACAGATGCTTCAGGTGCAACTAGAAGGTAAGGCTACCTGTCTTGAGATATCTACATGTATGTCTGGATTTGATCTTTATTCACGTTGTTTATTTGAGACTGTATTTGTCACACTATAACCAAACACTTCAAGACAAAATGAAAAGCCTGGACGAGTCCCCTGGGGTTGAAAGCGACGGAGAGAACAACGGCCAACAGCAAGAACATCAATCGCTAACATCCCATAATATGAGCCCGCTCCTCTCTAATCAATGGAAGCCCTTCAGACGGCCCCGTGCAATTGTCAAAGGTCAGAGTGAAGTAAAAAATCACTCAAATCTGATCAGTACAGACCAAATCAATCCATCAGAGAGAAGCTACTCAGCTATTAATATCTTCATTATGCATGTAATATTACACAAAAACTAGAGTTCTGTTTGACCTCTCAGAAGCTTTAGATTGTTGCTGAGTTCAAGGACAAAAATATGCTAGAAGACGTTAATGATGAGACAATATCTGGAGCTATTTAAAAGTGTATTTTAATGACGTGTTGCTAGAAGAAAGAAGATGTTAGTGTTTTTACCAAAATACGGAATGATATTTAGAAATGCTATACTTTGTTAATACTCATACTTTATCACGATCACATGCAGTTAATTTGCATGCTCTGCACATATGATGAAAGCCTGAAGAGTTGAGTTTTATATCACATTTCTGATTTGTTGCATATTCCATTACAGGGTGGTGTCAACTGCTTTTTTTAAATGGTGGCATAATTTTCACTTTTCAGAATCTGCTGTATTTTACTAAAAGGATATATAACCATATATTCCTAACAAAAAAGGAACAGCTGAACCAATAATTGTTAAATTATTGTTATGCACTACTGAAGTGAGCAGTGTCAGAAAGACAACACTGAAGTGGTTCTCATATTATTGTGATCCTGTCCTTTTTGTTTTTGCTGTTAACAGTCTTCTATCTGATCCTGAGCTCTGGAATAATCAACTAAAGTTGCTCTCTGGCTTATTGTTTTATCGCAACACACAGAAAAGTCTCTGTATTCTCACCGGTCTCAGATACAAATTAAACCTGACATGTTTTGTGTCCTTAGAGTGCCTTTTCAAGGTGACGTTTTGTTTGGGAAAGGTGTGCAGGATAGAGTGGTATGGTTACGCTGCTTTTGGCATTTTGGCTGCCATCCTCAGCTTCCTCCTGGACGTCAGTGTAACAAAGCTGCAGAGAGGTAGACACACACACACACACACACACACGTAACATTTGCAGGCCGAGTGAGAAAAGCATACAAACAATAATCAATGTTTCTCTCTCATGCAACTCACTGTAGCTCACCAGTGGCTTTATATGCAGCTGGAGGGAAACATTCTGCTGCAGTTCTTCTGCTGGACTCTTTACCCAGCAAGCCTCTGTGCCGTTTCTTCATCGTTCTCCCACAACATCTGTCCCTTCTCCACAGGTCTGTCCTGACACACAGAGAAGAAAAAAGACAGCAATTTCTGTTCAGAGCCTATTTTTTGAAGGCTCAGCTACTCAAGAGGCAGACAGTTTACTGAATGAATTACTGAAAGGACGGATTTCATTGTGAATAAATTTTTGAACAAAAATCTGTAGATTTTGTCCTCAGCATTTTTTATTTGAAGTGCATTAGAAAGGAATATCGCAAAAGGTAGGAGCAATTGTTCATCTGACTAAATGAACTAACATCAAGTCCCGCTCTCCATGAACTCATAGATGTTAGAAATACCTGCTTTTGTCATTCAGTCGTTTGAACACTAGTCATTATTATGCATGGCACATAGCTGCAAACTACAAAGAGGATCAGATAAGCTGACTTTGCAAGGCCACATTGTAATTTGAAGTCACAGTAAAGGGACAAGGAGAGGGAAAAATATATGTATTTCTTTTCCTCAATTTCCTCAATTCCTCTTGAAACACGTTTCTCTCTCATCTAAAATGAATGGCACTGAGAAAAAGTCAGGTGTGATGTTATCTTTGAATTCAGTAAGGGGAGATGTATACAGTGTGAGAAGTGTGTAAAGTCAACTGTCATTTTATCAGTCTGATAGAAATCTTTTGAAGTTTAATGTATTTAAAGGAAACATGGTTCAGTGTTCCTGAAGGATCTGTGCAGGCCTTTATTTTCCAAATCCCTTCACAAACCTTGTTGCTTTATTTCTCCTCAGGCTCAGGGATACCAGAGGTGAGGACCATGCTGGCTGGCTTTAAAATGCCCCATTACTTGTCTCTTACTAATATGTTTACCAAGTTCCTGGGTCTTATCTGTACTCTGGCAGCCGGCAGCACTGTTTTCCTAGGCAAAGTGGTGAGAGACAAATCAGCATACCTGTTTGTCATTCAAAATATGCATATACATAATAATTGTGTGGGTAATTGTGTGTCGACATATATTTCCTGTGTTTGTCTCCTAACACCAGGGCCCATTTGTGCATCTCTCCACTATGCTGGGAGCCTACGTGAACAACCTGTGCTCTCTTATACAAGCCAGCAACAAGGTAAACCACAGTGAAGGAATTCAAAAGCAAGACTTTTTGAAGACTTTACCCAAACTTCTAGTTGGACAAATACTGAAAAAGTTTACTTCCGTTATAAATAAAGCTGTGCTAATCAATGTTTTTATATTATATTTCAAAGATCTTTATTTAAATAAGTGTCTTGCAAGTCATATACATATACATATCTGCATTGTGGTGCAAACTATGGCAGCATTCCTTGAAAAAAATCCTCTGTTAAGTCACAGCTGATGTAATCTTTAGAAATGGATATCTTAACAGAACAAGAAAGAGCAGCCACAGTGTTATGTTAGATGACAGGAGTATATGAAAAGACAATTTATTGCTCAGCTTCTTAATTAAAACAACTGTAGGTCATTTTTCTGCCCTCAGAATTCTAGGAGCTGAAGGATTAAAGCCTTTTCTGTTACCATCAGTAACTACAGGTGCCACATCCACCAAGTCTGAAATGTTCAAGATTACTACAATGGATCACTTTACTACGTATAGTGTTCTTCTTTAGGTGATTGTTCTGGGGTTTTATTTTTGTTTTGTTTTTTGTCTCTAAATTGCTCTGTTCAACCCTACAAAAAAAAAAAGCCATAAATACTCAACTTGCCCAACACCAAACAGACGACTGACAAAGTGATCAGCTGGTACACATAGTGAGACATTTTGGTGACAAAAGCTGCAAAACACATCATCGCATTAGAGTTAATTCTTAAACTTGGTTATAGTAGTTTGCCCACATAATATTAACTCAAAAATGACCAACGTCTGCAGACTTCATCCATATGAGGTTGTAAAACCAGCAAGCAGGCCTTGAGTCAAGGCTATTTTGTGGAAGAGACATACATGCATCCAAAAACTCTTCCATGGGTGCTGAAATGCAGCATGCATATGTCATAGTAATGTTCATATTATGTTTCTTTGGTCGTAAAAAAGACTGGAAGTCAAGAAACAACACAGATAGTCTAATTTATTGCTGACATTTCTGCTGTTACAAATGATAATGTTAAAAATAGACAACAGTTTCATCGTAGCAACATTATGTGGTAATATCTTCTCAGATGTTGGGTCCTGCCACCAAGTGGCAAAAAAATGTAGTAGCTTATTTTAGATGACTATTTATATGCAAAGAAATAAAGACATGAACATCATAATCCATGTTACTGTTACTTCCAGGATTTAAAGGTTTGAAAGGAGAGAACACATTGAAGTACACTGTTCGTTTCTTCCAGGAGAAAGAAGACGGAGAAATGCTGGTTGTAGCTGCTGCAGTTGGAGTAGCCAGCTGCTTTGGAGCTCCCATCAGCGGTGAGAGAGACAGTAATAAGAAGGCCATGACTTTTATATATCTGTTCACGTTGTCTGTGTTGTGCTCATTTCTACCTACCATTTTCACAGTTCCTCTCCCCTCGTCTGCTCCCCCACCATGTGCATCAGTCTTTCTCTCTTACCCTTTTTTCCTTTGATCACCTATTTTGATCTTCTCACCTCTGCCTTTGCCTCTCTCTTTATGCTCATGCTGCAGGATAAACTCAAAATGTCACAATTTACATAAAACACAAGACTGTCTTTTAGCTCCTGAGATATATGCACACTCCTATAGCCACACATTCAGTGGGTAAAGCTATTTGTTACAGGTATCTCAAAAGTTGAGCTCCATATACTTAACAATACCTACAGCTCGCCTGTCTCTTCTCTCCTGTCGCCCTCTAGGTGTTCTGTTCGCGGTGGAGGTGATGTGTTCTCACTTTGCCCTGAGACATTACTGCCCATGTTTCTTCTCAGCTGCCTGTGGAGCACTGACTTTCCGCCTGTTCTCAGTGTGGAGTGGAGATGGCGGTAACAGCAATTAACTACACTCACCCCCTCTTCACTTTAGACTTGTGAAATGTTGATTTACGTACATTATATGCCCAAAATGTATATGGACACCTCTACATAAACGTTAGCTTGCTTTTATGCCATCTTCCAGCAGTATGAAGACTATAATTCCCTGGTCATTCACAAAGTCATGCCCATCTAAACGTGATTTTCAAAGTCTGGTGTGCTAGTAAATCCTCAGGTTACTTGTCAAAGCTTAGTGGGAGCTGTTATTGCAGCATGTAACTGCCCCTGGTGTCAATATAAAATGTACAGCTATTAATATTTCATATTTAAGGTGTGTCTGCTGAAATCAACAAATTACCCTAATAAATGATAAAAAAAATAAATAATAATTTATGTTTTATTCTGGATATATGTTTGCCAATAAGAGTCATCTTAAAATGCAAACATTTCATATGGAGTTTGGTTTGGTTTTCTCTTACGGCACTCTAAGGTTGATGTTTTTTTTAAAATAATTTTATAGGAAAGTTAATGCCTTGATCATTTCCCGTTGTCAGTAATGATCACAGCTGTTTTACCTACCTATCACAATGACTGGGAACTTCAGCTTAGCCACAATTAGCAGACGCATTAAAACTGACAGACTAACAATTTCAATAAGGCCTCTAGTAATAATGGGAGGAAATATTACATTCTAAAGTCTGTGGGAGAAACTGGAGTGCTAACTTCAATTTGTTTTATGTCCACAGAGACTCTCCAGGCATTATTCAAAACTAATTTCCCCACTGCTTTGCCTTTCTACCCGCTGGAGATACTGCTGTTTGCTTTCCTGGGGTAAATTTATTTTGACAGCATCTACATAGTTAAACAAGAAGTCCTTTATTTGTGTCTGTCTTACAAACAAAACTGACATTTGGTGTTCATATTCATTTCAGTCATAATGAACACCAGTTCTGCTTTCTTTTCCCACTGCTCCACTTAGACTTTTTCTTCTTGTACTGATCATTTCCTGGCCTCCTCCTCCTCCTTCCCATCACTTCCACAAGTGTAATGACTTCCGATACTCTGTTGCCTCCTGGATTAAAATTAGCTCCTCGTCTCTCACTGTGGATTGTGTGACTGTCTGGAAACAGGCTGCTGTGTGGGGCTGTGAGCTGCTGCTACCTCTTCTGCCATCGGTGGATCCTGCACTTCATCAAAACAAAGCCTGTTTTCATCAAGATGCTGGCGACAGAGTGAGAGCTCTTTACAGTGAGAAAGACAGACTGTGATGCAGTGATGAGTCATCTTCAGAGACAGTTCAGTCTGCATCTAAATGGATGTCTCTGTCTCATTTGACAGCTTTCATATCACAAACACAAGCAAATCTAAGCAGTGTACCACACTCCAAAAAGATATATATAAATCCCACAGGGGCCACACAAACCTACCAGTTGATCATAACTTACTTAAATTTAACATGAAATTATCTAAATGTCTGTTTGTGTGACATATTCTCTGCAGGAAGGGACTATACTCGGGCATGGTGGCGTTCTTCCTGGCATCAGTGACGTTTCCCCACTCTGCTGGTCAATATATGGCATCTAAGGTGGGAATCACCAACATTTATTCTGTAGCTTTTTTGTGGCGATAGCTACATTATCAATCAGTTTTTGGACGGATCAAACAATCTTCATTATTCCTCATGAAAAGACCAAAAACCTGTCTTCTGTGCCATAAAGCTCCCCTGTTGTGTACATAAAAAAAAACCACACGTCTGACTTGTTCCTTCATTACAAGGTTCATTATTAGTTTATTTTGAGTCAGTCCTATTTTTGCTGTCCTATTCCCCAACAGCTTCACTAAAATTCCATTTTATTTCAACATCTCTATTAGGTGCTACGCTGTATTTGTGATACGTGTTATTTTGATTAGTTTTTTTTCTTATTTTAGCATGTCTCGGTCGCTTCCGTCTTTATTTGTAATCCCAGGCGGACTCCATGAAGTTGCGATCAGGGCTCTATGGGGGTCACGCCATCTGTTGCAAGCCTCTTCTTTTCCTTTTTGCTGTAGATGCAGTATTTCCTGATGCATTCTACTTCATTCCACTCATCATAGAAGCTAATCAACAACATGCCCCTATAGCCGCATCTCTGTAATACATAAATAATAACATCTTTGGCACAGACATTCTGTCACCGCACAAAGCTCTGATTCACTCTGTTGTGCTTCCAAATTAGACAGCTTTCAGTCTCTGTCAAGCTACATGTGAAGCCTAAGTGTTGCAATGCAGGACTTTTTCATACAAACAAATTCACACAATGCCTCAGGTAAATCTGTGTTAATTTCACAATATGCCAGCATTATATTCTGGTGTTGGTTGTAACAATCCTGCACTGGATCATCGGTGGTCACACATTCTTAGCTATCAGTGATCAGTTTGAAAAAGCTAAAAAAGGAAGGTGATCATAGTTAGAGGGAACTAGTAGCCTCCTTGGAGAAAAGCCAAGGAAGATGTCAGAGAAAATTTCCGTATGCTCTCGATAAAAAGAGAAACTCAGAGGGAGAACTACAGCGTAAAAAAGAAAAAAGAAAAAAAAGAAAAGAAAAAATATAGCAGTCAATACCAGGGATTAACACGGATGATCAGTTTTGTGAGTTTATCCTCACTGGAGATCTCTGAAAGAACAGAGGGCACCAAGGAACTGTTGGCTCATGACAAAAACATGTGACAACAGTGTTTGTGTAATTGCTCTCACTGCCAGAAGGGGGAGACAAATGTTCCCCACTGTAGCTTTGTCTATTATTAATAAGTATCACAGGCCTTTTAGCCTGATTACAGATTTTATTCATAAAACTTTATTTCCGTGACCTTTTAAAGATTCTGTAAACTCATCTGACATAATGACTGCCTCAAATTAAGCTGTGGGTGAGTGTGCATGAGCGCATTTTAATTTTCATCTTCCTAATTTTCAAAGATGAGGTTTTGGTCTTTTCATGACATTTGTTCAAACACATACATTAACCATGGTCTGTCTGTGCTTTATTGTTTCATATGAGCTTTTTTATGCATGCAGGCTGCAATGTAAATGTCACTAATCTGTTAATCAGTACACAACAGCGCAGCTCCTCACTTCACTACTGGATAGCAGGCAGTGGAGCTCTCAATCCCACAATGCATCTGTGCAACTGGAGCCTTTGTTGGAGTGGAGCTCATCAGGGACTCCCGTCTGCCTCTCTTTGGCTTTCTTTCTGCTCATGAAGGTACAAACAACTCAAAGGTCAATTACTGAATCTTTCAACTCTGTCCACCTGATAATAAATAGAAATCAGAGCAAGGCACCAGGCTCAGCCGCCCACTCCTTTTATTGTGTTGGGCCCGGTCACAATGACCCATAATTGACATACAGTAATTGACATTTTCACAATAGAGAAAGCAAACTAAAGGCAACTCAGCCTTTCAAGCTGAAATGTCTTGTGATACTTGATGTTCACTCATAGCAACGCTGCAGGTGGCAGGGACTTTTAACAGCAAAACATCTCCGCAGCCAATGTAATGACTGCATTATTGATCAAGATCCCCAAACTACAAATCTCTTTTCTCATTTGTCCTCAAAGCAGATAAAAGATGAACACCATTCTTACTGATGCGGAAAAAGAGAAATAGCCCAGCTTTGATCGCAGTTTCGAGTTTAAAGCAACTCAAATGCATTTACCATTTACTAGGTTTTCTCCCATTACCACATGTAAATGAGAAATGTAAATGTGCACCATTCAGTATTCATTTCTGCAAAATTGAGAGCGCTGGCAACACTTCCCTACACACAGACTGGCAGTGAGTCATCTGCTGCAGCAGAGATTTGACAGTCTGTGTATCTGTTGTTCTTTTTGAGATGTGGATGTTGGTCCTCGCCTGCACTCTGCCTCTGCCAGCTGGATACTTCATGCCAGTATTTATCTACGGTGAGTAAAGGGGGGGCGACTCAAGTTGGAATATTAGTATGACAAGTCTGTCTCACTGCATCCTCCTTTTGGACTGTGGAAACTATGAGGTTCTTCCTGCCACGGCCAACTGAAATATAAGCTACTGATTTGTTTTGACTTCTCATTTCCAGGTGCAGCTATTGGCCGTTTGCTTGGAGAAGGACTTGCTTATGTGTCATCCACTGGAGGGATTTTAGGCCAGCTGTGGCCTTCTGTAAATCCTGGAGGCTATGCACTTGCTGGTAGAAAACCCTGATCAGTAGCTCTTGAGTGCTGATACTTTTAGTAATGACAAGTTGTAACATCCCTCTTTCATGTATTTGAGACTTAAATTACTGTTATCTTATTCCAGAAAACTAATCTTTAAGTAATCTTTTTCACATCAGGATCTAAAAAAAGCTATTAAAGCGTGTAATGTAAATTTGTTCTAATCTGATAAAATCTTGCATTATATTCAGCAAAAACGTGAATTTTAATATGTATAACACGTTTGCTGAAACAAAGCTTTTGGTCAAACTATGAACTGCAGTTCACACCATCATTAGACCCTTATGATTCCTGTGTTGTAGGTGCAGCTGCCTTCTCTGGAGCTGCGACACATACATTGTCGCCAGCTCTCCTGGCTATAGAGTTAACAGGCCAGTTCAGCCATGCTGTACCCATCCTCCTATCCACTCTTCTGGCTAATGCCCTGGCACGCTCTGGGCACCGTCCGTCTTTCTACGACGCCCTCTCTATCAGCAAGAGGCTCCCACACCTACCCTCTCTGACGAAGGCGTGTCCTCAGTAAGTAAAACTAAGAGCCAGACAGACTTAAGGAACACACAGAGATGAAGATAAAGTAAACTGTTAACTGTGGTACTCCATAGTCCATATGACAACTAAAACAGTATGCTCTGAGCTGAAGATGATTTGTCATAATAGGCTATCAACGATTTCAATATGTGTGAGAAATATTTTATCTGGTGATTGCCACATTATGATTTGTGCAGTCTCCTGACTTTCAGTTTAAGACCTGGCCACAATTTCCACCAAAACACTTAAAAAAACTATTGTCTGAATTCGTCTTCAGCCTCAGCCAAACTACAGACTAATAACTGACTCACAGACATGACGTAATTGACATTTTGAATAAGTAAGCAGGATAAAGACTGTTTAATGCTCCGTCACAGCAACGCTGCAGGCCACTGAATAGATTTGTGAAAATCTCAGAGGCCAGTCAAGTAATGGCTGAGTCACCGGTATTGATCTAGAATCCCATCAGCTATTAGCAACCTAGAGATCTATTAGTCCTAATTTGTGCTCTGAGGGAGGAATATGCAGACAGAGGAAAATAACACTTACGTATGTGGACCAGATGCTCAAAACATGATTTACTATCCTGACAGTCCACCTGCAAGAAGATTCACTTACTATGATTACTTTTTGTACAATCATGTACATCTGTAAATTGTAAATGGACAAGTAAGAATACTCATTGCACTTTAATTATTTAAAAAAATAAATTCTGGAATGGATTATTTTTGTTCCTGAAAAATCTTCCCTACTGTCTACATGATTACAGCTGAATCTAATGTGGACACTTTGTGGAGACTTTGTATTGGGGTCTATTACACTCTTCACCCTTGAAAATCATTGCTTGGAGATATAAATAAAGAATTAACATGTTGCAGCTGAGTTTGAAGGTTACGTGGCTTTCGTGCATACCTTAGAGAGGTCTGTGTCTGCAAGACATCGAAAAACGCTTGGTTTTGAAACAACTAAAAGTTTATTTTCTGCTTTGAAACTCTTCCACCTTCCAATCAGCACAACCCAACACACAACCTGACGACTGTTGTGTTGTTTTGTTTGCTCTTGGGAACAAACAGCTTTTGTTATTCCCTTAAAATCGATTCAAATTAAGAATCCTTACAACCTGATAATATAATTGTAAATTCATTCAGAGAAGTGCCGATTTTGTTCCTAGTGTGACACAATTCATCTTCTTTGCAGACTTCCCTCCACGCCAGTCGGGCAGGTTTTGGGAGGGAAATTGGTGCAGCTTCATACAGCTGCAGGGCCCGTGGAGGTCCAGCATGCTCTCAACAGCTGTACCGAAACACAAATCCCTGTTGTGGACACAAATGGTGCGCAAAACAATATAGTTAATAATGTTCTCTGATCTTCTGCTTGCAGTGTCATAATTTGTTTTTGTCATAAAATGCTGGTCAGACACATGTTGATGAGCCACTTGAAAGAAAAAGCAAGGCGACTGAGAGAAATTATGAAAAACTATAACCCTCTTGATGGGTATACCAATTCAACTGCGCGGAAGTGCCTCACCGAGGAGCTTACAATTGGGAGAAAATATTCGGTCGTCTAGCGGAGCCTTTGAGCAGCAATCACATGGATGACTTTACGTTTGGAACTGACTGCTCACAAGCACTAGAAAGCTGCGCACACTTTAAACTGCGACACCGCCTGTGGCAACGAAAATTGATTTCCTCTCCTCTCTTGTGTTGAAGAGTCGCAGATTTTGCTGGGATTTGTTCTGCGATCAGAGCTGCTGATGATCCTGCGTCACTGTAAGACTGAGGTAAAAGCCTGGATGTGTACCAGCAGGCATCTGCAGAGTTCAGAGAGCTGTTTAAAAAGCAGGTCATGTTTTTACGATCCATTTGACACTGACAGAATATAAAACTGCTGCAAAACAGGAGCAGGATGTACAGACAGGTCTGCCGGCTGACGTAAAAGCTCAGTGCGTGACAACTCAAATCCATTTTGTGAAGCGTTGTCTGGTCACAAAAAAATACTTGATGAAAATGGAGCTGCTTATCAAAAATATCTTTAACTGCCTGCAGCAAAGACCAGAGCTAAGCTTTTGAAAGTATGAAATTACTTTTTCAAGAGAACATGAATAACAACTAAAACTGAATGTTGTTGCATGACATGTAGTGTACATATGCCAGAAAATGCATACAAAAAGAATCTGTTTGTGCTGTTCTCTGCAGAGACTAGAGAAACAGCTTGATGAAGTCTGCTGCATTCATCCCGCCTCTGTCCTGCTATCGCCTCATAACACCGTTCAGGAGGTATGGAAAGTTCAATCAGCATAGATGAATCTAAAGGAGGACTACCTCCACACAACCAGGAGAATGGATCCTATCATTCTGGTTCTAACAGGTGTCAACTGGCTCTGAGTGTCTTTTAAAATAGGTTTTCAAGATCTTAGTTACTTTTAAAGCTCTACATGGCCTTTTGGTACTATATGCTCTGGCACTTACCTTTAGAGGTCAGAGAGCTCCTTTAAATCCTTTAAACCTAAAACATATTTTTATTGCAGAGTTTTTCTGGTTATAATTGAGTTTTAATTGAGTTTTGAATGGAGTTTTTGTGTGTTATATTGTTTATATATATATATATATATATATATATATATAATTTTTTTATTAACTTTTTATGTCATTGTTTCTTGTAGATTGTAGATTTGTATGTCTTTGTTGAGCATTAATATTATTAAAGATTAATGTTATTTTTATTATTGTCTTTTAGCATGAGGACTGGAAGGATGGACAAGCTTAAACATTAAAAGACTTGGGTATATTGTTACATACGTACAATGCACAGGATGTGAGAATTATGTAACAACAGCATTTATAAATTTGATCACATTTACATTTTTGCAAAATTTTAGGGGGTGCATTTTCCCGTTTCTTTGCTAAGCTAGGCTATTGGCATCCTGACTCCATGTCTGTGCATAAAGCATCTCGTTTATCAGCTGTGCAGTCCAAAAATTAAGTTTTGTTTATGTTCATTGCAGCATGTCAACAATAAAATAAGACTTTACCCCACTCAACACCAAACATCCCACAGACACAGTTTGAAACAAGCTAATGAACATATGGCGGCAGCCAGCAGCTCTGGGGCCGGATATCTGCCTCAGGAGGTGGTGGAGCCCAAAAATACAGCTAAAAAATGGGAGCTTAAATTCAACAGGCGGCCATGAACATAACTTGTAATGCTCTTTAACTGCTTGTTAAAAATAAAAAGCCACATCAATGAAAAAGTCAATATTGTGTTTGCAGCTTGCTTCTGCTGCCACCAAGCAAACCAAATACAAAGAAAAAGCATATTTAAAGTGTCGAACATTTCTATTAAAACCATATGCTCTGCCTTCCAGGCCCACAGTATACTGAGTCTTCTCAGAGCCCAGACCCTTTTTGTCACAGACAGAGGAAGGCTAGTTGGGATCATCACATGGCCAGAGGTATGTTTGCATGCTATGTGTGCATTCAAACTTACCCACACTCACAAATGTTTTATCGGTGCTTTCTTTCTGTAATATTCCTCTGGGGCTGTTTCTCTACTCCAAATACAATTTTATTTTTTATTAACAAGATCACGACCCCATGTGGATTTGTTCGAATTATGGAGTGTGTAAAAATGGCTGCTTACGGATTCAAAGCTGTCTTCCTCTTCTTCCTTTCCTCCCTCTGTGCCTCATTCTCTGCTTTCGCAACCAGATGAAGAGAATACTTGAGGACCTGGCCAAAGACATCTAAGACACACCAGTGGGAAATAAACAGTTCCGGTGACCATATTCAAGCAAACACACAAGTCTAATTAACTTGAAACAAAGCCTGTGACTAATAGCTATAACCCTTCTTCATTCCCCAGGTGTCAACTGTCATTAGCTGCAGTCTCCTATGATAAATATTCATCAGGAATTATTGTCTTGCTTTTATTGAAATTAGCAGGATTCTTATCCACAGAGGAGATTGCACTGTCTCATTAACTGATACTCAGTTTGTGAAATTATAAGTGTGTCTACGCAGGATAATATCCAGTGGGCATTCAGCTACACCAAGTAAAACAATGATCCCTGCTGGTGTGTTTTTCCTGCTAAACCACACTCCTCAGTCAGTATCTGTTCACCATGTATTAGCATGTGGGTTGTTAGAGAAGTTTAACTTCATATTGTGTATTCTCAGGGCAGACCATGCTCTAAAGCAGGGGGTGTTTCTCTGTAGCGCCTTCCTCTGACCTGAGTGAGACAACTGCACTCCCTCCAACACTAGTAATATCAAAAATAAATTAACTGTACACAAATCTCTCAGAAGTACGAATTCCATATTCAACAGATTTTGAAGATGTAAACAGGAAGTACATATTGAAGTCAGTTATGGAAAGGTGGATTGCAATTTTAGCTAAATTTTTAAAGTAATTTTTCATTACTAGCAATTCCTATTTGTGACCAGTACAGACATTTACTTTATGTCCTGCCCTTCAACGCAGTGTTTGATAACCTCTGACCTCAAGGATGTTTGTGATCCACTTCTAAATAGTCCTTGTTCCCATGCATCTCAGTATGAAAATGTTGCCATAGACAGTTCAAACTTCCTTAGGATGAGTACTGAGTACACCTTCAAATAAGAAAGATAATAATATCTAATTTAGTTGTTTAGTATATTGGTGTCTAGCAGTGATGCTTGTGGTTAGAGGCTCCCTAAATGTATTCCTGACTGAAATTTCTAATCAAATCAAATAATTTGATATGCTATGTCTTGCACTATGCGTCTTTATATTGTAGGTTTTCTTAATAATATCAGGTGTGAGTTTGTCATTTCCTGTAAAATAATAAAAAAAATGTGGATGATTCATCCTGCACTCAGTCATATAAAAATTTTGCACTCAATGAATTGCATTCTATCAATGCGTACCTCTTTCACCAACAAGATTGCTGTCTTCAGGTCTCAGCTTAAACATGTACGACCTCACTTAACAGACAGCGTTATCATGCTCATCTTCTTCCTCCCTGTCCGATTCGTCTGTAATATCCACAGACTCGGGCAATGGTGGCAGCAAAGGATTCTTCAACAACAGAAAACTTTCTTCATGTCTGTTCCTGCTACCTTTTGTTGGTGCAAACATGTGAACATGCAGAAGCAAAAAGTAGTCTGTTCCTGGTATGTGTCGGTTTCTGGAAATATTTGTAATATTACTGTATTCACAAACTTCATTCATTCATTAATTTTCTATTGCTTTACCCCTGCTCTGACCCGTCAGAGGGTCCAATCTGGTGAGCAGAATGAATTTGCAAATGTGAAATTACATAGAAGACATGTAACTGCAATTTTTCAATAAAAGTAACTGCTATTCCTAATGTGTCCACTAAGGGTTTTATGGTTTTAGTAAGCGTTGCGGACATAACACAACACTGAGACACAGAAGTAAACAGCAGATGGCAGCAATGCACTGAAACTGCAATTATTTTTCTTAAGAAATTCCAGGTTGTTCATAAAATGTTTTGTAAAAGGATATTTTTTGTAAAAGGAATAATTTTTTTTTACATAAGCTAGGAAGCTATGTAGCTAGCACCAGCTGCTATTAGCTAATAATGTACTTCTTTACACTAAAATGAAGGGAGAAATTTGGAGTTGTCATTATTTCTAGGTTATTGTGCTGTTATGTAACTGGTCTGGACTGCATGAGATCAAATTGGGCTGTATGTGGCCCCTGAACTAAAATGAGTTTGACACCCCTGCTTCAGAGGACTGGAGGGGGGCTGGAGCCTACTGGTAGGTTTCAACTCAGAACCCGTTTTGCTATGAGACCTTATTGCTAACCAGTGCTCCTTCAGTTCTGTTAAAACTGGAATTGTCTACAGAATTATTTAAAGAAGTAGAAGTGCCATTCAAGATCTTTTGTGGCCACATATTGCAGGTCACTTGTGCACCGAATTCTGTGGAGCTCCAAGTGGAGGTAGTGGTGAAGGTACAGGATGTGTTTTTTTATGAGAACATTGGTACTTAATCTAGTTGTATGCTTAACATGAAACTGCTAGAAGGGCCAGTCTCCATTCAGCAGGGGGCGTGCCATCTCTGTGTCTGTTGAGAAGGCTCTGTTTCTTGTTGGCTGTGGGATTATTGTTTTTCCAAGACCGGACCCATGTCTCCGAACCCCAGTCCTGAAAAACAGCCCCGGTTCCTCTTGGCTTCAAATTAGGTCCCTGTCCTCCTCGAGGATTTCATGATGGAAGCCATCATGCGCAGCCTTTTGTTTCGTTTTACAGACTTTCCGAGCGCTGTAGTAACAAAAGGGGGAACAGCCAGAACACAGCACGGCTTCACTTTGTGTAAACCTCTACTCAAAGAATGTCATGACAGGAAACACTGACACCTCCATTCTCCAACCAGCTGTCTCAGTCTCAGACACACAGCACTGCTGTCATGCATGTAGAGACCAAAGACAGATTATGTGTCCTCCTCCCCCTCTCCTTTCCTACACTCATCTTTTCCCTCACCACTCCCCTGCACCTGCAGCTCTCAGACAGAAAAGTGTGAATTATAGCTAATCACGGTTGAGATTCAGCCAGATAATTGGATATATGCCTCTCTCTAATTCAGATGAGAAATCTCAAAGGAGACACATTTTCAATTTCTCGGTGATATCTTCTCTGTAGGCTTCACACTGTGTTATTGTCACACATATTCTTCTCTTCAGTCATTCAACATAAAAGAAATAATGATCCAAAACACAACCGGACAGCCTTATGCAACACATATATTAAAACTGAGGTTTTATAACAAGATATTTACATCGGCAGCATTTGACTCTTCACAGTTCAGCTCTACATATAATTGTAAAGTTTTTGAATAAAAAATTAAAATGTAACTGCTGAACTACAGTATGTACATTCACAAAAGTATATGCCTCAACCAAGGAGAAAATACTATTTGAAGTCTTTGTGTCTGAAGACTGGGCTCTCAAATCATTCCAGTAATTTGTAGAGTCACCTCTTGAAATATCTCACAGATGTCTGCGTTTATTTCTTGAATCACTCATTGCTGGTGGTCAAGACTCAATCTCTCACTGAGACTGGAGATTGCAGTGAAAATTGTTTTTGGGCTTCTTTCCAAGTCTAGTTGTAAAAAACATCATCCTCGGAGAGCGAGCTGCTGTCTACGTGTCGGACAGCAGCTTCTGCAGTCACAGTGCTGTCCTCAAAGGGGTGATCTCTGTCCTGCTGAGTGTTGGACATCGGGGAAATGGAGTTGCCCGGCTGCGGTGGGACCAGGGTGGTCGTGCTGTTGCTGCCATAAGTCTGCGTGTGAATGCTGTACAAGTGCTGCGGAACACCAACGCTTCCTCCATCAAGCAGGAACTGAGACAAGAAGTGCCTCTGTGCTGCTGAGGAGGGATAACAATATCAGTCAAATGGCTGCTTCTTGAATACTAAGAACAAATATAAACAGTGACAGCTGGATTTCCTCTGTAATAACATACCGTCAACATTTACAGTCCTTGAATTAGGTGGAATGAATTGGATTGAAAATGTGCCACGGCTCTGAACCAGCAGCTGCACAAATTGTAAATGTAATCTTGGATAGCCTAGCCATTCCATTGAAAAGTACATAGAAATTCATGAGGGTGTGCATGCAGGTAGCTGATAGTGATATACACTGAGGTCCCATTTATAGCAGGGTGTACCATATATGGATACAAGTTAAAAGATGGTTTGGTACACACAGATGTGACTTGGCTTCAACAAAACCATGTGAACTTGCTGGAACAAGACCATGCCTACTATAGTGTCTAACGTCTCTCTACCAGCTAATCCTACCTGACTTTATCATCTCTTTGATTTGCATCCAGATCCTTCATTCACTGAAGGGGAGACAAGGTGCTAAAGCTTCCTGAGATGTGCAACCCATCCCAAGTCTCACTGCCTGGGTTCCTCCAGTCAATGACCTTCATCTATCTCTGCTTTCGTTCTCTGTCATGCCTTCACTTGCACCCCTTTTGTTCTTTCCCTTGAACGCCTTTCATCCCTCCATAAATATCCCTCAGGTCTTGTCATTAATAAACCTTCTTGTATCAGTAAAGGCCTGGTTTTGTTGGTGAATAGTCTACTTTTACCACAGAAATAAGGCACTCATTGAAATACAAAAACCTTATAAAGAGTTTCATGCTGGTCATAAGAACTGTGTCATGCAGTTTGCTGTACACCTCAGACAGGATTCTCTCATGGCAGCCCTTTAGTTTTTAAGAAAAAAACAACAGCAGCTGACATCACCATCCCCACTATGTTGTGAAACAGAAACTCATTCTTTAATCCATCTTGTCTCATTTGTCCCAGAAATCCATTTTCAACATCAAAGAAAAGACTTTAAGGCAAAATGCTGACTTGAGGATTATAATCAGTCAAACCCAGGCACAGACTATTACACAGAAGAACTGGAAAATGACATTGTTGTTTTTAATCATTTGGTTCATTTTGTATTGAAACAAAAATGATGTCCACACTACAGTAAAAGCTCCAGGGATACACTAACCTTGTAAGCTGGTGGACGGCTGCTCTAAGTTATCGTTCATGGACCACACATTCATGGCAGCCTCAGCCAGGGCAAACTGCTCCGCCACACCTGAGAAACAAAGGGCAAACAAACACAATTTATGTTACATTTCTAAGAAGTCGATCCCCTGTTGTTTTCCACCAAGTCCACCAACGTCACAAATAAAGGCAAATTGAATGAGAGGACAAGACTTGAGTCACTGTCATGGGACGCCTTAAGGGCTATTGATTTATGAAGGCGCTCCCTCTGCACAAGACCAATCAAACAAAAACAACGTGAGAGGGATCAGAGCACCACTTCATTTCCGATGACCACATCTTGTTTTTCTAGAACTGAACACATCCGGCTGTCTTACCTGCAGCGAAGCGAGCTTCCTTGATCTCATCTGTCATTTGGGAGTAGAATTGTTCATCCTCCTGCAGCTCGGCCCCCATGCCCCCCCAGCCTCCACCTCCTTTACCCCAGGTCCCGCTCCAACCTCTCCCGCCTCCACCGGCCTCGCCGCATCCACCCCAACCCTTCCACTCAATCAGGTGAGCAACTCGCCCTTGGGCCATCGCTGTCGGCTTGGTGATATGCTCCTTTATCGTGGCCACTAAGCCTAAATAATGGGGGGAGAAGAAGAGGGACATATCTTGATAAAATAGATTAGATAAGGGGCAACCAGGCAAAAAAGATGGGTGATGGAAGATCATCTGAGAAGAATTGAAGATAAATGGCCACATGAAATAGTGTAGATAGATGTAGGAAGGGTGAACAAACGCTACAGTAATGGACAGGGTAGGTCAAATCTAAACTAAAACAAAAGTCAGACTATCGAGAGATGGACAAAATACATGAGTCATTGTATAATTCATTTACTCTCTTTTTAAATGAACCATGAAAAGAAGCATTTGCTGCTTTTTGATGTAGAGACCCACCAAAAGCAAATTAGACACGATTGAAAATGAGAGTGAAAAAGCACCTATTTTTGCTTTTGAACAGAATTGTACCTTCTCATGTTCATAACTCACGGCACCTATACCTATAATGAAATCAATATGCAATAACTTGATGAAAAACCAATAAAGGGATTACTTTTGAGTATTTATACAAATGAAAAATGAAATTAACTTACTAACTTTCCATTCACAAAGATACAACAAAAAAGGTTGATCATATTTTTCAGTTGCGATCGTCATCTCTGATCACTGGTTGCCTAGAGACAGAATTAAAAAGTGTTGCTAGCTAAAGTTAAGGCTACAGTCACACTAACATCTTTCAACCTTCCTGTTGTCCTCTGGGTCAAATTTTTTTTATGTACGACATAATTTTATATAAATTATTATATAAATGTGAATTCCAAAAAGAAGTGTGTAATAGTAATTAGTTGAAAAGAAGTTGACTATGAATGTATCAGTTTTGACATGGCTGGACAAAAGTTGCATGGTCTACGAATCAGAGAAGGAAGCATGGTTAGGTGTCTGCATCATTGTTTCCAAAAGTCTAAGAGTTTCTGCCCAGACCCAGAATTTTCAGAAATGCATGTAGGCTAAGTCTTCAGATGGACAGTCAAGTCACAAGTCATTTGCAGGTCCTTCTGGTCTCTGATTGTTGGTCCCTTGTGTCAGAGTCACAGGGCAAAGCTGCCAAGAAGCCATAATTTCATTTAATCACAGGAGACAAGGGCAGAAAGGTCTTGGGAAAGGATGAGTTGAAATTATATTGACCACAAGCCCAGGTCGCATTACAGGACAGGACAATTAACCAGATTTAAAAGGACAGAACAAGGAAATGTTGAAAAGGTAAAGGTCAGAAAAGAGACAGAGGAAAAAGGTTAAGGTAATATGTTTAGAGATGAGAAAAGGAATAGAAATGGAAAGGGAAAGGGAAGAACATCTCAGAAGGAGGAATGTATCTTGATCCAAGGTCTGATGCCTGAGTTCATTAAAAGAACAGAAGAACATCACATTCATGTTATTTTCATTTGAGCTGAGTACCTAGAGACTCTGCTCTCTTTTACTTTGTGACACCCAACACTATCTCACCCTGCGTTCACACAGTGACGACTCTGTTATGAGGCTGTTGATGGTGAGAAAACTATTTTTGCATCTACATAGATGCGTGCGCACAGTAGGAAAATCCCATTTGTTTTTCAAATGAGTTATTTCATGCTTACTGTCCACACTGCATTATGAAAAAGACTGTAGTAGGTTGACGTGGCGTGTTGCAGAATATTAATATGTTTATGCGATTTGAGAACGCAGTGGTTTGTGGAATGCCAGTCAAGATTTCGCTGTGTATTTGTAGGTATAGTGCAGCTGAGAAACAGTATTTAAGGTAGTGCTGGTTCCTCAGGGGGCTGATGCACACCGAGCTGTTTTGGGCTACTGACAGCATGTTTCTGTGCATGCCTATTATTAAGCTGCAGCATAAACAGCTTGAATCCAATATGTCACATTTGCATAGCCTATGTGTGAACAACACACAAAAAAAAAATTCTCTGAGCCTTCACAGCTAGGTAACATAAAGCCTAAACATGCTTAAAAATCCATTTACCGTTTCAGATTATTCTTTTTTCAAATGTTCTCAGTCCCCGTAGTCCTGATAAGAGATGAGCGGAGTTGAGAAATATTGCTGATATGCCTGACTGAGTCATATGTAGTTATTACTGTTCACTGAAAGCAATGAGCTTAACAAGCAGCAATGAGCAGAGCACTGAGTGCAAAACACATCCCCCCCTCGACATATTTGGCTGCATGCAGACAAACCTCCCTTATTAGTAAAGATTGTTGCCGCGATAGATCCAGAAAGGAATATCACATGCTAGGCAAGGCTGAGAGGGGCACTTAAAATATTGTTTCTTGGGGTCATTCTTGGGGTCATTTGCCCAAAACATATTATAAATAAATGAGGCCACCATCAATGTTTTATAATTTAATGTAATAAAACAGACACAGAACATCTGACAAATTAGTATATTAACAGTCTTTTTTGTTCTATGTTTGGTCTCTACCAACTTTGGACTCTGAGTGATGCGAAGTCTAACCTGCGTAACGTATGCACGTAGCCTATGGCAATCACTCATCAGTCTGGCTCGCTCTGTAAAAACAACACCCAAACACTAGTCGGCGCTGTCTTTTTTTTGTCAGTCAGGTTCATTTTTGCTTCTACTTCCTGCTTCACTTTCAACAATGGCGACTGAAACTTTCACTGCAAGTTCGCCGAAGACAAGTCATACAAATGTTTGTGTCTCCGAACTTCCTCAGTTAACTCGATGTGTTCCATCTTTATTGATCCAAAACAATCATTTCGAAAATTGCGGAGATGGAGAAGCAGCCGGAAACACGCTGCTACCAAGTGGACCAATCACAGCTCTGGGGAGGTGCATGTCAAGTTACAGTGTCAGGGTCTGGACTGTCGCCGTAGCTATGGCATCAAATTGACGTAGGAGCATAAACCATGCATTCGCCTGTCTGTTGTTTAGATGGTGGACTTCTGGGCTTATTATAGGTGGGGTCCTGTTGGGTCTTGAAAGAAGTTTGATGAGAGCGAAGAGACTGAGCTAAAAGTAACATCACCAAAACAATAGGCTGAAAGACACTAAAGTGCTCTGTACAGCATATGGTAACTGCAGAGTTGGCTCATTTGATCTACACTGATACTACAGAGATTGTATGTAACCAAAAACCACATAAAAGAGACACTCTTACATTTTTGATACTGACCAGTTCAAACTAAAAATCAGACTGATTGATTGAGATGGGTATAGAAATCAAACAATCATAATCTGCATAAAATGTGTGGGGTGTAATGTCCAGGGTGCAGGCTAAACGTTTCTTAAAATATGACTCAACTACAAAAGAAACCGGGAAATGAAAGACCCGATAAGACAAGTTCAGCCTTGGCCAGCATTTCTGAGACAACAAGCTTTTCAACACATTATCTGAGATTCCTGGCTTGCAGTGAGGACTTACTGGATTTCTCTGACTCTTTTATCTGGTTGCTACAATAAGCAGGGACTTACATGCATAATAAAGTAACCAGAGTCGCTTTATAAAAATAGACACATAATGCATCATGTGAAGCATGACCCCCAACTGTTGTGTGGGAAGGTGCTGAGCACATGAGCAAACACAGACAGATGAACAAACAGAGACGCTGGAGCTGCATTCATTTGTTATTCACCAACCACATGGGAATAATTCTGGAAAAAACATCGTCATCCTCAGGGAATAAATTGGTAAATACTGTAGTTTACCAGCAAGCAATCAACTAGTATTTATTTCAAGCAGTGGCAGACCAAACCAATAAGAATAAATGAAACGGTACAAAAACACCAAGCAATTAGGACTAAAACAGTGTGGGATTACAGATTATTCCAAAAGACAAGTTTGTTCTTACCATTAAACCACCCTTAAATAAACCCTGTTAGCAGCCCTGGGAGGCTGTGCTTGATCACAACAATACTATGAGTACAATGTTTACGTCAGCTGGCTGATTGGTTTACACTTCTGCAAGGGATCTACACAAAGCCTATATCACAGTGTAAGTGGCCAACATTGTTGTAAGCATTTCTAGTTGTACGTTTATTCTGTAATTGCATTTCTACACCGTAGTCGGCAGCTAGTCAGCTCAGAGTTGGTGCCTGGAACTGTAGGAGTTGGAATTAATAAATGTTGAAAAAATGTTGAAAATGCTCTGGGTAGATGTTGTGTAGGCATTTTTGGTGTGATGTTTACTTTACGAATTATGAACACAGACGATTTGCGTGGGGTTACTATCAGCCTCTACAATTATAGATGAATAATTGCAAAACATTACTATAGGTCCCCATACATTACATTAGAACTATGTAAATGTCATGCTAACACATGCTGACACACTAAAGCGCTCTTTGCAACAGTTGATTGTTAGACTAACTCCCATTACAACATGATGAGGGCACTGGATGAAAAGTTATGAGATCACCAAAATTAAAGCGAAGTAAAGCAAGTCATTCTGAGTGGAACCTGAATGTCTTAAATACTTTCATGGCATTTGAAAACCAAAGTCATAATGTGGCATCCAGGGGAGCCTTTGTTCCAAATGCTTATGCAACTCACATGCTTATGCAATATGTGCAATTCCATTTTCAAAGACACACTGGCATTCGCTTCAGCAAATGTTTTCAGAAGTTAAAACTTTCACAATTTTAATGAAACATAAATCATTTTTTTGGTATGCAAATATCAGTAGTACATTTATATTTAATTTTAGCAAACATCATACAACAGTTGCCAACATATTTCACTATGGACCGAAGTGTTAGAATAACTAAATAACTGATACTGTTCTCTGAGCTATGCAGGAAGCAAGGCTTAAAGGGACTGACTTTCATATTAAACACGACCAAAAAGTTTTCATATTACTGCTGGTTTCCAGGAATTGTTCTACTTTTGCAAAAAGCTACTTTTGCAAGTGCAGGCACCTCACCAATCAGAGAAAAGAGGGCTTTTTGGGAAGGGGTTCTTAAAGAGACAGGAGCTTGTTTCAGAGAGGATGACCTTAGAGGCCTGATAAATCCATGTTTAGATTTGAACTTGCAACTCTCTAAACATAAATGGTAGCTTTTTGTGTGTTTTTTATGCCTTCAAGTAACAAGCAAGATAGTGGAGTTTGGGCTACACAGACGCCAGAGCCTATCACACTCACATACACTACTACAGTCAATTTAGAATCACCAATTAAACTAACCAGCATGTCTTTGGACGGGAGGAAGCCGGAGTGCCCGGAGAGAACCCACACATGCAAACAGGAACATGCAAACTCCACACAGAAAGGCCCAACATCAGTAACATAACAAAAGTTAAATATTTTCGGATGTGAAGAATTTACATGAATTTACATGAAAAGATGCTCTTAGGGACTTTGTTAAATTAAATGTGTACTGGGTTATGGACTCAATTAGCTGTCATTGTGGTTTGCATAGTTTTCATTATTCTCAGAAGAAAAATCCATTACTCAAATTAACGTGTATTCAAAACACACAACCATCATGAATATTTTCAGGGGGCTCTCTGGGGAGCTTATTAAACTTTTTTTCATTAGCTGAGTGAACTCTGGTCACTTCCGTTAAACTTGTCACGTTTTGAAGCCATCTGAAAAAGGAAAATGCTAAAGTTTATTAAACTTTAATTTAACTGACCATTATTTTCTACATATGTTAGTCTTGATAGGCAGGAAGAAATAAAAAATAATAAAAGTGCCAGCACTATTATATCTGTGCAGTGTAATGAACATTTCAGTTTCCTTGAGCTTCAAACAGTACTGCTGTTAATACTGGTAATAAAATCACATCAGCCTGAAGCATCTATCAGACATCCAAGGAGAATAAAAGCAGCGATGATATTACTCTAGATATAATTACACTTTTACAATAACATTTCAGTTAGCTCTGTGTTATTTAATTTATGTCTATGGGTTGTCGGCTCCAAGACCACAGAACCTGAATCTCCAATTTGGGAGTGGCATCCTGAATGACTGACTGACATCCGATGATGTCTGAGTAAATGTTAAAATGCTTTTTTGATTTTGTATTGGATCGAATCTGACACTCCTGAAGCAGGTGTCTGCCTCTCAGCCGACTTCTTGAGTGTCTGTCGTTAGTGTTTGTCTAACGTTTTCATGAGGCCCTCATAATTATACTGTCAGCGTAATAAAGGAGCTTTCCCTTGAAAAGTTCAACAAGGCATAACACATTAACTGAGATAATGAACCTCCTGCAGAGAGAGGGGGAAGCAGTGGAGATGAGGCAGACAGACACAGGATGAGGAAAAGTGGATGAAACTAAAGAGGAGGGACCAGCATAAAGAGGGCAGGAAGCCACTTAAAGGAGGAGAAGAAACTCAGATGGAAGAAGTAATTGCATGTGAGCTAGCGTTACTGTGTGTCAGAGAGAGAGACCAAGGGTAAGAATCAAGAGGGAAATTTCATTACTAACCTCCCATGGTTAACACAGTTTTAAAGGTTATTTTTTCCCTGTTTAAAACCTTATTCATAAGAAACACATGAACTAAATACAAAATGAACTGAACGTGTTTGTTTGTGTGTGTCTGTCTGTCTCACCCATCAGAGAGGATGTGGCCAGCTCGCCGATGTCATAGCGGTTGGTCTTGTCTGCCACATTGCCATTGGAGGGATTCTGGCCATCCTGCGCAGTATGATGCACAACAAGAAAGATCTTATTTTACAGTGCAAGGTGAAAACCTGTTTTTATCAGTGAGAACAGTTACATTTTAGTTCATCCACAATACCTTTCATGACATTTCTTTTGGATGTTTAATGGGGTCTAACTGAAAGAGGGACAGGTAACTCCCCAGTCCAGAATCTGAAGTTTCTGCACAAAACAACACACACGCGCGCACACACACGCACTACATTTGCATACATCCTCATATGTGTGATAACTCAGCCCACACATTTCCCACTTTTTTTTTCTTTCAGGAAAAATGGTGATAATGATAATAACAGCCAGAAAACCTGCTGCATTCACACCCAGTCTGAATGAGCTGCAAACAAAGGAAGGTATTTTAAATCTTGTTTTCACCCAAGAAGCTGAAATCAGTGCGGACAGAGAAGCTACTATTCGAATACATATCTCTGTGGTATTCTTGAGCCTTCAAGATTGTTAAGATGGAGCAAACATAAAGGGATTACAAGCATGCACAATCAATCAGAATTAAATCGTACTGTCAATTCTATGTGAAGGTCACTTGAGTGTATAAGTTCAGTTATCTGTGAGCATAGACTGTATAAAGATAGACGGTGGAACAGCTCCTCAAAAGTGAAGCCAAAGCAAGTAGAGCTCCCCCGGTGGCTGGCTGCAGTATAGGTCATAAGCTCCACCTCCTCCATGTTAGTGGATGGGACTTGGGCCAAACTAAAACACTAAATGTCAGATAATTTGTTTTCAAGGATGGTTTCTGTCATTTTAGGTCGTTAATATATGAATAAGTAAATAAGTAAAAGTAAATGAGTACAGTGTATAATCCAACATTTCTTTGTAACTGGTGGAGGTGGAGCACAGCTCAGTATTAATGAAAGGATAACGCCAGTGTGTCTGGAGGAAGTGTGGGCAGGTCATCAATAACACGGCTCCTCATGGCTCCACTCTCAGACCGTACTGCACAGACTCAAGGAAGTGGGGACACGTTGTCCATATTTATATACAGTCTCTGGTTGCGAGGGTCTGGAGCTGATGACAGCCTGCACTGCACGTCAGACAGGCCACTAGTCATAGGACTGACATAGAGAGACAAACAATCATTCACACTGCCATTCAGGATCAACAGTTAGCAGGTCTTGAAACCGCCAGAGAGAACCAGACAGGCTCAGGTTGTAAACTTCAAACAGAAAGGCCCAAAACGTGTTTGAGGCAACAGTGCTGACCACTACACCTCCTTATCTCCAGTTTTTAATATAGATAACTGTCCTGATGTCTGTATTCTTTGTTCTGTGCCATTATTTTGTAAGTGTTTTAACTATTACTCAACTACTTTGCCTCCGGTGTTTGTTGTACTTTGACCTTTGTTGCCTGGAATTATTCTGTTTTCTGTGTTGGATTATTTCTGTTTGGACGTTTTAATTTTCCTGCCCTGAAAATGCAGTTTTGTTCCTGATTTGTAAGTTTTATTTAAGTTATTTTATTCCCTGTGTGTGCATCGGGGTCCTACCTCCATGCTACACACTGACATATGATAAAAATAATATTTAAAGTAGGGATGGGACTTTAATGCGTTAATTACAAAAAATAATTAATTACAAAAAAATTAATGCATTAAAAATATTAACGAATTTAATCGCAGTTTATATTCCAAACAACGCAGAACTATTGTCAGTGTACGATTTCCTGGTACCCCGATTAAACTGATACATGCGTCAGAACTCAGCTAACAGCTACCAAAATGGAGAAAACAGATGAAAGCACATTGCTAGGACTGATGGAAGGTAAATTTTATTTAAAAAAAACTACCTGATGGAAGCCTGGTTGAAAGCAGGGTTAGGTGTTAGGGTTGGGGTTAGGAAAAAAAAGAGTATGCACAGAAACCGCATGAGCTGTTAGCGCTAGCAGTCCCGGTCCGAGTACGGACGAGACTTGTTGGCAGCCCAAACATTTTTATTTTATTTTTTTTAACCATTTAAAGTCAATACTGTTTTGAAAAAGTACTTAAAGTACTGAAAATGGCACTTTAACTTTAGGTCTGTTCAGATTTGGCTAGGGATATTTTCTGAGTTTACAATATTCATGTCTGTGTCTATTATTGGATTCAGTCGTTCACTAAATTCCATTTAAATTAAAAAATGTTGCTTTTGGGGGCAAATATAAATAAATGCTGCATACTTGACAATTCCTAAATGAATTGGAGACACTGGAAATGTGGAGGCTACACTTAAGCGAGATGACAAAAGTACTTCAGACACAAAAGGAGAATAAAAAACAAACAAAACAAAAACTGCCTAAAGCAGCAAGAATATAAGATTATTCTTAAGACAAAACAGCTCCTCCGACCTACAACAAATAAACATATTACTGACAGATAATTAGCTGAAATACAAGCTAAATTCTATGCTGTATGTGTTTAGATTCAGATTCAGATTCAGAAAACTTTATTTGTCCCCGGGGGGCAATTAGTTTCAGCCTATTTCAATCTTATTTACTGGTCAGAGTGATGCATTTAAAAGGTCAGTCCAGCCAAAATGGGGAAAAAAAAAAAAAAAAACATATGTACCATACAGAAACAGAATCTTACGCTCCAAATGAGTTCCTTCATTGGGTTATTCTTTTAATTCAAGAATTTTCAAGCTTAAAATTGGATAGAGGTTTTCTGGCGAATCCCCAACCTAAAAGCCTATGCATGTTGCTTTCAGTCTACATAAGGGTGGCAGATAAAACATAGACCAAAATCAGGCCCAAACAAGGTAACATTGCAAGCTTCCACTTTCTTACCCTGACAGAAGATGGCTGACCCTCCTCAGTCTGGTGCAGCGTAGATAGGGGAAGCTGGAGCTCTGTGGGGAATGTGCACACGTGTTAGATTTACCATGCATGTGTGTTCTTTTGAGTGTCAGCGTTTGTGTTGTTTCACAGGCAGGGATCATGGTCTTTCAAGCCAGTTGTATCTACCAGCCATGGGTCAAGTGAGTCTCATATATAATACATAAGGGAGAGGTAGGGAGTGTTGAATCCTGTCAGAGTCATTTAAGCAGAGCCTAGCTGCATACTGAGTTTCCCATCAGCCCAGACTGCCTGGTTGCTTCATAACTGACGGTGATGGGACTCATATGAATGACAGGAGGAAATGAAGTGCATGTCAGTGCAATGGAGAATTAACATCATTAGAAAGGTCAGCGGAGACACACTCACACAAACACACACAGGAGCACCAACTGCATGCTTGGGGTTTCCCTGGGGAGGTTTCGCCAAGACAATTGGCTATTGCTATGGAAACGCTAAAGCCAAAGGAGGCAAGTGATCCCCTTCCATTTACTCAAATCACGGTCGCCAAGACACACGTACTCGAGCGCACGGACACACGTATACCACACACACTGAGCTGTCTCTGATCTGTGGCCTCATCAGATGCTATTAGCGGGTCAAGAAACCCTATTATGCCTCCTGAACCAATCTGCTGCCCTTGCGGGGTTAAATCCCACCCTGACTCACTCTCACACATACACATGTACACGCATACACACACACTCCCGCTGTTCTCTTATCTGTTTGTCTGGAGCCTCACAGCTGCCTTTTCTTTTTCTTCCCGGCTTGAAAGTGACGCTCAATACCCTCCACCTTGTTAAAAGCAACCTGAACAAAAGTGGACTTGTTTCACTACATATTTTCAGACTGCACCACACACTCGGCCTGAACATAATGTATCAAACTGTAACGTAATGTTAAAGGCTGTGTACTGACAAAATAACAAGAAGATTGTTGTTTTAGAGGTATCAGAAAGCTGCTACACCTGAAATCAACTTTCTTTTTATCTCCCATTTGTTTTGACAGCACAAATAAGCTCTTGTCTCTTTCCTAAAAGAGGCGCTGCAACCAGCTTAGGCACTTTTTGTTCATCCAGACAGCTTTTCAAATGCAATAATCACCAGCTGCCCCCCCAAAGCAGTGACAGAGAGTAAACATTAGAGGGAAAATTGCGACCCCAGTCACATCTTCAAGTCACGACAAGTTGGAGATGAGCTTTAGATGGAGCCGTCACATCCTAAAGCCACTGTTGTCCTCCACTGATCCGCACAATCCTCATCATCAACCTCCCACCCCCAAGGCTTGTTTCTGAAGCAACCTCCACAGATTTACTCGGGAATACATCTGGGTGAGGGCAGACGAAAATACGTTTTTGGATGATTGGTTTAAATGGCTGAGTTAGTTTCGTACATAAATTCATCCTATGATGGATTCACATTAAATATGTGTGAGTTAGAATTAAAAAGTGATTCGGGTGGTTTTACTCTTCATCTCAGCAGTCAGCGCCTCAGGATGTCAGTCATTTATGTCTGCGGTTAACTACAGGATGAAATGATCCAACATTTACTGTGATTTTCTAGGTTCTCATGCACACAGTTATCCCTCAAAAGCCTGATGTAACTTTTTGAAACAGCTCTGCTCCCTGAATGCTGTCAACTCCTCCTGCAGACCAAACCCCCGGACATGCACACGAACACATGGAAGCACGAGCAGGTGGACACAGGAACTGACCTTTGTGACCTCTGCAGAGGCAGGCACCCATGGTTTCAGCACGGCCAGGCGGTTATCTGTTCACCATGGTGGACTGAAGATAAGGAGGATGAGTGGAAGAGAGGAGGGGAGGATAAGAAAGAAAAAGAGACACCAGTGGCAGCAGAAGTATCAGTCAGCAGAGGAGCACAGACAAGTGAGAAACTGAGGCAGGGGGGAAAGTAAGCGCGAATGAGCTGCAGGCTGAGGCACTGGCGGACTGCTCTGTGGAGAAAGGTGAGAGAGCGACACAGAAAAAGTGTGAGGAGGGGGAGAGAGAGTGAGAGAGAGAGAGAGAGAGAGAGAGAGAGGAAAATGGGGAGAAAGCATGAATGTCTGTTTGCTGACGATATTGAATCCCCTCCCCTCTATTTCTTCCATTCTCCTCCCACTCTGTTCTTCCTCTCCATCGTACTGTGGATATTAGACTGCTGTATGTTGGGAACTACAGATAGATAGATAGATAGATAGATAGATAGATAGATAGATAGATAGATAGATAGATAGATAGATAGATAGATAGATAGATAGATAGAACACCTGTTGGTAATGCTCACTCACTATTGGCTCCACTAAGCATCTCACTGAACATTTGAAAACGAAGATCTATGATTGCTATAAAGGAGAGCAATATGACAAGTTACCAAAGTGCTTGCAGACTGCAATTTCCATTGTCTGAAATGTCATTAAAAAGGACGCCATGGGAGATCAAACTGAAGGTCGGCTAGGCAGAAAGGTCAAACAGAAATATGAACGCAAAGGAGCTGCAGGAACAGACACAGGATTGGTTGGTGCATCGTGAAGCAATGATGCACAAGTACTATCAACAGTGAGTCTTAACTATGAACTCATTTTTCAAAAGTCTGCGTGTGAGGTAGACAAAACATCATAAATGATTTTGGAAACAAGGACTTGTCTGTGTATCCATATCTCAGTATCAGTCAAAGGCTTAGCATAGTTCGGAAAAATGAACCTTTACTGCTTGCAAAAAAGGAGGTTGAATAGTACACACATTCACACCTTTACTCCCAACAGACAGAGTGTGGCAGACAGACACACAGACACACACACACACAGTGTTCAAAAGTCAGAGTGTTGAAACAATCAGACACAATGAGCCTTCCTGACCTCTCGTTGTCCCCGTTTGTCTCAGATTGCTCCTTGCACAACGTTGCTGGTGTAACTGGGGCCTTGCTGATATCACCTGCGGCAACAGTTCCCTCGCCTCCAATCGTGGGGAAAATCCTGTTGCCGTGGCAACCTTGTTACTCCAAGCTTTTGAAGCTTTTTTCGCAACTAATTGGCTGGGGAAAGCAGCCAAAGAACATTATTTGATGGACATGGGCGGATGGTGCTGATAAAGTTAGCAAAACACCAGATGCTGACCTCAATGTTCAAAGAAATCTCAGCTCAATTAGACAGAGCTGAGTGATGTGTTTATTTTCCTTCTCTTTGTTTGCTCTATTAAGCTAAACCATTTAAAAAAGTGAGACTATACGGCCATACTAGTATTACATGCTGTAGCAATTCTTCTGCTGGATGGTAAACTCAATGAGTCCTAAAACCTCAACAAGAAATTTTGGATGTCTCTTCTGGGGCCTGTCTCTTCTGAAGAACACAAAAAAGCCCAAGGCACCTACAGACTGCTGAAATCCCTAATGTGTTTCACAACCTCCCCAAACACAAGAAAACAGGCCTCACATATCCACTGAGTTTGCCACAAAATCTTCTTGAACCTTTGGATAGTTACCCTTAATTGGCTTATGAACCTCTTTCAGTACCGCTGGAACAATCTCTGGAACATCAAGAATCCCAAATTGAAATACAGGCCTCCTAATGTGAGAGGCAGGCAAAGGAGCAGTCTGACCTCTTGTGGTAAAAAAGCAAAAGTGCAATAGATCAGCACAGTACATTTTAGAGAGTATTCAAATAAAATAAAATATTAAAACCTTCCATGTGGTTTGTGTTTCAAACAAGTATAAATGAGCTTCTTTTAATGGTTTTATTAAACTAAACAAGGGCCCTTGGCAATGGGTCGAAGCAGCAGGGGGCTGTGAATTTACAGCGAAAGTGCTTTGGAAAGTTTTCCATCAATAATTCAGTCTAGAAGGAGAGAGTAATCCCTCAGGGGTTAACCTTACATGTTGGAGTTAAGTCTTTTACGATTAGATAGTCACGTCTCTACTTTACAATGCCTCAGCATGTCTCTTGCCCCAGCTGTTGCATAAATGGTATTGTCAATGTGTGCAGTTCTTAGATACTGCCTATAGAACTGGCCTCCTTGCGGCCTTCTCTCCAGTCTGTTTTCATGAAACTCAATTAATCAAGAGTTTGATCAGATGAAAATGTGGGACAGTGCCCAGTAGTTGAGGAGAGCAAAGGGAGCAGGAGGAATGTTTGACATCCACAAACGCTTATGTGATGCTCCTCAGTGGGAAGCCACAGACATTCAGCAACAATCATCTCTGTGGTCCCTGGAGGCAAAGAGAGAGTTGGATGCTTTTCAGTACTGGATGTCTCTGAAATATTGCCATTTAAATGCACAGTATACATGAAGCCGTGGTTTTACTTCAAACTGAGTGTGGTTATGATTCTCTTATTGCAAACAAGTAATAATTCGGCTTCTGGAGAAATCACTGTTAATCTTTCTTCGCTGCAGTCTCTGTCAGTGTGGGAATTTCCCTCTCTGACAGAATTATGGAAAAGAAATAAACTTTCTTTCTTGGAGGTGTATTTTTAAACCTTTAACAAGGTCAAGCTGACAGACCACCATGCTTTTTATAAACCCACCCTGTTTCAAATTCACACAGATTCACAGTTCACATTGTACAGCCCCCCAATCAGTTTCAGTGAGTGTTGAGGAAAAATTCAATTAGTCAAGAGCATTTTTTATGTGACAGTTTTAACATGGTTTGGATGCAAATGAATAACCAAAGCCAGCTTTTGATGCATTTGGCCACCGTAGTATGAAAGTAAATATAAATTACAAATTTTGCAGCAAGGTGAATATTGACAAAAAATCCATCAGTTTTAAAAATCAAGGTGTGTGCTTATATATATATTTAGAAATATATATACATATATATATATATATATGAATCATTGATTAACAAAAATATAATCCAGTTTATATGAATGCAGCACCAGCGTCTCTGTCTGTTCATCTGTCTGTTTGCTCAGTAGCATAGGCAGGTTAGATGTCCTTTTCATGTAAGCTGATTTTCATTCAGGTTAGTTGCACCTTTTTCGCAGCAGCATTTTGGCAAAAAATTGTAGAACAGAAATAAATAATTGCAGGTTTAACTAAAGCCAACTAATGCATTCAGTTTAGGTCATGAATTGTTACGTCCCTCTGCACCCCCACTGGCCTTGCACTGGGTTTAATTGTCCTAACCACCAACGCCTGAGGAGGTGTAGACAAAAAGGGCATTACCTGAAAGGCCCAAGAAAATAATACTTGTTGGTAGCAGGAGCTCGCCGTGTTTCATCTGTTGCTTTTTTTTTAAATGTTAATGGCTTGTATTTACATATCACTTTTCTAACTATAGGTACTCAAAGTGCTTTTCAGACACAATCCCCATGTTTGTCTATTTTAAAGAAATAAACCCTTTATTTTTGTTGTTCTGTTGTCACTTATTGAGAACAAAACTATTTTCACCTGTGCTTTTCCTCCTATGAGGATTTATTTATTTATTTGCAATTTATTGTTCTGGCCATTTGGAGGCAGTGTAAAGTTATTAATATTCTCACACAGCACCACCATTATCATTCATTTGAAGTTGTGTCGCTAGCCACAACCAAAGGCCAATATTTACTTCCCTTTCTGCTCTGTTTTTGGTCCCTACCACGCCCTTAAGGAAATGTCTTGCTCTACAGATGCTAAATGCTCCGTTATGTTCAACAGTTAGCCTCTAAGTGCGTCTGTGTAATGTTTGGTGTTGAGCAGGTCTGCTATGCTCCAAAAACACCTCAAGGAGTCCAGTGAGAAAGCAACCAAATCAGTAAATGTAAGGACCAGGCAGCCAAACATTGAGCTCAGAGTTTGTTATAAAGGTCTACAATACCAGTGTGTGCAGATGATTCAGGTGTTAATTCATATTTCATTTCACAATGTTTGTAGTTTTCTATGTGTATATTGTATATACGTATTCATTTTAGCTACTTGAGATATTTTTGAAGACATGCACATTTGCAATTATTGTTAGAGTTATTATGAGTTGTTTCATGTCTGTTAAGTTCACAGGACTGAAGAGGCAACTTAGCTTAGCTTAGCTTAGCTTAGCTTAGCGTGACTGGCTAGAAACTATTTACTTATCTGGCTACTTCATCTTTACAGTGTCTCCAGCTATAGTGGCTAAAACCACAACCTTGCGTGCTGTTGTCTGTGGATTAAATGAACAAGAAAAAACATGCCAGTCGGTGAGGTGCAGAGCGTCGATGTTTCCCCATGCTTCCAGCTAAGCTAACAACGTTCTGGCTCTACAGCTGAGGTTAGGGAAAAAAATCCCCTCACCTCCTTCTTTCCCCTATGCAGTGTTTTACATTTACTTTCTATGATTTGCGTTTTCTTTCTTCCAAGGTTCCAGGGGCTGTGAATAAAGCTCACACCATTAATATGTGTCTAAAAGTCCTGGCTGAGTCCCATTTGGACCACATGCCTGGCATGATCTTATCTTCAACCTGCAGGATTTTACAGCGTCTTCTTTGTGTATGTTGGAGCTTTTACAAGATCTACATTTCATTAAATGTGTCATTCGTAACTCAGCAGAGAAAACTTCTGTGGAGCTCCTTGTTCCTTGTTGGTTTTACATTTGGTTTCTTTGCAGAGGTCAGAAGTAAAAAACATGCGCCAAGCACAACATAGAGAATGCTGGGAAATACCTCAGTGAGACAGCGGAGGACAGTTTGTCGTCCAACGTGACTTTCTGTGGAGGTGTAGGGGACATTCTGTGGCTTGCCGGCACATGTGACTGGAAGTCTCACTTCCATTTGTATCAATAACTGAGTAATCACAAAGTCACATGTATTGTGTGTTAGGGGCTCGTTCTGCCAGAACTCCCGCTGTGTCAGGCACAATGAAACCATAATATTAGCTCTAGAATCACATGATAGACTGAGCATGTTGAAAACCACTGTCTGCAGATTGACCACTCTTCCCTCCCTTTCCTGCCACTTCTGATCTCTTTCTGTGTTTTTCCGCAGGAGCACCAAAATAGCTCTCTTAGCTTTGAGGAAAGCATATTTTGATGACACCAGCCTAAATGGCAGCTACGCCCTGCAAAGAGAATATGTGAAAATTAGGAGGACTTTTGCTGGCTAATGGCTCTGTGTACTTGGCCTGCAGCAATGTTGGCAAGGTCTCTCAAGGCTACACCAACAGGAAATTGCATTAATCCAGAGCTGGGCTGAAGTAATTCACTCCCTTTTTTTATTTAAGGCTTTGCCAGAATTTGGGTGGACCACCTCGGCTGTCCTGCTAGTGAAGAACGGGAGTGGGAGGCCTCGGGGCCTGACTGAAACCTCCCCTCCATGTGCTCCCTAATTGGTTTAATGACTATAATTATCTGCTGGGGTGCATGTTGTGCAGGGGACGATTAATGGCCTCCAAAACACATGCAGACAGGCGGAAATTAAGAGAGGGGGGCACTGAGACAAAGAATAGCTGTGCAGGAAAAAAAAGACCTACAAAACTGCAAAGAGAGACACGTCCTGCTGGGTAAGAGAAACAGAACAATGACACAGCAAGTCTCATTTTTAAAAAAAAAACAAAAAAACAATTTATCGTTAAAATGTTAATCTAATTCTGGGGATTAGCTTCTTTGGACAGAAAAAAAAAGAGATGCCACCAATGCAGATATAAGGCAAAAGTGAACTTACAACTTTATTGATGCTCAAAAAAATGTCTGGTCACAAACAGCCACCTCTGTCACTGACGTTTTTAAATTGCAGTGCCACTAATGATCTGTTAGTGTTGGCTTTGAAAGATTTCTGACTGCTGCTACATCCATCCATCATCATCATTACTGCTTACCCTCAGAGGGTTGAAGTGGACAGCGGCCCATCTATGCCAGGGTACACCATGGACACGTCGCAAGTACTTTTACTACATCCACATTTACATTCTTAAACAGCATTTTAGAAAACGTGACCAATACTCGTCACAGCTGAGAGGTGGAAACACAACTTATGCTTAAAAAACAACTTCACAATAATCAAGTCATCTAGTGGAGATCTTCAGAATAGTTTTTCCATTAATGAAGGAACATTTTATTGTTAAATATAAGTCAAAATAGGCTCTTCAAGTACTGACTCAACTTATACTGATTTAATTCTTCAGCACCAGTCTGAGAGACTTGTGTACCATTATTTCCATTCTTTTACTCCTGTACATAATTACAATGCAGTATATGTGTGTGTCTGTGTATGCTGAGAGCTACTGACAGCCTGAGACAAGTTTCTTGCATGCGTTCACATTCTTGCAGTCAACTCTTGTAGTCAAGCAAATGTCTCCTAAATGACAGGTGCCTCAGCCAATCAGAGCAGTTGCCACTGAACCCACTCGACTGCCCTACCCTACCCACGCTCCGATCCCTTTAATCAAATGTGGATTTTTCTGGGTTCGCTAGTTTACAACAATGGCAGCGAGAGGTAAACTCTGATCCAGCCCTGAAAACATTAGAAACCTGAGGATCCCATTTCAGACATGTTTTTGTAAAACGTATTCCCTTGTTAAATAAAGCATGAAATTAGAAGAAAATATTTAATCTACATGCAACCGCATATATCTTCTGTTACATTTTATGTTTATTTCTGTTTCTCACTGGTGTTGCTAACAATCCTCAAATACTACTACTAGTTGTTTTATCATTGTGGTACTGTTGAGAAATATTTTAGTAACCTTTAATGCTTTGCAAGATGCTCCCATTATCACGATGCATTCACTTTCAGATCCATAGAGGACTTTTTAACTAATTTAATGTTGAATATTGAGAGAATAACAAAACATCTTAATATCTGACTTGAATGGAAGTTCATATGTTCTAAAAATCCATTCAGAAAACAACAACCAAAACTTTGTACAAATGTATCTTCCTGCCTCTCAGTCCTCCATTAATAGGATGTTGCTGCTTTCACTCCAGATCACTTTTTCTTTTTAATTGAACTAATATATCAGTGTTTTTTGTCCCCCTTTTAACACAGCATCAACAGAGTTGTGCAGAGGCTGAAGAATGATCTGTGCAAACTCTAACGTGCTGTGCGACACCTGCTGTGAGATTAACAGCAATGTGGAGTGAATTATTCTGCTGTTTCAAAATACACAAAGAGTCTGCAGAAATACAAGGTTCACAGCAGCAGTGTGCTTCTTGTGTTACTGCTCTCTACTCCCCCTCATGTTGCCTGCAGCACATCAAACAGATAGGAGTCGCACAGTTCAGGAAACACTTGACGCAGGTAATAATTTTTGCTCTTATGAGAAAAGTTCATTAAAGCGTTTAATTCCAGCTGCTTAGTTTGTTTTTACATTAAATCCAGAGAGGAGCCTTGGCAGCATTCAGACTGTAATCTTGGATCAGGACATCTAAGATAGTTTTAGTTGGGAGCACAGTGAAAATAGGAAAATTGAGGACTGAGCTGGCAGAATAATCTGCAAAAGCCCTGAAGTGCTGGTGAGAGAAACAGCAGCGGAAAGACGCACGAAGACCAATATAGACAGAAATTGGAGGATGTGTTTTCTGGTCAGGAACCCATTGCTAAAATTAGCAAGGATGTAAATTCCTGAGCGTTGCCGGGTTTTCATATCCGCGCATGACACCGAGAGTTGCCAGAAGAACATAAAACATAACAAAGAATAAAGGAATAGAAGGGTGGCGGTGAAGGGAGAGGTCATACATGAACGGTGCCATGCCGATGTTTTCCTTCTTCCTTATTTCTTTTAAATTGACCTTCGCCCTGAGAACAAAGACTTCTAACAAGCCACAAGAAGGAGGGAAACTCTCTGAAAGCGAAAGCCGTGGCCCCCACGCACAACACAATCCTCAGGGGGAGGCTCGAGCCCTGGACGCCAAGCCTTCAACACAATCACCACACATGCTATTGTGGCCTGCAGTAAAGCCCTGGTACGGCTCAAATCTCCAGTTCACCCCCTCCACCCCCAACCTCACCACCAGTCCTCCCTCTCTCCCGCCCCCTGCTCTTTCTTTCTCTCTATGCATCCCTGTCATTTACAGTCCTAATGACAAGACACATACTTCCACACATTCAACCCCCACAGAGCAGAGATAATCACATTACAGCCGACGACAGGGACAAAAACCAAACTCAACTTGGATGCACTCAGACGTGGATTTGCATAAATCCAAACAGTACAATCAGCAGTTAAACGGTGTGGCTCTGCTCCTCTTTTTCCATCGCGCATGGAAGAGAGAGAAAAAACCCACCACGCTGTGAAGCACAGAGGGAATAGATGGACGGGGATGGAAAATAGTGAAAGACTTTCTCAGTTTACAGTCGCCGCACAAAGCCAGGACTATTTCTAGGCATCCTATTGGTTTAACAGAGGCAAGAACACACAGCCAGCTGGAAGTCAAGGACAAAGACTTAGCGGCAGATCCAAGTTCCCATGCTCTGAGTTGGGCTTTTTCTCGCTACGTCTCTGTTGACCCGTTGTTTAATTCAATACCTAAATATTGACATTCCTCTTTCGAGTGTGCGACTCTTATCGAAGGGGCGCATGTAAAGCTTTATAACTTGCATCAATCAACGAAAAGCTGATAATTTTCAAAATGCGGGGCACCAGGGACTTCCCTGTCAATGTAAGGTCAGTGTGAGAGAGATAAGGCAGAGTGGCTCAGTCAAGGTGAATTATGAAGGGAGTGTGGCGCAGGTCTGGACTTGCTGCATTCTTTGGCTCATACAGACACATTTTAATGGCATTTTTTGTCCTCAGCAGGTGTGAGCCTTCCAATATGAAAGATGCAGTATTCCAACAAGGAAACATCTGACACCGATATTTACATGCGGCTCTCCTGCCTGCCTGCTGCCATGCTGCATTCCCATAAAGGTCAGCCAAATATACTTTGTGACCTCTGCCCTCTGGGTGTTTCACTGGTTTAGTGTTTGGAAAAAAAAAAAACGGTAATGAGAGACGTGCACATTACTGATCGTAGTTATGGGTTTGTTGTGGTTGAGTTTAGAAACCATCATCACTGTTCACTGTGGGAATGTAGGCCATTCAGACTGACAAACAAAAGCAACTATCATTTAGTTCAAACGGTTGTTAAGCCAAGACGCTGAACCTGGCTCATTCTTGTCAAACACATTCCTGGTGGATTACTGTGAAAATGAATCCTTTATTTCTACTGATGGTCGCAACAAAAGCTCAGATGATTCCCATCCGGAAGCCAGACTCACAATGCTGTCTTAAGGTATTAAAAGTAACTATGCCATGTTTTGGAGTGAGGTAAGCTTTAAATGAACAGATCTGTTATGCACACCAGAATGTCTGGTTCTCGTTTCACGTCTCATTGGTTCTTTAAACACACAGCCCTTCTTATTTTAAAGCAGAGCTGACAATTAAATAAGTCAGTGTGAACGGGGTCTTATATGGGCATGATAGTTTTGATACTTTGTTGGTTATAATAAAACTGTACTCGCAAATTTCTTGAGGTCCAGGAACTCTGTGACACTGTTTTATCTGAATCAGTTTATTTGGAAGTCGCTACGAATCCCACGTTGCACAATAAAGCCTGGTATGCGTGGCAGGTATGTCAAGCTTGCCCAGGAAATGGATTTGTCATTGTGATGGATGTTTACAACTGACGAAGTCTAAAAATGACTTTGGCTAACCTACTAACTTGACTCTTTGTCTGTTTCTGCATCCTCAGACACCAGTGAATAAACAAAGACATTTTTGTTGCTTTTTGGAGGAGGTGAACAGCCCCCTCTTGTGAAATTCATGACCTTGCAAATGGAAATTTTCAGTAATATCTGAACTTTTGTGCTGGGGCTTGTTTTATAATGTTTTCAGAAATGACGGGTGGTAAGATGGATGGTAAGTTAATAAATTGTCTGAGATAATGTTGATATGACTCATCATTTCATTACACCTTTTACATTTCCCACATCAGATTAGCTGATGGTTTGGTTCGTTCTAGACGCCAACAGTTGCCTCGCAGCGATGTTCTCATGACTTACAGCTGATGTGAGAACGCCAAGTAACCACAAGCTCCCGTTTGAAAGCAACACGTCACACTCTATTCTTCATTTTTCTGATGGACTTTTTTTTGCACGATTTTCCTTCTATGAGAAGCCAAACATGTCCATTTATTGACAAAAATCAAACGCTAAGTTGCAAGAAATAAGAATAATCTAACCTAATCAAACAAACCAGTGACTGTAAAAACAATCAGCTCCTGAAAATGGTGTCATATTTACCTGTGGTTTTCATGACTTACTGTACAGGACTGAGGTCAAGGGTTGTTGTGTTTTTGACGCAGTAAAATACACTCGAAGGGTTTGGCATTTCCTCCATTAAGTTACTCATTCGTGAGCTTACTTGGCACCAACAGTTGTCTTGCAGTGGCGTTCACACGACTTAAGGTCAGTGTTACAACTTCAACACCAAGAATTGTGTACACGAACTTTCATATCGTGTCCAAAGTCTCGTGTGTAAGCTACTTTTTTTTTTTTTTTTTTTACAGGGGGACATCACATCACATTAATGATGGCTGTGTTACACTCAGTATCCTGGGAAGCCTTTAAATGAGCCAACATGAACAATACCAAACCCAGGTCCCGACACAGTTACATGGAACGCGGCCATCATTAATGCCCTTGCCTTTCCTGGTTTGACACTGATACAGTATGAGACACTTTATTGAAGTGACAGAAAAATGTTGCTGCAATGTAAAGGGCTGTTTCACCGTACTTTTCTAATTAATAACAGGAAAGTTCATGGGAGAAGCAAGTGTTCTGTCACACACCGGGTCAATTCCCCTGGCAAGAATTATCGAATCGCAAATCACGGCTTTTCATAAAACGAAACATCAGAGTTAAATCTGAGATTGTCAGGTTTACTTTTATCCCATGAGTTAATATTTGGTTGAGAACATAATAAACTTTATCAGGATATTGTGTGGACATCATTAATGACGCACTCATGTTTGGTCCACGTTGCACGTAGCAGCATCATAAGGAAATCCAGGTGGAAGTATAAACATCCTGGCATCATTTTAATAATAAATAAAGCATTCCTGTGCTCTGGTATGTGTCAGTCATAGAACAGACATTGCAAAATTCATTTTAAGACTTTATTGCTCCACAAATGCAACAAAGGCAATTTCAGGTATGAAAATTTCAGGAAGAAAAGAGGGACATTAGAGCTTTCTTTTTATTATTATTATCATTATTAAGAGTGAGAGAGCAGACTCCAATTATAAACCCAGCTCAGTGTTTATCAGGATAAATAAATAAAAGTTAAAAAATAAATAGACTATTAAATACAGTATAAAACAACAGGCAAAAAGGAAGGAATTGGCAAAGGAAGGCTGTTTGATGAAGAAGCTCTCAAAAGTGGTGAGGCATCGCTTTGGAAAGTGATGGGGACTTAGAAAAACGATCAGTCTGGCAAAAATTTACAAAACGTAACTGCAACCAATAAACCGGAGTAATAAACGAAAATCCCTTTTCCAAAGATGGGCCTATCTGCTACAACAGAATTATAGATACATTTGAAAATACAATAAAAATTCAAGTACAGGAACATCAGTAACACAATGATTTGCAGTCATCAATTAAGAGCACTGGGGGACTCTGTCCACACTACACCAGAGAGCGGTTTCATTTAAAAACCGGGCTCTCGCTGATCTTCCATGAAGAGGCACTTTAATGTTTTAAATGTCCTGTTAAAGTGTTCCTCAAGCCAACAGAAATATAAATTAATATTTGTAAAGCTTGGAAATGAGACATTGAAATTGCAAACCAAACCATTGCTAAAGTATGAAATCATCTCAACCACAATCATTCTTTTTTTCCTCGGGTATTTATTTATTTATTTTATTTCTGTCTTCATTGCCGGCACACTAATAACAGCTGCGTTCAAAATCAAACTCATTAATGCAATTTCCCCTCTTTGACACAGTTTTATTTGGTTTAGGATTTGGAGAGTTTTTGCCCTTTTGTTTCTTACCATTTCCAAGACAAACCAAGATCATCTGATTCTTGATCCAAGTGCTACATTTTAAAGTCTTATGTTTTTGGTAATTGCCCGAACACAAACAAGAGAAAAAAAAAAAGTCAATCTGTACACAAAGAGTACCTCATACATATCATCTCTTTTTCTTTTTATATAAGCATCACTTAGAAGATTATAGCTTAATGTCTGCACAGGGCCAGCAGTAAAAACACCAGGTCCGTCTGTGTTTATACACCTAAGCAACACCGTCTCTTTAACCCTGGGCCAGCTCATGCTCATTTCAGCCCTCTATATATATGCTCCGTCCTCATTGGACAAACAGGAAAATGGAGCAAAGTGCCAGTTAAAAGGAGATTCTGCGACATCGGTGCCAACCGCAAACTTAACCGAGGCTGCTCCCATATCTTCACACTATCGCTCTTCCCTTGTCTGTTCGATGCAACGAGCTCGGGGTGCAGTTTTGTAAAGCTGAAGCCTTTGCCTGGAGCGAATTGATCAGTTTGTGATGCGGGAATGGAAAATGCAAAAGAAAAAACAAATGCATGAGCAATAAAATGTATCTGTACAGAAGTAATTGATAATAAAAAATAGATATTTCAATATACAGAGTCTACTTGATACATCTATTGTTGTGTATTTGTTCCATTCCCTGTGGATAAGATTAAGAAATCAAAAAAATGTACAGTAAGTCAGTCTGATTGAGTTGGCCCGACACAGTTCTCTTGGCTCTGTTGCTCCAAAGCCGTCCCTGTAGTGTTGCTCCAGCTCAGCTTAGAGTCCAAAGGGCTGCCTGCTGCAGTGCCTGATTTTAATTCCCTTCATTTGCAAGGATCACACTGCAAATACACTTAGAGTGCTGGTCTGGTCCTTTAAACCCAAGATGCTGTAGGCAATTCTTTTCAAATGGCCCGGCAGTCTCACCCCGATGTTCTTAATATCCCTGTGAAAGAGAGACATGACAGTATATAAGATTAGCAGCACATGGACTTAGACTTTGGCCTCATTCCAACACTTTTCACGCACATCCTTCCTGCTTCACAAGCCTTGAAGTAATCACTGGCTCATTCGATGTGATGAAATGCCAGCCTGGAGCCGAATGCATTCACGTCTAGCTTGCTCGGGTAGGTGGGGGAAGCTCCAAGAGCGTCATCTGCCAAGGTTTGGATTTATCTTTGACATTAAAGGATATTATTGGAAGGGGGTTCTCTTTTCACGAGCACATGATGCAAACCTGCAAAAGCCCTGCAACACACCAGTCTAAAGTAAAAGCCTTAATTACAGCCTTAATTACTTAACGAGGATTCTCCCTGTTGACCATGAATCACTTGTCTGGCAGGCAGAGGGTGGGTTGTAAATAACTGCTGGTTTTGCAAGAGTGCTACCAGATGCCCTGAAATGGAAACATGGGGCCATGAAATCACACCATACTGTACGACGAATACTTCAAAAGGGTTTTTCTCCCCTTTACAGTCGGCCCATCTTCACAAGATCAAGACCCACTGACATACAAGTAGCATGGCAGAGGGGATTGGGGTTTTCTTTTTGGCTGGTCATGTGGTTAGAAATGGCTCTGTCCCTCGTTATTCCCCCCATAGAAACCTTATATTATGTGCTTCACTGAGGCCTTTTTTTCCCCAAAATGTTGAGTTCATTTCATTAAATTGCAGCTTTAGCACTCCTACACATCTGCAAAGATCTAATTACCTTCGATACTTTGTGATAAGTTCAGGGGGTGCGCTCTGAGTGCACCTCTTCAATCTTCCTAGAAATACAAACAAGGCTTCAAATTGCATCTATTTCCATAATCTCCTGTAGTTTCTCCTCCTTTACTCCTCTAAAGCTGAATAAGCCACATAAGGCCTTTGCCCTAAACAGGCAAAACTGGTGGTTTTCAGGGCTCAAGCAAAAGTGCTGCTCAGAGGAACTAGTGTGTGCGTTGGTGCGTGGAGGGATGAGAGAAAGAATGGGGAGAGGAAAGAAGAATAAGAAGAGCAGCAAACCACAAGCCACCACCACGAGCCTACCACAAATGAGCCCACTCCTTCTCCGTCCCTCCATTACATTTTCCATCTCAAACATTTTTCAAGTTGTAACTGAGGTTGGAGGTTTTATTGTGCGCAAACTATTCTGCTGGCTGTTAAAATGTAACATTTATAGGAAAACAAATACATAAACTAGGCGAGGGAAGTCTGTGACAGGCTTAAAAAAAAAACCATACGCATTGGTTATACTCATAATTTGACCACAAAATGCTCTTCTTCATGGCCAAGAACGTGCAAGAAAATAAAAACTGTCTTACTCGTTCTTCATCTGCAGGACCTGGTCCATGGTGACAATCCCAGCGCAGGTGAAGTTCTCGCTGTACTGGCTCATCTTGATGGACTCCAGCCACTCAGACACTGACCTGAAGGGAGAACCATCGGAGCCGCTGGTGCTGGGCAGGCGGATAGATACGCTGGCAAAGGAAAGCAGATTCAAACGATAATAATCAACAGGCTTTCCCACAACAAAGGGAGATGACTGAGGACTGTAATTATAGCACAGGAAACCAGTTGGTGATAAAAACCAGTTGGAGGAGTCAGGGCGAGAGCCGATTAACATATAAGCATGACAGGCTTTTGTCCTTTCTCACCGTTTCTGGCTTTAATGCTCCATCACAAAAGGCAAAATATGCATTCATGCACACAATCAGATGCTAAAAAGCTATGCTGTTCCTCCTGTCAGAGGTATGGCAAAGCTTTTGTGCCAACATTTCATTCAGTAAACTGGCAAGCAAGGCGTCAGTGTGTCCTAATTATTCCAGTAGAACGTCTTCAAGCCATTCCCCTTTTTTCCTACTGTAACCCTAAACATCCTGTAATTTTATTTCAAATTAAGGTTAATGTGGAGCTACAGAGCCCTTGTAAGTATTAAAAGCAAGAAAAGCCAAAATAGTAAGCATTAAGTCAGAAGGCAAGTCACAGATATCCATAAGTAAACATTTTTGCAGCTCAGCCCTCAAGGCACAGGCCTATCACTTTTATTGAGTGTGGCTGCACAGGGTAATTTGTTAACTTTTCTCCAAGATACAGTTTTCTGACAGTTTTTGAGTCTACAGCTCAGATGGCAGAATGTGGTCACCATTAAAAACTTCTTCCCTTCTCCACTTCCCTTTTCCCCTTTAATGCAACATAAGTAGATACCATCAACCAGAAGTAAAATTGAAAGGAGTCAGCAGAATTAAGACTATGAATAGACTTTATATTTGCTGTATTGCAGAGGGTTTGGTTACAGCTTTGTTTCTAAAAACTGGTTGCTGATAGTGGCAGCTACTGTCGGGCTAGCGCTGGACAAATATGCATTATAAGCTATTTGCTTTATATGTAAATAAATCTTACCGTGGGTCAAAGTCTGCAATGGCCTTCAGGGAGTCTGGGCTCCGCAGCAGCTTATCCAGCAGGCTCACGATGTCTCCAAAGCGCGGCCTCTTGGAACGATCCTGGAGCCAGCACTGCAGCATCAGCTGGTAAACAGCTGAGGGACAGTCCATAGGGGCCGGCAGCCTGAACGCCTCGTTAATAGCCTTCATCACCTGCAAGCAGCACATTGGGGCACTAGTTGGATTTTTTGTCACCGGTGGAATTCTTCAGATCTATGTTAATTTTTTTTATTTTTTTTATTTTTTTTTAAAAAAAAAACATCTTTTAACCTTAGAATTAAAAATGAGGTTAAAATAAACAGAACAATTACCTCATGGTTACTCATGTCCCAGTAAGGTCTTTCACCAAAAGCCATGACCTCCCACATCACAATTCCAAAACTCCACACATCACTTGCCGAGGTGAACTTCCTGTATGCTATCGCCTCTGGAGCTGTCCATCGAATTGGTATCTTACCTCCCTAAGAAAAAAAAGACAGAACTTAATTAAACTAAATATCACTGAGACTTCTTAAAACCCCTGCTTTTCCTCGATCATGACATGACTGAGGTGGATTTTAAAGCTGCTTAAAGCCACCAGGAAGCCTCATATCGACTCACGCTTGTGGTGTACGTCCCCTCGGGTTCGTCCTCCAGCACTCGGGACAGACCGAAGTCAGACACTTTACACTCCAGGGTGTTGTTGACCAGGATGTTGCGTGCAGCCAGGTCGCGGTGAACGTAGTTCATGTCAGAGAGATACTTCATGCCTGCAGCAATGCCACGAAGCATGCCCACCAGCTGGAAGGAGGAAAACTCCCCATCATGGTCCTGATGGGAGGAAATAAGCATACATCAATTTTAGTTTTTGTGCCAGATATCCAACTCAACTCAACTCTCAACTTTATTAGTTAACTGTGATAAAATAACACTGAATGATCCAAGAAAGAAGAAAAACACTCCTCATTGCTGGTCTTTCACAGCTTGTCATATCAAGCCATGTCATTATCATGATCATGAGCACAAATGCTTTGTGGCGGACTTACCTTAAGGTACCTGTCCAGTGCTCCGTTTTCCATGTATTCAGTCACGATCATTGCATGTTTAACTGCATGAAAAAGAACAAATTAAGTGTCTGAAATGGTCCAAAGCAGGTGAGAAGATAAGCCGAGGAAAAGTTTTTTAAAAAGTCGCATAACTCACAGAAATCCTTACATTTGGTGACCACCCCTTCCAGACGAATTATGTTCTGGTGGGTGAACTGGCCCATGATGGAGGCCTCACTCAGAAAATCCTGCCTCTGTTTCTCCGTGTAGCCAGGCTTCAGCGTCTTGATGGCCACCGCCACCTCTTTCCTCCCCGGCACCTTCAGAATACCACGGTACACCTCACCAAACTCCCCTGCAGGAAAACAAAATCACAGAGACAATTGTTTTAAAAAAAATAAAATAAATCAGATCCCAAAGGAGTGTGCATTTGATCATTTGATACGTCTTCTTAAGTTTCTAGCTTCAGGTGTTGGCTGTGCAACAGAGCGAAAATGAGGAAGTCTCTGTGGCAGTTTTGCCCGAGGCTGTCTCACTGGCTTGGTGTTGAGTGCCTACATTCTGCATTGTGTAATTGCTAGATAGCCTGTGGTGTGGGAGCATGGGAATCAGCTGTTATATGAGGAGAATGGGGGGGTCACATGGTCGTGGGAATGGGGGGTGAAAAAGGATGTCGGTTCAAAGGGTAAAGGTGGTCGCACTTGAATAAACGTATCATCTACGAACGATGTGTGCAGTGCTCATGAAGGTGTTCCGATATCCTTCCAAAACACTGTAATTGTGTAAGTGTTCATGTTATCTTGAGCCAAAACACATAGATCCCAATGCCAAGAGTTGCCACACAACAAAATGCCTCAACTTGTTGTGTAAGAACTCAGCCAGATAGATTTTAATCTCACAAAAGTAACCACTGTCAGTCAGGCTGTTAAGCTGTGGAAAAAGCACAGTGTAAACAGAGAATTTGGGGACTGGAAAAATCTTTCAACATGTCGGAGTTAAGCCTCACAGCAGATTGTCTCAGCAGGGTTGTCACTCACCAGCTCCAATGACTTTCTGTTTGCTTATGTGGCTGGGATGGATTTCAGTGGCAAACTTCAGGACGGCTACGTTGGGGTCCTCATATGTATGTGGATCCACGTAGGTCTTTAGAGGTTTCAGTTGCTCTGTGAGGCAAAGAAAGAAGTTTATTTTACGTTGACAAATAAACAAAATGAGATTCATATGTAAGACAGTGTAAGACAGAGATATTTCTTCCTACCTGGGCTGGAGAAGTAGGTGTCCTCTGGTCCTTGTCTGGTGTGAGAGTTTCTTTTCCTAAATAAAAAGACCCATTTGCAAATTAGTTTACAACTATGACAGAAAAGGTTATCTTTTTGATATGTAATTTGCCTGGTTACATATCAATAGCACATAGAAGCCTTTGTAACCATTTCTCTAGATGTTCTAAGGATTTCAATAGAGTCCTGATACTGAGAAGCGGCTCTTTGATAAATGCTGCTGATAGACAGTGTTTGGCGAGTCGTTTTAAAGACTGAAAGGCAGACAAGCAGGCAGGAGGGAGGTGGACAGGCGGGCAACAATCTCCTACAGTACAGGCCCAGGTCACCTCCACAAAGTGCCTGCGGCCTGGTACAGAAAGAACCAAGCGCCTCTTATCACCAACAATGTGCCACTCTGGGCTAATTTCCTTTCAAAGGCCCCAACACTCACTAGAATGTAACCATTGAGCAATGACAACGCACATTCAGTGCGAATTCCTTCCCTGTGAGTGCTGCGACACAGATCCAGATAAAGAGAATGTTGGCCAAATGATGAGAGACAGGGAGAGGTGAGGAAAGAGTGAATGCAAAGGCCATTTGGAGGCCCCACAAAGGAAAGGCAGAAGAATGACAGAGGAAACCAGTGAAGGAGGGTGTATTCTGACCGATTAACAGGACAGAAAGAATGTCTACTGACCGTCTGCGTAGGAATAGGACCACGACCACTATGAACAACATGACCGCTCCTCCAATGGCCGCTGCGAGGATTATTGCTGTGTTGTTAGGAGGATGGTGTCCTGGAAACGAAAAGAAAACTTAGATACACATCAGGGAAATTCCATTCACGAACACAGCAAGTTAAAGCGTGGTTCTTTTCTGTACCTTCAGGCAAGGTCTCAAACTGTTCCTCCACGCTGGATCCTCCAGTGACACTGTCACTGCTGAGGGCCTGCACCCTGAACAGGTATGGTGTGCCTGGCGCCAGATTGCTGATCTGTACGGAGTTCTTCTCCAGTTTGAGCACACTGAAGGTAGTCACATCCAGGTTATCATCCTGGGAGGCAATGGAAGGGGTGTCAGAGAGAAATTCAGTCAACACAGTCAGAGTTACTACTGAGGTCAAAGGACAAAGTCATTTTAACATTTAAATCAGTTGCATAGATTTATGATGGCCTGTGCTCCTCTCTGAACATAGTCTGTAATGAGTTTAAATTTATGACTTCTCATCAGATCATGAGCTTCATATTATGTCTTTAAATAATCTTGTTTAATAGATTTACATATGAGGCATATTCAATTATTAAATCTAAGCAGCTTTGATTGTTGTACAGTTGTTAATGTAAAATAACACATGAGATTAATAGTTTAATTTCTAGATATTACAGGATAATAAACAACAGTGGCATACCTTCTTGCGGTAGATCAGTTCATAACGAATGGGCCGGGACTGGGCATGTGATCGAGTGGATACATCCCAGGAAAGGGACAAGCTAGTTGTTGTCCTCTCAACCAGTCTCACTGAGGTAATTTTGGGGGGATCTGCGGACATGTGGTGGAGAATATGTGATTTTTATTATGTGAAAATAAAAAAAATAAAAAATAAATACAGAAAATATGACTTCATCTTGGTGTAATCTGACAGTTCATTTCATCACACTCCTGCAGCGATTCAACCTGCAGACCTTTCACCACCTCACAGATAGCATCTATCATTACTGTAGCAGAGATAGCATCACACCATTGCCTCATATCAGCAGTGCTCACCCATGTAGTTCAGAGATATAGTCAGAGCACTGGTGGGTGGTGGCCGAGCAGCCCGTGGTGTTGCCTGACTTGCGAACGTTGACACGCCGCTATGCGCCTCCACAGTGAAGGTGTAGTTGAGGTGAGCATCCAGGTCGCTTACTGACACCTTGGTGTCAGTCAGGCCCATGCTTGCAGGCTCATAGCGGATTCTCTCTCCACAAGGTTGACACACAGTGCCCTCACAGCGCTGGCACTCAACGCTGTATGTGATATCAGTTCGACCGCCAGTGTCTTCAGGTGGGCTCCAGGAGAGGAGGAGTTTTCCTGCAGAGATGTGGGTGGTGGTGGCCACGAGATCTCGTGGGGCGGAGGGGAGGCCTGATGAACACAGATTGGAAAATAACATGTAACATTAGATGGAAACAAGGAAGAGGAGAACCACAGGAAACCAATATGCAGGATTTCTTTTTGAGAAAAGGGAAAAGCTTGAAAAGGGTGATGTTTTGAATTTTACAGAAATCCTTAATGTCTGGTTTCACACCTTCAAAACTGAATTTAAACACCTCCATTCAGAAGTCTTTAGTCTCTTTTAAAGTGTGTCTATGTTAAGTAAAAACTAGGGAAGTCATGTATGTAGCATCACTTGGTAGCTCATTGACGGCTAACATTTTCACTTTATTTAAGTGATAGTTCTCACCTGAGCAGGGTCCAGCAGGGGGGTCAGTTGCGGCTCGGTAGAAGCCGTCCACGCAGGGGCAAGACAAAGCCCCGGAATCCAGCCGCTGGGTGTTGGTTGGACACGGCTCACACTTGTCACCAGATGCTTCAGCTTTGAAGAAGCCATGCTGACATTCTGCAAACACAAAAAAAAGACATTTGCATGAGCAGCCGAACAACACCAATAGTAACTTCGGGCAGCATCCCAAATGATACACCGCAAAGCCAGTTCCTCCAGATGATTCAGGCCTCTTTTACAGACCAGTAACGCTGTGCACTTTTCACTTTGAGTGTAACACATCAAAGTTGAGTGGACACGCCATTATGTCAAGGCTAAAGGTCACATTTGGACAAGAGACAGCGAGATGAGAGGGACAACACTGACTCTTCACAGTGTTGACTCTTTTCATTAAAACTCAGGAGCCCAGCCCTAAAACAAAAACTCTCTGCCTTGCCGGCACTCCTACTCTTTACTTTTTCAACCACCAACCCCCCTCTGCTACCGCTTTCTTACTGTCTCGCTCTCTCAACAAACACAACCAGTCATCCCACATTCCACGACAGTCAGTCAGTATTCAGAGTCGTGACAGAAGAGAAAGCAACAAGAAGCAACGCAAAGCAGTGTCTGTTCACACTCAACAGCCTGTTATACTTATATTTTCTGAGACCCACATGCAGACTTTTGAAACTGTATCGCCTAGACAAGATGGCACCTAATTTCACACGTCCAACTTGAAATAAAGAAGTGCAGGTAGAGGGTCCAGCTGTGCGTAGCGGTGCTGAAATACGAACTTAATACGGTGTGAAATCTTGGAGCGCGCGCCACAGAGAAGAGTGAAAATGAGACGGCACCCCTCTAACTCTTGCAGGAGCATTCCAACGGCTGCTGCTCAAGTCCTCACACCATCACACAGTCAGTCACATTTATGTATACACTGCACACATGCACCCACACCCATATGTATGCACAAAATACACGTACACGTACGCAAAGAACACTCGCAGACACAGGCAAATCTGACATCAGAAGAGGGATTATGTCCGCTGCCTGTCACCTGTTCATGTCCCTCTGCTGAGTTCATTCAGCAAACACATACATCTACAGTGTACACACATTTCCTTCCTTCCCTTGAAGTGGTTTGCCTGGAGTATTTAAAAACAGCTTGACAGATGTCACAAGATGTCAACAATGCAAATGAGAGTCAACATCTAAACCAAGAGACAGCAGAAGAGAAAGAAAGCAAGAATGAAAGACAATTTTGGCGAATGTAAAATGAGACAAACAGGACCTGATAGCCAGATGAACTGAGGCATGAGAGAGCATGCCAGAGATTCAAGTTAAAGCCACTGTCCAGGGAAAAGCAATGAAACAATAAGTCAAAGACAAACCCACACATGCGAGTTAAACAGCAGAGCCAAGGACAGAGACAATATCAGATTCACTCAGAGATATTGTCTCGCTCGATGGTTGCCTTTCACTGTGGCTCACATGAATGAAGTTCATCTGGAAGCCACAAATGACCACACATAAGACGGAAAGCACATGGCCACAGCTCCATTTAAGTCATATCAAGAGGATTTACTCGATTGACCATGAGTCTCACTTCAACTCTGCTTGGCTTTGTTCAACACTGCGGTTCACCGAGTTGAAGCAGAGCTGCTGTGAAGAGGTGCGTATTAACTCAAGAGCAAGACAATGATGGTGGAAAGAAAAATACTCAGCATGAGAAGAATTTTTAAGTTTGTCCAATAGGCGTGCATGTTACTCAATCCTCCCCTCAAGACAGTGTCTTTTCTGTTTTGGCCAGCTGTTTCTCTTAAGAGCCACTGCTACTCATTAACCAAAATGAGGCAGAGGACGGGCGAGGCAGCGAAGAGGTTGTATGAAGGAACAGAAGGCCCAAAAAAGAAAGAGGGGAATACTGTATCCTGCTGAGGACTGAAGAAAAGAGGGGCGAAAGAAAGGAGACGGGCCAGGGTGAACTCTTGCATTGAGAAGGGGGAACAGCTGCTGCCTCAAGCCCCGATTCATACCCCTACCTCTCCTCCTCGTAATCCCCAAATTCCTTCCTCCCCTCCTTTCTCTCCTCCCAGTCGTCACTAAAAAGGCGCCCAGCTAACCCATTAACATTGCTATTCACCACTGACCAGCAGGCAAGGAGAATGCCATGCCATTCAACTGCTGAAAGAAAAAAAACATACACACACACAAGCACTGCAGATGGGAATAGCCAAAATGCCACATGGCAACTGAATAGAGGAGGACTAGCCTCTTTTTGGCGCTACAGTGCTGGTTGCAATGCATCGTGGTCAGGCCTGCGGAGATGATGGCCTTACACTGCGAGTCGCCTCTATAATCAAGACGAATTCCAGTGTACACCACCCAACAGGAGGCCTGGCCTGTAGCAGAGCGCCTTCCCTGCAGCTTCAGTCTGAGCCCTGCACTCTACTATAAAGGTGAGTGAGTTTGTGTTTCTTTAACATGTGAGTCACAGTGACGGTAAATAAAAGTAGATGACTCTCTGCTGAGGTATTTAACGGGAGGATTCCTCGACAAAAGAGAACAGTCCGGGGAAAGGAAACTTCCCGGTTCCATGGAGAAGGTGGAGGGGGCTTTAGATTGTTGCTGGACACAACAGGAAGCAGGAAGTATGAGGCTGACGCAGCCTTCCTTCCTAGAGCAGCCAATCAAAGCATGGAAACACAGAGGAGCGTGACCAAGAGAAGAACCAGCGCTGAGGCCACCAGAGTCCTGACACACAATAATAACCAAAAAAATAAGTCAAAATGTGTTGGCCCAACATAGACGCAGGCACTTAACCCATGGCGCGGGGGTGAGGCACAAATGATCTCATAAACAAAATGTCTCTACCTCTTCTGAGTTGAAACATTTGACAAAGTAAGACTGGACATTTTTTTTCCATCATCCTTGCTACAAAGCAAGGAACTGTTTGTCATTAGAGAGGCCCCATGCGCCTTGAGTGGCTCTGTGTTTGTTTATTGAGAGTGAGTGCAGGGCCTGTTACATTCTGGGAGCCCGAGTGGCTCTGTAGTGGCAGCCTCGGAGGGACTCCCCCTCAGTTTGTCAGCTGAAGTTAAGATGGATGAGATGGCGACAGTGATGAATGCATGGTTAGAGAGGTGGATGAATGGGTAACATGGTGGCTTGACAAGAGAGATCACCCTCAGGACCGGAGGGGTAAGTGGTAGCCCCCACCATCCGCCACAATCAAGGCTTTTAAAAGGCAGAAAGGTCATGTCTGCCTCAGGGTAGTTGTGAGTTAAACTGTGCATGGCTTACAGGGAGTCAGTGGCCAAGTAAAACAAACACATGCTCACAGAGCGGAGGAGGAACACGGAGAAAGGTTAAATTCAGAAGTATGGCCAGTGAACAAAAACATCTTGGAAAAATAAAACCGACCAAGAAATAAATACAATGTCTAGATCTTTATCGGGGCAGCTCCCCAAAATATATACGGACACATGTTTGTACTTCATTTATTTCAATTCCCATCCCCCTCTTTTCAGCCTCAACTCGGACAGACCTGTAATTGCTATATGTCATGTCATTTTGTTTGTATGCAGAGTGACAACACGTCATTAGCATTTTGGGGGGTTCGTGTTGTGGTGGAACAATGGGGGTCTCTGATGGGGGAGGTGAGCTGGTAACATGAGCCAGAGGTCACCGAGGTAGAGGAGGGGAGGGGCAGAGGGGAGTAAAGGTGTAGGGGCTGGTGGAAGTGTGTGCATGTGCGTGGGGGGGGGCATTAGTCAAAGGGATTAGTTGACCAATGGAGCAGCTGTAAGGGCATTACATCTGTTTTACAATTGCTCTCAGGCTTTCATCTGGGGTTGTTAACAAACACAATAAATTCCCTGATCCCCTTTCTCCTCTCACTCCCTCTGTCCACTCAGACCCACTGACAGGAGGAGGGATGCAGGGAATGAAAACTGGAGTCAAGGAAGCAAAAAAACATGTTCAACAAGTTCTAAAGTAAAGCAGATTCTCTGAGGAAAAACTATTGTGGTTCCCATGATCGAACACAGACAGCTTCCAGAGGTTTCAGCTGGACCATAGCCATGAAAATATTGCCACAGTTTGCTTGCTGTGTTGCTCACCGGATCCAGACAGCCAGGTGGCAAACCCAACACTATTATACTACACCACGGCATGCCAGCAGGTTACATACTGGATGCCGACAGCCGTCTGCTTCCTGGCTAGGGGAAGTGGCCAAAATGGGACCAAATGCACCAATAAACAAAATGACTTATCAAGCAGTACAACAAAATGGAAAGCGGCTGAATGAGGTCCCTCAGCACTGACCGACAATGGAAAGCCCTGAGCCAACGGGTCGGGGAGTCACCGAGGGATTAGGTGACCTCCGGTTTCCGCTGTGGGCTCGTCCTGTTAGCAGTGAAGGGTGGGTGGTGTGTTGTGTTTTGTTGTGCTGGGGGAATGACTGACTGACACGGGGGAAGGAAAGTGCTGAGCTCACACAGCAGCAGTACAATACAATGCGCTTCACATTGCTCTAGTCTCCCCCACCAAAACACACACACACACACAGCCAGCCAGCTCAGGAATGTCACAGAGAGGAAATATGTCCTGATTCCACCAGCCTAACAATCACACACAAATTAAATAGCCAAGAAATGCTGAGGCTCAGTTATTTTAGATTAGGAAACGGCAAACACACAAAAATGGGTTGAATGGCACTAAATAAACGCATTTTGGTTAGAATTTTAACACGTTTTGGTTAGAATGACCGACAAATGATTAAAGCTGCATTCTTCAGTATTTTTATATATATATATTAATATAAAATGAACATGTGTGATATGAAAGGTGTGCTCTATAGTGACGCGCACACAAAAACGGAGCAGTTTCTCTTAGCTTTACAGAACTGTTTTAACCTCTTTAAACTCATTTAAACTCACTGGAAGGTCCGCCCTCAACAGGACCATCGGCAGATAGCTGCCTACACACCTAGCGAGCTCGAGGCTGTTTGCTAACTAGTTTACTTAACAGCTCCATATGGCAATAATATGCGAGACGCCATGTGGTTAGAAAGTCAGTCTGTGCAGTGCAGCTTTAAGACAATTTTGTTCTAAAGTCAAAACAAATTTACAACTATTCTTGCTAAACGCTTTGTTGGTTTTCCTATTTTTTATTTTTTTTTTACAGAGCATACTGTATCTATAGTACAGCGGGCTCAGTACATCTCGACAACTTTTACACTGTTCATACTTCCTCAACCACAATAATACAATATTCTGTAAGCTCCTTTAAAGACTCACAGGGCAAATCAGATCTCATCTGTGCTACGTTTTCTGTCATCATGTTTGCAGTAATTGCCAGTGTACTCTTCTCTAAAAAACGTGCCCCAGCAAGACGGTGGATGACACCACTTGAAAGTGTCTTCAGAGTCGCCCTATTATCTAACCAACTCCCTCAAGATCAGCCCGCTAGGCAGACGTTACCTTGGCATGAGATCTGAGAAATCCACAAATTCAAAGTAATCACAGTCGCTTTCGAGAGCCAAGGATGAAAAGGGAGAAGTTACATCCAGCATATAAATCTAAATGAATTGTCGGATAAACCTGTGACTTACAAAGTTTATTTTTTTCCTTCTGAGACCAGGTACAGGGCTCAAGAGTCGAGGGACTTTGGTGGAGCAGAAAATTTCAATGTGGGGATTATCCTTCTGGAGCGAGATGATTCCATTATGTGAAATCCACCTTAAGCCAACTAAATGAAATCCCTGAGATTTTGAGGAGTGGTGCTGTGTTTATGTGTCTTTGTACACTTTCCATCAGATAAGCTGAAATTGCACAAGACCTCGGTCTTAAAAGGTTTTGTGGTGATTATGATGAACCAGCTGGCTCCAGGTACAAGCAGATTTAAAGTCAATCTATTGGTCTGGAAACACTTGATCTCTGGCACTATGGAGGGTGGATTTACAAATGAACATTCAGCGATCCAAATCCCTACTTCCCCTATAAATCCAATCAACAAAAACAAAGAGTGACAGCTACAGTTTATATTTCACCTCCTTTAAATGTTTATGCCTGGACCACTATGTGAACGGGACAAATAGTTTTTCACTCCCCCTCAACTAAAACTCTCTGATTGTCAGCATTGTTCTAATTTAGCCTCTATTTATCTTTACGAGTCAGTCGCAGAGAAATGTATTTATCGGGCAGCAAGATGAGAACTGTATACAATCTAAATAGTCCCATCAGGGCCGTGTGAAACGGGATGTTTAAACTCTGCTGGTGTCATATTCATGACCTGCGCAACGGCCAAAAATAACAGTCACCCTGTGATTTCACATACAACACGAACACAACACGCGGAGAAAACGCTTTTTGTTTATCCCTTAGTTTGTTGTGCTTGGGACGGCTTGCGCAACAGTGTCTATTCTCTTGTATATATTGCCTAAAGTACAGCAAAATGATGATGTGAATAACGTGGTGAGATAAGAAATTCTCAAACAAATATGAGATGAGAGGCGGAAAATTGAGGCGAAAATATACAGAGTCTGCAGAGACTTGAATGATGCGGGGGCAGAGGCAGAGGATGGCAAAAGAGATTGCACAAAGGGAAAAAAAAAAAAGGCAAGCAGAACCAGTAGTTACTTCACTTAAAAAGCCCAAACACACCCAAGTCAATTACTACCCATACAAATCACTCACCACAGCGTGCAGTCACCCTACAACGTAGTCACCAAAGGTTTGTTACATCAGCTGAGGATGAGTCCGTAGACACGGACGCAGAGGGAAGGAGGGAGAGAAAATCGTTTACTGGAACCTCTCTGGCGAGGGCAGTAATGACTTTACTGGAACTCAGTGGACAGTTGTTCCACCAAGACACAAAAATGGCCCTGAGCAGTCCACATATTCCACACTATGTCTCCCCTTTTATATAAAGCCACATGCAAACCATAATGTGGGATTAAGTCCTATTTGTTGAAGCTTTAGGGCAGCTGATGAGGTGTGGAACTGTGAAAGGCAAACCCAGGGACCAGCCAGGGCAGCCCAGGATCCTTTGAGGGGTGACAAATCACATGAATGTGCACTGTGCCAAGGAGGATTATGGGTAAGGAAGGGCATGATAGGCAGCTGAGTCTGAGTCGATGAATGTTTATTAAGACAACATCCTGATCTAAAGCTGAATCTAGACAGAAAAAATAATTAAAGAAAGCTCCCACAATATTTTTAGTAATCAGATTAATGTTTGAGTAGTGAAGTTAAGTAGAGAAAAAAAAAAAACGAATAAAGAACACAGAGCCTTAAGGCCTTCCTCTGTCTTAGGGGAGTGTGATTGTGTTTAAATCCTGAGAGCGGTTTTCTGATCCACTGTATGACTGATTGTGTATTTTGAGAGCTGACATAATTGGTCCTGTAATGCTTTCACAAAAAACAAGAGCTCATTTTGTGCCTCGCTGTTGCTGACTGATATGATTTATAGCTGCCTTATAAATTTACATTCGCTGCACTGAACGCGCTGGTAGGTCTCTGCTGCACAGGAAGAGATGTATCTTTGGAGTTTGTTTGTCCGGTGATGGCCACCGAGAGAAGACCGCCACACGCCACAAACGGAAACCTCAACAGAGAGCTGAAGGAAAAAAGGTCCTAGAAATACAGTTTGACGGTCGAGTGATCTCAGAGCCAAAAATACCACAGCAGCGAGAGCTGATGAAGAGACAGAGACAAAAACCAGATGAAGTCACAGATTTCTACTCTAACGGGTCCCAAAGGGTCAGGGAGTTGTAAAACTGAGTGAACACATTGCGGAACATGGAAACTTTCAACCTAAGTAAGAAAAAGCACCACAATTGAAGTTTTGTGGTTTCTCTCTGAGCAGTTCTTCATACAGGAAAGAAGTGGGGAGAATGATTAACTGTGTGCCTGTAGGATACTCTACTTAAAGCCCTTCGAACCATTCATCTTGGCCCTTTGCTGCAACCCTGTGATTCATTTCCACCTTCATCCGCAACTGCCCTCATGCATCTCAGACCTCTCGTTTGACTTCATCCTGGTAGTTTTTGGGGGATTTCTTTGTTTAGTCTTTTTTTATGTGAGGTCTTGACCCGGAGCTGCTCTTCCCCCACTGGGAATTCCACAGGTCTGGAGTAATGTTGGGAGGCTCCACCTCAGCAAACTGATCAGGAATGTACCAACCAAGGGGGAGAGGAGGTGGAGGTGGGATCCACCGCCTCACGGGGGGAAACACAGGCCTTCATTGTTCTCCTACCTTTGCATTCCACTCCTCACCTCTCTGTGTTTTAAAAATCACACCCCTCCTCTAAACACAACCTCTCACATTCTGTATTACTTTTCTCTCATTCCTTCCTGCCTCTCCTCCTCCTCTGGCACCTCCCTAATCATCTTACCTGGCACTTTCCAGCAGCTAAAAACGATGTACTGACAAAAAGCGTCATCACTTTCATCGGTCTGCTGCCAATGGAAGGGAAATTAAGTAGCAAGGGAAGATTATTATAAGCTGGCTGATTGTGAATTCATAACTGTGGTCCAAGCTGTGTATTGGTGCATGATTAAGAATACTCATACCTGCGTTTGTGTATTTCAGGTCATGCATGTGTGTGTGTACAAGTTTGAATGCCAGAAACAACAGTAAAGGTGGAGCAGGTCTCGGGGCTGATGGGAGTCTTTAGGTGTTCAGTCATGGAACAGATCTCAACAGGCCCACGCATGCCAGCCTGTGTTGCATGTTCACATGCACTGTTTGAGTCACACACCCCAAAGCTGAGGATCAGTAAATTTATGAAAACAGGGGGAAAGGAAAGAGATGGATGCAGAAACGGATAGGGGGAACACGTAGCTGACATGCCCGTTCACGGTGGGCCTCTGATTTCTGTGATGCTTGATATGAACAAAGTCAGCGGGGCTCAGAAGCTTCCTCCCGCCTCCTCCCCTTTCCTCCCATCGGCCTTAAAGATGCTAATCCATCACAGTACAGTAGCCTCCCGGTGTCTTTGATCACTTTCAGTCACTATGACAGCCCTTCCCACAACAATAAAAGCCTTCTTTGCAGGACTTAAAACAGACCCACGCCATGACTACAAAGTCAAAGGACAACGAGTTATGGCTGGACTGCACAGCATACTCATATCAAGATAAGAGAAGAGATGATAATGAAGGAGCAGGAAATCACCTGATGCAATGTGGAAAATAATGAACTAGGAGAAGTGTTGTGTAAGGGGAAGTGTTTGAGCAATAAATATACATAATAAAGTATGCATGTACAAACCCTCATCTTAAAATCAAGACTGAAACTCAGAGCTTTAATTTTATAGGTGTCGGTTCAGGGTCAGGTAGGATGCCAGGACATGTACAAGTAGGCCTGAGCATTCCTTCCATTGCAGAGAAGCGATGTTAGCCAAGGGGAGAATTCCACTGAACAATGATAATAACACACATGATAAATATCCGCAATCTGCAATGCAAGCCTGTTTTACAACCTGTGGCAGTTAAGATGAAGGCAAATGGTTGCTTTAAAACACACACTCATGTGAAATGAACTGGATCAAGTAAAATGCCTGAAGGTGGAAAGACCTTTACAAGTAACAAAGACTCAAGAACATGCTCTTACCTTGACATGAGTCTTCAGCTTCTTCATAGCCTGGTTTGCACTGACACTGTCCAACTGGTACCACCCACTCCCCATCCACCGTGCAGTAGATACGAGGCAGCTCCTCACTGACGGCATTTTCTACGCACTCCCCGTTCACTTCCCTGAGGGCCTGGTTCTCACCTCCGGCCACGGTCTCAGGGAACGAAGCAAGGCTCTTCACTGTGGCTGGGCAGGTTTTGTAGTACACTCTGACAGAGAGAAGCGCAACACAGGCTCCAATGTCTTGAAACGCCAAGTAGAAACCTTTTCGGGACAGGTTCTCCACCACTCGTGTCTCTGTGTTGATGCGTAGATCATTTTTGCCAGTGATTTCATCAGGAGCTATGGTGGCCACTTTCTTAAACTGGCCCTTACGGAAGGTTGTGCCCACATCTGCATCCGACTCAGATGTGAAGAGGTTGAAGGTTTCCTTGCAGGTTAACGATGCTCCGTCAAATGAGTTGCAGTCGCGTACAATAAACTGAAGTTCCACAAAAACCCGCGAGGCCGATGGACGCCGCTGGATGAAGGTGGTGCGCAGCCAGTTGTCCTGATCACGTTCTCCAACATTGCAGACGGAGTACGTGTATAACTGAGAGCCGTTCAGAGTCCTCTGGACAACCTCCCACTGAAAAATAACCACAAAATCCAAAAAGGTTAGAGGTACGAACACTTATCCCTGGGGAACCCCTAAGCATGCTGGGCAAAAGCAAAACTATAAGGAGGTCAGAGTAAAAGTGGCACTATAGCACTTAACATGAAGGTTCAGCCACTGTAACTTGAACCTGGAAACAAAAACAGTCTGTGTGTGGGGGGACCCATGACCCTACGCATTGCTAATTACTCTCTCTGTATATTTTAACTATCCTTCACAGCAGTAACACATCATTTCTGGTACATGGGGAAGTGTACTTTATGAGCCTTTACAGTGTAAGAGTAGAGCAGACCTGAAAGACTTTCTCCAAGTAAGCATTTCTGACATTGCAAAGATACCAAATTATTTCAGATTCAGTCCTTCACATTCTCATTGGCATTTTCCCCAAATAGCGATGCTCCTTGCATACTGAATGTTGCCACAAGTATTTTTTGAAAAAAACTGACAGCATGTTTTAGCATAAACTTGGCTCATGAAGAACTACTGGCCCCCACAGAGGCAGAGGCTGTGGTTTGCTGTCTGCATGTAGCCACTGTGCTATTAATTAAAAGAATGTGCTTTGTTGGCCGAGTGTGTGGCTCTCCGCATATACTTGACGTACAACAGCAGAACCAGCACCTCTATTAAACAGCTGGTGGGCCTTTTTTATGAGGGGCCTTTAAAACTCAAAAATATTAATTAGCAAAAGCAAAGGTAGTTACATGAGAAAAAGTGCACAGTAGAAATGTCTCCAACAAATCTAAAAAAAGGCCTATTACTGGAAAAGAGAAACTAATGTGTCAAAGGGATTATTTAAGGAGTGAAGGCTCTTTGAGAAAGTTGGGCAAGGCTCTGTGAACAGCACGCCTGCACATGCCTCTGAGTCATCAGCACATGAAATGAGACTATTTACAGTGAATTTGCATGAGCCTGACTGGTCAATTACTTTGAAACCACAATACGGAGAAAGGCACACATTTGTCAGCTATACTGGCAGAAAGATAACCACAGCACTGGGGTGTAATAATAAATTCTCTAGACGCATCACCAAATGTAGACATTTTCCCCTGGTTGAAGGAAAAGGTAGGATTAGCTCCATCTAAAACCCCTCCTCTCCAAAAAGAGGTACCACATGCTGCAAACTTTTAAAAGTTAATTGCTCCCTAACATACAATTCTGGAGCTGAAGCCTCGAAACCACAAGAAGCCACAAGTATTCCCAGTTCAGAGCTAGTAGCTATTCTGTCTGCCTAAGCTTCAGTGTAGCCCAGACATGCTGTGAAGGCAACTCCTGATAGGATCCCATGACTCCTTCGCACATCCATACACAAGCAACCGTTTGACGCCGACTGCCAGGTTTATAGGAACCTGACATGTACACACGCAACGCTAACCACATATGTCAAATGGTCAAATATTTTGCACTGGAGGCTCTCAGCTCTGCCGGGTCCTTCCTGAGAAATGTCTCCATGCTGATTTATCCTAAGGCAAATTCCAAGTGGAAACGTGGGAGATGGAGGAGAAGCCGAAGCGATACTCACCCCTGGTTTGTCTCCCTGATCTAATGGCCATGTCAACCAGCCCAGTTCACCTCCTGTTGCCCTCATGTCCAAAAGCACCTCTGTGGAGACATGGGGAAAATGTCAGTAAATGAAAGAAACACTTTTATAGTCATTAAAAAATATAGGTTTATCTTTACTTGACACTGAAGGAAAATCTATTTTACTTCTACTGATTAAAAAAACTGATGTCTACAAATGGAAAGAAGACTTGTAGGCAAACCTTGGTTTAACTTTAAATAAAGTGAACATAGGAATAAAAGGGCTAAAAAAAAAAAGAGGAAAAAAAAGAAAAGGTCTGTGTGACCCAAAGACTTCATAGATTAATATTACTCAACAATTTCACCTGCTGTTGTTAAAAGTTCGGAGGAGCGCATGCACTCTGCACGCTCAACTCAGTTGATTATTAATAATCAAATATGAAACTTCAACAGAGACCTTTCATGCATTGAAGCGTTTTCATCAAATAAGCTTTAGATATTAAATGTCACACAAGAAAGAAAGCACGTTTGATGGTTTTAAAAGTTTCTCCACAGAGGTTTCCCGCATGGCACGCGTGCTTCCCTTCAATAAAGCCCCAAAAAGATTGAAAGTCGCCAGGAGCAGTTTCAAGAGGACACTCACCTTCCTTAGTTTGTAAAGTAATGAATATGCCGTTAATGAATACGTATGAAAATAATAAGTGTCTGATTCTTCCAAATAAATCCATTTCGGAAAAACTTTTCCTCCTTCGTCTCTCTCCGCTCCTGGGCTTGGCTGGGACTCTGCTCTCAGAGGTGAGCGCTGCGCTCTGCAGCTCATTCACAAACGCACGGCGTCACGGACTCCGCCCGCTGGAATGTGTGTGCGCGCGTGTGTGTGTGCGTGCGTGCGCGTAAGTGTTGGGGGTGGAGGGGAGGTGGCTCATGCCGCACGAGAAACTCCTGAATAACCTTTAGCGGCTGTTGGACGTTTCACAGTTTTGCGCACGTTTTGAAGGCGCGTCAACAAATCAACAAGATTATCATGACAGAAACGGCCTGCTGCAAGATTGAGAGCACTTTAATGTAAATAATGAGCCTCTGAGTCTAAGTCAACACGTTATGGTTGTGGAATTCTCTAACAATTGCTTGCAAATATTCCGGTCATTTTTAATTTTTAAATTTTTTGTTCTGTGCTCCGTATTTTATTGAAACAAACAACTTATTGGTATGTGGGTTCACTAAAGGCCCAAGCTCAAGCTATTAAAATGATCAATTAGTCAAAAATAATTTATTGATGCAACCTGTATAAAGTGTTTATTGTTTCCAGTTTCAGATCTTGATGTTTTTTTTTTTTTTTTGTGAAATCTCTGTTTCTAAACCTCACCTCAGTAATTAGCAAACTGGGATGTGCATTTCCTTTAAACTCTAACATCTTATAGATAATTATTTAACTTTTGATGTAAAAAAAAAAAAAAAGAAGACTAACTAATAATGACAAGAATCCTTAAATGCTGCCCTGATCTCCTGAATAAATGTAAGTATCAGCTAAGTATCCACACGCAAAAGAGGTTCAGTTTACAGGGAGCACATGAAGGCACCACTGCTCACAGTTTTGCCTACCTGGCAGCCAAGCAGCCTGCAGAATCATTTGCATGAGATATTGATTTAAAATTATTTGCCACACTGAAAGAGACTAAGGAGGGAAAAACAGCGAGCAGCGCTTTACTTGACGTCCCTTTGTTCTGAGCATCCCCACATACAGAGGTAGAGCAGTTGTGACAAGCGGAGAGAGATGTATTCATATAAGCATAATAGCATCTCTGAATGCCAGAATACAAGAGTACAGCTGGCCTACTGATAGGCCATCATCATTTATGGGAAACATCCCAAAAATGTAGCACCCCGCCAACCCTGGAGATAGACAGTAGTCAAGTTATGAACAAAAAAAAAGGTTTAATCTATTTTCTCAGTCTCGGGAGGGTATGTGGGAGTGGGTGTGGGGGAGTCCAGTATGAATATGGGGAATTAGGAAAAGTCCTTTACCTAGCAACTGCTGCAGAGTGGAATTCACTGTCAGGCTTTATCTGGCTTGCTTTCATTGTTTGTTGCCCAGTGTTACTATGGCAAAATGTTGAGCAACGGCCATAGAAACGATAAGGAGGTGCTGTACTTTACATCTTGCTTGTCCCCCTTTCTCGTATATTTAGTGAATGCAGCTCATAGCCAGAGGTTCCGTACCTGGCAGAGTTTATACCCAACTGTGTTTACCTTTGAGCACCAGTCTTGTGCCCACAATAGATGATTACAATACAGTGTGTCACTGATTGGACATGGGTTGCTCTCTCAAACACACACATGCATTGTTGTTCACACACCTGTGACGCTGACACTGCGAGAAAAGAGCTGGGCTTCTGCTGGAGCAAGGGCCATGTCCCACACTCTCCCTTCAGCCCCCCATCCCCCTCCAGTTACACAAAGCCTCCCTCAAACCACCAAACCACAGAAGAACGCCGTGGCTGAGCGTTTGAACCCCTTAAACCACCCGCCCGCCCTCTCTTCCACAGCTGCCTTCACACTCCGTCTCACTTCTCACACCTCGTCCTCAAGTTGTGAGAGGGAGAGCGAGGGGAGTTATGGGTTCAGGTTCATGGTAGGATGTGCAGAGTCAGGAGGGGGAGAAAGAAGAAACCTTTGATATCACCCATTTTCCATCTTGATGTGAGTCGTTAAAATGTGCTTGAGGTGCTATGTGCATCATCAGACCTGTTGAATATGCATTGTTCTTTGTAGTGCAGCACTAAAAGCTAATGCAGGATGTAAAATGAGAGCAAAAGTGGACTGGGTGTGTGGTTTAGGACTGGGGTGGAAGTGTGTGTGTGGGGGGGGGGTAGATTGAGGTAATGTGTATGTCTTGGGGGTGCTGGGAGGGCTGCCAAGCACAGGTGTAAAGCAACTATAGCAGCAGTGGCGGATAGGCAAACAGCAGGGCCATTGTTCCCATGCACACACACACACACAAGCACACACACAGCAACAAGTGTGGCCCAGACCAGCATATGTGAGAACAGGGTATTGGCTCATCTGTTAGTCTGATTAGCCATATAACCTGGCACTTCCATCTCCTGCAAATAACCCCCCCCCCCCCAACACCTGATCCTTTTGATCCTGCTATGTTCAGGATCAGGCCTGAGAAAGTGGCTCCATGTGCCTTGTCAGATCTACTGCTACCTAGATAAGGGAGATGGTGATAGTGGTGGAATTAAGAAGCAAGTTTAAGGTACGTCAGACTGTTTGTACAGATGAATTGCAAATTACCTGGAAGCTACATTCAGAAGGAACTAGTCACAGTTTAAAAAAAGAATAAAAGATAATGATCAGCATGACTTCATTCAGGCAGTTTTGAGCAACCTTGATCCCTTTTTGTCCAGCCTGATGCCGCACAGCGATATAAGTTACCGTCAGTCATCATAGGAACTAAACACATCTCAGCTGGAGTTTCACAAATCAACGCACAAGAAAGACGTCTGTACGTTGTATATATTTTACATACAAATGTGTTTATGTGCTAATGACCTGGTGATTGTATTGAGGTGAGAGGCTGGAAAGCTCGGGGGCATGTGTGACCTACGTGTTGAGTTGTAATATAAACCAACCATGTGTGGTTGGCTTCACTGTGGTCATTTGTATTTCAAACAGTCAAAGAGGCCGGCGCTGAAGGGAAACATTCAGAGGCAGCTCATGCTGAGGTTAATCTCCTGTTCTATCAATGTTTACAGATTTCTTTCAGGGTCGACTTTTTATGTTTTGTTGTTCTTTTCAAAGTTGTATATGTTTTTTCGGTCTCTTTAATACTGGACAAATTTCATGCTGTTTTGTACAGTATCTTTCTTTTAAAACCGACTTAGTAGTCTGCTATTACCAACTTCAGCAAAATCAGGTGAAGGGGCACACCACTGAGTTTATTACATTTCCACAAAGTGGGGAGATTTACAATAGAATATATAAATAAACTGAATGATTTAAAAACATTCAAATTCAAATCAGAAGAAGTCTGGTATCTGGATCCACATCCCTCACATGGGCCAAGCTCCAAAAGAACATCAGGGCCCCAAGTCCAATGATACATTCAGTAGCATCTTCTTGTTATGCTGAGTCCACAGCACATCATACAGACCATAATTATAGTCATCTGATCGCTCACTATGCAAAAAGTGAGCTACAACATTTTCCACTAACACTGCCAGAAATGGCTAAAAAGTCAAAGATACAATGTCTAAATAAAATCCAGCATTAAAGGAGCTGTACACAGTTTGTTTTAGCTTGTGTTACAAATTTGTAAAACAATAAAAATGGCAGTTTAGGCTTTATGGGCTGTATACTGTGTACTATAATGTCTGAAACTGCCTTTCTGGCTTGCAAAAATATAACCATAGCCTAACAGCTCAAATCCCCCTACAGTCTGACCCCCAGTGGGATTTTGAATGTGGCTTTAACTGACATTTTGTTTGTGTGTGTTTTCTAAAATGAAAATAAAGTGGATAAATGTTTCTGTAATATCACCTGAAAAGTGTGTCATTTTTTTTAGGAAGGAAGTTAAAATTGCTAAAATACCATTATACCTACTAAAATACTTCATTATTGGGCCTGATGCTTGCTACATATTACACTTAACTGCACGTCAGCACATGATGTGTAATGTAAAATACAAAAACATCCATTTTTTAAATCTGGGTTGTGGATTCGTTAGCCGTATGTCTCCATGAGCCATTATCTCTGAAGAAAACTGTAAAACTTTGTTTTAACTATTGGCTTTATCTCAAGATAACAAACACAAGCCCTCCCTAGATCCATTCTCTTTGAGCTAACCTAACCTTTAAATCAGGTTATGACTCAGTCTAAATAATATTCTGCAAAACCAAAACCATCTCTCCTCCCTTTCCTTTCCATCTGAGCAAGCTGTCCTTGGAAAGTACTGATCTACCCTGCAGGGGGATAAACAGAACACCGGCACACCGTACTATTCATTCGACTCCTTATCACAACATTATCTCAGCATTCCAATGCCCTGAGCTGGAACATGCTCATATTCTCAGACGACGCCTCCTGTGTTTTTTTATTGGAGACTCGGTTCAAACTGGAGTGGCAGATGTTCCCATTTGCTCACCCAAGTAGAATGACCTGCTCTTTAAGGCGCCTCCTGCTTCTCTTCCTTCCATATCGAGTGACTGCCAACCTAAAGGCCATTGTGGAGGGAAGGAGTGAAAGGAGACAGTGCTTAGAATAAATTTGAGAAGGATTCCTGGAGGGTTTGAGGAGGAGGGATGTCCCCCAGGCTGCTGAGAGCCTCCATTGAAAGCCACCTGTTGATTCAGTTCCAGATGACCTTACTGGGCTCGTCAGCACCAGAAAGGGTTGGAGGGAGGGAGGAAATGGAGAGGTGTGCTCAGACATGTGTGAAAATGAGCTTTTATGTTCTAGTGGGGCGGCACAGTGGCGAGGTGGTTAGCACTGATGCCTCACAGTCGGCCCATGGATTCGAACCCGGGACCTTCTCGCTGTGAAGGTCCCGGTTTTCCCCTTTCTGTGTGGAGTTTGCATGTTCTCCCTGTGTCTGCGTGGGTTCTCTCCGGGTACTCCAGCTTCCTCCCACCATCCAAAGACATGCTCATTAGTTAATTGGTGATTCTAAATTGGCCGTAGATGTGAGTGTGAATGGTTGTCTCTCTCTCTATGTTGGCCGTGCGATAGAATTGCGACCTGTCCAGGGTGTACCCCCGCCTCTCGCCCGATGACAGCTGGGATAGGCTCCATCAGACCCCCGTGACCCTTAACAGGAATAAGCGGGTACAGAAGATGAATGAATGAATGAATGTTCTAGTGTTTATCCTTGCTTAATACTTGAGTCTGGGTCATCTATTCTATACTGATGGTCAAAATGACAAATGGGAGGAATAAATGTAATAGTAAACAAAACAGCTGACCAACACTGTACAGACATGACGAGTCTCTATGAAGAAGTACTTTGAGTAAAATGCTGAAGTTAACCTACATGCTTGTATTTACCATGTCCACCATCTTGGTTTGGCATTTTAGTATATTAGCATTAATTAGAAGTAAAGCCAAAATATTGAAACACAGGATGTGAATCATTCCTGTGTTTCAATATTTTGTTGTATGTATGGTATATTTATGGGGCACAAGAGACAAAAAGAAGAGTAGATATTTATCAATATAATCTGAATGTAATCTTTAATTTATAAATGTTTAGAACTATTATTTGTGAGTCTGGGTTGAGACATCCACAGTGGTAGGATAGCTACTTACTACATTTCTTCTTTCACTGGCATTTATCATCATCAAAGGAGATAATCCTTTGACATACATTTCTCATTGTCTTCTTTTATGGCGTACCACAAGGTTCTATTTTAGGCCTCACTTTATTGTCCCTAAAACATATTGAAACTTGGTCACCCATCCTGTAGAGGCAGGCAACCTATAAAGGTGATTCCAAGTGAAGATGAAGGGCAATACACCATTAAGACCATGTTGGGATGGACTGTTTACCGACCAATGTTTGGTGAAGCAGACTTGGAACAACCAGTATCACTGCTAACCTCATCTCTGTCGTGAAATTGGACAAACTGTGGAAGCAGCAGTTCCAACTCCATGAATGCAGCCATGAAGAGCAGCTGGGTCCATCAAAAGAAGATGGCCAGTTTATGGAAATGGTAAAAAACTCAGGTAAGCTGATGGACGGTCACTACAACATTCGTTTGCCTTTAACAAAAAGAAATGTGTGCATGGCTGATAACTGCAAGCTAGCAGAGCAACGCGCCTTGAATCTGAAAAGAAGGTTCCAAAAGGATGCCTTATTTCAAGCAGATTACACCACCTTTATGCACAATAGAATTTGGTTCCAACTGATTATGCTGCAAATGTCTGGCATGTAACCATGGCAAAACCTGGTATATTCCAAATCATGGTACATATCCTCCACAAAAGAAGAAGATCAGAGTGGTGTTTTTCTTGTGCAGCATCATTTCAAGGTGCATCACTGAACACACAGCTGCTGCAAGGGCACGATCTTACCAGCTCATTATCTAAAAAGAGTAATGGGTTGGGTCTTAAGATTCAAAAATAGAGGAAGGAGGGCAGCAATGCCTGAAGAGTCAAAGCATCCGATCATACTGGCCAAAGACCTGCATATTTTTGACCTCTTTCTATGGCAAGTGCACAAAGAAGTCGTCCACACTGGAAGATCCCACATGTTGACAAGGTTGCATCAGAAATACTGGATTACGGGGGCCAGTGTGGTTATACAAAAAATCTTGGCCAAGTGTGTTGTTTGCCAACGGGATCTGGCAGTGCCAGCTAGCCAACACATGGCAGAGTTGCCACTTAACAGGATATCTCCAGATGAACTACCATTTGAAGAAAAATGTGAAAGATCTAAAATTAAAAGATATGGCATGATATTCATCTGTTTAGCTCTAAGAGCTGTGCATATTGAAGTAGCTATATCATTGGAGACTGATTCCTTCATCAACACCTTACGTCGCTTTATTTTAAGGTGAGGCCAAGTCAAAGAACTCTGCTCAGACAATGGAACCAACTTTGTTGGCACTGAGAGAATTGAAAAGATCTTTGGAACAGTGGAATCAGACTCAGATCCATGATGAACTCCTGCAGAAAGGAATAAAGTGGAAGTGTAATCCTCTGAGTGGCTTCCATTATGGGGGAGCCTGGGAGAGATTAATTTGTTCAATCAGGAAAGTCCTTAACTATACTTTAAGAGTACAAAATCTGTATGAAGATGGTTTCCACACTGTGCTATGCGAAATCGAAGCTATTCTCAATAGCAGACTGACAAAAGCATCCACAGATCCTGATGACCTAGGAGCTCTGACTCCCAACCATCTTCTTCTCCTCAAGGGTCAGTCATCTTTTCCACCTGGTATTTTCCAAAGGCACGACTTGTATGCTGTGCGTAGATGGAAACAAGTTCAGTACATGTCCCACCTGTTTTGGAAAGGATGGACAAAGGAATACCTACCACAACATCAGGAGCGTCAAAAAAACAAGATCAAGCACAGCTTCATTCCAGGAGACATCATGCTCCTTGTAGATGACTCTGCACCCCGCCAATCTTGGATTATGGGGAAGGTTGTCAAAGTTCAAGATGAAAGAGGAATCGTTTGCAAGTAAAGATCAAGACCAGGACAAGCTGTCTGGACAGGCCTGTCACCAAGATTTGTCTGCTTCGGGAAGCTGAGGACACCTGATGAGACTATTTGTTGACATGACTTGTTTTGTCATGACTTGACTTTGAAAATAAGAGTTGTGGCAACGCCCACACTCTATCTAGGCTTCAAAAGTCCTGCTCATTCATGCTTGTTAGGTTCATTGGTGATTCTAAATTGGTATGCATGTGAGTGTGAATGGTTGTCTGTCTCTCTGTGTTAGAACAGAAGATGAATTAATGTTCAACTTGTTTGTCATCGAAGTTTTCTATGCTGCTATTGTTGTTCTGTAATTATTATTTTATAATAATTAGTGGCCAGAATGTATCGGCAAGAATGTGTTTTCACTTGTCACCAGGGGTAGTGGGTGTGTCTGGATGTGTGTGGGTGTGACTGGGGTTGAATGATTGTCTAATGAATATAACCTGCACCTGCCTGTGAACCTGTTTGTTTGATACAGAGTGAGGGTGAGGTAGGGTGCTGATTTTTTTGTTGACAGATTAAGCTATTGTTCATCATAGTTTAGTCCTGCAAGTCCATCTGCATAATGATATGACACAAAAAAGTATGTGTTATTAAAAGGGTTAAAATAAACACCCTTAAATTACAGTAATGGTTTCATGTTTCTTCCTTTGACTCAGGCAGAACCCCGCTTTCTCCTCTCAGTGACTAACTTATTCCCGATAGTCACGCTACACATCCATTCTTTTAATTTGTTCTTTGTCCCCAGCCATTTATCAGTTCCTTCCAGGGGATCCCAGTGTGTTCTTAGTTCAGATGGTAAATCCCCCCAGCATGTTCTGTTTCTGGTTTCCTCACAGTGCAACTCCGAGCCAAGTGTCCCACATCCTTCTTTATGCAGACATCCTGTGAAGTAAACTGATTTGTAACTATAATCTTGCTATTTCAGTTAAGGACTGTTTTGTACTTAAACTGAAAACAATGTCTTCAGCCTTGACCACTGTAATGGAAATAATTCACACGGTCAATAGCCATTGTTTTGATGCTGGTTGTATCATAGTGTATATATGTATATGTATATGTATATAGTGGCAAGTCGATTGAGGTGTATGCCATATTTTCTGTAGGGCCTCCAGTAGATGAGAAGATAAAACAGATCTACATTATGTCAATGCTCATTAGTTATTCTCAGTACTTGGGGCTGTGTTTGTGCTGTGAGCCAATCTGATCAGAGATGCTAAATTAAACACACTGAAAGACTAGAATGTTCTGTTTCCTTATTTACAACAGACATTTCCTCCACATGTATTTAGCACATGTCAGTATAACACCAGCATTTCCAGCCACACCAGTCTGTCGGTCCAACTTGCACTGCATCTCTCCCCCTGTTCATCACATCAACAAATCCCTTATCTCTGTTACTTTTTGTTACTGTTACTTTTTCTGTTTGCCCAGCAAACAAAAGTGTGTAGACAGTGTGTGTGATTGTACTCTCTGCTGGAGCTAGCTACTCTAAAATTGTTCCTCAGTCCGGTATAATCTGCAGTCATCTGGAGGAACTGGCCTGCAAATGTACCTCGATGTTAAAGCTGCGGTAGGTAAGTTTAAAGATCACCAGCAAGATAAACACTTGTAGTTTCCGCTCCCCTCCTCTCTCCACCCACCTGGCAGCAGCAATTAGCAACAGGTGATTGACAACACAGAACACTGCTTTCATGCTTCACTGTTGATCACAGTTGGTCGTATGCCCAAGCTGCACAATTTACTTTAAAAGCAAACAGAGACCTGCCAACCCTGCCAAGATTCTGACTTATTGAACTGCTTATTTATGTTCACACAACATAGCAATCACGTTTGCGGAGAGCACACAAAACACCAGCTTGTAAAAGGTATCCACCGGCACCTTTATTTTTTAGCTGGATGTCTTGGGCTGCTCTTTGTTAGTTGATTTCATGATGTGGTGAGGTGCAGCCTTATCATTAATCTTTGTTATAGTTCGTCTCCATGTCTGCAGAGATCTGTATGTCAAACACTACAGCCGTGCTTACATTGTTACTGTCTTTACTGTTACATCTCCATTAGTTCACAGCTGTAGCTGTCATCGCTGCTTCATCCTGGATATGTGAGAACGATTCAAGCCACAATAGGCAGTGGAGCCACCACGGCAGCACCTGTCCTGGTGGTTGGATCCTGCCTCCCCATAGTGGTTTTTGGTTTGCTGAGGTAGGCACGACAGGCATGTCCAACTCTGGGTCCAAGTAATGAAGGGCTGTTATAGCAGTGAAAGTGTTGGGACAGCTGTGTGTGTGTGTGTGTGTGTGTGTGTGTGTGTGACTTCATGTCAAAGTCATTTAAGAGCTAATAATAAAGCTGAAAGTATTCATTGTCAAGCAACAGTAGTAGTATGCTGCTACTACCAAATGTAGAGTAGCTTTATCCATACTATTAATAGTCAGGTAATGCACTTGTACAGATGTTATAATATACTTGAGCATTTCCCTTTAACACACACCTGCACATCTACTCCACTACATCTGATAAAAAAAAATAAACTGAAATCTGTTAATAATCTTTCTGTCAGTCTGTTGGTACTAATAGGAATGCCAGTAGAGAATAATCACATCACCCTGCAGTCCTCCACAGCTCTACAGAGCATTTTCAGCATGCCCACTGTGTCCCTGTTTTGGCGTTCCCCGTGCTAATGAACCATGGTGCTGACAACTGTCTAGAGCAGCTGTGTTCGGTGGAAAATCCCTGATAAATTCAACCATTTAACATTAAAACAATGATAGACAAGAATTATGTTGTTTTTCAGTGATATCACTGGAAAATTATTGAAGAGCAGTCTGTAGTATAATTCATTTAACTTTTGAGAAAAGGCAGCTGCACCTGTTTCTTTGTGGTCCTAAAACAAGAGTCGAAGTACTTGACACCCTGTGCAGAGCATATGGTAAAATAATTTCTCCTTAACCATTATCTGAAATTTTTTAGCACCCCTCCTAAAACCAACCTCCCCACGCACGGCAACAAAGCGAGCTTTGGCTTTTACCACCGTGCTAGCCCCCAGGCTGGTCTTGTTTGGCTGGAGGCTTGCCTGCCCACCAAGACATGATAGTTGGATCAAGGAGGTGCTCTTTAATTAAAGCTTGAGAAATTCTTAAATTCTCGCTCACTGATTCAGTTAAGACATTTCAAGGAAGTGGTTAACTCTTTTAACTCTAATATATCTCCAGCTCTGCAGGAGGATTAAGCTCCTCTATACATGCTATACATTAGCAACAACTAAAGTCCCCCCTTCTATTTCCCCTTTTTTATTTATTCTTTTCTTTCTTTTAGTTTTATTTATTTTTACTTATTTATTTATTTATTAATTATTTATTATATTATTTATTTAATTTCTTTGTCCAAGTGTATATGTTGTTTGTCTTGTGTCCCTGTTTGGCTTTGACCTGATGGGGAATAAAGAAAGTTGAAAAAAAAAATACTTTTTGACAAAACGTGATGAATAAACCTAGTCATGCATGTGACTTTTTGTTCGCAACAGTGCATGTAAAACTATTTAACATGACCAAAGAAAAATATAATAACTCAGATTTTGTTCAGGATTATCTTGGGACACAATACAAGATATCATGCTGCGGGTGTTAAATGATTAGAAAATAGTCCTGAACACTCTTCTTCCACTGCTGCTGGCATGAAAGTTGTTATGGCCAGATTTCACATCTGACGATATTTCATTTTATTCTATTGTGTTCTATTGTGCAGTGCTTTCACTTCGCAAATTCCTGTGGTGAAAGGAAACATTAGTGATTTGTTTTATTTCTGTCATTAAAATGGCAAGAAATCTAAGGATATGATGAAAAATGTTTCAGGATCAGCTATCAAAACTATCCAAACGTGAGTCTTCACGTGCTGCCAATGATGGGCCAATAAGATTGGCAACTTGGTCTAAAAAAGCATTGCAAATGAGGCGAATTTGCAAGGTGAGGCATGTATGTGTGTGGGCAGATCTGAAATGCCAGCATGAGAGATGATATCACTTTCCTTCCTTGTTTATAGAGGAACTCAGGTGGTGCCATGAAACAGTTGTCTTTGCCAAAAAGTATGAAACTTCCAGTGTTCTTAGCTTTTGCCACCATAAACACACCTGAAGTGACCCTCCAGATGGCAAATTACTATAAACACACACACACAGTCACTTTCACTTGCAGTGCTGTCATGAAGGGCTGTTGCATAGCAGCATTTAGACAGCCTACCTGCAGCTGTCACATCTACAGTTCAAGTGTAGAAATGCATGGGATGTGTTCATGTGTTTGTGCACTTACAGTACATTACAGACGGGTGCATTCATGTGCTTTCGTGCTTCTGTGCCATGTTAGAGAGTCAGTGTGCAGCAGTGTAGAGGGAGCTGCTGGTGCTGGTGATTGTGGTGAAGGTGATTCAGCAGAGCAATGCGTGTGACAGCTGTTTGTGGAATGAGTGCTCACTTCAGTGCCCGTCTGTCAGGACTGCCTTGCAGAGAGCCTGTTCTTGCTTGTTGATCTCTTTCAACAAACACCAAATACCACAGCAAGTCTTTTTCTGCACCTGTGAGGCTGAGGAGGCTTCACAGCACGTGGGCGTGTGATAGGAGAAAAAAGAAAATAAGCTCTGTAATGACTGTAAATTTTTGAGGTGCATATTTTTGTTCTCTGCAACACCAGCCCACACATGTTTCTGAGAGCATCTGTCAAGGCTTCCAAACTATTTTCTTATCAACCCACCACATGGCCCTGTTACTGAAACATTTATGATAACTGATTTCTCTGAGTACATACTGTACAGTGTACCACACTGATGGATAGAAGTTAGATTTTATGTAGAAGAAGAGGGTGCACAACCACACTAGCACCTGTGCAAGGCCGACTGGCACATGCACTTAAAAGGTCCAGAGTGCACAGTCCTGTTTCCACTGTAGATTTAGTGTGCTCATTCAGACGTAACAAACACCTGTACATACAAGAAAAACATATTCATGAAAATCAGGTTTCATTTCTACCAAAACCAGTTCAGCCTACTTCTTGTACAGCGGACCTTTAGAGAGGTTGCGCAAGATTATGTGTTCTCAAAGTGCCTAGCAACTAGGGGCTGAACGACTTCTGAATTTTTAAAGTTGATTTTTACATGAGGCAAGTCGAGTCGACATCGACTAGTCGCCAAAGACGTCACTGATAGAAACTCAATAGAAAGTAATGCATGCACATGTGCTTATCAATACGGTGCTCTGCAGATATGTTTAGCATATAGAAATCGATCAATAATGTTTAATAGTACTTGTTGTGAGATAGGATAATGTGGTTGGGATAAAAAATATGCGATATTTCTCTGAAACCTTTTCCATGTATAGCAGCTAAAGGTCTAATAACTTTAGACAATGAACTTCTCTCTGTTACTGCAGGGTGTTTGGTTAAGTTGTTAAATGACTGCCGCTGAGAGGATTTGGACCGTTCCTCTGCTAGTGTTAGCGGATGTCTTTTCAGATGAGTGTGCATTGCAGTAGTACATTTGTTGTATTTCAGGACTGACTTGCACATCTTTAGTGAAGTATTTCCACATAGTGCGTCAGTGTTGGTATTGCCACGTGATCAGTGACTTGATGCTTAAAGCTTCTTGGTACTAATCCACTAATGGACTAGTCGGTACAACCCCTACTACCAACCCAAAACAATACGAGAAAAGACCATCCCCTCATGCCTTTCCTTTGTCCATTGATCAGAGAGATAGCAGACTGACAAAAGCATCCACAGATCCTAATGACCAAGCCATTTAGATCTGGTGGATCTACAAAAATGTATACATTTGAACTTTTTTGTTATTTGTCATGGTGGTTCTCCTTGTTTTTTGCTGAGGAATCCATGGCACCGGCATCAAAATGCACCACCTTCCTATGGAAAGAAGTGTGGGCAGCAGCAGCCCCTTTGCATTTAAAGCTACACACACTAAAACAGTGAATTTGGAACCAAGGGGTACCAGCATCATAGAACAACCCATCTTTGTAGTAGTCTATCTGAAACTTGAAAGATACACACTTGCGACATTTGGGACTTCTTAGGGCTGGGTGGGGTATCTGTGTGTGAGTTCAAGCAAATCTCGAAACAAAACAAAACAAAACAAAAAGCATATTTGATCACAAAGCACAACCATGCAGACAGATTTGGTTTCGTCTGCTGAGGTCTGATATTCATCTCTGACTGGTTTCTGCTACTTCTATAACACAGTGGAGTTAAATGGATTCCTGGTTATCAAGGCTTTGAAGAATGAAACTGAGTGCTATGCAATAATTCCAGCTAAGGAAGCGGATCTCTTGATGAGATCTGAGATGCAAGTCAATAACCAAAAACTCTTTGAGTTTAACTTTATGTGAACAACTTTAACTTACTTTATATTTCTATAAGGAAGTGCTCTTTAAATTTCCTGCAGGTTTCAAGTTAGCGGCCCTCCAGAGCCATCATCTGCTAGCTATTAGTGGTACTGCACCTTAAGGCAGCTCTGCACTGACTTCAGATTTTGGCCACAGTTAGGGCGGCTTGATTGGTCCAGATGTAATTCTGGTGTCAGGTGTGATCAGGCCTCCTTTGTCCAGAGGAAACCATGTGCATATTTAGAGATGAGATCTTTAACCTCTCTTGTCCCTTTGGTTTCTCTGGAGTAACACATCAGAGGGTGGCTGGGTCGGAGCTTAAATGTAAGTGTGCAGTTTACTGACGTCACCTCGCAGGATTTCCATGTGTTGACATTCAAAGCGCCTGGTGCCAGCTTTTATGGCCCCTGAGATTCCTGGTGACTGATAAAATGTCTGCTCTCTGAAATGAATGCAACCATTAACTTTTACACTGAGGTTCCCATCATACAGCCTCTCCTGCCTGGCCAACGAGTATTTATCGGCCTAAAAATGTGGAATGAAATGATTCTCTGAACCAATGGGAATCTGGTCAGGAAATATAATAAGAGGGAAATAAATTTAGTTTGTGGAAGAAGACTAACTTTAACCAACTCCCTCAAAGAATGCATAACGGCTAAATATTACTATTGTCAGGGGCATAGTGTTCCAGTTTACATAACTTAAAAGGCTGCGGAGTCTTTCACCAAGACATAAATCTATGTGAAACTAGACTTTGGTAATTGTCTAAATCTCTGGTGAGACCACAGCTTTCCATAAATCATAACATGGTTGAGGTTTGAGGGCAGCAGTGATATTCTTGTAAACAGCTTATAGCTTGTTAGTGCCCTGGATGCTGAGCAGGGGAGATTCACAAACCAGCTATGCAGCAAGAGAACAATTAGTTGTCCAACAAACACAAACAGACACACAATGGAAAAACAGTCCTGACTGTAAAATGACTTCCTTTGTGCTTTATCTCTCCCTTAATTACACTTTTGCATTTTCCACTCTTAAACCCCATCATTTTCACTGTGCTGAGCGCTGACCAGGCAAACAATCAACACATCCAGACTGGCATAATGGCTCTCTGTGCTCCCCCACCCCTCCAATGGAAAACTATTACTGAATGAGTCCGACACAAACGCACTGTTTTCAAACAGACACCCACCTCAAGTGACCCAAGTCCAGTATTGCCAGCCGATGCACAATCTCAAGTCTCTCACACTTATTCACGCTGGCTGACAGATTGGGTTGTGGAGGCGGAGAGTGGTTAAATTCAGAATAGACGGAGGGTGAAAAAAAAAAAGACAACAACGCACAAGGCTGTGTTTTATTTTCCCTGAAAAGTGAAAGAACCGCAAATCAACTTCACATCTCCCCGAAGCCAGATCACGGCTCAGACTCTGCCGCTTTGGGGAGGAAGGAACAGAACGAGATGCAGGCACAGTCCCACTGTAATATATGGACCAACTGCTGCTAATTTCAGTGCAGCGGTAGCACATGTGGATTTTACATTGACGCCTGCCCTACTTCTGTACTCGTTTCATTTTAAATTGCATTGGTGTGAACATTAAGTTTGCACTGATGCATTTTGGTAGCAGCACAGTCACAGTTTGTTGTATTTTATGGTTTCACTTGTTCACACATTGGTTGATGAACACCATAGTGTAAGACTAACATTTACACACCAAGTTCAACATAGGGTAACTTGAGTACTTTTTTGTGGCCGCTTGTAGTGAACTGGAACAATGTTGTTAGAAGTATCTCCCAAACTCAAGCTTCATGTCAGTGATTTCTACTCCCAGCTTCATGTTACTCTACTGATCCAGAATTATTGGTGGAAATAATGCACATACAACATATAGCAATGCTCAAGCAGAGGTAGTAAACCAGAGGATTACAAGCCTGTAAAAATAGGTGCTCAGTGGCGACTCTTATGTATTTTAAAATGAAATTAGCTTTGTAAATATTTTACGAGGAGCAAAGTGTATTTAGCAATTTAGTTAGACCCATAATAAATGTAGTGTGTTTTGGTGATTAACACTGGAAGTCAACAGAACCTTTGTTATTGTACAAGAAAACCCTCCAGAGCAGTTTTAATTGCTGAGATTCCCGAGGTTAGCCAGAACTTTAAACTCAAAAACTTTTTCATTTTTTGTTGTTTTTTCCACAGGGCTGCAAACAATTGCTTGGTTTGCCTTTCCTCATGGTGTGCCTCTGATTAGAGGTGCGACAATTTTGGTTTTTGAAACAGTCAATAGTTTGGTTGTCTACAAGGAGCTTAGCCTGGAAACCAGATCAACTCCCCTGCGTTCAAATATTTTGTGGTGGTAATCTGGCCCGGATCCCCTCAGCTGGGAACTGATTATGCTCCAGCAAAGTGCTGCTCAGCCAGTCAGATTGTTTGGGCGAGCTTCATGCAGTGATGGAGTAACAGTGATGTAGAAATACATGTCATCTGAGCGCTGTTGGGTTGAATTTGTTTACAGCAAAATGGCACATACTTTTGTTGCTGAGATTGGTTTTAGGATTATCCAATTGTGCACACAGTGGGATGGTTAAAACTACAAAAACACCCAAGCTGGAAAAACCAGAGTTCTCCATTAACTGAATTTGAGTAACTGTAAACTAAAATACATGTCAACCCCCAAAGCAAGCACAAAGGTGACGCAGCCTTTTTCTTTAACAAGAAACCTTGAGCAGAACCTTAAGCTCATACGGAGCGACCCATCTGCTTGAGGTCGGCTGGATAGAGACAGAAAAAGAGAGAGATCAGCAGGAGGAACGAGATAAACACACATCTGTCATACATACATATGGCTGAGGGCACATGTATAATTTAATTTCAAATTCATGAAACAGAATAAGAATAAATTGTCAGAATAAATTGAGGAAGATTAATGTCACAAACCTCTTTCTCTCTCACCCTCTCTGTCTTTCCTGACTGTGGGAGTTTCTATCCTATCCATCCAGATTCTTCATTGCTCTAAATCAACCAATGACTTCTGTCACACTGTAAATATGTTCTCCTCTGCTGCTATCAGCTGTCATTTCATTTCAATTCAACCATCCTCCAGCCTGTTCAGCTCCAGTCTTCTCATCCATAGTTCAGACAGATTGAGCTCAGTCCACTCTTCATCCCATCCAGATGTCAGCATTCTCTTCTTCTAGTCACCACCATCATCAGTGTCTAGTGTTTCAAAGCACGACCTTGGCTTCTCCTCCTTTTAATCTGACGATGCTATGACTGGGTCTAATCATTAAATTATAAATATTTAGTCTGATTTAATTATATTTATTTTATGTCTTATTCCATTTTGACTCTAATACACTAAACTCTTGGCTTGAGATATGAACCCTGTTTCATTGAGTCTAATGATTCTCCTATTTGCATGCATCCATTTGCAGAACACACAAGAATAACATTTATAATTCACATTTTCATATCATGTCATGTGTTTATATTTTATTAAAATAAACAGGGTGCAATTGAGAAATACAATACGAAAACTCGCACACTGCATGGCAGATATCAGATTGCAGGTAGGACACAGAGCCACGACGTCAGTGGAAGGTGTTGTGTTTATAAGGCTTGAGTCACCAGGGTGAGGCCGTATAACTGCAGTGCTACCTGTCCCCACCTAACGTGTACTGTGACCCCATCAGTCACTCGATCTATTTCTGACACTTGTCCATTGTAAAGCTGAGCAATCATTCATTCATTCAGTGGTGTTTGCCTGACTGTGACCTTTCATATTCAGCCTGGAGAAGCATTCTCACTTTACACGGACCGGTGTTATAAATCAGCTCTGTGCCATATTGTGTGCTCGACAACGTGTTTACAGGGTCAGAAGATACATTCAAATTTAAAGAGCACGTGTTTAAGAATTCATAATTCAGTGCAAATTCACAGCGAGAACCTTGTAAACTTGTATTGAATCACTTCATAGAGCCTTTCTGTATGTAACTACATGACCCTTGCCTCTTGCACTTCCTGGTCGTAATACTCAGTACTAAAACACTAAAACAGCATCTTATCTAGCATATTCCTTTTTTCTTTTTTTACAGCTCATGTTCATATTAAATCTTGCAGATTAAGGCGTCTATGCTCAGGCTCCAGTCGGTGTTTATCTACCAAACATTCTCCTGATAATTTCTTTTACCATTTGCAAACAGTAATGTTAGCACAACAAACAAATGCCGCAGTCTGCATTATTGCACCTTATCATGCTAACATGGATATCGGCCATGTCTAGTTTGTTTGAGTGCTTGGTTCAGGTTCCAGTTTCCACATTAGTAACAGTCGTGCTCTAATGAGGCCAGTATATAGAACAAATATTATTTTGTGTGGTCGGCATCTTTGCCCAGTTTATGACAAAGGACTACTGCTAAAATCACCTCAGCTACTCCAGAAAATACACTGTTGCCCATAAACTTGGAATAAAAGGTTTTTTACCTCTTCTAATGAAAAGAGGAGTGTGTCTGGAAATAAAATTATTCCAACTTTAAGGGCAACGGTGTACATAAAATATGTTAACAATATGAATTATAATGTACAGAAAATGACACATATTATACATACAACATTTTACTACTACTACAACAGGGACAGAGAAACACAATAAATAAATGTTAATAGTGGGAGCTTTAGACAAACAAGACAGTAGTGATGCCAAAAAGTGGAATGATCCATAGTAGCTGCAGTCTCTACTAGCAGGAGTCAGATTGTTGAGTAATTATTATTATTATTATTTGCTATTTTATGCCTTTATTTGACAAGAGCAAATGGAGAGAGACCGGAAGTAATGGAGTGAGTGAGAGAGAGAGAGACAGAGAGAGAGAGAGAGAGAGGGAGGGGACGACATGCAGCAAAGGGTGCAGGCTGAAATCAAACTTGCGCCTGTAGCCTCAGTTTATGCGGTCTGCATCTGTAAAATATAGAACAGGGCAAATCTTTGCTGATTAGATATTCTAGACAAGAATAAAAAGAAAGAAAAATGCACCTAGGGTTTTTACCATGTGCCAGATGTTTGCAGCGATGGCATCTAGATATAGCAAGCCTCATGTAAAGCAGCATGGTTGCAGTCAAACTGGCTGAGGCTGGTCCAAACCATGAAAACATTTATAGACACGAGGGCCTACGCTTAAAAGTAAACGCGACAAGAGAAAAGCATGTGCATGGATACTGTGGATATAATGTGGGTATAACAGAATCATACAGTAATCACGTGTTTTAGCAGATATCTATAGGTTAGATCATGGACACTAACAACCAGAACGGCACATGACAAAATCATTTTTCCATTCCTGTTTATCTTAGCACAGTCTCTGAACAAGTTCAAGAGGTTAAGAAGTGATTGTACTTTTAACTATTCTGATATGTTCTTTTTAGAGACAGAAGTCACAGTCACAAGCGTGCAGAAGACATAGAGAAATCATCTTTCAGTTTATAGAAATTAAACTGATCACGGACTAGTTGTAATAATCTGACAGAGAAGATATGAACTATGGGTATTGTCATTGTATTATAGGTTTAAAGTAGTACATTTATGAAGCTACAATGATGCAGAGGAAATGTTTTATTTACAGGTCAACATAGAAAATTATCCTTCTCAGTTATATCTCCTTCTCTTGGCCACTTTAAATTAGTCGGAATTAACTAAATTAAATTAAATTAAATAATTGTTTGAATGTCAGGGTTTAACACTGATCTTTAGTTTGTTTTGTATATCTTTTGCATTGAAAACCTTCTGACTATGTTGGTTAAGTCTGTCACATAATTTTCTAATATGGTGTTTATGGTGTTTTGTTCACAATCTGTCACTGAGAAAAACAAAGTTCAGGATATTTTATAGAAGTTATTAAAATAACTCATTCATCCAACTCTATCCAGAGTGATTATTCAGACCACTAAGCTGACAAATAAATGTCTGCTTTATAGTTTTATGAACTGAGAAAAGGACGTTATGGAAGTTGGATTTTTTTTAAACGTGTGAAACAAAAATTCACAATAAACACAAAAATCCATCAACTTTGTGGAAAGCCTGATTTATATTACCAAAAGCCAATGGCAGCAATTATCAGCCCAAACCCCGGCCCCATGTGAGGAACTCAAATGAGTCCACACAAACACATGGGCTTCCAACAAATCACAATGCCGCTTTCTCCCAGATCTCCCAGGCAGCTGTGGGCAGGGGTGAGCCGAATTATTCAACGTTTTCAGCTTCAACCAAGAGTCCTTCTTCAGGCACATGGCTTACAGGAAAAGCAGCTGGTGAAGCCCTTCAGGCCTTTTTTTTTTTTTGTCAAAAAAGGTGATACACTGCCACCTTTGGTTATAAAGGTTTTAAAACTGGCAAGAAAAGCAGCCTGACAGTCATCTCTGGAGTAGACATTCATCTTAAAACACTCTCCTGACAAATGATCTGATTCGTCTTTATGTTTGAATGCTTAAACAAAAAAAAAAAAACATGTGTGTGCTTGTCAAAACTGATTTTACAGAGTTCATGTCATCACTATCTGAATGCATCTCACATTTAACTTCATTGTCGTATGTAACCATCTATCTTGCTGCATTTTGGACTTCCCAGAGCTGAGACTGCTGATTTAGATCAGAGTAAAAAAACAAAACAAAACAAAAAAAATGATAATTTTGGTTAAATTATCCCTCTGAGCAGGTTGAATCTGTTCTCTCGTGTAAGGACAAATTGTCTCAACACCAGCGCGGAATGTAGGGAGCCAAAATGAGACAAACAAGAAAACAAGCACTTATCAGAGTCTGAAAAAAGAACCTCTACATTTTCAACATTCTTTTCATTTTCTGGCCAAAAACTGAGCTTTCAAAATGTCATCCTGTGGCGAAAAATTCAAGAGGAGACCAGCTCGGAAATATGAATGAGGTCTACTTTAAGGACAAGGGCATGCCACTCCTCCTGGACTTTGCCTCGGCGCTCAAAGACGGAGTCTGTAATCTTAGAAGAACGAGAATCTGAAGAAGGAGGGGGCCGATGAAGTAAATGGAAGTCTTCCTTGTCTTGGCGTTTCACAGCGGCACACCAGTCTGATCTGGTCCTTCTCACGCTGCAAACAGGGTGTCAATTAACATTCCAAGTGTTGGCCTGTCGGGGCACTATAAATCACTTCTGCCTCACCTCTTCTGGTCACACTCCTTTATTTCTACTGTAGACATAATGACAGGAGAGAGAAAATGAATAAAGCATGGGCATGACCCTCTTAACTCTTCCCACCAGCTTGTGCTGCTGCAGCTGTGTTCCTCTGTGTCTTCCTTTTTTTATAGGAAGCACTAAACCACTGTCGCATAAAGATTAAAAACTAAATCATAACACATTACAGGAAATGTTTTTTTACATAAACAATGTTAGGGTAAGAAGGTTATTATGAATAAAGTGTGTTGGTGTCTCTTCGCAGTCTCCCTGTATTTGATTGTAATTATTTGCCCTTCCAAATATAATGAAAGATACTGCAGCCCTGACCACTGAATGTTCCCAAATAGAATTCCAATAGCAGCTAAATCCCCAAAGGCCTCCCTCCGGGGAATCTGTCAGTTAGCATATTCTTGAATTGGACGGGTGCAGCCGGAAACCCTAATGCTCAAGCCGCAGTCTTAAAATTCCCATAACCATAGAGTTGTTTGCCTCAGGGATGAGTCTATAACTGCAGCCTCTGACAGCCACGGTGCTCATTTGTCTTGCTTCATATCCATTTGAACGCTGCTCTAAAAACAGAGCCACAGAAACAGTTTTAGAATCTGCCAGTGACGTTCATGTTTATTCAGCGACTTTTAAAAGGTTTTGAGAATTTTAAGGATGGTGAGGAGGGTTTCTGTTCAGTTGTGATTTGTCAACTAAATCATTTATGTAGTGGAAGAACTTTTGCCTTTAAAACAGCACCAGTATTGATGAGATTTTTTTGTTTTTTCCAAGCATCTTGGTGAACTTACCACTATTCTTCTGTGGAGTGGGTTCAGTCTCTGGATCTTCTGCCAGTTCAGACTGACTGAATGTTCAAATCTGTGGGGGTCAAACCATTTTGTGCAGGAGTCTGGCTGGTCACATACATCCCTCATGGTTTGATGGAACACCTTAGGCACTTTTTTGTGGACAACACTAAAGTGCAAAACTAGAAAATCCCAAATGCAAACACTTTTTGGTTATATTTATGCAACTCTAATCGGTGTCAGCGAAACATTCACAACCCTGAACATACAGCTAAGTTATGTTTAGAGTCTTTCCTAAGACAGACATGTTCAGACGAGTAACATTCACCACAATTCCCTCTGCAGCAGACCAGAATTTAAGTCTTGCCAAAACAAAACAGAAACAACACAACTGACTAGCTTAAATGGATATTTTTTTTTAGATCTCCGTTCCCTACGGTGCACATATTTCGTTGACACATTCCATTCAGAAAACATTCGAGAAATACTAACCATGTCCCAGGAAATGTCAAGATAAATTCAAAACCATGACTTCCAAGAACACCCCATTTTCATGGTAAATTGAAATGAGCCAAAAGTCCATCGTGGGTTCTACCTCATCCTCGTCTAGTCAGATGGTGACATCTTCTGACGGCTGAAAAGACTGCGGCACAGATTGTGAGCAATGACATAACAGGTGAAGCCTTTGTAAATATTTGCTATATTTGCAACTACTGGAAAATGTGGGTTGCAGAGAAATGAAACTCAGATTAAATCAGATCAGGTCCTGTAGCTTGCAATCAAAATCATTGTTCGGCTGTGACTTCAGAGTAGCAGCAGATTTACTAACAGATTACAAAAAAAAACACAAACAGAGTTACGGACCATTTAATGATCTTCAGAAGTAAGTTAAACAACCATTTATTTTACAGTTTAAAATGTCCTCATGGAGGAACAGCAAAATACACTCAAAATGAAGATTGATCAAAAGACAATTTTTATATTAATCACCGTTTTAAGATTGTTTTTTTCCCGTGTGTGTATTTTCTTCTCATTTGTTTATCAAAAATTATAAGTGCCTTCAACATAACCATGAGCGTATTCAGCTTGCAGTCATAGAAATATTTACACCACAAAACTGACAAGCATGGTTTTACTTTCAGCATCGGTTTTAAACACCTCAACTCCCGTCTCTTTCAGACTGCTTTGTTTTGTTGCACAAAACAAAAATAAAGACCCTGAAGAAAGACAATCATAAAGGGGAAAAGTACACAAGAGCACAGATTAAGGACATTAGTATTTACAGCTTGGCTCAAGGAGACAGTTAAGGGGAGGGGGATGGAGACAGATGATCAACACATCCATTAGCGGCATGACGTCAAGTTTAAGACACATTCTTTGCCTTTATGATCCTACGTTACCCTTTAAGATTTGAACATGAAGCATGCTATAACACGTGTGGTGAAGTGGTGGCTTACATTACCTCAGGATGCAGTCCTTGATACAGAAGAGAATGATGTTCAGACAGCAGGGGGCAGTACAGGACCACATAGGGGAGAATAAAGACAGGAACACTAACAAAAAAGTGCAACCCCTACAGCACAATGGTTTCTTCAAAATGAACATACAGTTTCAAATGTAAAAGCACTGTAGCAATAGAACTGGGTTGACGAACAATACCAATAAAAAAAAAAAAAAAAAAAAGGAATCAAGTCTGCCCTCTGAATGGCAAAATACAAAGTCACATATGAAAATAGGTTCTGATCAAATGTAGTTTCAGATACATTTCGCATGTTGAGCATTTGCAAAAGACATTTTGGCACAGAATCAATTTTTTAAAAAACTTTTTTTTTTGTTGTTTTTTTTTGCAAATATCACTCATGGATCACGTACAGATCCTCACTACTGTTCCCTATTCCCAAAGAAAGAGAGAAAAAGAAGAAAGAAAGAAATTGATGATCTGTCTTTTAAAATAATTGACTTGGTCTCTCCATGTTGCTTCAGTCTTTAAATATTTATAATATGTACAGTTTCACAATTGTCCACAATACCCTTAGACTTAAAGAAGAAATAAACAAAAATAAACAAATTAAATATTCTTTATATAGTCCCCTGTTGAGGCATTGAGTGTAAACTGTATAACTCTAAACGTCCCCTCACATGTTCCTGGGGCAGGGAACACGTCGGGATGAAGAGTTGAGTCCGGAAATGAAGTAGAAATTTGCTGATGGTGAAGGAGCAAAAGCAGTATGACTGATCAAGGTGAAATGATCCTTGACCACTTTCCAGGCAATGATGAGTCGTTTTTTTTTTGTTTTGTTTTTTATCTTGAACGAGCATGACTGATCACGAGAGTAATTCCTTAACATGTATCATTTTATACTCAAGTCTGTACAGAGTTCACAATTTTTCCTTAACATAGTGCAATGACTTCTCACATCGTCTTTAAAAAAAAAATCACAATCACTTTTATGAAGGTAAAAAAATCCCATAGGAAGGTCTAAATCCATAGCTTTATGGGTGCTATGAATTTAACAAGGCTATGCACAACACCTCCAAAAATGGCAAAAATGAAATGAGCAAAGTGATCAAAAATCCCCATTCGACCCTTTGTATCCTTTTCGTAAAGGTATAGTTTTTGGAATTCAGCATCACTGGGTGATTTAAGGACTTGGTGAAGTGAAGGAGAAAAGGTGAGTTCATGCTAAATTAGATCTTTAAAAAAGTCAAACACATAAAAATATGAGGCAATTCCAGTTTACAAACCGGATGAGTCAAAAAGGGCTGGTGTTGGCTTGTTTGTGGGGGATGGGGGGATGGAGGTAATTAAACTGAAGCGATAACAATCATGAGGTGAGGAGAAATGCTGGAGATGCTGTTGAGAAGGTCCGGGGCCAGACGCGAAAGGTGGCTCTCAGAGAATTCACAGGGTGGGAAAATCTGCACCACATACGCTGGCTGCAGATCCAAAGAGGAAAATAATGTGATGAGAAAGGCAACATCATCTATCAAGGTATTTCACACAACAGACAAAATCAAAATGACCACAAACCTGATTAGAGCCGGGATTGGGCACATTGATGATGCCAGCTGCCTGTTTGGCTTGCAGGTAGGTGATGAAGCCACTTTTCAAGGCTTGGGTTTGACCAAGAACATCTTCTTGGTCTCGACCACAGGGTAGAGCCAGTAGCAAACAGTAGTCATTTTCCACCTGTCAGAAATAGATTGTCATGACAAGTTTTAAAGTAAAACACAACCCAGAATGAAGATAACTTCTTATGTTCAAATGTGCCCATCATGTCTATTTTTAAATATGTTTACCGCACATTTTAGAACCTGATGTTCATAACACAAACATCAAAATACTCACAGTCATTCTGCGTGCCACGCTGTCCAACTGAGAAGCTTCAAGCCTCATCCTCTGGACAATACGAAGAAGAGAACCTCCCTCTGGGGGCGGCAGGGAGCGCTGGGCCAGTATGGTGTTGCCAGAAACAAAGTGCAACTGGACAGCAGCCTGGTCGTTTTTCAGTGCCAACAGGCCTTGCCATACAATAGGATATTTCTGTACAAAGAAAAGAAGGGTTTTCTAAGCATATTCTCCTATTCACCTGTTTAGTATCGTCTTGGAAATATATTCCATGCATGTTGCCTGGTCCAAAAAATCTTACCGTCAGAAGCTGTACCATGTCAATGGAACGATGTCCTGAATGTTCCAGCTTAGCATCAGGCCGTTGCTGTAGTGAACTCGATGGGGCTGACGGAGGCAGATAGGCTGAAGGACCTTTCTGTAGAGATAGATCGGGCTTGTGAGCCATAGGGGACATCATTGGAGATTGGTAAGAAGGCGAGACTGTATCCCCTTGTATTCTAGAAATGTGTGAAAGGTCCGAAGAGGTAGCGTGACGAAGATGAGAACTCTGAGGCTTGGAATCACTTCCTCCCCCATGTGACTGAGACATTTTACCCCTGTTAGCCAGCTCAGGATCTGGAGGGACCTGATAAAGAAAATAGATATGTAAATATGATATAGAAATATATATAAAAGGTGTAATAATTTTTGCAAAAATAAAATAATAAAATCTGGTGACCTGTGAAGATGAAATGCCTTGGTTAGCCAGGTTGTGTCCCGGAAACTGGGATGGAAATCCACGCATATCCCGATAAACTGGAAAGGAGCTTGCTCCTCCTGGATGAATCAACTGAACCCCATGAGGGAGAGGAGACAGTATGACGGGGCTGGATGCATGGACTCCCCGGATTCTACTTTCACTGGATGTCGGATGTATCAGCTTCCCTTCAAGTGGTTTGAGAGGTTCTTTTGCTGGAAGCTCAATACTCTTCCCCACTATACTAGGACTCTTTGAAGGCCCAGAGATGTTGCTTGAAGATGCAGTTCCAGTCTCTGAGTTGCGTGAAGGTCTTGCGTCTACTCCGGCCTGCTCGCCCAGTTGCTGGTGCATTAGGATGCGGTGGTGCATGTCTCTGGTGTACTGTTCCATGCGAATACTGGGGTGAAGTCCTCTGTGGTCTCCGTGAATCATCATTACATCTGACTGGAGCTGGGAAGCTGAAGGTCTGTGAAGGGCTTGGTTAAAATGTCTGGGCTCCTCTTCACTTACACTGTTACCACAACCTGACACTGGCCCTTGGGAACTTGAATGAGACTGCAGTACCATGTCTCTAATGACATTAGGCTGAGGAGTGTTTGAGCGCTGTGAAGGACCAGGGTGGGAAGAAGTCAGGGAGTCACCTCGTCTCCCATAATTAATCCCAGAAATTGGTGGAGTGGTCATCCTAGCTTCATGAGACATTGACTGAGTGACACTGTGTGGTTGAATTATGACAGAGGACTGTTCTGGATGTGAATGGTGTATACTAGAATGATAAGTGGACATTGGCGGCATGCCATGACCCAGAACAACTGAAGTTCCAATAGGAGAACTGCTCGGTGGACAGGATTTGACAAAGGGTGAAGGGGAGTGAACAGCTGTGCGTGGAGACTGCGGTTCTTGCTTGAGGTGGAGAGCTGACCGATCATTTGTGATGCCGGGACCAGGGCTCACGCGGGTACCAGACAGTGACGGGTGGTGTGGACTCATGACTGGGCTGAGGTTAGACTGCTGAACAGTTTTGCCAATGTCCATCTTTTTTGAGAGAGGTTCAGTCCCTAGTCCTCTCTTGCCATGCTGCTGTTGTATCACAGGTTGGTTGTACATCAAGACTTGAGGCGAACTAATGGGCTGTTGGAACATCTTAACCACACCACCTTGGGTAGATGTGTGATATGGAGCTTCAGACTTGTCACATCCTCGACTGTCCTGCTTTGTACTGGAAATGACAGGTTGAGAATTATAGTTCTGGCTGGTCAAAAGGACCCCTGTGTGCCCGTATACTGTATGAGTTGGGGCTACTTTTGGAGTAGGTGACTGGGATGATGTGATAACTGGGTCTTGCTTTATCTGAGATTTGGACACAGATTGCTGAAACTCAATATCACCAGCACTGGCCTGAGGGATTTGACTGATTTTGGCTCTCATCCTGTGAGGCCCTTCGGTTTTCTGACCAGAGTAACTCAGAACAACAACCCCCTCTGATGTATTGACCCTTAGGCCAGGACTGGAACCTGTACTGTATGGAGTGGTCTCAACAACAGAACGCCCTCTTGTCCCATCTTCTACTATATCCATGCCATGGCAGCGATTATTCTCATTGGAGTTGGATCTAAATTTTTGCTTGGGAATTGACAGGCCAATGCTTCGGTTGCTTAAGGAAATTCGTGGAGTTTCCTCTGTGTCATAAGGCATTGGTATTCGACTTATTACTGAGGTAGCAGGAGAAATTATTGTATGCTGCGTCTTCCCGCCACAGTTTTGTTGGGATTCTGTTAGTGGAGACGGTTTATGGTGTACCGACTGGGGAGGAAATGGTGGCCTATCTTCAGGATGGAACTGTCTTGAAGCTACTGTATCAGAGATATTTTCACTCTCGGATATCCGTGAAGATTCTGAAAGAGCAGATGTGACCATAGTGGTAGGTATTGAATTGCTGTTTGATGCAGACACATATTTAGGTTCCATTAGTATTTTTCTTAAGGTGCTGGAACTAGGGTCAATATCGGAGGCCTTGGTGTCGGGGGGCATTGGGGGATTTGTTGAAGGCGTTCCAAGTGCAGTTGATGCTGGCACAGAAGGAGTTACCACTGTGACATGACATGAAGGAGCAACATAAATTCTGCTTTCTTCTGATCTCTGAGGCCATTCAGGTGAAAGTGGCATTTTGGCAGGCCGCAGCAGAGGGACACTGAAATGGGACACTGCTTGAGGGCGAGTAAGAGCAGAGGCAATAGTAGGTTCTGCTGCTTGAGGATGCTTTTTACTGCTGGAGATGTTGCTTGTGCCTGAATGAAAGGCCGATTCTTTTGGTACAGGTTGTTCAACCTCAGGCTGTTCTGCCTCTTTGGGCGTGTCTACAGTTATAGCACTTGTAACATCTCGCCTACAAGTTGCAACAGCAGTGACCACTGAGGCTGCTGCAGTACCCCCAGCTGTAACAGTGATTGCTTTAGAATTAACGGTTTCTGGGTCTTCTGGAATTGACTCTGGCAACTTGACTGGGGAGGGCTCTGATTGTGAAACCTCTTCAGCAGTATCCCCTTTCTTAGTAACTGAACCTTTACGACTTCTGGACTTCTTCGGGGTTTTGGCTCTTACTTTACTTGTTTTCTTGGGTGTTTCAAGTACAATGGGATCTTCAGCTGCCTTAGACTCTGCCATTGATCCCTTTGGGCTTAGTGTCAGAGGCCCATCGTCTAAGTCTCCTGCAAGAATATTGTTGATCGCCATGTGTGTTTCAGGTTCCATAATCTCATTGGAAGATGAAGATATTAAGGATTCAGGGGTACGAATAAGAGCAGTGTAAGTAGGTCCTGTGAAACCATCTGCATCTCCACATTCTTCAGCTGTAATGGAATCAATAGCAGCTGCAAGTTCAGTTTCACTTGCAGGATTAGCCCGCTTCTCCTCCTCAACTTCCTCTCCTTCCGGTTCCACTATGACAGGAGGCAATACAGTAGGTTGCTCTGAGGGTTGTTCCTTATATGGTCGAGAAGGTTGCTCAACTGTGAGTTTGGCAATATTTTCAACTGCCTGCTCTAGTTCCATCTGTCGTGCTAATAGTGCAGCAGCTGGATCAGTAGGAAGTTCAGATTCTGATAGTGTGTCTTCTCTGTCCTCTGCACAAAGCTCTTTGGATTCATTTGGAAAAACTATTATCTTTGTTCCATCATTCTCTTGTACTCCTGTCTTGGTTTTTGTAACAGTAGCAGCCTCAAAAGCCTGAGCCTCATCATCCTCTGTACGAAGTAAACCTTTTACATCATCAACGCTTACACGGATTTCAAGATTTTTCAAAGTGTGTGATTTCTCTTCGGAGGCCTGCTTGGTATTTCGTTTCAACCTTGGTGTTTTCATTTTAACACTCTTTTCAGGATGTTGTCTTCTCTCAGATGGGCTTGTGTCTATCTTTTCAATATCACTATCTGCAGATTTCTTCACCGCTGGATCTTTTTCTTTTCTGTGCACAGGTGAGTTTGTGCTTTCCCCCTTTTCTGGTAAGTTTCCAAACAGTTCAGGATCAACTTTAGTTTTAAGCTCTGACTCATCATGACTTGCCATATCAGCAAGCTCAGGTAAGACTGTCATGCTCCCAGGCGGTCTGTCTGTTTTACCTCCTTTCTTGTTAACTGGAGTAACTGGAGTCAGTAAAGTCTGTAGCTGTTTCTGGGTGCGGGGTGAACGCCATCCCTCAGAGGCTTTCACAACCTCTACAGTACTTGATGTCTCTTTGACCTCTGTGTCTTCTTCTGTGTTTTTCTTCTGGTCCCCTTTTGCTGGTGATACGTCTTCACCTCGTTTGATGCCTCTCTTAGGTGGGCGTCCTCGCCTGGTATTGGTAGAAATTTGAGCATCTAGCTGTATTGGTTCTTTATCAGCACCACGTTTGCGCATACAGCGGGATGACTCAACTACCTCTTTGCCAGCATGCTCATCTTCATGTAGCGTGGCATAGACTGACCTTACATTCCTCCGACGTGTTCTACCGTGTATCAAACTTGACTCGAGGTTTTGTTCGGAATCGGATGCATGTATTGGTGACTTGGATGTGGTTTTAGACTCCAACGATATTTTTGGTGCTTCTGCTCGGGGAGATGAGGCTTTTTTGAGTTTCTCTCTGTCAATCCTTTCACTCTTTCGAGTAGCAGGTTTTTCAGTTGCAACAATTTGGGAAGATTGCGTATTACGTAATACCGGTAGGGCTTTTGCCCTTTTACTCTTAGGCTGTCTACGGCTCGGTAGCGGTTTTATTTCAGCCTCAAGTTCTGGCATACATGCCTCACTATCTGCCTCAGTTTTCTGAGATTCTTCAAAGTGTTTTGCTTCTTGATTTTCGATTTCTGGTTCCGTCTTAATCATTTCAGATTGTTCTTCAATCTTTGAACAATCCGAATAAGCAAATTCTGCAGTCTCTTTTTCAAAACCAATCAGGGAACCACCAGGAGTGGGAGGCTTATCCTCCATAACTGGATTCTTTTCTACTGCCAAACTATCACCACATTTCACTTTGTGTTCAATTAACTCTGCTTTTGCTTCAATTTCATTGTCCAGTTCTGACAGTGCAAGTGGAGGGGTTATGATTAGGTTAGGAGCAACTGGTTTGAAGTCTTCCATAGGAAGAGAATGAGATGGGGACGCTTCAGGTACTGGCTCCACTTTTTCTTCTTCGACAAGTGACACAGGTTGATCTAAGGAGGGAGTTGCAACTTCTTTCTTTACTGGTGGAGACATTTCTTTAGGGGAAGGAACAAATGGTGAAGATGTCAAGGTTAATGGAGAACTAGCTGATTTGTCATCAGCCTTCAGTACGGGCTCGGATTCCTTATCAGACATCACGTTATCACAACTCTGAACTCCATTTCTTTTCATCTCCACCACTACTGAATCATTCTCATGATCAGGTGATGTTTGTTCTTTGTCCTTTTGTTGCTGAAGCTCCAAAAAACGACTATGGAAAAGCACTATAGGCTCTTGTGGCATGTCACCCCCTCCAGATTCAGGTTGAGCCTCAGTAGCACCTGGCTTGGTAAAAGGCTTAGCACTTCCAGTTTCTAAATCTTGGTCTTTTCGTTCAAGATGTTGCAAACGCCGTGAATCCTGCTCAAATATTGAACTGTGCAGGAAACGAGAGGCAAACAATTCCTGACGCTCTTGGTCCTGGGGCTTAAGTTCCTCCTTTTTATCATGCAGCTTTTCATCAGAGTCAGTGCGAATCTTTTTCTTTTTCATATACCAAGAAGGAATAGGTCGAGGCGCTAACTCTACCTTGCCCTTATCTGAACAGCTGTGGGAGGCTGGAAAGCGTGAGGGCAGAAAGGACCAATTATCTTCCCTTGAGGAATACAAAGTTTTGGCCCTTTCAAGGAGTGCTTTTGTATCAGGAGTTATAGTTTTATCTAAAGCAAATGAGTAAAACTTATTCCTTTCCAAAGAGCCCGAAAGTTTGAGGTCTGTTATCCTCTCGTCACGATCCCTGAGGATATAAGACAACGAACTACCAGACTTGGGAGAGATATGTTTGTTTTCTCCATCATCCTCGGAATCAGACTGTACCTCTCCAGGTTCCAAATCCTGGCCAAGGCATTTGCTTATGCTGTCACGTTTTGAAACATCACTTGGGAATGTCATTTCCATCCGGAGCGAATCAGATTTAATCCTTCTTTCCCAATGTTGCATTAACTCCTCATCACATCCAAGCAAGGACGTCTTCAGTTTTGGGAGCTCATTGTCAGAGGACTGAAAGTGTCTGGCTGTCAGACCCAAACTGTTTTTCAATAACTCAGTGTGGGAAAATTTATCATCTATTGTTGGAGAGGATTTTCTTTCTTTCTTTGTAACTGACACAGATATCTGGGCAGTGTCATCTTCCTCATTTTCAGAAAACTGACCAGCTCCTATCGATGACGGTATCCTGTATACGTCTTCACTCAGCTTTTGGGAGCTTGCAAAGTTGCGCTCTCTTTTTACTTTGAGTATTTCAAAGTCAAAATTCTCTAATTTCTTACGTTTACAGGAAGAAAAGTCATCATTGGCCATATCCTGAATTGATTTTCCAACCTCATGCATGATATAATCCTTTTCAAAGTCATGAGTATCATTATTTGTTGGGTTCTCAAACATTACAACCTTTTCAGGGTCACCAATCTTTAATCGGAGCCATCGACTCTGTTCTATTTGTTTTGTGCAAATGTTGTGGTCAATGTGGACAAAATGTTCATCTCCATCATCAGAGTCTCTGCACTTCCCTCTCTCTTTTTCATTTTCAGACAAAATTTGTTTCTGCTCTTTTAATTCATCTAATTCAAGGCTGCAGTCTTCTGACATCTTTGTCAGACTTGAGCAGTTTTCACTTTTTGGACCCTCTAAATCAATTTTAAGGTAGGAAGAGTTTAACTGATCTGAAGAATCTTCCGTCAGTTCACCTAGCTGTGACTGCTGCTCCACAGGAAGGCTTACAGCGTTGCTTTCACAATCTTGTCCATCTTTAGGACTGTTAACTGTAACCATCTGGACAAATTTATCCTTGTGGTGGTCTTTTTTATGCATTGCTTTTGTCAAAAGGTGCTTATCCAATTCTGTCTCCTTAGCATTGTTCCACAGTTTATAAAGTCCAGGTCTACCAAAGTCCTCTTCACTAGTTCTCTTTTGTCGCTCAGTTTTTCCTGAGTCTTCAAAGCGCCTTTTCCTTGCAGCTAAACGGTCAATATCCACAGAAATACCACTGTCCAATCCCATTTCCGATTTTCCATGTTTTTTGGATTTGATTTTGCTATCCTTGTCAGTAACCTCTACTAAACTGTGAATATGTTTATCTCTAGGTACCTTCCCATGCTTAGAGATATCACTTTTTGATTCTGTGCGGAACGGAGGACTCCTCTGGTCAGCTGTAGGTGATGTCAATCTCGGACTGTCACTCCCAACCCTCTGTATTTGTTTTTCTTGAACAGTATGACCAATCAATTTCCCTTCTTTTTCTTTAACACGTGTTAATTGCACCACACAAGGCAGAAGATCCAACCTTCCTTTGCTCGAGCACTCCTTTGGGATTTTACTGGTTTTACTTCGAAGAACAGACTCAGGGCTAACATCTCTTTCAAGTTCAGGTTCCGTGTCACATGATGGGATAATAGGTGAAGTGACTTTGAGCTTCTTAAGCCTCTGTTTCTCACTTTTGTCCTTGTCTCCTCGATCTTTTCGTCCTATCCTCTTTTCCTTTTCAACCAAATTCCCCCTTTCAATTTCAAAAACTCTATCTTTCTCAAGTTTTTCAGTTTTATTATATCGTTCAGACCGTGCTTTTTCCAGTTTTTCAAACCTGGGTGGAGAGATTGAACTACAACTACCACTTCTTTCAGAAGATCGACAACAAATACGGCGATCTGTATCACTTGGTATCCTCTCAGAGAGTGAAGGAGATGCAGTTGGGCTAGCAGGACGACGAGTGGCAATGTGAGTTGGGCTTTGGCTACGTTCAATGGTCCTTCTCCCATGATCACGTCCTCGGTCGGTTTCAAAGCGCTCCCTCTCCCTTTCACGCTCCCGTTGCAAATAACTGTATTTGCGAATGTCTTGCTCATAAGGGTCAGCTCTGTATTCCCGATATTCCCGAGGGTCTTCAAAGTATTGTGGATCATAGTAATCTCCTTGATATGGATCCCACTCTGTGTAGAACTCCCGACTTCTAGCAGGGTATTTACGACGTGGATCTTCGGTATATGTTCCTGGTGTTCGTACATTTTCATAATACTGTCTTTCCGCTTGAAACTCATATTGGGTTCGTCGATCATCCCTGCCAAGAAATAAATCAAAATTATTTTGGTTTTAATATTATACAGTGCTGATACATTCTTATCCTTCTGCACAAACCTTCGTTCAGAGAGAATGTCATAAAAGTCTCGTATATCCTGCCCAGATGCCTGCATCGAACGATAGAAAGCCATCTGACTTTCCTGATTCGCAAAGTCCACCTGAGGAAAAGAAAGTCGATCATAATGTTACAACCTATTAAGCACTGACAACTCAGATTATATATTTCATAAAATGATTTCCAAGTAAATCCTCTGTTTCACTTGCCTTGATTTTACTGCCCCCTATCTTCCATCCCTTTGTGTCTTTAACAGCAGCTTGTGCATATTCAATATTGTTATACAGAATAAGGGCCATTCCTTTCATCCTGTCAAATACAACCTGGGGACCACAGAGGAATGTATTGTTTCATGATTCCAAAATAGCAAACAATGACCAATTATGAGGAGGAAAATAAATAAAAACTTACCTTGACAACATGGCCATAGCGGCAGAAATGACGAGTAAGAAACTGCTCAGTTGTGTTTGACGCTAATCCATCCAACCAAACACATGTTGTAGGCATGCTCTTCCCAAAGCCCAGCTGAATAAGAAAGAATAAAGCTCCAATAAACAATACCGTGGTTTAATATGGAACAGTATGGCTAAGAAAGACAAGAATATAGTAGAGGTTTAAAGGTAAAATCTATAGTTAAGTCAACATATTTCTCACCTTCAGTCTGTTATTACCGAGATACTCGCCATCCATCTTCTTTATGGCCTTGCAAACACTGGCAATATCGCAATATTGTAGAAAGGCATACTGTGGGGCTCCATTCACTTTCTTAATGTCAATATCCTTCATGGTCAATCAAAACAAATATATTCTGTCAGTAAGCAAGGTCATCATCACCATTGAGTTTGTCCCAATTTTCAACTCATTCACAGATTGACCTACCACTATTTCTCCAAAGCGCTGAAAGATGTTAAGCAGGTCATGGTAAGTGGTGGTCTTCTCCAGGTTTCCAATGAATAAGGTCCGTGTGGCTTTCGGATGAAACTCATCAATCCTCTCATCCAAAGGGCGAAACTCATTCTCACTTTCTGTCTCTGAAAAATGCTGAGTATTAGCTTGTGGATTTGCCAATATTCATGTTTCCTTTGGTAGAGAGTTAAGATCAGAACCTACCAGGGCCATTCCAGGCTGTGACGTCAATCTGCATGCCAAAAAAAAGCTTCCCCTTTGATGCGCCAAGTGCTTTTTCTTGGTCCTCTTGCTGGCGGAAAAAGACAAGCCCATAGCGCTCCTCTGAAGCTCCATGGATTTGTACTGATGTGACCTTTCCGTGTTTTTTAAATTCATGGAACAAACCATCCTTCAGGCTTGTATCTGAAGTACACAAACCAACGTTTAATTAAGATTTTTGTTTATTTGTATATTAAAAATAATTAACACATTATTAAATAATTTATTGGTTATGTTTTCTAATAAAATATTTCACAGATATTAAGAAATACAGTGCACCACTATTTATGCATATAAAAACTCCTGGTGGAAATGAACTGCAGGAGCACCATACAACTAACCTGTAGAGCGCACAGGAAGATTTTGGACCTTGATACCAAAGCTTTTACGTGGTTCATCCTTGTCAAGGGAGGATAAGGTAAGTGCTGAGGGTGCAGGAACAGCGGCAGATTGCACTGAACGTGCTGGAGAATCATCACTTGAGCTACTGCTGGAATCACTGCAGCGAAAAAAGGAACATAATTTTGAATATTTAACCAAGGCTCACAGTTTAATATCATTATAGATGTATATCTGAAAGATGGCTCTCTGTGTGTGATTGTTGCTTTAGCAAACAATCTAGTTATCAATATTTTACCTCATCTGAAACATAATTTCATAAGGCTTATATGAAATGACGTGAGGCATCGTTTAATTTTGCAGTGCTACATTTTCTGCCCATTCCAAATTATAAATGGATAGTAAAATACTCAAAGCTATATTTCATATTATGAAATAGTCAGTGCATTTTATAGTGACATATGCTCAAATTAAGGTGACAAAATTGTGTTTTCTCACTCGAAACTACAGGTAAGGGAGGGTGGTTAGATGACTTATTATTTTAAAAGGAAAAGTCTGACAAAAATTAAATATATCTAATATACATACATACATATATACACATATACATATACACTGTCCCGCATTTGCATAAAAGCTCATACAATGCATTGTCAATAGGCCTTCCCACCAAAAAAATTTACATTTTAACAATTTAACATCTCTTAGCTGAGGAGGAGAAACACATCCTTTTCCTGGACATTTCATAATTCTACGCCACATTAGTTAGAAGCAGGAAAAAAGATGAATTTGCACACAAGAGGCAAACGCATGGCTGCCTCATGCACCTTTTTTTTCCTCAAATTCCCATGTCTGTCTCAGCTTTCTAGGCCCTCTGCTGTTTGTTTCCTTCTCACTTTCTCCTCCTGCGCTCAGACACTCCCGGAAGTGCTGCTGACGGAGCCTGGCCTGTGGGAGTGGGCAGGCAGCCAGCACTGGCCAGAAATTTCCAGTTCCAACTGGATCTCACGGAGGGGGGGAGCTATTACCCATACACAGAGGTAGGCAGTGAGAAAAATATAGCAGCCGTCTCCTGAAATTCCCCCATAGCACTTCCTCATCAAACCACATGTGTCGCTGTATGTTGTTGTCGAGCTGTGGACTCTGCTCCGTCCAAAGGTAATGCAGTTAACCCCTCTCTAGCTGTTTATTTTTTTAAGTAAATTTATGCAGTGGATTGCATCCCTATGGATGGACATAATTTAAACTGATTGAAGCTTAGCTTGATCATCCTAAACATATGTTATTATTTAGGTATAACAACTTATATAAAATGATTAACAGAACAGAATGTTAAACTACCCTGTCAGATCCAAAAAATACCTGGCATTACAAAACTGACAGTCACCGTTTTGGATGATAGACATTTGTTTGTAACACCAGTACTGAAAACAGCATGCCAGGAAAACAATATAAATAAATGCATGTGTGGCTGCTGTGTGTAAATGACTGCCAAAAATGAGGGTGTTAGTATTTGTAATTTTTAAAAGCTGTTAAAAGCATTGAGTTGGTAATGGTAAATGTGGCATCTATGGCATCTATGGTGGTGATTACTGGATGCAAACAAGGAAACAACCTCAAAAACTGCCATTATAATGGCATAGTAACACAAATCTAAATTAAGCCCAACCAGAAGGGTTCTGTTACGAAGAAGCAAAATGAAGTGCACCTAGTATGTAGCAGCAATAAATCAGACTAAATTAAACGTTCACAACACAAAAAGTGTGGTGTTCTATGCTTCAAAGGTCATTTTCCAGGCTTTGGCTCCTACCAGCAATCAACTACTCCAACAACAACCTTGTAAAAACAGATTTGTCACTTGATCGGTCATTAATGATTATACAAAACGGGCAAAGTAAAAATTTTTAAGAAAGAGGGAGAAGGTGTATATTACATAATATAATGTTCCCTGTTTTGGTGCACATGCTTATACAGCACAATTGTCACATGCTATTCTGACACAGAAACTGAAAACAGAAAAAGGCAGCATCATGCCCCAAGTCTGGCCAGTGTTATTGGCTATGTTGTTGGGGTTTTTTTCCAATAACATCATGAAAGAACTCCATCCCAAATATAATATGTTGGTTTTTATAAATGGTTTGATCATGTCTAAAGAAATGCTACTGTGCTGCTGAACACAAAGCACAGTGGCAATGATTTATGTTCTAAATCATACTTTTTGCACAGAGGAATGATGAGCAACAAACCAATAAAGGAAATTAAATGCACACATCTTGCAAGTCTGAGCTTGTTGGCAAACTGGTGTTTACTTAAAAACCGATGGATTATTCACTGAAGCCAGTACAGGTGATAGAAATACTGTGTACATTGGGGAAAATAGATTAACAACCATGAGTCAGGGTAGAAAACCTCACAGCGAGATTAAGCTTCACTCACCTGCCGCTTGTACTGCTGCTGGTACTGCTGACCGAGTCTGAACTGGAGGAGCGGCTGCGAGAACCTGACCCACTGTGGGAGCGTGGAGGACGAGAAGTCTGACTCACAAGCCTCTGAGGAGAGGGATTTCGTGAATGTGTTGAGTGTGGAGACCGACTACGACTGTGGCGGTACGTCCGTTCCCCACGTCGACCCCTGTCCTCCCTGTAAAGGTCCCTGTGAACCACACTGGCCAAAGTGAAGGGTTCCCTGGCACGAGGCTCATAGCGAGGCTCCGGTGTCTCAAAGCGACAAGGGCTCCTGCTGTGGGAGCGGTAGAAGCCAACCCCGCTGGATGCGGATCCTCCGCTTCCTCCCGTCGTGGCTCCCGCTGTTCCACTTGTTCCTGTGTTTCCAGCAACGGCACTTACTATAGTTCCACTGACTCCTGATGAAACCGTTGTACCGCTTCCACTGGAGGTACCAGACCCACTCCCAGTGGTGCTCAGAGTCCTCTCTCTTGCATCACGGTAATAGTCTGTTTCATAATGCCGCTGGCGGTCGAAACTGCTACCAGGACGCTCGTGATGTCCATAGGCACCGTGATCATATGCCCGTTCCCGACTTTCAGCAGTCCTAACAAACACGAAGAGAGAGCAAGTTATATTACAGTCACACCTCACTGGTTTAAGACAACTGCTAGCATCAGACAATGGACAAACAAAATTAACAGGTGTCTCTGTTGGGTTTGTCATCATTAATGGAGAGTAGGGCAGAGTGTTTTGAGAAGATCTCAGAAAGTCTAAGAGGAGAACTCTTTACCAATCTACAGACTGAACTACGAGGGGCTTTACAGGATTGACGAGTCAGGACAATTGAACGTCAGGAGTTAACAAAAGCTTATAACGTTTGAGACTTATTTCCTTTGAACGCAGATGTGTACCCCTTTTGTGGTTTCCCAGTTCAAGCTTCATAAAAATACTTCCATCCATCTGTAAGCTGAAATGCTCCATACTTAAAACACAATTCTAAAAGCACACCAAGAAAGCCATGCATTTGTTGTATAACTGAACAGAAGTCTTCAGCTTGTTTGAGTTTAATTGGAGGAAATGACAGACTTGCACAAAGATCACTTTTAATAAAAGGAATGACAGATTATGTCTTTGTAGTCTGTCATGTCATTCTGGACTTGTAACATCAAGAAACTGTATCAAAGGCCACTTATTGAGGCGTTTCATCAGTCATCTGAGAGGCTTTGTTTTGGAGGTGAATTATGACAGGCCTATTGTTTATAATGTTACACAAATTGACATCCCTTGTTCTTCTGAAGAAAAAAAAAAAATAGCTCCTCAAACTATCTCTTGTGAAGTAGCGCGTTAGAAAAAGTGCTAATATGGACATTCTGTTCAGACCTGAGCATCTTCTTTCTGAATAAAGCAATCAGAGTTTAATTTGGTAATACGACTGCTGTGTCATTACAGCAGTCATATTACCAAACTCGCCATAATGAGCAGGACAGGACAGCAATTACCACTGTTTGAATTCAGATCATATTATAATCAGCAAATTAGCTATGATGTTCCAACACAGGGCAGAATATGGATTAATAGAACCACAGCGACAAACTCTCATTACACTGGTCCTGTGATTTATTATTTCTCCAATACTAACAAGAGGACATTAAAAATTTGAAGAAAGATCTTGATTTTAGTGGAAAACAAACCAAGTTTCATAATTTAGTGCGCAAAGAGAAAGTATATTTACACCTGTCTGACACTACACAACATTTGACTGTATTTGAATATATGGTATGGGTTTCCTAGGGTGTGAGCCAGATGTCAGTTAAGGGAAATGACTGCATATCGCCTTATTGTAAAAAAGATTTGATTATATGAATAAGTTTGTGTTTGTCCTGGAAACAAAATTCTACTGACTATGTTATACTCCCATCTCCTAATATTTCCTGCCAGTGTCAACTAGGCACCACCCAGAAATAATATTTAATAACAAACAATTATTACAACAAAAAAACACAGTCTAATTTATAATATATGTTTCAACTGAATTTAAGGGTGATTAAGTTTGAGAAAAAATGGTCAAGTATGAGAAAATTCTTCCCAGCTTATTCCCCTGATAGAATTAAAAAAACATTCCCTTGCTCATAATTACTATAGACTTCTAAATCTTCTGTATCTTCTGAACGATATGGACCATCTGAGAGCATCTGATGTGTTTGCATCTTTGTAAATATACTCATTTTCTGTCTGTGCTAACGACGACTTCAATCAAACACATTTGTAACAAGGAGAAACTTGTCAAACGGCTTCTCAGGAAAGAGACGCTAGCAATGCTTTTTGTTTTGATTCTGATGCACAGGTTTGCGATTAGTTCCTGGGAGACGTATTTTATAGTCTTCCAGTGGTGATGTTTGTTGGATTTTCCAAGAATTTCTTAATGTTGCGTTTTAACTGGACATCTTCTTTTAGTGGTTTTTGATAACAGACTTTCACACACACATATAAAATAAATCAGTTAAATATCTGGATCCGTGGTGATTTCAACATAACCCACACATAAGAATTTATTTAATTGAACCTGTGCTGAAATGAGCTGCCTGGATCTCTGTGAGCTTTAGAAACCAACTAGAATTCATTACATGTGCTGCTCCAAAACATTGCCATTTCTTTGAAGATATATGACACAAGTTGTCTTCTTCTGCATGACCGGTGCACTGTGACGTCCTGAAAGGCGATTTGGTAAATGATCCATGAGATGAGTTTCTTAAAATGCCCAACTTGGCCATTACACCTGACAAAGAAATGTGTTACGCATTTCCACACTTACATTTTACTGCTACACATAAGAGGACACTCTGCACTAAACTAAAAAAAACTTTTCTAACGAGCCCTTTCTATGCGCTCAATGATCTTGGCAAACTGGAAATATTCATCTGTGAAAGACATAGGTCATTAATATAGGTCTCGCTTTAAGTCTTTCCACCGACGGCTCTTACTACAGGGCACGAGAACAAAAGACTGTATGGGATATACATACTGCGCCTAAATGGGTTTAGGAGACTATTACTGTGTCTTTTCACTGCACTATACAGAAAAGTACAGCAGGTCAGGGGCAAATTCTGTTTCAGCTTATTTGATTTAATCATCCGTGTGCTGGATTCATGAATAACATCTATGGTATAACGATGTCTGCTGTGAAATTGATGGATTACCTTGACCCCTAGATGCTCTCGAAAATGCTAATTTAGTGGCGCAGGCTCACTGTTCAATAGATACCCTTCAATTTCACTTTACACAAATCAGGTTCTACATTATTCATAGAGCTTAAAAATAATTCAGTTAGACTTTTTTTGGCAGAATTTCCATCAGTGTTTGATTATTAGTCTACTCCGGTGCATGCCAAGCACATCAACTGTTTTGGGATTACGTGAACAGCATAATTATAAGGATGCACCCCAGCAGCATGATAAAAAGGCATCTTATATGGAGGCTCTGCCGTAAGAGACCAATACATTCATTTCCATCCAAAAGTAGTAGAATAGTAAAATATCCTTTTGCCATAAAAACAAACAGATTAACTGCAGTTGCTGAGCATTTAATGTTCCTTACATGCTAAAACACACAACACTGAGCTAGTTTGGCAATATTATTAAAGACTTCTATAAATATGATCTACTAAGCTATCAAAAACTAAATTGAAAAAAAAAAAAAATAAAAATAAAAACAAAAGTTTTTGGTAATCTGAGCCAACAACCAAGTAAATCCTGAATGGCCATGAACCAGTCCTGCTTACTGTCTTGCAACATTACCAGCAACCACATAATAAACCGTAGACACTGCTATATGAATTATACAGAAAAACTAATAAATCTAAAAATAAGAGAGAAATATTTTAAGTCGTTCATATTCTATAGAACAACAGGAAGAAGAACATTTTAAATTTGTAATTACAAGGTGGCAGCTGTTGGAACCAGTGGAACTACTTATTATTTAATCATTTTGTCTATAAATGTTTTAGCTTATGATGGTATTTTAAATTTGAAAATAAATATATTTAAAATAATATACAGCAGAGAGTGGTAAATAAATCATTAGCTGATTGTCTGATGATAGTGGGGATATTGTACTGAAAGAATAATAAAAAAATAAGGAGCCGAGTAATGTTCCAAAAAAAAAAAACATTCCAAAGTTAAAGTTCAAAATGCATGGGGATGAAATTGGATATTACCTGAGATTAAAGTCATAAATACAAGAGAAAAAAAAATAAAATTTTGTTGAAGAATTGCATCGCTTCACTTTGCAAAGCAAACTCTTCACACCACAGATGCCACGTATCATATCTGCTGTGGATGACTGACTCATATCATACTCTATATTTAGAATTAGGAAAAAGGAAATACTCGTGATTTTTCCATAATCGCCATTTCACCTTGAGCATCCGGACTCTGACTAGACGTCACTGTGGACTAGGCCCATTCATAAGAGAACAATGCTGAGGTGCTGAGGCGTTTTGTGCACTAGAAACCATTGGCATCTTATGATGAGGTTGATACAACCTTTGAAGCAATGCAGTTCTGACAAATGCTACTTTTTTTTCTCGTTCTGTGACAAAATTCTTTGGTGATTGTTTTCTCATTATTATCATCATTTTATTGTTTATCTTTTTTGCTATCAGATGATATCAGATTGTTTTTCTTTTAAATGTATGATTTATTTTTACAGGTTTTCCTCGTAATATTATCCCCTCTTATACCATAAGTGGCCCTATGCCATCATTATCATCACTGATCAACTAATCCTTGCTAAAACTGACATTAGCAATCAATCTGATATATTAAATCATTATATTGGGTCAATTACATTGCGTTTAAGTGTGCTATATAAATAAACGTGACTTGACTATACCAACCAAAGTCTATATATATTTATATATATTTGTTTTTGTTTTTTTCTCCTGATCTTATTCTGTTTATTATTACACACCATCCTGTCTGTACCTCCTGTATTGAATCCCACCCCCACATTTCACTGCACATATTGCAAATATCAGTATGTGACAAATCTGTGAATTTTGGGTCTTTAAAAGATCCACAGCTCAGTCATTTCCTTAGATTAAAATATGTTTTTATATTTAAGAGGGGATATTTTTACAGTGACCATAGATATCAGCTGCGATAGGTTCTATCAAAAAGGAGAGCAGGAGATAGGAGCTGAAGGTGGGGTCAGGTGTGAGGAAGAGAAAGGAAAACATTACAAGGTAAGGTATAAATTTCTCCATAAAGACACACAGGCAGTAATAACAGTCTATGTGCCAGCTACTTCGGTTAGTGGGGAAAATGGAGAGAGACAGGGGTTCAAACTAGGGGGTTAGAGAGGACAGCTAAAATACACAGGGCAGGACATACCAACCTTTTGAGAGAGTGGTAACTTGACCTATAATTCCAAATACAATTTAGGGAGATAGAACTTTGTGAGCAAAAAAAATGGGCAAAAATGTTGAGTGTAGGAGGAAAAAAAAAACTGATGCACAATTGTTCACATTAGAAAACATAATCCTTGTCTTCAGGGAACGGGGAACCTCACATGGATGAGCTGGAGTGTCCGTTTTAATTGAAATCATAAAAACAAACTTGGCCTTGTACAGATCCAAGTTACCGTGTTCTGTCTGCTGGAACTCAGAGTTCATATATCCATCCAAAATTGTGAAAAAAATTGTGTTGCACTTAAGTCCCATAAAATAAATACACGATATCCAAGAGTCCATCTTCAGAGTCGATCACAGATTCTCCAACAGCATTAATGGAAGTGAAAAATAAAGTCTTGCATCTTCTTTTCTGAAGTCCTGCTCATTCCAGTTTGGCCAAGTTGTGTGCTTGCAGTCAGACTCCTGATGCAGAAGGAGTCAAATCTGGTCATGACAGGTGAGGAATAAAGATGTCTCATAACAGTAATCCAGATTCATGTTCATAGTAGCACCGTATTCACTCCGAAGGTGGAGAACATAGGGCACAGTTCTGAACCTCTGTGATCTTCATGTCTGCTGTCCATCCATGATCTCTTTTACAAGCATAAGAGCCGACATGCTGTCCAAACCTGGGCTGAGTCAATGAGAAATGCAGGTTCATGGGTGCTACTCAGTTCTGTGATTGTGTGCAATTGTATCCAAGGTTTAGTTATAGTTCCACATTCAGGAGGAGGTAATCCACAGACATGAGGTAGGTTATCTCCAGTAGCAAGGATGGTACAACATTCAGTCATAATTTCCAGCATTTTTATTTTTTTTTTTTCAATTATATGATCCATATGTAGTCCTTGCTGGTCCTCAGAAAATCTTCAAGTCTCAGTTGTTGAAATGCAAAAAAATAATCTCCACAAAAAAAGACACGGGGAAAAAAGTCATTTGCTCACTTGTTTTAGTTGTCTCTACTGAGTTGGATGGCCAGTAGAGGTCTCCCAGCACTCAATTTGTAATGCCCTGATTTTAGATATATTCCCAAATAAAACAACAAAAAAACAAAGAACCAAGAAAGCAACTCATACCTTTAGCATGATAGCATATCCTTTTGGTGTCTGGCCAGTGTTAATCCAGCAATGGGTAATAAATATCCTGTGTAGGTTATCCACGTGACTCCAGCCAACGAGAGAAGTGAACACCTCCACAAGGTGTGCACGATAACTGAAAACCAAATTAAACTAATCCAGACATGGTGTCTTATACATATAATTTGTGCTCTTGGTTTTGTTACATGAGGAAATATGGTCATTAATCCACCGAGCAGGCCGCGTAACTCCAGATTAAGGGAATCCCAGGGATGGCCGCTGGACCACTCTCTCTTTTTCTCTCTCCCTCTCTCTCTCTCTCTTTCTTTCTCTCTCTCCAGCAATCTCCAATAATCCTGGGAAATTTTACGATATCCAATCTTTGCCCCGTACTTTCCGCAAATGATACATCCACCTCACAGAAATGTTTAAACTCCCCAAAAGCCATTTAAACTACTGACTTTTCATTTAAGAAACGGTTTAAATTGGTTACAAACATGCTCTCATTTATGGAATATCTCTGTGTCTACCTGTGAGTATGAATCCAGGAGCGATGGCCACACCGATGGACTCAGAAGAGCTCCCTACAAGACTTAATTCTTGAGCATGAACTCTATTTCTCTTCTTTAACCCCCAAACTAGTAAATGAATAGATGGTGAAAAGATGCTTGGAGGTATGGTGTTTACCAGAAACCACGGTTCCCCCTGCCTTCAGAGAAACTTTGTCCACTTACCCGTCTAGTCTGCGTTCATAGCGTCCATCTCTGCTGTGAAGCGACGTGGGGGGCCCATACACAGCCCCCCCTGCCGCCCTTGTGAACCCTGATACATCCCGGCCACGAGAGCCTAAGGACAGACTATCGTCCAGCCCCCTCGCTGCACTAGGAATTGTGCCTGGTTCATTGTAATCAGTGCGCAGGTCTCTGTCCCCCATCTTGTTGATAGCATTGTGAGCCTTCTGAGCACTTTTAATGTCCACAAAATCCACAAAGGCTGCGACTCCACCTTCTGAACCCCGCTTTGGCAGGACCTTGACACTCTCCACCCGTCCATATCTAAAAAAAAAATAAAAAAAAATAAGAAGACAGGCATGGTGATCACCAGGTTTTCAGATACATATATGTTGCATTAGTGTTTATGAATTGGGTGCTCAGTTGGAATTCTTGACGAAAGTAATAATAATCAATATTTCAGTTTTTCATTTTCCAAATGCCACCACCTATGTCAGACTTCACAGTGCTGAAATTAACTGAGTCAGTGTGTGCGTATGTGTGTGTGTGTGTGTGTGTGTGTGTGTGTGTAGGGGTGGGAGGTAAGGCGGATTTGCTACTCTTACTTTCCGCTCTGTGGCACTTTCTTTCAAGGCAACAGTAACCCAGCAACTGGACTTGAAACCTTGGAACATTACATGTTAATAATTGCATATAGTTTCTATCATTAGCATGTTTCGAAGGAGGAAGATGCTCTCGTAAGCATATAATAGAAAGGTATAAATGAGAGCGCACAGCAATTTTATATGACATTTCTTCTTGATTTAGATTAAAAATGTGTCACATGGCTGCTTCTGTTCCACTAAGTAAATGCCTTGTAGCGTAATTTAACATATACATCATTACTGATTAAGGTACATAGGGTTTTAATAGATTTATAAGAGGGCATGTCTCCCTTTGTTTCCTTAATAAGCCTGTAAATGTCAAAATGCCCGGTTAAGTGATGGTTCAATGGAGTGATGGGAAGCCTATTACACCAAATTTACAAGCCCAGTCTATGATTACAAAGCCTGCGATCATCTCTATGCACAGAGCACACCCCACGCCCCCAAAGACAAAAAAAAAAAAAGGAACGCGTGTTTTCTGTCGACAGAGACAGTAGGTTGCCCATAAATTTATTGGCATGCCAGTTCCCAACACTGAACAGCCCCCGACGCCATTTTAGAAAAGCTGTTCACACTGCTTACTCATTCTGCCGTCCCCCATCTTCAATGACTTCTATCACACATTGGGCTGTCATGCACCTGCAGACTCCGACTACCTCTGGGTAAACGCTGGAGCTGAGGTTGCATGCTAAAAAGGACTCGCCAACACCGTTTCCCCCCCTCTGCTATATTGCAATAACGGGCTGCCAGTCACCATCCCCCCCTAACATAACGTTACGCACATCATAGCACGGGATTATGTAAATAAAACGATGCATAGGTAGCCCCATTATTGCGCGTTCTGCAAGGCTGCATGAACCAGACGCGAACCATATCTGTAGTTCGCTCGCTGCATCAGTCTGCCGCGAATTATGAGACAGAGAGAGTGCAAAGTACCACACTGTTATCAGCAGTTTATATATTTCAAAAACAGTTCGGGGGATGCTGTGGGAAGAGCGTGCATTTAGGTTGCAATTTTGCCAAATAGGATTAATGTAATTTAGCAGCGTCGTCCCATATGGCGACGCCTACACAGCAAAAAAACGCAACGTTGCTGATATAGGTAGACTATGATGTGTTTTTTTTTTTTTTTTCAGCAGTCTGGTATCCAGCACATCTGAACAGAGAAGCAAGCTGCTATTTCCTTGACAGCCGGGAAGAGAGAGACGACGAGAGCGCGCAGACTACCGTGATAGCCACACACACAAAAAACATATTTACATTTGTTAGTCCAAGGAGGACAACAAAGAGCTAAAAGCCAGTGCAGGGTGCATTGCTTTAACTCGCTCCAGTAGCCCAAACCGAAAAGTAGCAATGGAGCTCTTTGACATTACCGCATTCGAAATTAAAATATGGATATGCTGTCTGATTTTCCTGAAGTCAGGTCACGTTGCTGGCTGTGCAACTCAGCAGCTGCGGGCAGGCAGCGCGGTTTGAATGTGGCAAAGACAACCATTTTCTGTGTTCATACGCGCACTAAGTAAACACAAGAAGCCCACTACAACGTTACAATGCTGCACACCAGCCAAAGATTGCACGGCACCCCGTTCAATCGCAGCCACTTTGCAGCGACGCTGCAAATGGATGTCGGCGTGATGTCGCGTCAGCTTTGAGGTTTCACTGACTTGTGTTAGATTACAGACGAGGGAAAACATCTGTTCAGCTCAGTGCGCTCTGGGTAGGTGGTTGCACAGTGTGACGATCCACCATACTTTGTGCACAGGTTCGATTTAAAGCAGTAACCTGACAAACTCGCGGGGTAGAGTGAAACACCAGAAGCTCTCTCAGACGGCAGAAAACACACATCGACTCACTTCATACCGTCTGCCAGAGACGCGGGCTGGTAAATGCAAAGCTCGTACGGAGCCAGCAGCTCGCCAGGTAGCCTGAAGTTTGTTTACACTGACTGGGTGCTGTTAGCGTCGATGCTACAGGAAAATTTGTTTTGTTTGCTGTCACCGGGTGGAAAGGTGGGCTGCTTAAAAGTCAGTGTGTTACCTGGTGGGATTGTTACGGCCACACGACATGAAAGGACAAGTAATCACCTAGACGAACGTAGTAGCCAGCCGTGTCAAAATGACAAAACCATATGTCCGCTAGCTGGGTGGTTTGAGGCGTGCAAGCCGTTTTCTTCTTTATCTCTGCTCAAATGCAGCACAGTGTTGTTGCTTTACAGAGCTGACAGCACAGTTGCCAAATGGGACTTCGCTACAGGGGGAACCTCCTGCTTCATCCCGACTTCACTAAAATGTGACACAACAGAGAGAGAGAGATGCTGGCCGTGCACTCGTCCCCTACATTACAAAACACACGCACGCATCGCTCATTTCTACTCACCGCTTGAAGTGCTCAATGATTTTCTCTTCTCGTACATTTTCGGGTAAATTTCCCACCCATAAATGTCTGGTTTCCCGGACCATACTGTGTGCTCCTGCTCCCCGATCATACAGATGAGTTTACTATGTCAGTTTCTCCCCGTGCAAAATACAAAAGGTCTGCAGGATAAACGCCGGACAAGAAAAAAAAATATGTACTTGGCGCAAATCATTGACTGGTCGCCGTGACCCAATGTAAACCATTAGGTTGGATCTCCGCACGCTGTTTGATACTCTTCACTGTTAAAGCGCGATCTTGCACCTCCTCGTGAACGCGCTCCGGTCTGTTCCCGTGACTAGGCGCGTCCCTGACACCATGCGACCTTTGGGTGTCGAAAGAAAGCATGTAGCTTCCTAAAAAGATGCAGCAACTTCGCTTGTAATGAGGGGCACACCGCGCAGGCGTGGCTTTGTGTGTGAACTTCTTTTTTTCTCCCCGATGAGATAGTCTTCCACACATGCGCATGCGTGAGAAAACCCCTGGTTGAATGCTGGCGGTGCTTTGACATCTGAGAAGCTTTTTGACACACAGGAGGATCCCATCACTGCCTGTCAAGTATGACGAGGTGTGGCACAATGTATACACAGTAAATTAACCCAAATGTGGTATTTGTAATGCTTTATTGTTATATTATGTTTCATTTTATTTTTATCAATGCACACATAAAAAAACATCACCCCAAAATTAAAGTCATCCCAAACAGTCACCCCACCAGTCCTTGCTGCAAATGTATCATTTGCAGGACGGACTGCTAGATTTAATGCATTGATTAACTTATTACTGATAATCTATTAGCCAGTATCTATATGGAAAAAAAAACTGCATCAGAAAAACAAACAGTCAACATTACCCACCCCCGCCACCTCCCCATTTAAACAGCCTATAAAGGTCGTGTTGAAATTTTTGACACATAAAGCGGAAACTTGAACACAGGAAACAGGAAACTACAGGACAGTTGTAGGCGACTTTGTATGGTAATGATCTGGGCACATGGCAAGCTTCAGTACAGCAATAGTTGCAATTTATATAATCTGTCTAGAGAGAAAGGGGACATGTTATTAAATGTAATTCTATCCTTATTTTCAGCAGATGAACATCCTGAAATTAACAGAGGAACTTTCTTTAAGTACTAATAACAGAATAGATTCTAATCTTAGTATTACTGAGTTTAAGAGAGATCTTTTCATCCTAATTTTGCTTTCTTAATTTTGATTTTTGCAGATTTTTCTGCAGTGAGTGGTTTAATCAGTCTCAAAATAATATCATCTGTTGTTGGGTTTTTTTTTCACCAATCCAATTTAGGGACTTGTGAAATCTCTTTTACTAAGACATGTTGTATCTCTATGACTGTTCAGCAGATAACTTAAGGACAGAGATCATTTCTGGGAAAAATAAGGACTGCTGCCCCGAAATATCTTCCACTGAAACTGCTGAAAGTGTCAGAATTCCTATTTAAAGCTAAAGTCTTCAAATGTTAAAAGGTAGTTTGTGGGAATGACATGTGTGGGAAAGTGTTCATTCACAAAAATAATCCAGTTTGAATGTTACATTTGAGATGACTCAATACTCACCATCAACTGACTGATAAAATAAACATCTCATAAATGATAGGATAAGGCACAGACATACTGAGACAACAAATATAAAACCCAGCCCCAGTTTAACAAAGGACTGAACAGAATGAAAACAACACAAGATGATCATAAAAATACTTTGTCTTAATGAGGTTTGCTTGATTCTGCTCTTAACTCATGTTAACATGTTGTCAAGCTTTGAAGGTAATACCTGGGGTCTTTCAGAAGGAATTAATCTTTGAATCATTTACAACTAGTCCTAGCTGTAGTGCGACACAAAATGCAGAAAGGGCTATTAAGTCAAGAACTTTGACCTGGTTTGAGCTCTACTTTAGGCTAATAAGTAACATGAAACAACTGGGCTTATGTCCAAAGGTCCATGAGAGCAGAGATGATAAGCCCCAGTGAGAGGTAAATAAAACGGCATTTTAATAGACTATTCTTTGAACGACAGTCCTGTTAAATGCATTATACAGCTTTCTTATTTACATGGTCAACGTGTAAATAAAATGGCGGCTTTTTTCTGTCCACCTACTCAATACGTTTTGCCCTGAACCTGTAGAAGACGATTATTGGTTCAGAAAAACCCTGTAACAACAGAACGCCATCACTCTGCTTTTGTTACTATATTAAGCATTACATGCCGAAGTGCGCATGCGTTGAAATGCGGTAACAGGGGAGACGCAAACCTGTCTTGCGCATGCGTTTGATGGGCCAATCAGATGAGGACAGAACAATCTAGAAGTCGCCAGAGGAGGTGACAACAAACGGAGCAGTCAGTTCTATGGGCATCTTCACCGTACTCGCATGCCTATGGAGAACCTCCTTCTCATGTCATCTGAATGCGTCCTGGTGTGGAACTACATTCCATTAAAAATCTAATAAATCTACGGGAATACAATCTTCTATTTTGGTGGATCGGCTTAACACCAAAACTAAATTTCCTCTTGTGATTTTCAGACCTGGGATTTTATCTTGGAAACTGGACCGTCAAGGCTAATGTCCCCCTTTAATTTTTTTGAAACGGAATGACGGGACTGGTATAACAAATACTCCTTCATGGAATATGTTTCCGTCTGTCCACAGCTCTCAATAAAGACACATCTAACGGGCACAACATCTCCGTCAAAATGTGGATTTAAGTCGATGATTCGCTGAGAACTGAAATTAACAAGAAGTCAGGCTCTTCATTGTTGTGTAATGGTTTAACGGCAATAAAAAAAAAAAAAAAACGAACTCGTCATTAATAGCTTATTGGAGAGTATAGTTTAGTTTCATGAAAAAGAGAGCATGAACTCGAAATATTCATGTCCGCTAAGGTTAAAGTAAAAATAAATAAATATATATGACCTAGCCTTTTCTTTGTCTAACGCCATTTTGTGTGACTTCACAGCACCTACGCTGTCGTCAGCCATTTTGGCTTTTCTTCTCAAGCAGCCGTATGAGAACGACCACCACAGTGGAGGGATGTTTATTAGGCCCACACGTTAATGTGTGAATTAATGAACAAAAAATACATATTTGTGTAAAAGAATAACCTTACCTGCGACCTAAGCTGCTGTTTGGTGTAGGATTAATAGACGTTTTTGTTTTTTGTTTTTGTTTTTGCCATGTCACTCGCTGTCCTTTGTTGTCTAAGTGCATTTATTAGCTACAGTAGAGAAGTCTGAAACTGCATCGTTAGCTGTCTGTGGGCAGCATCTTTCAGTTCATTATAAATGTAATCACTTAATGAACCTTATGTTAACTTTGTCAATTACCTTAATGGAATTAAAGTGTGTTGACAATGAAATGGAATAAAAATAGTTAAGTTGTATTCACTCACGTATAAAAATCCCATTAATTACTGAACCTGATAATATACTGTGTGTATAATTTTTATTATCATTTTTGTTGTTAAAGTTTTGTTGCAAATAATTAACAGGGTTGCAAGAAATGTGTTGAGACAAAAGACAAAATGGACAATGGTTCGCTGCGTGCATCATATGCCCTTTTTAGGGTGGCAATGACTCGGTACTTAGAGCGGACCAGACCATTTAACATTTAACAAGGCTTATGACAGTTGTTGAAAAGAAGGGTGGCAATATTAGTCACCCTTCTTTTTTATTTTTTGAAATGTAAAAAAAAAAAAAAAGTTTATTTGTAAATTTTGAGCTGTTTATTATTCCTACTTTAACAGACATAGGTACATTTTTCATGGGGTTTCATAATAACTGCACATAGCAATAGCTGCCCAATAATTTAGCACACATTCTCCTAAGAAAGCCCAAACCTCATCTTTTCTTTCTTAAATATTCTGGTTTGAGGTTTATTAACATTTTGGATTGACTGAGCACTGTAATAAACCAATAATAAAATGAATCCTCAAAAATACAACTTGTTTAATAATTGTGCACACAGTGTTGGTTAATCTATTTTGGTCATGAAATTTGGCCAGGAGGTCACACACACCCAGAAGAAGCAAGTTAGTTTAATTTGTGGCTGAAGAACTATAAACTGTATTTGCATAATATTTTGAATATTTAATGAAAAAACAATACATCGTTGGTACAAAATAGTTTTTCGCTCCTTAATATGGGTAATATGGGACTAAATAGTGTCATTTAGAAGCAGTTCCACTGGATTTTAAAATCTCTGAGTGATGCTCCTTCTCATGTGGTGGTGGTCTTTGACGACGGTCTCTCTTAACGTAGCCTGTATAATCCTCTTCATCCTGTATGCACACAACAAACATGACAGATGAAATGCATGTGAGGGAAGGTGGCAGCCACTGTGGAGATTAAAGAGTATGACTGAATGTCCACTGCCAAGGCTCCTGTATGCTATAACAACACCACTGGTTTCATTATTATAGTATTATTAATGATGATCATCATTAGCATTAATAACAACAATATATTGATTGTTGTTATATTTATATGGTTTATTGTTAATCATACATACATTAATCACTCAGATTTATATATGTAATAATATTCACCATAACAAGCATGTGTATGTATGCACTGATCAGGCCAAACATTATGACCACCTTCCTAATATTGTGTAGGTCTCCCTTGTGCCTCCAAAACAGTTGTGACTCATCAGAGAATGGACATGGGCCTTCTGAGGGTGTCCTGTGGTGTCTGGCAACAGAATGTTGTTAGTGGGGGCCTTTGGGTCCTATGGGTTGAGGGGAGGGGCCTCTGTGGATCATCCCACAGATACTTGATCAGTTTGGGATCTAGTGAATTTGGAAGCCAGGTCAACACCTTTTGCTGTTCTTCATGTTTTTTTGAGTTGTTCCTAAAGCGTTTTTGTGTGTGTGCCTGTGTCAGGCTGCATCCTGCTGGGGATGGCTGCTGCCATCAAGGAGTGTCATTGCTATGGGGTGGGGGTGCCTGGTCTGGTCTAGGTGGGTGCTACATGTCTAAGTAACATCCACACGAATGCCAGGTCTAAAAGTTTCCCAGCAGAACATTGGATTGTCACAAGATGCTCAATGTTGTGGCTGACTGGATATGTATAGGTATATGTAGGCACATATTTATGGCTATCAATATGTGTACATTTATATGGTTATGTATATATGTATGCATGTTTATATGTATATACAATATCCATAGTCATAGACAATAAAGCTGATCGAATCTAATTTAATGTACTTACATTTAATTTGCCGAATAGAGCCAGTACACGATTTATGAGTATTTAAATGCATAAAATGAAACTTTATCAACTGAAATCACTATGTGAACACTATTTAATCAGACAAGCTCGGTGAAGGGAAAAGTAGGCTCAGCGCTCTGAGTCAGAGATTACTCTGACCTGAATCTGTCGTGGGGGTCTTAAACCTTCTCCACCTGGGATGCAAGTTTGAGAAGTTCGGTCTCGTCTCGGGACCAAGAATAATGAACACATTGATATTCCGACCCAGTTTTTGTGTCTCGGTGGACAGAAAGTGCTGTCGGCCCCATGTGCTGCTTTCACTGAGTCTCACTGACCTGTGAGGATGCCGCATCCAGCAGATCCATAGTGGGGATTAGACAGCCGGCCTCGCCCAGGAAACACATTAAAATGTGGAGCACGTCAGCCCAGCGTCCAACAGTCAGCATCAGGACCATCAGACCCCCGAGACGTACCACCACTGTGTTAAGGACAGCCTGGCCGCTGGGCAAGCGATGCTGCTCCTCTGCACAACCAAGACATTAGAGGAAAATAACTGACTTCATTTGAAACAGTGTCAGTGTCAAAACAGTTGACAAAACATACAAATGCTTAACTTAAACTAATGATTAAGTGATCAGTCTAGACCAGTGAGTATCATTCAATTGACAGATGTATTTCAGATTTCTCCAGTCTTGAAATAGGTTCATACTAGTCCTTTTGTAACCTTTGCACATTTTTAACTTTTATTTTTACGTTTCTCACCCTGCATGTACACCACCAGCAGTGTGTAACAGATAGTCAGCGGTGTCCAAAACCTAAGTGCTTCTGTTGCAGAGAGGAAGTGTTGGTTAATGATTGATACTGCAGCCAGCACTGCTACAGAGAAGGTAATGATCATAGTTCTGCACAGCATGGGCAGCAGACAGCTGCCTGATGTGAGGAGGCTAATGCAAATGCCGCAGTAGCGCTGTGAGCTATGGAGTTTATACAGAGCCGTGACATGGTGCTGCAGCCGAGTGGACTGCCTCGCCAGGAACCAGCTGAGTGACGCTGAGAGCAGCAGGCAAAGCCAGCGCTGGGATGCCCCCTCGTGGATAAAGCTCAAACTGCAGCTAAGGGCACAGCCCAGTGAGAATTGGCTTTGAACTAACAGCTGCTGCAGAAATTTCCTGGACTCCTGGGAAATAAAAGAGCACAAACTGAACTGATGGATAAATCAAAGCAGATGATGAGCTGATTGTTAAAACAGATGTCATGAATCATCGTGACACAATAAAATCCAGAAATAAACTCAACAGAAGGAGTCGCAGAAACATCAGGTTAAACAGTTGAGTACATTTTTAATCACATAATTGCCAGTGAGTTCAGTATTTAGATCCTTCACTTGAGTGTCAGTACCAATAGAGCAATTTAAAATATTCCACTACAACTGAAAGGCCAGTCTAAAAAAAAAGAAGGTAAAAGTGAATATTAGTAGCAAAATGTAGTTAAAATATTAAAACAAAAATACTGGCTCATTCCCTCTGACTGATATATTATTATACACCAATCAGCCACAACATTATGACCACTGACAGGAGAAGTAAATAACATTGACCATCTTGTGACAATCAACGTTCTGCTGGGAAACTTTTAGACCTGGCATTCATGTGGATGTTACTTAGACATGTAGCACCCACCTAGACCAGACCAGACACCCCCACCCCATAGCAATGGCACTCCTTGATGGCAGCAGCCATCCCCAGCAGGATGCAGCCTGACACAGGCACACACACAAAAACGCTTTAGGAACAATTAAAAAAAAACATGAACAGTACAAGGTGTTAACCTGGCCTCTAAATTCACTAGATCCCAAACTGATCAAGTATCTGTGGGATGATCCACAGAGGCCCCTCCCCTCAACCCATAGGACCCAAAGGCCCCCACTAACAACATTCTGTTGCCAGACACCACAGGACACCCTCAGAAGGCCCATGTCCATTCTCTGATGAGTCACAACTGTTTTGGAGGCACAAGGGAGACCTACACAATATTAGGAAGGTGGTCATAATGATATGACAGATCGGTGTATATGATCACAGCCAGAATTCTTAATCTTAACACTGTGTTGTATTGTGTGCTAAAAGCTTGTTGTACTGTATAATGTGAGTTCTTTAGTGTAAATGTCTCTAGTAATTAAAACAGAGGTATGGAAGTAGAAAGTATTACACTGGAAAGTACAAATTCCTCAAAGTTGAGACAATACTTGAGTACATGTACTTTGTTACATTCAACTACTGATAACTGGTTTCTTACCGGTCCAGCTGTAACCCATCCAGAGACAGCTCGAAGACAAAATTCTAATACCACCAGCGAGGACACTCGCGAGCCCACCACAGCCAACATTGCAGTAACAAAGAAAAAGTGGAGCATCCCAGCAAGTCCAGCATTACTTCTCTTTTGTTGGCCGCTCGTCCTCTCACTCGACCTGTCTTTATCATATTTATCACTCCAGCTGTGAGTTAGGTGGAAAAATAAATCAAATAAAAGTACATTTTAAAGAGTGTGGACCACCATTAAAACAAAAACATGAGTATTTTAATGGTAATGAAAACATGAAATTATGCAACCTAACACCAAATTTATTATCATGCGCATATGTGTAACAAAAGGCAGTTTGCTCACCTCTCCTCTACCAATAAGTGTACTCTCAGCAGGGAGCATAGCACAGAGATCCCACATGCACCTATCAGTCCTGCAGGTCACATAACACTGAATTTGCATCACAGCTAATACCACACTTATCCAGCTCAGAAACAGCCCGGAGCCATGTGGCCATCAGAGGAAATGAATGGATGAAGAGCTCACCTTGAAGAAAACTATTCAGAGGATTTGTATCTAGAACCAGCCATCCTGGTATGTACGACGTTGGAAAAAATGATATGATAAAGGATAACATAGTGCTACTAAAAAAATCTACTTAATATAAAATGCGCAGAAAATAAGCTTATTTAAGCCATCGCATACTCCACATTCATATCTTGTGCTTCTCAGATCGGGTTACAGCAACGTTGAGTATGAGCTCAGCTCTTCTGTTTTGTTTCGGTTGCTTCAGCGATTAGCTTCGCTCGTCCAGAAGCCTGTTCTCTGTCCTGTACCAAAGGTCATGTGGATGACGGTGGAGCAGAGGCCTGAGTCATAACAAGATAATGGAGGCTGTTGAGCCATGGGAAAGACTTTGCACTGTTTCTGAAGTAATGGCAGTGCAAGGACAAAATGTATTGCACCAATGCTAGACCATACAAGGAATTAGTCTGGGTGCTGGTTGCCAAAGAAGATATACAAAGTCTGATTTTAAATGGGAATGTACAAATGTTCACAGTATTAAATAAGAGACTGTAAATGTTACAGTCCAGAAAAAGTGTATTACAGTAACAGTTTTTCTTGTGAGGTGAGATTTTGGTACTGATGGTCAATCTCCCACCTGTAGGCGGACTCATCCCTGTTAGCAATGAGCTTAGTGAGCTATTATTTACATAGCTCGAAATCTAAATCTAAAATCTGTAAAATAACATTTATCCTCAAGCACTTTAACATTTTAAAAGGAAAAAGAGAGAAGCTTTAGGATGAAGGTGCAAGTCATGTATACTAAATGTAATGGCTCACTGTATTAAATCAAACATTTTTTAATTTAAGAGTTTTTATAGATTTAAATGTATTTAAAAAATGATCATTTCTGTCTTTCTGTCTCAAATATGACTTGTAGATAAAATTAGTTGTACATATACTGTACTGTATATGCCACTAAACAGACTCATTTTAATTCATTCATTTTACTGGATCACCCAGAAACAGATGTTTGGAACTGAATACAGAAACAGTGACTTAAAGATATGAAAACTGTATGTTCAATGTCAAACCTCAGCACGTGTCCATAAGGTGGCAGCAGTGTCCAACATTCAATGTCAAGGCAGTTGTCACTTCCATCAGGTCTGTCAGATTTACACGGGTTCAGACACCTTTAGTAGGTCCAGAGGCGGTCCTGGCTAGATTCACGCCCTGGGTGAACCATCCCTTGGCCGCACCCCCCACCCCAAAAGACTTAGCCCCAAACCCCACCACCAACACAACAATATATTATATTATTTGTATTATTTTATTATATATAATCTTAAATACAAAAAGGTAACAAGAACAGAGAAAAGACAAGATAAATAAATGAAATACAGTATATAAACACCAATGTAAATTGCACAAATCCTTCATCACAGGATCTAATAACCATGCTTGAAAAATCCCTGAAGAAAGCTAAAATAAATAAATAAATAGATAAATAACTACATAAAAAAAAAATTCCTGCCGTAAACTATTTCGTATTTTACATACGAGTTTTGTTTTGCATCATCCTAATACCATCTGAACAGTTCCAGTTATGATAACACACCAGTTTTGTACATAGAGAAACAGTAGATAATTAACATAATCTGAATTCAGTGCTCAGACTGTAGCAGATTTTTCAACCTGGGTTTTTCACCCTGTTTACAACTGGCATTAACATTAACAACAGGTGTGAAGTGCAATCTAAAACTTGACTTTTCTAGCCTTCTTTGATGCAAAATCATCAATTACATCATCATACGAAATCTGTTGTGCAACGCTAATAGTTGCTCGTTCAGCAAAACTAAAAACCAAATACAGTCGTCTTCTGTGGCTAATAGCAACATATTAGCAAGAGGCTAATAAATAGCCTATAGCCTACTGTCACTCACGTCATTCATAGAACTCTGCATACCTTTATCTTTTGCCCGTTTCTCCTCTTCTTCTTTTCTTCTTTTTCTGAACTGGGAACCTGATGCTGCTTTGGTCTTTTACTTTGATCCATGGTGAAGATGAAGACTCACATAATTAACTTTTGCATTACCTTTTGCCAACACCGTCCGTTCGCCCGTCAACCGGAGTTACATGAGTCACGTAGATGACTGCACAGATTTTTATTTATTTATTTACTTTTCATTTTTCACATAACCCAATTAATTACATGTAGGTATATGGGTCTATGTTAATTTTAGGAATGAAATACAATTTATTTGGAAGCAGTTTGTGTTGTGTGGCCTGGGATCAGTCTATCCCCCCCCCCCCCCCCCCCCCGCCTCTTTTTATTTGTTTAGTTTTTTTGTTTTTTGTTTTTGAGGGCGCACATAGATTGCGCCCTGGGCGGTCGCCCACATTGCCCATAGCAAAAACCTGCCCTGAGTAGGTCTCAGCTTTAACCCCTCACCTTGATTTAGTAGGAACACGTGTGTACATGTTGCAATTTAAGATAAGAACATATCACCAGCAATACTGACACATTTCTCTTATTCAGCATGGCCAAAGAAAAGGACATTTTGAAACAGTACATCATGACATCTACAACTTTCCACTATCTTCTCAGGATGTGATGAAACATGGTACCATATGGTACTTAAAGAGGCCTTTATCACTGAGAAAGAGTCGTATAATGAGGTGAAAGACATCAACTGGATTACAGCCAGTGGATTTATGGCAGGCTGACCTCAGTGAACACATGAACTATGGTCAAGGATTTATATGGAGCAGGAAGCATGGTTGTCTGTGTCAGTCTGAGATTTAAATGTGTTGGAGAGCAGAGCTTTCTAAGCAGCTTGTTTCAGACTCGTATAGGTGAGTGCAACTTTTAATCATTAGTCACTACTTTCTGGCTCACTGGGTCTGATTTAGTTTCTGGGCTTATTAATTAACAAGGATGATAAAAATATATACTTTCTAAATGATATAAAACACATTTCAGTCAGTTTAAGTGCCTCATAATGTAGTGCATGTAGATAAGTGACACTCTTTAAACAGCAGCGAGTTTCTTTGGCTGTTGAGACTATGCCTTATCATTATTGTTGTCTACGTGCAGACAACTCTTCATCCTCACTGTGTCCCAGCACAGAGTTTATGTGTCCAGGCTGAACAGTGAGCAGTGATCCCAGAAGATAAATCTCAGAGAAGAGGAAAAACTTCCAACATGGAGTCCAACAGTGCCGGCAGCGTCCAATATGATCGTTGGAACGAAGACAACATCAACATGAATGTAGAGGCTTCACAGTCTATTGGGACGAGGTGAGACTTAGCTGCTGTGGGTGAGCTACAGCTATATGTGGACATGTAATAGTTACATTGATTAAATGGGTGTTATTGGTTTGATATTGGTCTTTACATTTAAAATCAATTATGGTACAGTGACTATTATTTAAGGCTATGATATACTTTCAACTTCCTCCAGACCTCTTCTTACAGTTTGATTAGTAATGATTGATGGGTTGTGGTGTTTACATGATGTTATACCAGTGCAGATGCTTGACAAAAACATGCCAACCATATATCTTACGTCACAGTAATCCCGCAGCTCTGTAAAATCTGTGCAAACTCAAAACAACCTAATGAAGAAAAAAAATACATGGAATAAAATGTCAATAAAATAATGTTGGTGGCCGCTTCATCTGACCCTGCCTTCCTTTCTTCCATGCTCCCAGGATCTATAGCAGAGTGTGTGTCGGCACTACTGGAACAGTAGTGAAGACAGCAGGAAGTATAGCTGCACTGGTGATCATTTACATTTTAGGATACGTGACGGGATACTACGTCCATAGCTGTTCACTGTGAAGACCAGACAAGAGGGAAGAGCTTTTATTTCATCTGACACATACTGCAAGTGTCTTAATAAAGCCATAATGATCTACATGGAGGTTTGGTTATAAAGGTTTGTAAAATATGATGTATTGAAATCACAGGGAGAACATGCAAACTCCACACAGAAAGGTCCCAGTCGGCCGATGGATTCAAACTCGGAACCTTCTTGCTGTGAGGCATCAGAGCTAACCACCACAGCACTGTGCCACCCATGTCAGAAGTCAATAGAAGCAAATTTAATGTTTGCAACACTATCATTCAAACTCATCCAGACCTTCTGCCTGGGTTTCAGTCTGACTTGCTCCATGTGGAAAACTTTCAAACTGTAGCTTCAGCAGCTTGTTGCATCTTTTCAACTGTCACACACTCCAGTACATCCTGTACAAGACACAGTGAGCCAAGTTTTACCAATGACAGCCTCAAAAGTTAATTATATAAGTAAAATAAATGAATAAATTCCAGCTTCAGGAAAATATTGTCAGCCTGTGAATTGTATTCCTTTCAGGGGTACATTAAACTAAATCAGTACATTAATGTACAAAATTAATGTATTTTATATTTCTGAAATTGTTTTTCTTAATAAACCTGTGGTGTGAGGCTTTTAAGTTAATCACGTCAATCTGCTTATTAATTCAAATCACCAGGTAAAGTTTTAAAACATTTGCAGATATTAAGTGAGTTCAGCACACACACACACACATACACACATATATCTATATATATATATATATATATATATATATATATGGACTAAAGAAGTAGCCATGTAAACAAACAGATGAGGTTCGTGGCTGGTGAGGCACCGATTTACAATTATGAACCCAACAGAATAGTTTAAAGTCGCCATTCAATTGGCTGCTTCCACACTAACTGGTTACGTTTCATATCTCAAATGAGCATTCTTTACACACATACAGGTACAAGGTACATATCTGGCCAAAGGAACAATGTCAAATCTATAGCAGTTAAGAGAGATAATAAGAGAGAGAGTGTGTTTGCCGTCACAGTTCCACAGTTCATTCATACTCAGTCAACATGAGCGTAGCCGGTGAGACAAAACAAACACAAATATTTAATTTTAAAACCAAATCGTCATCTTAATCAAATATATATTAGTAATACTGAGTTGTTAAATCTTCTGATAAGTTGATCCATTTTAATACAGGCTGTTCAACAAAATATCTTCCATCATTACCACTTCCTGTTTTGACTGAAGGTTTCGTTTTGAGAATGTTTTAAGCTTAGATTTACAATTGTCTATTTTTTGCTTTCACACAGATAAAAGATCCCAATAAACGGACCGCTGCCGTCCACTATACTCCGTGGCTCACTAGCGCCCTCCTCCATGAGACAGAAGTACTGCCTCCCTCATCTCCTGCTTTTTTAGTGCAGTTTAATGTCAGATCAACAAGACTAAATGTGTTGCACTCACACATGAAATACATTAATGATAAAAATGTGCACAACCAATATATTGATGACATACAGACAGTTAGCCACAGGCAGGCGCCATTTATATCACAGACTAAAGGACAAATAGTATAATTTATCTTATCAATAGTATAATTTATTTTATCGTCATTACTTTCCATGATGCCAGGTGAGGCACTCCTTCACCTGCCTCCCTTGACAGCTTATTAGTGCTCATTTGTCAGGCCTTTACTGCAGTTGTCTTCAGCTGTGGTTGGGTTGCTGTCTTCATGCCCTTATTTGTGTCTTCAGTTCAATCAAGATAAGATCAGGTGACTGACACAGCCATTACAGAATATCCCACTTCTTTACCTTCAAAAACTCCTGAGTTGCTTACACAGTATGGTTATGGGTCATTGTCCATTTGTAATGTGAAGCACCATCCATTTGAGTGAATCAGAATCGACACTTCAGAATTCATCTGGACCCAGTGGCCCAGTGTCATTGAACAGACAAGTGATGAAGTTAGAAGTCTCACTAGTCTAAATTTAAAGTGTAAAAGACTAAAGCTGATCTCTCCTGTTTGTCATGTTACTACAAACTATTAAAGCACCTGTAAAATGATTTCCTAAAATTAAGTAAGGACCAGCAAACACAGGAACTGCAGCTTTACATGTGCACTGTAAATCAGTCTGATGCACTCCGTTGACTTTGAGAGAACAGTGAAAACAGCTGCCATTTAATGACTGTTTTTAAACATAATTCAGTTATTACCAATTCTAAAGATTTTATTTTATGCTAATATAACATTCAGGTAGTATTACTTAACAATCAGATGTCTGGCAGCGGAAACACATCATCTTTATGAGTGAAAATAGCTACTTACAGGCAGCTAGTGGGAAAATTAAATTAGAACGTGTAATCTTTAGTGAGTACCTTACAGTGTTGTGATAAAGACTTTCAACTTTCTAATCTACATATGGACTGAGCTTATTACCAAGAGTCATTCTACTACATTCACACTGTAATTCATACTATGACCAAGACTTCTGGTGCTGTTGCTTTAATAAAAGGTTTTCTTTATTCAATAGGCTTTCACATTATTAAATCACATCACTATGAACAGTGAAATATGCAACATCATAACTTTGCACTTTGACACGTAAAAGTGAACAGGAACATTATTGCAAAAGTATACACCAAGGTCCCTTTACTGCACAAGAACTCATGCAAAAATTTTAGAATGGAGCTGTAGACTGTAGACTGTAGATGCCACACAAGAAGGCTGGCTCAGTAGGAAAATATAGCCAGTAAGTACGGTTAGATTTAACAATGAGATAGGGTGACTCCTGCATGGAGGTAAAAAGTCAGAAGTCAGCCTCACTATGGGGATCATTAGCAATACAATTTACAGAGTGATTAATGCCTTACACTAACAGTACAACACAGGTACGTGTGCACTGATGATAGCTATTATATCATTATCCTGCTCTACTTCCAAAGATTTCAAAGTCCTCTTGAATTTTACTGCCATAGAGTTACATTTCATGGATCACTCCTAAGGTCAATATGAAGATTTCTTTGAGGACTACAACTCCATTACCTTCATATTAGTTAAATGTGAGAGGGTGGAGAAAATGTGCAGTCCTTCCCCTCAACATCCATAGCTAGTCCCTTTAAACAAGGCACTTAACCCCCAACCCCGCTGGGGCACTTCTTGCAGAGCTGAAGCTGTGGCTGGATATGTTTATTGTTGGGACTTCAGCTGCTGCTGTGGTTTAATCTATGACGAAAGCTGTAGTACCAGATAAATCTGCAGTGCTTCTTCAGATATGTTATCAACACACCACAGGATAATTTCAGTGCAATGCTTAACTAGTAAAACCATCACTGCAAACACACAACTGCTGTACGTATAATGTTACTACCATTACAAGAAAATCAGCCAGAATCATAACAAGGAAAAGCTTTGACAGCTATGTTATTCTAAGACTGCTGGAATTACATATAATCTACCTCAAACATTACCGTGGTCAGTGAGAGAGCTGATGAACCGGTTCCTCTAGTTTCCTTGTTAAATACAAGGGTGTAGACTTGTGCTTGAGATGTCACGGCTAACTGTGCACAGATTTTCACTCTACTCACAACCAGCAGCAGTCTAGAGCACAGCGGCACAGTGGTTAGCACTGATGTCTCACAGCAAGAAGGCTCTGCATTTGGAGTCTGAATGAGTACAGCTTTTTCTCCACAGATTAGAGAATTTGCAGCCATTAAAGCAAGATAACGCGAGACAAGATAAAAGTAGTCCTCAAATAAATTCTTGATGTGACCATCCAGGGGAACAGTAACAATGTTACATGAAAAATCTTCAAAATAAATACAATGCAGGTCAACAAAAACAGACCCATGTTCATGCATTCATATAATCAACTCTCTGATGCAGACTGATGATTTATCGGAGCAGACATTGCTTGCAGCAGATGAATGTAGCACATAAACACATTTCACATGGAACGTCTCACCTATTAAGACACAGTGTGTTTAATAGAAACTTATCCATCAAGCTCTGATAGGCTGGGTTAAATTTTCTGATCAGGAGTCCCAGTTGTCACAGGTTAGCTTGTGCAGCAGTATTAATCATCTCTGCAAAGTAAGCACCTACGTTTTCTGGGCTCTCTCCTCCACATAGAGCTGCATCTGTTAAAGGCAAAAAACTGAGCATCAGCAACAGTAAAAGGAGGAATTTGAACACTTAGAACAATTCAACAATCAGAATCTAGCACAATTGTTCATCCAAACTATCAAAATTAAACCTCGACTAGATCGTAGTGTCTGTTGATTTGTCTTTGAACAGTTGAAGGAAAGTTGGGATCTTTCTGCTTACTTTTACTATGTCAGATGTCATGGTCTTCAGTGGAATGAGTCGAGGCTCCTGCATGTGAACTTCCTGCTCATCAGCGACTATCCATGGGAAATCCTGAAGATGCAAAAGAACAAATGTGACCTACACATGCATATAATTATAATTTGGAGATGACTGCAATTCAAACAAAAGATAAACAGCCTGAAGTGCATCATGGGTCAATGAATAGATTTTTGTGTTCTGTGTTAAAATTCTTACCTTAATGACTTGAACTTTCTCCATGTTCCGTGTAGCAGCATCTCTAGTGTGTACTAGTACTGTAAAAGAACACCCTGTGACCAAAATCAAAAAACACAAATAAGTCACATCTGCTGTATCCCCCACGATATCACTTACAGTCTTTGCCATGAAGCTCAAAACTGAGCTCAGGTGCATGCTGTTCTCCACTGATCATTCTTAAGATGTTTCTACAGCTTAACTGGAGTAAACTTGTGGTAAATTCTATTGATTGGACATGATTTGGAAAGGCACACACCTGTCTATATAAGGTCCCACAGTTGACAGTGCATGTCAGAGCACAAACCAGGCATGAAGTCAAAGGAATTGTCTGTAGACCTCTGAGACAGGATTATATTGAGGTACAAATCTGGGAAAGGGCACAGAAAGATTTCTGCTGCTTTAAAGGTCCCAATGAGCACAGTGGCCTCCATCATCCATAAATGGAAGAAGACTTTGGAACCACTAGGACTTTTCCTAGCCATCTGGCCGTCTAACCTGAGAGATCGAGGGAGAAGGGCCCTAGTCAGGGGAGGGTGACTAAGAAACCCGATGGTCACTCTGTCAGAGCTCCAGGATTCCTCTGTGGAGAGAGGAGGACAACCATCTCTGCAGCAACCAATCTGCACCAATCAGGCCTGTATGGTAAAGTGGCCAGGTGGAAGCCACTCCATAATAAAAGGCACATGGCACATGATAAGGCACCTGAAGGACTCTCAGACCATGAGAAAATTCTCTGGTTCGATGAGACAAAGATTAAACTCGTTAGCCTGAATATCAGGCGTCATGTTTGGAGGAAACCAGGTATCACTCATCACCAGACCAATACCATCCCTTCAGCGAAGCATGGTGGTGGCAGCATCATGCTCTGGGGATGTTCTTCAGCAACAGGAACTGGGAGACTAGTCAGGATAGAGGGAAAGATGAGTGCAGGAATGTACAGAGACATCCTGGATGAAAACCTGCTCCAGAGCGCTCTTGACCTCAGATTGGGGTGATTGGGGTTCATCTTTCAGCTGGACAACGACCCTAAGCACACAGCCAAGATATCAAAGGAGTGGCTTCAGGACAACTCTGTGAATGTCCTTGAGTGGCTCAGCCAGAGTCCAGACTTGAATCCAATTGAACATCTCTGGAGAGATCTGAAAATGGCTGTGCACCAACGCTTCCCATCCAACCTGAAGGAGATTTTGAGGTGCTGCAAAGAGCAATAGGCAAAATTGCCCAAAGATAGGTGTGCCAAGCTTGTGGCATCATATTCAAAATACGTTGAGGTTGTAATTGCTGCTGCCAAAGGTGCATCAACAAAGTACTGAGCAAAGGCTGTGAATACTTATGTACATGTGATTTCAACAATAACGATAACATTATTTGCTGCACTGTGTTGCATTAATGGCAGAGTTGTTTCTGATGTTATCAGTTCCTTCTGTGCTTAAGCTTGCATTGGAAGTCTAAATGTCTGCTGTGAAATAAGTCCATACACTGTATGTACCCTGATTCCATCTTCCATCAAGGCTGGTCAAAGCTTGGAAAATTGCAGTTTCGGAGAAATGTTTCTTAACCTGACTGAATCATGTCGGGAGTCAGAGCAAATTCAAAGACCTTTCTAAAAGTTTTAGGGTTTTACACGTGATATGTATCCAAGTGACACTGTGTAGATAACTATGTGTCTGATGTACATAACTTATGTCTCTTAAAAAAAAATCAGTTACCTGGTGGGTTATTATTTAAAACAGCATCACACACGCTGATCTTCAGGATGAATGCCCTCAGCAGCTGCTCCACGTGAGACAGTAATGTGTCTGAGCTGTGACAACCAAATAACAGTTAGTGGTCACCAAGAAAACGAGTAACAAACTAGGATACACTTTGTAGTTATGACTGATTAAAAAGCAGAGGGAAACCTGATGGAGAGCAGCGTAGGCTGAAAGATCTCAAACACAAATCTTTCTACTGGATGATGCTCTTTGTCCATGATGACTACTACCACCTTTTCTGCATCATTCTGGGAAGCAAATGGAGAGATTCAGCAGTGTAAACAAGTAGCTGGAAAGTAACACTTATCCCAATATTATATCTTTAGGACCCGTCTTACCTTCTCAATGAGCGGCTTCACACAATGTAATGTGTCTTGGATATACTGATTCAACTCTGGATGACATGACATCTAGAAATAAACAACCATTGATGGAAGTCAGTGATATAAATATGAAAGCTCCTTTTAAAACCTTTAACAGTGAAGTAATTACGCAGTTATGCGGGTAATTCACCTGCACAGGTACGTTGTATTTCTTTCGTTTCTGAAATATCCCAGAGGGATAAACTTCACGGACATACAGGATGAGATGAATAGCGACTTCCAAGAACTCGCACAGGATGTCAGCAACCACTGGAAAACAGGAATCAGGGGGATAATAAAACATTTCAAAGATTTCGTTTTGCTCTTATATTATGACATAGTGCCAAATACACGACCATTAAATGATCTATTATTAACTCACATTAAATGACACGTAAAGCATAGCTATGTCAATGATTTAGCAAATGATTTGTTAATATAAGGTACCAGATTATCTGTTAATAGGTAATGTCGAATTTATTGTAATTTGTCAGGCCAACAGGCCACAGCAAACGAAGGAATGTTTAATATAAGTAATTAATTTGGTTACGTTACCTTGACCAAAATTGAGGTCTTGTCTCGTTAGAGTTGTCATGTTTTATTTCAAAAACTTTAAACGAAACAACTGGGTGATTCTCCTCCAGCTAGCTAACGTTGGCTAGCAGGAGCTGTTTAAGATCGTTCTTTAGTCGCCGCCCGACTTGACGGAAGAGAAAGGTAAAGTGTCACTTTTACATGGGTTTACATGAAGTTGAAAAAAGCAACGGTATATTTTAAAATACACGTAAGATATAATCCATTTAACGACCCGGAACGCGGCTTTTTTTTTTATTTATTTTTTTTTTTTGCTGCGCATCCCAGTGACGTATTTTGTTGTTCACGAGCCACAAGCACACGCTGCACCCGCTGCATGCTGTGCCGTCCACTGGTGATGACGTAAATGGACGTACGTTTATTTGTTTTCCGTTGGCTTTTTCTCAACAGTCAATGCCAAAACTACGGATAACAGCGGTCAAAGGGCGTCTTTTCCAAACAGATGAAGCCAGTACTGTACAAAAAGTCTTGTGATTACTTTTTTATTTATACTTTTTTTAAGAAAATTGTTTCGTATATTTCAAAAGTAGCCCACATTTAGGCCTATTTCTTCTCAACAATCCACTTCTTCTAACCTTAAAAATGAATAGTAATGAAACTATTGAAGTGTAGCTCATAGGTGTAATGTTCTTTAGCCAGTAATTTCAGTGTCAAGACTGTATTTGAATACCACATTCAGTCTTGTTTCCTAATCAAGTGCAAAAATCTGATCCCTGTGGTGTAATATGTTTTCTGCAACACAACCATAACCCATAATTCCACCCACCCTGTAAAATCCAAATAATCCCTGAGTAGTGTCTCTTTCAGGTGCACACTGATGTCAGACAGAGACACCGAGCAGCGCCTCACAGCCTTATATCTATAGGTATTTGTCCACATGGATTCAGAAAGGGATATGCTCAGACATTAAATATGAATGTTTTACTTTTTGTCCGTTTTTGTTTGTTGAATTAGTAATAACACAACCATTTCATTCTGTCCCTTAACTTTAGATCTAAAAAGTTAAAGATTAGAGTCATCACTGTAATTTAATGTCTCTGTTTTATTTAAAATGCAATGTCACAAACTACACAGTAACATAATAAATTTCTTTGTAAGGACAAAGTTGTACTTCTCTACACCAAATGGCACATGTGGGACTGAGAGGTGCCACTATATTGCTTCAGTGTTTTTGTTTTTTTGCTTTTATAGCCTCCTAGACTCTGTCTCAGCCAATAAATTCCATCAGTATTAACACGTCCATGAGTTAAATTAATCTGCTGAGAGCAACTTCCAAGCATAAAGAGAGACAGGTCTTGAAGATTTATTGTTGCTTGAATAAGATTTACTTACGTTGTACACAGCGATTTGACACTTTGTGTTGGTTGTATTTCTTGACTCTTACTAGTTCTAGCCTCACAAGGTAATTTGTAGGTTTCTGACTGACAGCCACAAACCGATCTGTTACAGAAAAAGAACGGTATGCTAAAAATAACTATAATTATTTTTAGACAGTTAAAAAAAACTTCTCATGGTATTTAGGTTGTTATAGTTTGACTTAGTTTTAAAATATCTTCATGGTGGCTTGGTAGGCCCATCTGTCATCTTTTTGTCATAAATCGTTTCTTGCATTTTTCTTTCCAGGGCAGAAATTATGGAGCAGAGCACTGATTAATTTAGTTTCTAGTTTCTGACTGAATGTGCTTATCAGAGCACTGGTGTTGTCACTGATGGAGTTGTAACAACACCCTTCTTTCTGCAACTGCAAGAAGATTATTCAGCTCCACAACCAGCACTGAGCTGCTGTTCTGAATGAACTTGTTGAGTCTTTTGGTGCTGTCCCCTTCAGGCTTAAGCAAAGAAATGGCACTGACCCCTACAGACCTGACTGAAGATATCAAAGTTAAGCTGCTCTTGTTCAGCTTTCAAAAAGGAGTCCACAGTAGTGAGTGTGGGTGAGCTGTCATAACTGCCTACTAAGAATAACAACAGAAAGAAAAAGAAAGTTACAAAGAGGACAAACCAACAACCCACCGCTACAATACTGGGACTTGTGACAAAAGGCGACGAACAAAAATAAGTCCCCACAAAGAATATCACAATCAAGGTCATAGAGATGACTGGAGCAGAACAAAAGTTGTAGTCCTGGAAACAACCAAACAGAATACAAACCTATGAAGATTAAATTAACCCTTGTACCAACTGACAGAGGTTTCTTCTCAGCTTCTCAACCATCAATAAACCGTTTAAATGACCTGTGTCATGTATCCACATAATTTGATATAGGCCAGGTAAACTGCATATTCCTACATACGGCCCATTCTAAATGTAGCATTTTCCAGTTAAGACGTGGTGAACCTACTTATTTGTGGCTCACATTCAATTGAATAGTGAACCCTGCTATTTTAGTACAAGGACCTTGACGTGACAAAGACTGTGTAAAGAATTTTTATTTGACTGTGCAGTTTCTTCTCACATCTACAGAGCTTTTTTTTTTTAAGCACTCATCAGTGTTGTCGCACCTAGTGGTTGTTTGAAAAGAGGCTCAGCTAAATCCACTGTACACAGCCTGCCCCACACTTAACAAACAGCACTGATGCACAGTTGGAGTTGCTTGAGTTTTTCTTTTTCCATTTGATAGCAAGAGAATGTTTGAAAAATTGCTTCATTTTAGACACTTCATGACTTGGATTACTGAGAATCTTCAGACAATAAAGTAAAGCAATTAGCAGCCATGGAGCCACATTTTCCTATAGTTGCAAGAGTAAATATTGGACTTCCATTCATCAGATTGCCAGAAATGTTAATTAAAATAAAGACTTTTTCATAAAAACACCATTTCCAAGTATAGAGACTGAGCGCTCAAACTATGAACTACCTTCATTTACATGTGCAAATATATAAATTTGATAAAATACTTTTATTTTCTGAAGTGTCCACCAGACATTATTACATCCTTATAAACATTTTTACATCTTTGATTTGCACATTCCCAATCATACAGTTCATGATTACCTCTATACCTCCACACATGTTCAAACTTGCCTGTTGAAGCAGCCTTCCACAGACTCGACATGGAAGATTAGCAGAAAAGATATATTCTAAAAGGTATCAATATTAACTCATAGCCCACTCGTTTTTTTTGTTTTTATAAACCCGCACGGAGAACAACTTCTCAAACAATAACAGGAAATAGGCAAGTATGAACTTGTTCATTTGTTCATGGCGTAAACAGAAATATATATATATATATATATATATATATGTTCAAATCAGTCAGCTTAATGGACACAAAAACACAAGTGACAAAAGAGGAAAGGCTGCTTCTTGAGGCACGAAAAAATGCAGCAAAACAACAGCATTACTAAGATGCTTCGGAAAAACGATCATTGTCAGAGTAACAATAATTAACACAGCCGTGTCCCATCAGTCACTTCAATGGACTTTAGGCAATGTGGTAAGAATGTATTTCTATGGAATGAGATCCATTTTCAGAAATGAGGACAGAAAGTCACAAACAGCTTGGGTGTTCATGAATTAAGAGTACATACAAGTAGGACTGTTTTAACTGAGCACAGAGACTAGACCACGTGCTCTGCATTTTTTAAAGACTTATTACAACTTTATTTGAGATGTTTCGGTTTATTACGATAGCAACGTAAACACCTGAGATTCTGGAATATGCAACATTGGAAGAAAAAAAAAGATCCAAGATATACAGTCAGACAACCAGAGTACGTGTAAACAAGCAGCTGGTTTGCAATGATTTAACACTTTATTTGGAGGTAAAACCAAAAATGAGAGGGCTTGGGATAAAATGAAATAAATAACTGAGTGCCAACATATGCAGGAAGTATAGTAAGTTGAAAAAGAAAGTTGTGATATTTGAGTAGTATTAACGCTACAGTGGTAACTATTTGACTTGCCTCTGGCAGTGAGAGTAACTAATGGTTTGGCATGCTTCAAGAGAAAGTAATCAACAGTCGCTTTCTTTTTACACTGTTACAACAAGTTTCTTTTTTTTTTTTCTCTGACCTCTTTTCTTGAATGCTTCCTAGATTCTACTTCCTTCCTGCCGACATCACATACTGTGGATTCAAAGAAACAAAGTTACATTCGTAACTCTATCACTGAACTAACAAACACACACACATTGGGGTTAAATAACTTGTTGCCAGCTGAAAGATAATTACCCATATATATATATATATATATATATATATATAGGACTGTTTTAACTGAGCACAGAGACTAGATATATATATATATATATATAGATATATATATATATATGCAAAAGTCTTGTACTCCAGCTTTAATTTGACTGCTAACATTATTTTACTAAATATTGTCTTGTTTAAAAATCTCTTTGATTGTCTGACTGTCCATCCATTCCTTCTCTGAGTCCGTTTTCCTACTCATGTTGACAATGTATCCTAACATGCACTGGAAGGCCATACAAAGAAAAAACATACAAAATAACTATAGGTACATGATAGAGGATGAGCATTCCTAGAATGCAGTATGTAACATTCAAATGTTTCACATTGTTTAAAAATGTGTCAAACGTCCAGTCTAAGCTTTGGCTGGACACATGTATATATTACAAAAAAAATAAAAAGCCTCCCATCTCAGGCACTGCTGCCTTATTTACATGTGCAATTCAGAAGCACTCAAGATACAAATTACATTGGATGATACAGTGTAAATTACACCATCACACCAGTACGCCAATTTTACAAATCTTACAGCTTCAATGACACCATACATTTAGTAGCTGCTGTACCACAGATGAGAGATCAACAAACATACTCTGGAAGCTGAAAAACACCCTGAGCTTCTCCATTAACTGACTCATATAAGACAAACACGGGTCAACCATGGTTAAAGTGGTAATTAGGTCAGGGCGAAGAAATACTGTTGATGGTGTTCCACAGGAGGGCTGATGGCTTTGTCAAACAGACAGATGTGTCTTTGAAAAGAAGCTAAAAAGGGAGGCCTCTTTTACTGGAATGTGTGTCAATACCTTCATTTAATTTCAGGCACCATTAAAACAGTCAAGTGCAGAGTCCTCAGTGAGACTGAGAGGCTTGGAAGTCCTGCTCCTGCAGTAGTGGTTTGTGGTTCTGCTCAGCAGCCATGGCCCGTAAGGTCTCTCTCTGGATCTGTCTGGCCTTGTTGTAGAACAAGACCCCAATGAACACTAGGACGGTGCCAGCGGCACTGAGGATGGTGATCTGGTTACTGAACACGATGACGCTAAGCCAAACCGACAGAGCGTGCTTAACAGTACTGGCAACACTGAGGAAGAATAAGAGTTGTTAGTGACTGGGTTGACTTCTTTCACATACAGTTGCAGTACGTTTCACATTGAGTAACATACACTCAGTGACGAACCTGATCATTAACTTCCCACTACCTTCATTATGTGGGTTTGACTCAGTGCTGTGTCTAAAGCATGCAGTCACATTCAAGGGGTGTAGTTACTGTTTACTTTTGAATACAACACATTAGAATGTTCCTTAATCCGTCACAGTTTGAAAAATGAACAGATCTGGTGGTTCCAACATTTCAGAAACACTTCTCTTATGCTGGGTTTAGGCTACAGAAGTTTTACGTCGATTATATCCCAGATTCATCCGTCCCAACAACCAGAAGAATATGCTCTGGACTTCACTCTGTACCAAGGTCCAGCCTAAGGTTCTTTCTCTTGCTTCCCAAACTGCTCACAAACCCATCGAGTATGTTTGATATGTAAAATTAGTGGGGGCCTTTGAGGAGAGGGGCCTCTGTGGATCATCCCACAGATACATGATCAGTTTGGGATCTAGTGAATTTGAAGGCCAGGTCAACACCTTGTGCTGTTCTTCATGTTTTTTCAGTTGTTCCTAAAGCGTTTTTGTGTGTGTGTCTGTGTCAGGCTGCATCCTGCTGGGGATGGCTGCTGCCATCAAGGAGTGTCATTGCTATGGGGTGGGGGTGTCTGGTCTGGTCTAGGTGGGTGGTACATGTCTAAGTAGCAGCCACATGAATGCCAGGTCCAAAACTTTCCCAGCAGAACACTGAAATGTCACAAGATGGTCAATGATATTTACTTCTCCTGTCAGTGGTTTCAGTGTTGTGCCTGATTGGTGTATACAATTATTAGTTATATAAACAGTTTAGCAAGAATATACTTTCAGAAACAAAGGTTAAAATAATTGAATATTTTGTGGATGTAAACGTAGTGTAGGGTCAAGTAGCATTTTGAGGTGGCTCCACAAACTGATAGTGAGTGAAGTTGAACCCATGGGCTGAGCATATAAAACCAACAGAACACACGAAACGAGCATGGCTGTGATCTAGCGTTGCACCACTCTAACACTGTCACACTCACAATGGACATGTGACATGCGTTAAGCTACTTCAGATGTGTTATGCTAGTAGCAGCTCCAAATATATCTCCCTGTCTCTGGTCTTAAGTAGTGATCAAGATCTGTGGCTTGGCATACAAACCACTAGAGTGCTCACCTTCCTGCCTTCCTGCCACCTTCCTTCCTAGTTCAACTCCTCTCTCTCTATAACTACTGGGCCTCCTCCTCCCCTAGTGGTCAGGAGAGGCCCAGAAAAATCAGTGTTATCAGAGAAAAGCTCGCTAGCTCATGGGCCCAAGGCGCTAGTTGATGATAACTGGTAGTTTATTGCTGTGGGACATTGGACGCAAAATGTTTATACGGCTGCAAGTGCAAGATGAGTCGTCGTCATTTTTCCTTTCCAGAAAATAATCGACTATAAAATAATATTAAGCACAGAACATCTACAAAATGACTTTTTGTCACACACTGGCATATAGGTGATGTATAGAGCAAGACTTCATGAGGCATTTAAACCTCCTGCTGGTATAAGCAGCTGGAACACAATGCGATGGCAGCCAACACAAGTGACCAGACTGTGTGGCACAGATTATCGTTTTCAGTACTTATTAGGTACACTACTGCTTTAGACTACGCCAGTGTCCTACCTGAAAGTAACAGGCGAAATCCGTCCCATCAGAGCATAGGCAGTGACGCTCTGCAGGTGGAACAGGCAACCATCAAACAGCAGCAACAGGACAATGTCTTGACTGAAGGTGAAACTCCGTCCACTCTTCCCAATCACTGGAATGTCCTGGAAACACGAAGTGAAACAACTATCAACATTATCTGTCACAAATAGCTACAGGTTCTACAGGTTTAGTATAAACTCTGACTAAGGATTTCTGAGTTGACCTACCAAGAGGAACACCCAGGCAGGTATAAGCATAATGACTGCTGCCGCGCTAGTATAGAACTGCAGCTCTGGAGGGCTAAAATAAGACAAAATTTAAAAAAATAATAATAATTAGAGTCGTATAGTTTTACAGTCACAAATATGAGGATTCACAGTATTTTACCTGAATCTGTACGTGTCTCCACTTAGCAGTTTTTTGGAGAATACGTTCTGCAAGCTGAGATAAGAGATACAGGGTTAGGCAACACATCACACTGCTGTAGAACAGCTGTACAGAGAGCTGCAATACCAGTCCATGATGTTGGTGGAGAGAGCGGCGGAGAAGCCGAGCATGTTGAAACTGATCTCTGTGGCTGTGCAGAGGGCCAGGCCAGCCATGACTGGGAACAGAGACAGGTTCACCCACAGTCCTGCGGTAAGAAGAGTAAACAGTGCACACAATGAATGGAGTCAGCAGTGACCTGCTTTCCTTATAACAAAATCAATGCATTTGAAGCTCTCAGATTTGTAACAGTGGTCGTCTCTTAATAAAACAAGACAGTAGATCAAAAACACTAACCAAGGGTTTAACCTTTCATGAGAGGAGAAAGACATAACCAGAACCACAGACTCATCCGATCATCGGTGCGTTTACCTGTGTACTCCCCGAGGATCAGCCTGGACATGATGACAGTGAAAATGGGTGCTGAGCTCTTCACAGTCTCAGCAAATGACACTGCAACATTCTTCAGACTCACTAATCCCAGAACCACTGTGGTGAACCTAACAAATAGAAAAGACATTAGTGTTTCTAAATCTAATATTATATTTGTCCACTTTCTTAAAAGCTACTAGAGCATTTGATTACCAAATGAGTTGTTATTTATACTTGCAGACCACTCGGTTTAAGCACAAATACATCCAACTAAGGATACAGCCTGAAAGGACCCACCTCATGAGTCCAACAAACAGCATGATCATGATGAAGTTGGGGGGATACTCGGTTCTGGCCTTGTGCTGGTACAGGCAACAGGGCACAAACATCTTCAGGAAGCCTATGATGGTGGTGGAGAGCATCTGAATGGCACCTGGGGAGCACAAAAAAAAGAACACAGATACTTAGTTTAGTTTCTCTCAGTTAACAACAAAGTGCTCCCTTCATTAACCCGCTACTACTATGTCTGTGAACATTGCATTTTCATCAAAATATTAAATTAATGATACAGCAGGAACAATTAGATACAGAGGGACATTAGTAAGCAATGTGGTATATATAAGACATTATTTGCCGTGCCAGTCAGTTTTCGGCCTGGATGTCTCAATGAATGCCCCCGAGTTCATTTAAAATTAGCTTAGAGCTACATGACCAGTTATGCAGTGTGTTAATCTCAAAGTGTATAATTTCCAAAAATTGTTTGTCATGTTTGGAGGAGGTTGAACTTAATATAAATGGCAGTGAAAGCCCTGGTGTACAAGTGATGGCTGCATTCCTCTTAAGAACCACCTTACCCGCTCCCTTTTTAAATATGATGACTGGACTGGGTCTAATCACCGAAGAATCTCACATGTCTCTTCTTTTGCACATTACTAAATTAAATCTTTACTATCCACTTGAAAGGAAGTCTCTCCTGAAACCATTTATTGCTCCTTACCCAGCATGCTGGGCTCTCCTTCCAGCAGCGTCAGGATGTACTTGTTGAGGAACAGCGTGCAGAAGCTGAAGAAGTACCAGAGGCTCAGGTAGGTCAGCGAGCGCCAGTTCAACACCCCCGACTCGGCCTCGAGCACCGTGGTCTCCGTGACCGTGATCTTCAGAACCTGCTCCCCGGGCAGGCTCTCGCTTCGGGCCAGCACCACCCGCTCCTGGCGGGTGCGAAGCGGCGACAGGAAGCGCCATAGCGGGTGCCTGTTTGTCTGCTTGGTCCCTGGCATCGCACCTGCAGCCTGAGGGCCTGCAGGGGCCCAGCAGGTGGGATGTAAAAGGATAGGTGTGGAGAAGGTGATAGCTTTGAAGGTTACGCCATCTTCTGTTGGCAACAACCGATTTTCAGTCTCTCAGTTTTGCAGTGGCTTCTGGAAATGTAGTGGTTTCTCCTGTCCTCTGCTGCAGAATCTGGAAGGAATAAAAATCACATTCTGTTAAGTAAGAGAAAAGGTCAATGTCCCTGACTAAATACAGCTTTTCTAGTAGATTTTGTCTCACTGATGTGTCATATTACACACTGAACAACATCTGCAGTGTGGACAACATTTAATGTTATTACTTCATACGTTATCCAGCATTAAAATGACATACTCAACATTGTAAAAGCTTTAATAGTGTCACATTAAAAACAGTCTATTTACTTAACAACAACAAACAAACTATGTAACGTTACCTTCAGTGGTGCACACACACACAAGTCGTGTAGCAACACAAGGAGATGTAGCCTACACTCAAAATGTAACGTTAACAAGAAAACTGAGCCTTACCTCTCCCCAGTGTGCACTCAGTAAAGAGTGAAGGCAGCTGCTCAGCGAGGCAGCCGAGCTCTATGAAAGGAGGAAGTTGCACATTGACGTTAGCTAGCCGCTGTCGTTTGCTGCAACTTGGAATGGGAGATACCTGAAAAGGCAGCGGCCGTGTCAGCCATGTTACACTACAAGGAGGTAGCCTCACGAAAGTACACCCACTACAGACAAACATTCACCCAATCTGTCGGAATCATGGCTGGACACCTGACTACAATACGTGGCTGCTAACAATCAGCGCGCAGAGTCAAGTTACCTCAAGGCAGCGGTAAAATACAAAACTCAGCCTTCAAATTAAAACCTATTCGCGAGTTAGGGTTGCAAACCACATGACTCAAGAGTTTATCTTTATTTTATTATAGTACGCTACCCGAAACCTTTTTGGTTATCACTAAATACATTTCACTAAATACACTTTTCCAAAATAAAGAAATAGACATGCCTTTATTTTTTAATTGTACAATCGACTACTTCCGTACTCGTTCAACTTGACTCAAAACAAAACAGATGTCCCGTCGCTCATTACCATACGCCCCCCCCCCCCCCCCCACACACACACACACACGCACACACACATATACACATACACTATATTACCAAAAGTATTCGCTCACCCATTCAAATGATCAGAATCAGGTGTTCTAATCACTTGGCCTGGCCCCAGGTGTATAAATTCAAGCACTCAGGCATGCAGACTGTGAAACAAGACATTCGTGAAAGAATGGGCCGCTCTCAGGAGCTCAGTGAATTCCAGCGTGGAACTGTCATAGGATGCCACTTGTGCAACAAATCCAGTCGTGAAATTTCCTCGCTCCTAAATATTCCACAGTCAACTGTCAGCTCTATTATAACAAAATGGAAGCGTTTGGGAAAAACAGCAACTCAGCCACGAAGTGGTAGGCCACGTAAAGTGACGGAGAGGGGTCAGCGGATGCTGAAGCGCATAGTGCAAAGAGGTCGCCGACTTTCTGCACAGTCAATTGCTACAGAGCTACAAACTTCATGTGACCTTCAGATTAGCCCAAGTCCAGTACGCAGAGAGCTTCATGGAATGGGTTTCCATGGCCGAGCAGCTGCAGCCAAGCCACACATCACCAAGTGCAATGCAAGGCGTCGGATGCAATGGTGTAAAGCACGCCGCCACTGGCCTCTAGAGCAGTGGAGACGCGTTCTCTGGAGTGATGAATCACGCTTTACCATCTGGCAATCTGATGGACGAGTCTGGGTTTGGAGGTTGCCAGGAGAACGGTACATTTCAGATTGCATTGTGCCAACTGTGAAATTTGGTGGAGGAGGAATTATGGTATGGGGTTGTTTTTCAGGAGCTGGGCTTGGCCCCTTAGTTCCAGTGAAAGGAACATTGAATGCTTCAGGATACCAAAACATTTTGGACAATTCCATGCTCCCAACCTTGTGGGAACAGTTTGGAGCGGGCCCCTTCCTCTTCCAACATGACTGTGCACCAGTGCACAAAGCAAGGTCCATAAAGACGTGGATGACAGAGTCTGGTGTGGATGAACTTGACTGGCCTGCACAGAGTCCTGACCTGAACCCGATAGAACACCTTTGGGATGAATTAGAGCGGAGACTGAGAGCCAGGCCTTCTCGACCAACATCAGTGTGTGACCTCACCAATGCGCTTTTGGAAGAATGGTCAAAAATTCCTATAAACACTCTCCTCAACCTTGTGGACAGTCTTCCCAGAAGAGTTGAAGCTGTAATAGCTGCAAAAGGTGGACCGACATCATATTGAATTCTATGAGTTAGGAATGGGATGGCACTTCAGTTCATAGAATGAGTAAAGGCAGGTGAGCGAATACTTTTGGTAATATAGTGTATATACAATTCCATGTATTCCATTGCCTGAAGGTATTTGTCATGTAGACTTGCTTTAACACTTTACACAAATCTGCTTTTTCAAACACTTTCAGCATGAAGATTACAAAACACTAGGGGACATGCAGCTGTGTAAATAGCTGCACACTTATTGATTAATAGAAAATAGATTTATATATTAATAACATCTGTGTTAAATCATCATCTATGCCATCTATGACCCACTGATGAAAGTACTGCGATATTTATATGGGTGTTTGCGGTAACAGTCTGTTAGGGATTGATGTTTTTACCCCAGCAGCCCCCTAAAGAAGCATAAAGTTCCCCAAAATGATGACCATGAAACAGCAGAATTCAGAGCTCTGCAGCTTCCTCACACATTTCTATAAAAAATGCTACACTAAGGTACAGCCAATGTAATGAAATGTGTTTGTCAGAGAACAATGCAACACCTTACATCCATTAATTTTCCATTCAAAAATTGTGATTTTGAATGGAATTTTGAAAGACTGAAGTACAAAGGTCATATGACAAAGGTCAAAGGTCATATGACTAAGGTCAAAGGTCATATGACAAAAATTAGAGGTCACATGACAAAGATCAGAGGTAAAATTCTATTGTGAAATCCTAAAATCTTTAAATAGGAGCTCAGCTGCTCAGAACAACACATTCATTTCGATATTTCAGAAGGAGACATACACCACTGAGACGAAGCGAACACGCAGATCACTGATACAGATATCTGTTCAGATACACATTGCAATTCAAAACTTTTGATTACTTTACAATTTCATTACATTGAATCCACTTTGTAAGAAATGGGAGGTTACAACCCAAACTGCCCAATCAGGAGGAAGCTTAGAGAGGAGAGAAGGAAGCCGATAAAGTGTGAAGAGCACCGAATGCTCCTTGAAGAAATTAGAAGACTGAATATTCTGGTGGATGAGCAGGGGCTCAAACTAAACCAGCAGTCCAACGACCTGAATGAAGCAAGGGTGGAGTTGCGTAGACAGAAATCCCTGAAAGAAATGTACATCAACAGGGAGAAAGAAACCAAGAAGGAGCTAGAGAGAGTGCGGAAATACGCCGATGCAGAGATCCTCAGCACTGCAAAAATTGAAGCTCAAGTCCACAATACCACCAGGCATAAGAAGAAGAAAGACCTGCACAAAGACTATAAGGAGCTGCAGGTGGCCCATATAATCAACACTGAAAGGTTTTCACGTGAGCTTCAGGTGGAGAAGGAGAAAAACAAGGCTCTCCAAGAAGATATGGAGAAGTTGATGGCTTTAAACCAGGAGCTCAGCACCAAATATCACAATGATGTTATCACAGTGATGCAGGATGCTGAAAGTCTTAAGCAAGAGCTTGAAAAGACAAACAAGTCCCATACAGAGAGGGTGGCTCAAGATATGGAGCTCATCAACAACCTGAGAGCTCAACGAGATGCCCTCAGTGAAAAAATGGCTGAAGAGATCACAGCTCTTCAAAAATATTTCTGTGAGAAGGAGATCTATTTTTGAGAGGAACTGCAGGAGACTGAATTGGAGCTCAAAAAGCAGGTCTCCATCAACATTAAGCTCTCCACTGAGATCGAGGAAAGAAATGACTATGGGCCTCCGCAAAGGAAAATAGCCAAACGACAAGAATCATGCAAGCAGGAGGCACCCATCCCTCATGCCTTCCCTGATCCCACACCCATAGAGAGGGCTGAGGTTTCTGAGGAAAACCAACCAGAGACAACAAATAAGACATTATTCTGCAGTCAGGAGGCATCCATCCCTCATGATTTCCATGACCCCATAGAGGGGGCTCAAATCCCTAGAGAACCACGATCAGAGACAATGAATCAGACATCAGTGTACAGTCAGGAGGCACGTTATTTAGAGGCTGCGTTTCGGTGCCCCAGTCACTCCCACTGTATGGATATGCGCTGATCTGATTATCTCCCGAACGACTGCAAATTACACAAAAGTTATGTGGGTGAGTAAACAATCGTATTTTATGCCAGAAAGAAGGTCCAGGTAGTAAAAAACAGTAGTTCCCCTTTAAACCTGTCTTCATCGGTGGGTTTTCCCCGGGCGCTGCGGTTTGCTCCCACAAATCTTGAAGACAGGTTAAAACAACAATAAATAAATAAAAAATAAAAATCAGACCAATGAAAATATATGTAGTTACTTGACCACTATTTGATTAGAATAGAATGGACTTTATTGCCATTTGCAAAAGTACAAGAATGCACAGGTACATTGGAATGCTTGTGCAAGGTTCGATGAGTCAGTCTTTTTTTATAAAACACAAGAAAATAAAAGGTAGACATTTTAAATAGCAAGGCAACAGTTTAACTGCCAAAAATGTTGCATCCATTAATATATCAGTGTGAATTAAAACAACTGTGTTAATAGAAGGATATAAAATAATAAGTTAAATTCATAGTTATGGGCTATGATGGGTAATCACCAAAGTTCAGGTGAATTGTTCATTCCAGTATTTTTACTAGTCTTTGTCACCTAAACACTGTTATGGTCCATGAGGCCTAATGTTAAGTTATCACTCCACAGTGGCACAGTGGCGTGGTGGTTAGCACTGTTGCATGTCACATCTTCAAACAGATCTTTGAAGATGTGACATGAAAGACCAAAATCAAAATGTGTCATACATTGCAGGGTTAATAAAACATAGTTCACTTAATATTTAAGCAGCAAACTCTATTTTATTTAATACAAAGGTAAAACTGGACTTCTTGGAGCTTTCTTGAAGTCATTTCATCCTCATCCAAGTGATTTATTCAGCTCTTATTTGAAACATCTGTGGGTGGTGCCCACCTGAAACTGACATAACTAATGTCTGTTATTGACCCAATACTCACCTGCTGTTAGAGGATGTTGTTCAGATTAACTGAGAAGCCACATGGACAAGTGGTGAAACATCTTCACCAAAACTCCAACTCCAGCCTTGTCTAATCCAGGAATCAACATCTACATCTATTTGCATAAATTCAAGCGGTTGAACAAAAATATATAAAATATATGAAATAAAAATTTCAAATATTATTTTGATCACAGACAGCTGTTTCTAGTGGCTCAGATGTGTTTGGACAAATTGAGTTAATCTCAAATAAAATCAATCAATCAGACTTATTTGTATAGCACTTTTTATATAAACAAAATGTGGCACAAAATGGTTTATACATTTTTAATTTAAATAGATTTTAGTGGACGACTGAATCAAATAATAGACACCGACATGAATACTGTTAACTCAAGCTCCTTTAATGTCTGGAAAAATGCATTTAATTGCATTTCAAATCATTTCAACAGTAGAAAAAGAAAGACAATATCCCTGGCCAAAACTGAACAGACTTAAAAGTTAAAGTGCCATTTTAAGTACTTTAAGTACTTTTTCAGAACAGTACTGACTTTAAATGGTTAAAAAAAAAAAAAAGTTTGGACTGCTGACATGTCTTGTCCGTACCGGGACTGCTAGCGCTAACAGGTACTGTAGGGTTGAAGTGCTTCGGTGGTATGCAACCTTTTTTTTTTGCACAAAAAAGAGCCGAGCTCTGACGTGTGCATCAGTATAATCGGTGTACCAGGAAATCGTGCACTGACAAAAGTTCTGTGATGTTTGGAATGCAAACTGCGATTAGAGACAAGAGTCAATTAAAGCTGCCAGCAGCGTTGAACAGGCCCTCGTACCCCACGCCCGTCAGGGACCGGCAAGGACGGGGTTACTGCAGTTCTCAGGGGATACACTGGAGTAACAATGCACTGTGGCACGATGCACAGACTGTGCAATTCAATATTTTTCAGAGCAAATCATCTGTGACAGCTGTAAGTCTTGGCTGTTTTGAATGTATTCTCTCTGTGGCATCAAAGTATGTTAAAACAGCTTCACCAACTATTACAGGTTAACCAGCACACATACTGACAGAAAGCCACCAGAGAGAAATGCTATGGCTTCATCTGCTGGACAAAGCAGCACACTGCTTGAAATGATGATGGAATTAGTAAGACAGTGAATCATTTCACTTTCACAACCAGAACAGGCGCAAATTTTAACGAAAACTCACAAGTTTCGCAGTAAGTCATCATGATGAGCATAAGTCTGTCCTGATAAAATTTGAAGAGAATCCAATCACCCTGACAGTAACAGCAGGTCACACTACAAACACAATACAAAATCAGACATTTCCTGTTCATAATAGGTGGCGCTACAATAATTGTATGAATATTGACATATGGATGTGTGCAGTTAGGGACCATTAACAATACTGTAAAGTTTGATGCAGTTTGGACTGAATTACAGCACGTTTAATGCAACTTCCTGTTTCATGGCGCGTCATGAAACTTTGAGGGGCCAGAACACCCACGCCACTTCAATGTCAGTTTCCTTCGCCTTTCTTTCAACAACTTATTTCCAAATTTTGAAGTCAATCTGGTAAAGCGTCAAGCCTGAGGGCAACCAAGACACAACCAAAGTTTTGTCCAACTTTCACTGTTTTATCAAAATAACAGACTTCCTGTTGGGTTTAGAATATGGGTCCAATTGACTTTTTTGTGCGTGCTGGGATGTGACATATATGTGACATATTTCCAGATTTTTAGACGCAACGGGCTTCAGGGGGTGGTCCGAAGATGGCGCTACAGAGCCATTTTGCCACACCCGTGCTCAAGGCCCTTATACATTAAAGTTTTCGGGCGAACAAAGGCGTCTGCAAATTTTCAGGACTTTTCGTGCATGTTTAGACACGAATAAAGCAGAGGAAAGACGCGGAAAGTACGAAAACAATAGGGTCCTTGCAACTCCCGTTGCATGGCCCCGTTAGGCCCCTGCTACTTCGTTGCTCGGGCCCTAATTAATAACCTCACTCGGCACCAAGTGGTCGGGGTGTGAATTGCAATCTGTCAAAATGACAGATGGCCTTCAGATTTTCCCGTCAGTTTAAAAAAAAAAAAAACGGTCAATGACGGAAAATATTCAGTTAACACGACCCCTGATCCCCATACACTTAATAATTTATTTGGTTGCCTCTGCTTTCTGTCACATCATCAAGAAACACTACTGACCCAGTGCTTCTGGAAGCCCTGCATGTTCATGCCATCACGTTGCTTTCACCAAGGAACAGGTGTCATACTTGATGTCAGTGTTATTCTAACTATTCTGAAACTGGCGCATTGTGTTGTGTCCACTTTCAGACAGTCTATAGGGGAAACTTTGAAACCGCCTAATGTGTTGTGGTGTTGTGTAAGAAATAGAGAATTGAAAGTCAACAGGGATCCAGTGAATTGTCGGATCTTGTTTTTTCTTTAGTTTTCAAATCTATTTTGGCAGTGGTCTTGGTAGTGTGTTTTTCTGTTGTCCATCCCTCCCATTCTGATGAAGAAAAATATCTTTATAATGACTTGAGAGAATCAAAGTTGTGACAAATGTTCACTTTGACTCAAAAAGTTTAACTCGGTATAATTTCTAATCAGTGCTTTGACCTCACAAAACACAACTTAACTTAATCATACATCATCTTAATGATGTAAACCAGTGCTATTCAATTAATTGGGAATTGGGGCCAGCTCATGAAACTGAGGCAAACTCGGGGGCCAGAGAATAAACGTAATCACAGTAACAAATAAAGAAATTACAACAACATACCGAAGGAGTCAGTGTATTCTATTTTGCAAATGCAGAACAGCATATGCACAAAGGGCTGCCATCTCCCTGAAAATTAAGTAAGGGACACCTCATTGGCAGGGCCAGCCAACCCGATTGCCTTCATCCTTCCCGGCGTGGTGATTATTTTATTTTTTTTTAGCTTTTTTTGTGTGTGTGAAACTATTTTTGAAACTATAAATGTCTTCACCTGCATTACTAAATGTGGCCTGAGCAGCGAATCCTTGTCACTAGAGGGCAACCTTGCCTTTAGCCTGTCGTAATTTCATCAGACGAAGAAGAAGCGCCGCTTGTGCCTGCACTTCCTGTTTATTTTATGGAATGTGAAACTGAAGTTGTGACGACTGGAGGTGGAGACGCAGCTAACAGGTAGTAGCAATGTAAGCTCCGGCTCCCTCAGTCCTGTCCGGAGGGAAATGGACGAGATAAGGTGAGGCAGTTCCACATGTATTTATTACACTTTATATCTCTAATCTCGATAACGGTTTGGTTTCGTCGTTAGAATATGTCCTGAGAAAAGTGTTCAGAAATCTGGTTGTTGATGTTGTTCATCTTATTAGCACGTTAAAACGAGTCGCACCCATTCATACAATGGCTTCATCAGTTTAAGAGGTTAACGTGTTGTTTTATTTAAGTAAAGTATGTAAGGAGGACTTAAAGCTGACACAGGCTACTTTATCTGCCATAGAATTAGCCAGTCCCTAATTTATCAACTCCTCAGTGTGGGAATAATGGGAAAGTCCAGTGTTTGGGATTATCCATCACTTTCGGTATCTATGTAGAAAATTACTCGAATGTTATAAAATACATTTGAGCTGCTTTAAATGGTGGAAATAACAATAATAAAAATAACTATAATATATATATATATATATATATATATAAAAATTTTGAAAATTAATTATTTGCATTTTGTTAACAATGTAGTCTACTCTAATAGGTTTGGAGGAGTGTCATGTGTCTTTCTCATACTCTGGTTTTAGTCCCCCCCCCCCCCCCCCCCCACACACACACACACAGTATATTCTCCCACTTTGGCTTTTTTTATTTTGTTGCTTGTGAGCTGTACAATGCTTGCAATTTCTCAACTTGCTCTGCTTTAATCTTATGTTACACTGGATTAAATGAGCCATGTTTTGCTAACTAATGGTTAATTACACTCTTTGAGTAATGATTATGAAGTCATCAACATTAAATTGGACATATTATTAATGTAGTTTGGTTTAGTATTCTATCTGTATGTGCGTATCAGAGCTACAAACGACCTAAAATGAATATTAGAGTCACATTAAAAAAGGCCTGACCAGTGTATAATAATAATTTCTGTTTTTCAGTCCTTTGTTGGGCCGCCAGCCGCAGCAGGGCCCGGACCCTCTGTCTCCAAACTTGAGGCCGAGACACCAGAATCTGATCCCAACGCCATGTGGACCGGTGAGAGGCTCTGCTCTTTATCTCAAAGATATAATTCTGCAGCTGTGTGACTTTAAAAAAATAAAACTGAAGATTGAAATTTCAGCCTGTCTGTGTTGCACGTCTGTGTTTGTGTTAACTTTCAGTGTTGATTGTGACGTCGGTCTAACCTGCCTAGACATGTAGACTGGGGTTGAACACATTTTTTTAATCCTCTCTATCTCTCTCTATCTTGCAGGTAAAGCCCTGGTCGGAGCTGTCGTGCATGCTGAAGCTCTATTTCTGCTTCACCATAGCGTCTCTGCTGGCCCTGCTTGGCCTCACTTTGTACAGCATCTGCAAGCAGCACATGGACACAGATGTGTATGATGAAGACAACTTCACTGTCTCTCTAATCCAGATGGTTGGATTAGGTGCGTATCATCGCTGAATCCTCAGCAAGAGGCCTTTTACTGGCAGTGTCTTGAGGAAATGGACTTTGTTTAACAGTCAGCCACTGAGAGCCAAAAGCAGAAGTTTTCCTGGTGTAATCATGTGATGAAAACTGGAAGAGTTACAAGCAGTGGCTGACCAACCTTTAGTCTGTGTACGCTTCAAGAAATGATCCTGTGTGTGTTACTGGTGACTCATTGCCACCCCCAGATACTTCTCTTATTTTTCTGCACAGGCTTTTTTATAAAGCTGTGTTGTCGTGAAGGGAGCATTCTAGTTTTACTCAACCTGCCGCATTTCCCAGAAATACATGACATGAGGTGTGGCTCCACTCTGCCGTAGAGATTCTGGGAAAGGAGGATCTCAGAGTAGTATCATTCTGTTCAGCTGTAGTTTTATTATATTTATTAAAGGAGTTCATATCTGAACAGTCATTAAAAAGTAGGAACAAAAAAAGTCGTCCCCACACTAGAAGAGAAGTGGCATGTCTTTATTTGCAGCTGACATATTATTATTCAGTTAGGTCCATTGACCAAAACATATTCATGTTACAGTAATATAATGAATAAGAAGTGCAGCTTTTATTTGAGGGTATTGACATCACAGGAAACCTGTTGGACTACTTTTTAATATGTAGCTTTAATATGTGGCTCTCACTTTTCCTCCTTTTATGGACACTAGATTCAAATGAAGTGGCTGTGGCTCAGTAGGTAGAGCCTGTTGTCCTTGAGCAAAACACTGAACCCAGAGTTTCTCCTGGTGCTTGGCTCTAATGTTTGAATGTTAGCGTGTGTGTGTATGAGTGTGTAGCTCTGTCATTGTGAATATAAATTCCTATGAGTGCTAATAGGTAGAAAAGTGAGATATAAATACAAGATCATTTACCAGAAGCTGTTTCATGGACAGATATGGGATATTTCTTTATAATGTTTTCGTTAGTTGAGCAGGTAAAAAGTCTGATTCACCTATGATGATTGGGCAGCGCAGACAGACAATGACTGAAAATGTTTTTTGAAGGTAAAGAGGTGGAATATTTGACGAACAAGTCAGTCATCTGACTTTAACCTGATCGAGCTGCGTTTCACTTGCTTAAGACAAAACTAAAGACAGAAAGACCCACAAACAAACTAACAACTGAAGACAGCTGCAGTGAAGGTCGGAATAAACGCCACCAGTCACTGTCTGCCAAGTATTCTGGATAAAGTATTGGACTTGGAACTCTGCTGCATTGATGAGCCCTCACTTTTCACAGCGTTTCATAGCTGTTTAAACGTGCACGCTTCAAGAAATGGTCCTGTAAACTGTAATTAACTCTGTGGAGATATTTAAATCAACAAATCTGAAAAATAACTGATTCAAGGGAGAGAAGATGTTGTTTCTAAGCCATTCTTTGTACTTATTCGTAAGTCAAGAAAGGCTTAGTGTTTTTATCCACTTTTTGATGTGCCTTTGCCATGTTACCAAATGTTACCACAGATAATCCTTTAATTTATCCCACAGTGGATAAAAAGTGCATATTTTTCATCACATGGATCTGTATTGGTTTGAAATTTGCCATAATCAGCTGCTTACTGGGCACCTAACATGTCTTGATTTTAATATATGTGATATAGTGATGACTTGTGCTGTATGTGATCTCTCATTGATCTTGTCCCCTGCAGTGTTTTGCATCTACTACATCAGCCGTGGCGTGCTGCAGGAGAACCGTCAGGAGCTGGTGGTGTTTGTTCTCAGCGTGTTTGTGGTCATGGTTCGATCGGTGGTCAACTTCTCCGTTCAGGGGTCGAAGGCCAAGCGGGAGCTGCTGGTGGGTCACTCTGAGACAATGCATTGTGTTACAAGTTGTTCTTGTCTGAGTGCACTGGTTGACGTAATTATGATAAAGAAACGTATGTAAAGGCTGTTTTGGAAGTGCTGACCCTGGAGCTTACAGACAGACTTTCATGGCATTGTGTCCTTGTCTTTGACTCATTTATCGATTTTGTTTATGGATTTGCCAAACAAACAAGAATCTGAGAGAACAAACATGTTGAAAATAAGACCAAAAAATGTTGTGCAGAATCAGCTCAGTCTTCTAATTTTAAGAATTGGTTTCCTTCTAATGGTAAATTTAAATCAACTAATAGACATGAATCAAAATCTATAATAATAACCATTGGTTTTAATGTTGTTTTCTTATTCATAATCTGTAACCAGTCTCACTATGACTGTCATATTTAAAGTCCCAGACTCTGCTCAGTGTAACAACCATGCAGACTGTGATAGTTGGACAGCTGGAGCCTTTTTTTGTTTAATGGACTGTAAATATAAACGCCTTGTTACACCTCCATCAACATACAGTAGTTAGCCTGAGAGGCTAAACCCAGGGCTAAATGAATAATGGTTACTAACTACGGCTGGTGAACCTCAGTCACTGTGAGTGCACATAATGATCACATGAGCTTCTCAACATTTTCTTCCACAAAGAGCTTTCCTCAGGACACTCTGAGGACATTTATTTTTAGAGTAAATCTAATTGAACTTCTAACTAAATTAAGCCCTTAAACTTGACTAGAGGTCTGTACAGAACAAGATTGGGCGTTCCACAAACATTATGTATGTTTTTTTTAATCGTAACCCAGTGCTGATATACAAGACAAACAAAAAACGTCCACAGTTGAAGAGGAAACTTACATTCTGCTGAGACTTTTTGAAGTGGCATCAGTCAGAAACTAATTAACTGTAGTCATGGTCCTACCACTGGATGTCACTGTTGTCACACCTGTCAGTCCTGAACAGACAGTTGTGTGTGCTTGGAGTTGAGATTAAAGCTACATGTTAATCTGGATATCATAGCTGCCATTGACATTTTAGGCTCATTTGTAAATGTGATCAAGTGGATTTATCAGAAAGAGAAAACAGCAGTGTTAGTGGCAGCAGTGTTTTTTCTAGTTAAAGAATGTAACCATCAATGAGTTTCAGTGTTCACCTAGCTCCTTCATTGCTATGGCATGCAGACTCATGTAGTTATTGATGTCACCCCTGAATGTTGCCAGAGAGCTGCAGGAAACACTGCATGGTTGACAATATTCTGTCAATCACTTCGGTGCAGACTGAAATGCCTGGATAGTGAATTCTGGATAGGTTTTCATTTTGGACAGGCATTCAAGCTCCATAGATGTTGATTCTTAGTTAGATGGGTTATTGTATGACCTTTCCTTCAGTGACTTAAACATGTCATATACCCAGTAAATATCTCAACATCTAACAGGTTGAAACTTTTAAAGAGACCTTTAGATGGTTGTTAGTGAGATGTCCTGACAGCTGTGAATCCACTGACTCCCTGCTGTAATAACTTTACAACTTTTCTAGTTGAAATGTCATCGTTTCCTGTTTGTCCAGTAATAACGATAAATAATATCAGTATCAAATGTTTTTCTATTTTAGCAAATGTGTGTGAAATCGGTGAATATTTTACCTTCAAGGCTGAATCCAGGCCAACGGGGGCCTTTTTGAGTGTAGTTCCATGTTTTCCCTGTGTCTGCGTGGGTTCTCTCCAGGTACTCCAGCTTCCTCCCACCGTCCAAAGACATGCTGGTTAGGTTCATTGGTGATTCTAAATTGTCCAGTGTTTACCCGCCTCTCGCCCAATGACAGCTGGAATAGGCTCCGGCCCCCCTGCGACCCTTCACAGGACAAGCAGTTACAGAAGATGAATGAATGAATGAATTTTACCTGCATAACCTCAACATGTTAGCATGTTGACAGCAGCTTTTAGCTTTATGTGATGGTTTGGTTTCTTGAAGTGTGGCTGTATGAGGTTGTGTATTACATTCCAGTATTACAGTAGATGGTGGACGACAGTAGCCCAGTTTGGAGAAGCAGGCCTCAGAAGGTAATACTCTTGACTATGGATAACAGTGTTTCCCACAGATTTGAAAGCAATGTGTGGTGGTCGGCCGGCGGGGGGGGGGGTTTGGAGGTGGAGGTTTGGCCCGGGGGGGGGGGGGGGGGGGGGGGGGGGGGGGGTGGATTCCTAAAGGGATTTCCTAATTCCTAAAGGTTAATAATAAAAAAAAACTGTTAATAATTGGTTACACAGAACTTTATTACATTAATTTTAACACCCTATATATACACCGTATTTTCCGGACTATAAGGCGCACCTGAATATAAGCCGCACCAGCTAAATTTTGGGGAAAATACAGATTGTTCCATATATAAACCGCACCCGACTATAAACCGCACCCACACAATAAATCTTTCAATCAATCTTTCAATCAATCGATCGATCAAACTTTCACATCTTTGACATTACAAACAGCATTCGTGCAGTGCACAAATAATACAACGGCGCGCTTCCTGCAGTCATAGTACCGTAGTAGTGCAGTCAGGGGTGTAGATCCGATGTCAGGATTGGGGGGGACACAAAAGTGATTTTTGTTTTTTGTTGGTATGCAACTCATACCATGGCACCACACCAATGATTTCTTTTTAGATGTGAATCTAAAATGTGAAGAATGTGAAGTCTGAAAATATATTTGTTCAATTTTGAATAATTTTTATTGGGGGGGACAATTCATGTTTTTCACAGATTGGGGGGGACATGTCCCCCCCCATCCCCCCCGGGATCTGCACCCATGAGTGCAGTATAACAAAAAACAAAGGTTACAACGCTTGACGAGGCAATAACGTTAAATGGCTAAATTTAATTTGTTTGTAAAAGTGCTTGCCTGTAACACGGCAGCAAAAGTGCAGAAACCGGCTGCTCAACAAAATAACCAGCATCTTTTTCGAAAACAGCCAACACAGCAGTAAAGGTGCAGTAACACGGCCGTTTACTGTATCAAAATAACCAGCCTACTATACCAGAAAAGTCAGCCAGATCGATCACCTTTAACTTAAAAGCAGCTCTCGTACTGCATTTGGACTCACTTGGTTTGTTTTGTTCTAGTTACCTGGCGCCAACTGTCTGTCTCGCTCTTGCGCTTCCATGATAGTGCGCCCCTGGTGACCGTTAGCTGTAAAAATCCATATGTCCGTTGTATAAACCGCAGGTTCCAAATCAAGTGACAAAAGTAGCGGCTTATAGTCCGGAAATTACGGTGTATGTGTGTGAGAGAGACGCGTGAGTGACAGAGAGACGAAGAGAGAGCAGGGAAAGGAAATGCAGCTGAACGAATACGCTGCGTGTTTTAAATAGCGTAAAAAAAGAATAACGGTGTGTTAAATCTTTTTTTTTTTTTTTTTTTTTTTTTGGGTCTGTGTTGAATCTGTGGCGGTCGGAGTTGAATCTGTGGCGCACCGCCACAGATTCGTCTATGTGTGGGAAACACTGGATAAATACCTCATACAGCCTCACTTTAGAGAGAGTGAACTATTCCTTTAAAGCACTATTGTGCCTCACACTGGCTGCAGAGTCAAAGTCAAACCAGATAATAGACAGTGGTTGAGTTCATCACAGATACATTTACCTAGTGTAGATGAATGTTGTGTCACTTATTTATTTCATTTTCAGTTTGACTGCAGCCTGAAGTCTGATCTGTTTGTGTTGCAGGCTCGATTCGTGTGCACCATGTGTCTGGGCATCGTGCATGTCATTTGCACCATACTGCTCATCCGGAGGCCCAACATGATGGCGTTCCGTGTGGGTGGGGCCCTGGAGAGCCTGCAAGAGCAGTATTTCCTGCTCAATTTGTGTTTCTCCATGGTGACCTTTGACCTGCAGGCTCAGGTAAGCCTGCTTTTCTCCTTCCAGGCAGACACCTGTCATTGGACTCTGTAAATCAGTAAGTCACTGTCTCACTGACTTGACTGCTAGTTCATAGCTGTGTCTTCCAACCACAACTTGTTCAGAGAGCATGTCGTGGCCTGCCACACGTGATTTCATTAGTTGTAAACACTGAGAGAGTGAAGCAGTCATGGCGATGAGCGCAGCAGCAGGTTTTTCTGGTTGTGTTGAATGTCACGTTCCACACCAGGGGGACAACTCTTGTGGTTTTGGCTTCTGTCCAGGTCTGTTGATGCTTCTGTGTGTCTCCTCTGCAGCACGTCCTCCTCCTTTTCCTTTAAAAATGACTCTGTGTGCTTTGAGAAGAAAATAAGACACAGGCTAACTGGCTTCACTGATGTTGTTTCTGTTAACTCTTCAGTTGTGTCTGTGCATCATGATCACAACGTCGGACTCGGCCATGTCTACTGTCAACAGTATCATCCTGGGTGTTGGAGTGGTCTGGGCCTGCCTCACCTCTGCTGTAGGCGCTGCTGCGGTGAGGCTTTTTATTCAACGTCCGGTCACAGCAAAAGATTATAAACCGACGAGTGAGAAAAAATGTTAAACTGCATGGTGGTGAATTCAAAAGCAGTGAGAAGTTATATGCTTTTGTTGTTTTGCAGGTTTTAAAGGAATCTAAAGTCTTGGTTTGGATCTTCACAGCGCAGAACCTTCCTCAACTAGCCTTCTTTGTGTACCTGATGTACAGGGTAGGCTGACATTTATTTAAATTCAAATGATGATGATAGGAGTTACTTTCACAAAGTCTTTCCTCGAAACTCAGACAGTTCAGTTTATTTCTTTAAAATATGTCAAAACATGGACAGTATGTAAAAGCTGGACACAGCACCCAGATCTAAAGGAAAAGCCAAGTGCAATGCCTCTGATGGCCACTAGCTGCTGGCTCCAACAAATCTCTGGATGCAATAAACTTTTGTCACCAATTAGTAATTTATTTTTTTTGCACAAGTCATTGTGATGTCATTAAATGCTTTTTCTGATCACTGAGCTTATGTTCCTTTTGAAAATTATAATACTTACTACTTCTACTTCTACTAATACTAATTAAAATAATAAGTAGCTATTAGGCATCAGACAGAGGACTGCTTAAGCCATGTGCCTGGTTTGATTGACACGTCTGGTCTAGATTGAGAAGCCGTCCTCGTGCTCTCAGTTCGATCTACTCCTCGCTCCTCCCCAGCTCCTCCCTGTCGTCCAAATATACAGATTGATACACATTGTAAGACTGAGCATTTGCAGGAGCAGGGTGTTGGATTTATTGTGTAATGAACCTACTTGTGTTGCTCACTGATGCATTTTTCCATGTGTTTGGAGAACAAAGGAGGTTTGTAGCATAGATGGATATGGGATGATACATAATGCTTGTTGGTAGAATTAGATCATTGTTTGCTTTAGCCTTTTATTGGCAATTTGTTGAAAAATTGAAAAAACATGGAAGATCACCAGCGTTTTTTCAGTTTCTTAAATAAAATGACTTCCTACAATCTGAAAGATTCAGGGTGTGACTGAGTGTAACCCATCATAAAAATAATAGCATAATCAGAATTAGGTGCTTAGTAGAGTGTATTTTTATGGTAAAGTGATGTCAGTGTTGTACAGAACATGAACTATAATAATACTAAGTTACTTCTCATCAGTAAAATGAGTACTCAAAGTAAAATACAAAAACCGTATTACAGCCTGAATCCCAGGATGTTAATTTACTACATATCTGAAGAGCTGCTTAAAGAAACCCTAGCTCTCTGAACAGCACTGATCTGCAGCTCTCTGAAATGGGTTTGACACATTTTCTGTTTGGATTTGCTGTACATTCAAATATGGATTTCTGCAGGGGACAAAAAAAACCAAAACATGCTTTGCTTTGATTTCAGGTGGTGGAGAAATGGTTCCACGACAACTCGTACACACTGGAGGCAGCTGCTGTGACCGGAGCTTTGATTTCACTGCTGATCAAAGCAGTTTTATTCTGGGGCCTCTTCAAATTGGTGCACAGCTTTGGACAAGGCCTGAGAGAGAGAAGTGAGTGTTACCTGGCTTTCACTTCTTTTACTCTGAGCAGAAGACACAACAAACACTTAGCAGAGTCTGTTCAGCACTTTCTAAATATGCTGAACCCTATCCCTAACCGACCTTGATTGCGTTTATGTTGGCTACAAATCATCAGAAAACCAAAACGCCGTTGTTAACCTGACATGTGTCTTCCACAGTGTTTGCATCCGGCAGGCAATAAAACATGGGATGGTTGTGGACCGAGGTCGCAGCACTAAGAAGATCACGTTTGCATTCATCATTACCTCTGCCATTAATTTAGCCTCATGTGTTTACTGTATGGATTTTAATTTGGCTTCATCAGCGTGCCTATTTACAAATCTTGAGCCCCATTTACACCTGATATCTGAAGCGTTAACACCTGTTACTAGAATGACTTTTCCAGATTGTGCCTACAGTTTGTTGTCAGTGCAGTATGTCAGGTTGTCCCAGGTAGCCTTGCTGCTGTGTGGCCTCTATGGTTCTCCAGTACTGAGCAAACATTGACTTTTTTTCCTCTCTTCAGTATGTGGTCAGACCACATTTACACCTGGCCGATATCCATTCACAGTGGGAGCCTGACCGACCGCACATGTCGTCCGACTGGTCTGACTGCATAACTATGTGCTCTGCAGGCATTAACACGCGTTTCCTCTTTTCTGGATAATTTATCTGGATACCAGTTTTAAATGGGTGCACACAAATGCATCAAATGCCTTTTAAGACTTCTTCATAAGGGTTTTAATTTAAAGTTTACTCTAATATGCGATGTAACATCTAAATCTAGTGGTGTTAGTAGATTTTTGTGGAGAATATCCTTCATTTAAAAAGGAGTCATTTAATCTGCATGGTCTTGACTTTGACATTGGCAACACTGGATTATTTTTTATTTACCCATTTTCTTTTACTTAACTTTCTGCTGCACCTTAATGCACTCCAGTGTAATGTTTTTTTATTCAATGTTCTTAATAAAATAATAAAACCAGGGTCGCAGTTTCATTTATTGATCAATAGAAAGAGTGAAAAGAAGTTATTTAGATGTAATCCCAGATGTTATAATGACGGCCTTCTCTGAGCACATACTCACAGAACCAAGGTTACATCCAGGTCTGTTTTTCCTCAGTAGCTTCCACCACATACTTTCCAGAAAACATGAAGTGAAGGGCGAGTTGCAGGTGAGAAGATCAAACAGGAGACAATCGTTCTGGTTAAACCTTCTTGATTTATTAAAGTGTTTTGAAAGCGTTTCAGAATTCATATTAGAAACATTAACAAACTTAGTAATACAAAAGTTACATGTTCTCAGAGTAATGAAAGTGAAAAGCACTTTAAGACGCGACACTGCTTCATAGAAGAGAGGTCACAGTCTGGGCTTTTAGTATAACTGGGGGTTTACTGGGTTTCAACAGTTCAGACCAACATTTGACACAAACCTGCTAACATCTTTTCCTAAAACGTTAAGACTGTCCTGGAATGCACTTTGAATTAAGCTTGAAGTACGTCACTGTAATTTTGTCCAATTACTCCTGTTAAAAAGTTGAGCTTGACAATCAGAACTGCTGAGCAACAAAAACAATTAACAACTGTTGAACTTATTAATGTAAAAAAAGTACCAAATAGATTTATTTTCATTCATAATCCACTGTAAACCAGTTAATAAACATGTGGACTTTACGAAATTAATCTCATTCAATAATTCCATTTATATACAAACTCAAGAGTTAAAGGAATGATTGCCTTTCAGAGCTCTGTTGGTTTGTTGAGACAGGTGACACCACTGTTCATCATCTCACCTTCACAATCTGCTGAGCCGATTCACCATGTACATGTAACATCTGGACGCTACGTCCTAACAGACATGTAATATAGGCCACCTTAAATGTTCCACAAAAGCTGCACAGTGGCAGACCTGTAGCAAACTGATAAGAACTCCACAAACAAACACAGAGCATTAAACCACCCACAGACATTGGTCTATAAAATATACATATGTATATATATATATATATATATATAAAAATTCAGCTATGGCTTAAAGGACATATTAAAACCAGACGTTAAAAAGATGCTGAAGACACCTGAACTATGATGTCTGCCTGGAACGAATACCACCTCCTAGCACTTACTCCACTGCTGAACAGATGTTGTACATATTCCAATAGCTTAGGAGAAACAGTTGACATGGTTACAATGGAAATGCACAAAACCCAGTTATGTGCAACTGAGTGGTTAAAAAAAATGACAGACGCGATGTAAACCTTGAAAAATAACTCTGTACAATAATGATACCAGTGTTTAAGGCACAGTCTGTACAGCTGGGTCACTGCTGCAGAGTACATGCACCGTTTACCTGCTCCTCCCCTGGATGCACTGATAAACTGAGTGAAACTACATTTTTCCTTCATTGATGGCCTTACTGTACTTCAGTTTTTCCTGATTATTTTAACAAGTTTGGGAGTTTAATTTGACTTATTTTGCTTTTCCAAAAAAGTGCAACTTTGGGTTCACCTCAACTGCAAGAACTAGCTAAAAGTCATAGATGTGTCTCTGCCATCTCTCTTAAAGTGCTGAACAGACCAGATAACACCCATCAAGAGGTCTGCAGTTACTGCCATCCACAACTGACCTGTGTGCATCTTGGTCCAAAATCAATCCAGGTGTTTCATTTCCTTCTGGTTAATGGGCTAAAAACCTTCTCAACAAACTGCATTTTGAATTCAAAACAACAGTTATTACAGCATACAGATCTTGGACCAATAGTGGGGCCAAACTCCATTCAAAAATAAATCCACCATTTTAATGACCTTACACATGACAGAAAACGTGACATTTTCAGGAATTTTAACGACTCTTAAATTAATTCTGCAAACTCCTAACATGCAAACTTAGAGAACCAATGTCACGCTCGTAACAAATCTGAGTAGCATGAGTGGAACATGCTTAAAGTCCATATTTGTTTGCAGTGGGTTGACCCAGAGTTGCGTAAAAAATAAAATAAATAAAAGGTTTACAGTTAACCCTAAATGATTACAATTCATCAGCTATGTCAGCAGATTTTTTAATGCCTGTTTTTCTTTTTTATGTCATATTAGATTTTTTCTTATTGTCAAAGACACCAGTGTCCACACCTTTCAGACAATCACAGGCTGTCAACAGCTAACTGCTAGCAAGCTAACTAGCTAGTGTTGGCTAAACAACCACATACAATAGGAGCTTCTATGAAAATATACCACTGTCATACTTTACTCAATATGTCCATTATTATTCATTACAAATATATTTTACTTTAGTTTTATTTTATTATTATTATTTATTTTATAACCTTGATGATGATGTAACAGATTGCCCCTTATTCCTCATATTTATTCCACTTTAATACAACACAGAAGAAAGTCAAAAGCAGCAAAAGTGCTGCTTGGACTGACACTTGCTGTTTTCTGTGGTATTATTTTTAAACACATGAAGGACAACTTTACTGACAGACTTTTTGAATGGAGTTCGGTAAGATCTTCTATCCATAAAAGCCAAAATGGCATAGAGCACAGTCAAGCTGAAAACAAGACTTTGGAGCCCAGGAGACCTTTGAGCAGACCTTGACAAGCGAGCCAGCGGCCTCAGAACTCTTCGTCTTCTGAGCTGAGGTAGTTCTGCTTCTTCCTCACGTTCCAGTGTAAACACTGGGCCAGGCTCTCAAACCAGTCGTTGACCGGGTCCCGGAAGCAGATAGAGGGAACGGGGAAGCAGGAAGTGGTGATGTTGATACTGGAACAGGGAGTGGAAACAAAAGGGATGAATACAGAATGAGGAAAGGAAAGTTCCAGTATTGGCAATAAGAAAGAAAAAAGAGGTGGTGTTGACATCGGATGCAGAAAGACTTCCTTCTGAAGAAACAATGGGCTTTTATTGAAGAATACCGGCAACTGATTTCAAGAACCAGGAAGGTGATTATATCCCTATTTACTAAGAACTAGTTTTACCTGCAGAGTTCTTGCTATTTATAGTAATTACAGAGGCTGTCTGTGATTTTAATCCGGAGCAAATCAGCCACGTCTGTAACTCGGATAATAAAAAAATGACACCACCACAAAATACCAACTACATCTACCAACACAGACGTGCTGTGATCCAACTAATCCAATATGATTAATATCAAAACCATCAGAAGAATTAAAATTGCAAAGTATGATGAGACTGATGACGTGCGTGGCAGCATACTGTAATGACCTGGTTTAGTGATGTGTTCATCACATGGATAAAGGTGGAGCTGATTTAAATACTGGCAGGTAGTTCATAGATTCTCCCTCACATCACATTAGGTTTTATTTTAAAAATATATTATCGGAAAATCACTATCATAAACGTGTAGCGGTCTAAAAGGTATATTACCTCTGACATGTAGTGGAGGGGAAGTGAAAAGCAGCAAGAAGACAGTTAGGGATAATGTCAGAACATTTGAAGAAAGCACAGAGTTTACATGCTGGAAAGACGTCATATGATGTCCCCAGGTATTACTAATCCTGTGTGAATAGTGCTTATGTCTGGATGAGTTACATAAAGAAGGAGAATGGATCTGTCTCAGAGGACACTCCTGGCTTCAAGCCCATTAAGCACGTAGACAAGATTACGCAACAAAGCCTGTAAGTGTTGAGGCAGCTACTGAGGAGACTCCATCATCCTTCAGTCTGGAGGCTTTGTTTTGCTTCATTTCCTCTATTTGGCTGTTATTATCAGTGTGTTTGTGTGGCTGAAGCATGGTGACAAGCTTGGTATGTAGACTGACCTGTCTCCGTGGCAGATCTCTTGTCTCTTTCTTCCATCGAACGACACCCAGGCCGTGTTTCTGGCGTCACGAGACAGCATTATCTGAGAAACAACAGAGGGCGAATGTAGAGCAGTCACACTCGCATGTCTTCACACTGCATGCGCTTTACACTTCATAGACAGGATAAAGTTGTTTCTTTAAAATGACATATCCTCCTTTCTCATTAACGCAAACTTGGACTGAATGCATCACACTTGTATTAGTCAAATGAACCAAAGAAGATAACATGCTGAAGGCTTGGCAGCACATTGAGTTCCAAGGCCAGGCCATACCACACTACTCCCTCAAATAGCCACAGTGAATACCTTGAGCTCCACCCCAGCAGGAACCACGATGGGTCTGAAGGAGAGCGAGTGTGGACAGATGGGGGTGATCATGATGGCTGGGACGTTGGGATGGATCATAGAAGCTCCTGCTGCCACTGCATACGCTGTGCTGCCTGTAGGTGTAGATACGATCACACCTGAGGGAACAGAGATGCGTGTTAAGAGTGACCCAGACTCAAAGGCTCCATAACCTTTATGGAGGAGAATCTGTGTACTCCTTAAACATTTTGCTGCAGATTTCCATAGTAGTTTGAAAGGAGTGTGTCCTCTCCAACACAAACAACAGTGTCTAGAAAATTCTGTACAAAGTGCACTGCTGCCTGGGAGGCGAAGGCCAGTCAGAGTTAGAGACTAAACTTTGCCCTATCCACAGACCTCTTTGTTTGGGCTGTCAAAATGTTTTACTCAGAGTGTGTTAAGAGAATTCCTGGGAGCCTGATCAACATACAGTGCAGCACTGATCTAATTCAAATGTCAGTGTTGCGTCTCTAGGCTTGTTGGAAGACTAGCATGTTCATGTATTCATGATTTCTGCCCACTCACCATCTCCCTGCACTGTTGTAATGAGGTGCCCATCTAGGAAGAGGTCGACATTAGAAAGATAAGACGAGGGTCCTCTGTCTACCACCACCTCATTCAGCACCTGTGCACACACACACACACACACACACACACACACACACACACACACACACACACACACACACACAGAGGGAAAAACAAGTTCAAAAGTTAACATTCCCACCTTTCAGTTTGCCACAAACTCCATTACGTCAATACGGACATGTCATCACCAACAGAGTCAGACTCTGCTGTGGGATTTGTGTCTGTAAAAATTCTTGTCAAACATCATTAGCCTCGTACCTGCATGTCACCGCTGACAGTGTGTGTTCTTTAGAAACGGGTGCACTGCAGCTGAGTCATGATGATGAAAACACATGGGTGAGCCCTTCAGGCCTGTTTACAGTGCCAAGTGGAGCTGCACCCTGTGGCTAAATGATTAAAAGTCTTTGGACACCCAAAGCCAAATGTAAATCACTCAGTATCCAATGATAAGCAATCTCTAAATGTAAGTATTACAGAGATTTAAATCCTGCAGACACAGTGTGAATATTAATGTTGGGTTCTGTAATACAGGTTTAAGGAGGAGAGATTACCTGATACTGCATGGTTTTGCGGCTAGTTTCAATGTCCCCGTTGGTCAGGATGATTCCCTTTTCGTCCACTCTGGCTTTCTTTTCCCAGTTCTCTTTAAGCACCCGGACTTTCAAGCGACTACGCAGGACGATGGCAGCATTACCTTAAATACAACACATATATTGCTAAATGGAAACAAAACCAGGAATATTGCAGATACACCGAGCCTGATTGTCAGGTTAGAGGACATTCTCTACCTTCAATTATTTGGGTGACCTGAGACTGGTAGGTGTCAAATTTGAAAGGAGTCAGAAAGCCCAGGGAACCCAGGTGGAAGGCCATAACTGGTGGAACGCTCTCCTACAAATGAATGAAAAAAGGAGGAGAACCTAATGTTACAGCAGTGAATGGAAGAACTCAAGACAGAAACATGACAGTGGGAACATCCGGCTGAATACCTGAAAGAGCGAAGATGCATACAGCAAAGTTCCATCTCCGCCGAGACAGATGATAAAGTCTACACGATTGGAGATGTCATCAAGATCTGAGGAATATACAGAGAAGGAAACATTTACATCTCTTACACAAAATATTTTTCCTTTTTTAAAATAATTTTTTACATTTACTGTGCCATGTAATTGTAACCGTTTCCATACCTTCTCTGAAAGTGCAGAATTTCTTAGTAATGACCCCAAAGTTTTCATCGCCTGAAATAGCTGGGTCATCCAGAACTTTATTTTCCACGTAAACAATCAGGTTTTTCACCTACAATGACACAAAGGAAGATGTAACAGCAGCCATAAATCATTTTTTAAATCAATACTTAACATATCCAACAAGTGCTCATAATTGCTGAGGCTAACTAATCTCTGGTATTAGCCAATTATTTGAAAAGTCAACACCATTCTTTGTAAATGATCATACCAGAGAAAAGATGACTATAAGCAATAGTTTTCAAGCAGTTTTTCATCTTATAGGAACATTTTACCACATAACTAATGTTCAAGCTGATCGCTCACCATCTTCCCTCCGACAAACACTGTTAAACGGTGAGTGCCATCAGTTCTGGCGTCATACCTCGGTGAGGAATATGCAGAGCTCTTTGAAAGGCTGAAGCAGACTGGCATCTCGGATCTTCTTGATGACAAGGACACTTTTTGGAGGCTTGTTCCACGTCAGTCTCTGGCTGGCGGGGTCCTGAATGTGCCTGCACATACAAACACAACGTTTAAATCAGGAAGAACTCATGAGCTTGTGGTTACGACATGGTGAGTTAAGGATGCAACATGCTTGGCGTTTAAGTAGAACATGGACAACTGTTTGGAAAGCTAACAAGCGAGTAACTTAATGTAAGAAATGTAGAGGCATAACATAAAGAAGAAGGTGGAATTTCTTCCGCAGGCATATAAAATCAGGAAGAAAACTGTATATGACTGAAATACCGTATATTAACATAAGATTCACCTCATTCATGCAGACTTTTTTCATGAAAACTGAAAACACAACCCCATTTGAGGGCAGCACTAGTGAGAGAATCTAGATTAAAATCTTACATCAGGCAGGACCTGGAACTTGATCCTCAGATCTGATGTAAGATTCGTTAACGATTCCTCCTGGTCATCCTAACCGCGACTGCTTGGTACCTCTCCAATTAGAGGCATCAGCTTAAGATCTAGCTCTGTTGCCAAATACCTCGGACTGCCATGTGCCACCTGCAGGTCCTTCACCTCATCTCAATGCCTGCCGGTGAGCGGCGGCGTATTAAAGCGTGAACAAAAGATTAAACTGTGAAACCGGTAATGTAAAAATGAGACGGTGGTGCTCAGCTCATGAGAGAAGATGTTATAAAATGGACTAATGGGCAGCATGAAAATATGAACGTCCCACAGACTGATTCAGACCATAGAAGAAGGGTACAAGTTAAAACTGGAAACTTCCAGTGCCTGTTTAATAATACCGGAGTCTGTTGACTGTACTTAGCTATGGCTCTCATTAGTTACAGCTCTGTCATACATATTAGAAAAATACTTAGATACAGCAGGCTGACTGTAGTCCTTATGAAAGAATTTATTCTTGGAGATATTGTGCAAGAATTTATGATTTTAATAGTCTTAGTAAACAAGTAACCTTCATACCTCACTGTATTGGCTAACTGTCAGCATTTAACCATTAATAACTGCGTGTTTCACAGTAGTAGAGCAAATGTGATGAACACGTTAGTCTAGATGAGAAGAAACCTCTATGTTAAAATGTCCAACTTTACAGCACAAATAGAAGGTTTGGGTATAGGAGTGAATTCTGATATAAATCCGATTTAAATTTTTATTAATACTCAGTTAGTTATGCATAATTTCAGATTCCGTTACATGTCGCTAGTTGTCTGCTACTTAGGTGTAACTCGTCCGCCACAGTTCCACCTCTTTGCCCCTTTTTGGGTTACTTGGCTGTAAGGTGGCACTGCCGAGGTGGAGCTGCCACACTGAGCTTCAAACTCGCTCTTCAAGAAACCCAGTGGGTGACGTCACGGAGGGTTTGACTATCTTCATATCCAGTCAGTCGTTAATCATTTCAATCAATCAATCAATCCTATAAAACCTTCTAATGTACCACATCCACACATTTCATTAGTCCCTCTACTAAATCTTATTAACAGTTAACCAGGACAACTAGAGTATGTAACACCAGTATATAAGCTGTACCTTCAGGCAGAGTTACACCAACACTGTCTTGACATTTGTCCTGTGTTAAATAACTTCAAGAGTCAGAGTCATGCTTGAACTTTTATGCCTGTCACACGTGGAGAATGCATTTCAGCCTCCAAATCAACTGAGACTGGATGAGCAGATTCAGCTTAGATTTTCCTTGTTCTTTCAAAACAACCTTTTCTGTTTCCTGGTATCAGAAAAGATAAACGCACGATCGCCTCTGTGTATTTGCAAGTTTATTTAAGTGTAATATATTTACCAGACCAAACTGTAAGTACAATTCTTAAACCAAGTATTTGTGACAGTGAAGACAAACCAAGTGCTATGTGAATACTTACCAGTCTAGTTTCTAGTTTCGTGCAGATTCAGGATTTTAACATTTTCTCTAATCCAGTCACATCCTGGTTCAAGCTTGTCAGAACTGCTACCATGACACCTACGTTTCCTGACTTGTTTCCTATTGTTTGATTTTGTTTGTCATGTTATCATTTACAGATTTAATTCTAAACAGTAATGTGTATTTTAAGGACTGCTACTGGAAATTAGCTTCAGCTACATACGCATGTTCAGTGCATTGGACACTGCTTCTGCAACTCTAAGTTTCTCAGTATTTTCCCCTTCCAAATAAACGACTACATAATAATAATTTGAGTGAGTTAAGCGCTGACTCTTAAACAGTGTCTCTAGTAATAGATTTTTAACAATAAACAATAGTAATAGATTGCAGCAGTGTGTCATATGATCCTGTCTCTACTACCACCTCAGTAAATACGAAAATGATCAAACACATTTTACTTAATCAAAGGGAAGTAATCGCACCGACAGTCTACGCGATTACTTTGACATTGCAACAACACTACTTCATCCTGCTCTTCCTATTCTTCTGAATTGACTATTGACATGAGACAAAACATCTCCCCTCAAAACATGAAATAACACCTGCAGAGCGTTCCATGATACTGAGCGAGTTTGGGACCAGTAAATCAAAAACATAGCACACACATAACATCCTTTTCTTCCAACAAATAACATAAGAAAACAGCATCATTGTGACATGACAAGTTCCTGTTTCTTTAAACAAAAAAGCCACAACAGCATAATGCAATCAAACTCAGAATGCCACAAACTAATGCTTAAAAACTGCCACAGTTTATCTGCAGAGGCATTAATGGCTGGTGTGCTTAAATGTAGTTAACACTTCCAATAAAGGCACATCATGGATTTACTGTAGGTACAGTGAAAACATCTGCAACTGAATCTGTCCAGACCTGGTTTCATATGCAATTAAAGGAAACAAAGCACAACTTCATTAGCATTTGAAACAGAGACAAGCTGTGATCTATTCATGAACGGTTTCTCCTCTGACCACCTCAAAGCTTCCCCACCCTGACCTTTCCCATTCATTTGGCAACCTTGCTCTGTCCCAACAGCAGGGCCATGCTGCTATACAACCAGCCTGTGATAACATGCAAACACTGCCACTTTCAAAGCCTTGATGTGATACAACTAAACTCTATTACTACATCAGCCTCCAAAACCCACATCACTCCAACCTTGCACACTCAAGGCCATTATATTTTGGTTATCAGTCTTTTAATTAAAACAACAATAACAACAACAACAAAAAAACTATCAGAAAATTGAAAATTCCATCTTTTGCTCTGTCTAATGTAAAAAGCTCAGCTCTGATGTTGCATTAGTTTGTTATTAGCTCACAACCTCTGAACATCTGGTTGGCAGTAATCCAGTAATCCAGTGTGCCAGTTAATATTTCACCTATAAAACAAGTTCACTCTGTTGAAAAACAGACAGAGAATATGCAACAAAGTCCTCTCACCATTTCCAGACTCGGTTCTCGTGGTTCCCAGGGTTGTCCTGCAGTACGCACTGGTTAAACTTCATGGCTGTACACATGTAACGAGGATGATGCTTCAGGCTGCTTCAGCTGGAGAATGGAGCTGTGTCCAGGTGGCCCGCTCTGACAAAACTCATTCTGCCTAACAACTTCCTCTAAAGCTACACATTGCGGAGCAGCTTCAGCAACTGAACCAGTTCACTTCTTGCGGTCAAGCTGTGAGTCAGCCACCGGCTGTCTGAAAGGCTGAGAGTCTCTACATGCGCCGTGGCCGAGCCCTGGATCGGCTAACAAGCCCTCGAGCCGTGGCTATATTTGTCCCAGTGAGGACTTAACACTAAACCTTCCTGCTGCATTCTGCTGCTGAATTAAAGCTCCCACTCATCTTAAGGTTGACTTCTTCTCAGCCCCCGCCTACTCTGCTGCACTGAACACGCCCATTTGAGGGAAGGCCTTTCCTTTAACAGGTGTGCTTTTCCTCAAACCAGTATAATCGCTATGACACACATTTTACACCACTCAGTTATGTACAGTAATGAATCAAGTAAGACAGACAGTAAATATTAAATAATAATTAAAGAAACAACAGAATATATAAACAGGATTTTAGGGAAATACCACACAACACAACTAAGCTTCTGATCAGAAAAAGTGATATAATCACGCAATTATTTCTGAGAACAAGCCTATTTATAATCTTTATCTATAGATCAAAACACATGTGCAGTAGCAGATGTACTAGATTATCCATGGCATAATGAATATAACATGCTTAATCGGTCATGAAAATGAAAAGTCCCTAAACACTGTATCCTAAACATCAATTTACATTTAAGCCTGAAATGGCTTTGTTAAAACACTTTTTCAAAAGCAGCCTGCATCTGCATAAACTGAAATAAAAGCTTCATTCATGGTACAGAAGATAAAACATTGTGGGGCTTGACTAGTTTCACAGTGAACAGGCACAAAAAGGCAACACCAGCTTTTCTGTGTGTACATTCAGTTGTACACCAAAACACATTACAACATGTGATGCTGGTTTACATGTCTGGCTTTAAAACGACTCCATGACACACTGCTGTTATCCATGTGAGGGCGTGTTCAGGGTGTCGGGGACCAGTGTGACAAGGAGGTGGACATTCTCTCTGCAGTCAAAAGGCAAAAATCTTCCTGGACAAGTATCACCACCACACCCTTCCACTGAAAACAACTTGGGGAGAGTGTTTCCAGTTTGGAGGGAGTAAACTTTACCTACTTTACTCGTCTCTTTGGTGCCAAATCACCTTTCATACTGCCTCAAGTGCAAATGCACAAAGTCAACTGCCTGCAGAGACTGCACACAATATGTGCAAATATACTTGAAAGCAGGTCTTTCTAAAATTACCACAGGCTAACTTAGTTAAGAATAAAAAAAGGCTGGTTTTACTATTTTTAACCTGTCTAGCTGCATTAAGGAGGCTAATCCACAAGAAGTACTAGGTGACAAGAGGTCAACAGTTCCGCCAGGCTCTGACTGGAAAGACTGTTTCATAATTCCAACTGAATTTGTGTTATCTTTAACACAATCACATAAAATAGTTACTAAATCATTAACAACCTACCGTCATAGAGTGTTCAGCCTTATCTGATACCGTGTCAGAGTGGTGCCGACATGATTGTCTATGTAGTAAGTAGCGTTAGCATATTGGATTTTCTATTTAAACTAGACCTCCAGTGTTGTGAGGTCAATAGTGCTGCAAACAGAGGCTACCACTCCTTACAGAGATTAAAATGTAAGGAGCTTCATGAAGTGGATGTTTATTTCAGAGCTATTGATTACTGTAGATGTAAATGAAAGTCAATATTTTGATTAATAACTTTTCAAGCACAAATTCCCAAAGCTAATCCCAGCATGCTTTCCTTTCATTTGTCTGATGTGATGGATGGAGGTCTGACAAAAGCTAGTAAATGGACTGTGAGTTAGGATTACCATGTCAAACTACTATTCAAATAGTCAAGACTTGACATTCATCCTTAAAAAGAAGAGATAAGTAGACTTTTGGAAACTATGATTGGCATGTATTGTTATAAACCAACCCACTTATATTTTCCATGCGTATTTTATTTTGTTTCTTAATGAAAAACCTGATCTTTTTTCTTCCTTTACATTGTACCAAACACAATGACACAATTTGTGTTTGTGTGAGCATTGCGTGCCAATAAATCTGGTTCTTACGTCAGAATGATTCATTAAGAAAACAGCTAAATTAAAATCACAGGTTTTAGTTGCTTTGTTGAAACTCAACACTACAACAACACAGGTGAAGAAAACACCTCCCACACTCATCTAAATACAACAAAAAAGTGGGTTGAAATGAATGCACTCTTTACTAAACGTGTTCAAGTACGGTGACACTTGTATGGTCATCTCAGTGTTCTGTACAAATGGTCTCTCTCTGCCTCCAGGTCGAGGGAAGGGCAGGTTTTGGAAAGTTTTCTCTCCTGAAGACAAAAAACAGACTCCAACATATCTTTGGGGCACACACACGCACCGAGTTATTACATAACAGCAACATAAGGTCTCCCTGTGAAGAAACTGAGGTTAAAATTCCCTCACATACATTACCTGCTTACAGGCTGTAATTTTAAACACTCAAAAAAAAAAAATATATAAATAAATAAATCAGACCTTTGCTACACACAACTCCCCTTCTTGCTAGCTTGTGTCCAGGACTAGGATCGAACCGAAAAACTATAACATACATTTTTTCCACAAAAATCCTCTTGCTTTAAACAAAACGTAACATTTGAAATGCTGGTCTGGGTTGTTAAACACATGTTTGTATATGAGCTTTAATTAAATATGCATATGAATAAATATGGACAATGCATTTCCATTTCCTTGCAATGATGCTATTTTCCCGGGAACAAAGGCGGCACCACCTTGTGAGTTTGAAGCCAGAGTCTGGAGCCATGCGGATCGTTATTGATGACCCTCCCACACTTCCACCAGGCTCACTTGCGTTATCGCTCTGCTCTACCTTCACCAGTTACAAAGAAACGTTGGATTATACACTGTACTCATTTACTTTTTCCAACTCGCACAGCCCTACGGACCACTTCGCGGAGCAGTTGGCATGGCAACCTGTAATCATCATGATGTCACATCCTGTTTCTATAGTGTCAAATAAATAACTAACTAAGCAAAACTTCTCAGGAAAATTTACACTTGTGTATGCGTCAGTATTATATTAACTACATAAAATGACAGAAAACATCCATGGAAAAAAATGTATTTGACATGTAATTTAGTGTTGTAGTTTGGCCCAAGTCCCATCCACTAACATGGAGGGGGTGGAGCTTATGACCTGTACTGCAGCCAGACACCAGGGGGAGCTCTTTTGAGGAGCTGTTCCGTCGTCTATCTTTATACAGTCTATGTTTCAAACTACAGTTTCTTCACCCAGTCATTTTTTTAACACCTACTGGAATGTGTCTCTTCTAATACGTGTTTATTTTAAACAATTTTGTACGGTGACCTTGAGTGTCGTGAAAGGCGCCTATAAATGAAAAATAAAATGTATTAAAACAGTTTCTAGTATGGTTGGTTTTACATGCCAGTTTAGTTTCCCAAATGTGTGCTTGTTTTTTATTTAACTGATAAGCACTTTCCAGCACATTAAATCCAACATGGATCGGTATGGATCTGACAGATGTGTTTTACAGATGCAAAAACTGACAGCAGATGCAGTGATGTGATGTGCAAGTACGCTTGAACACAACTGCATTACTAGCATTTGGTCGATGCATAATTAATACTCTATAAACACCATTTAAACACACATAACCCACTATTTGGAAACACACCAGCTCTGTCATGCTGAATTCAAGAAAACGTCAGTACAGCAACACAGACTGATGTGTTACTCAAACTATAAAGCACACATTTGCTTTCACTATTTCACATTAAAGCAAGCATAAAAACAAGAATTGACATTTATCGCAATCCAGTGCATTTTTTTTTCAGGGTTGGAAATTACATAAGAGGAAATTGAACCATAAAGTCAACAGGTTCTCATAAACCGCCCGTTTAGGAGAAGTCCAACATAAAGATTTGCATTCACTAGTTTCATAGTGCAGTGAATAATGGCTTTTCACCCCATTTACTTTTGTAGACTAAAGTACAGTGAAGTTTTCACCTTCTAAAATAGGAATGTTTCTTGAGCTCACCTTAAAAACTAATTTTACGACTGCATCTCAATACAGTAAAGGAAAATGTATACATATTTTTGAGATGCGGAGAAGTTGAAATTGGTTTTGTTTTAGTGTGTTAGATGCTGATGCTGTGAAAACGAAGTAAGACATTATACTGCTGATTTTATTCCCAATATTGAGTCCATAACCTAAATTAGTGACCAAAATGAAAGCCTTCACACTGTTTCATAATTATTAAACTGATTTATCTGTGCTTGAGAAAAACTTAGATAATAAGTTCTTGGGTGGCAGAACAAAACTCATATTTCTCACTCACGCATATTCAACTGTTTCGTTAATCTGACGCTGAATTCAGGCATGCTCTGTTGCGTGCTGAGGATATTGCAGAAATGTTTCTCAGAGTGACAAACTTGTTGCAGTTTACTTCCACATGCGTCCATATTCATACAAGACATGAGGTGAAGACTTTGAAGACAGAACATTATAATGTTACTGTGAAGCTGAACTTTGACCTTTTGGATATAAAATCTTGTCAGTTTATCATTGTATCCTGTTAGATGTTTTTTTTTTTTTTTTTGTTAATTTCACAGCCAATGAATTCTTCAGTTATGGAAAAAAACATGTTTTACGGGGTCAGTGACCTTTGAGCTTTGACCATCAAAGTCTAACCACTTCATCTTTGAGTCCAAGAGAACCTGCTATTGAGCCCACTGCAACAAGATCTAAAACCAACAACAACCAGTGGCTTTTTGGTGACGCACAGACTAAACACTAAAGTCACACTATTTAAATTTGCACTCTGACTCATTATTCTAATAAGAAACTAAAAAGCACCCAATATTATGTGAAAAAAAGAAAAAAAAAAAGAAAGCCTTACATTACTGCGTGCGGGTTCTGGAGCATGCATGCCTTTGGGCCGAATGTGGTCACAGGACTTGGTCCATGAAGAGACTGAGTCCTCCTGAAAGATAGAATAGAAACATTCAGGTTTAAACAAAGGACGCTGCAGGCAATGTATGAAAATGAAGAGAGGATACTATTTTTAAGCTTAGTAAAAAGTAAAATTTACACTTTGTTTGAGTTGTGATAAATAAACTAACCACTTTGCCTCTCCTGCTGCATTTAAAGTGTCACACTTTACATATTTACACTATGACATTGAAATACTGGCTCACGCGCATCTTTGTCTCAACAAGTCCTAAATTATTAAATGCATCTTCATGTAAAATTCCCCATCAAATAAATTCCATTTTTCATTTCTCCATTTTCAAGAAAAAAGGGAAGTCCTTTAGTGGAGACATTTAGACTTGATCATATCAGAGGTGATGTCAGAATGAGGGCTATTTTGTGGTCAGCCAGCTATGACAAACCACTACTCTGCCCAGAGTATTATATAAAATTAGAGAGGCCTAAATGCTGTCTGTGACCTTTGATGCTGTACTGTAGGTCGGTTATTTCACAATCCTTGGAAAATCTAATAATGAATTGTGAAACATTTGAAAAACAAACACTTTAATCTATCGTTGCTACACTACATATACCATATCAGTAAAGGTGACAAGAAGTCATTAACATTAAAACATCGGATTTTTTTTTTTTTTATCAGTTCAGCTGCTTTCTGAACAGTGGAAAACTCTTACAACATGTTAGTCTTTTTAAATAAAAAAAAAATGTGTCCAAGGTGAAAGGTCAATTAGACTCAGCTTTGATAGAGCAAAAGCAGCGTACAAGCTGCTGCACATCACTCAGCCAACAAATCCTATCTGGAATTTATTACCATCTACTGATCCTTAAAGCATTAATCATTAATCATTATGCATTAATCACGGCAAAGAATATGTACTACACCCTGATCCTTCATCTCGGTAGATATTTTATTGTATATGTTGTCCAGTGCAGACTGGTACTTTAGCGGTGGTTATGCTCTTGGATCATTGGTAAGTAGAGAGATGTACCACTGTCATATGGCAGACAGGCGCAATTATTTCAGTTTGTCTCTTTCTCTCTCCCCCCAGTTTGTTTTGTAGATGTTGATTGTCCGATTGGTGTCCACCTGTGAAGTCTGGTAGCGCAACTAATTGGTTGATTCCACACCAGACTGACCAACCACTGCCCAAGGCCCTTATGAAAAGGGGCCCAGCTGGAGGATCCGCTCTCTGCTGCTTACACTGTTCTCCTGCCTGTGTGCTCTGTTAATGTTAATAGAAACAGTGGAAGGTGCAGACTGTAGGAGAGTTTGGGCTACCCTCCATACGTAGACAACTGTTCCCTTCAGGGGTCACCACACCGAATCATCTGCTTCCATCTCGCTCTATCCTCTGTATCCTCTTCTCTCACCCCATCTATCTTCATGCTCTCCTTTTACTACATCCCTAAACCCCCTCTTTGGTCTCATAACCTAGGACTACTGATTTGTGCCATGATGACAGTTAGGCCACTTGTTTGTTTTCCATTTCAGAAATTCATTAGCCAGGCCTTGTTTTGTTATATTGCTTTCACTTATTTGGCACAACCGCATGATCCACAGTGTATGTGGAAAGCCTTCTCAGTCACATTTTGATGTCAAAATAAACTGGTTTATGTTTTACTTCTATCCTGACTCTCAGCTTCCTTGGTTATCATGTGTTTGTCTCTAAATTCCTCTAGTTCCACCTACGGACATAACACAAGTGGCGGCCTGTCCGGGAGAAAGAGAGAAACACAGAAATGTATTGCCCCTGCCTGGCAGGTAACACCTACCTTTGTCAAACGAGCGCTGTTGCTTTGTATAAAATCAAACTCACGGGAGGAATTTTTCCTCGACTGCGACACAGTTGAAATCCCAGTGTGATTCCATACAGAGGAATCCCTCATTAACATTTCTCAGGATTTAGTTTAGGTTTGAGGAAGGGAATAAAAACCACTCCAGGAATGTGCACATACTGGATAAGGCACACCTCTAAGTCATTTTCCTGTTCTTAATTCCTACTGTTCTCAATCTCAGTTTCTCTCTGCTTTGAGAGTTAAGTTACTCAACTTGTTTGTGTAACAGGAAGTGCAATAGCAACTATAACCATGGAAGTAGCTCTGGTCGGTGAACAAACAACCAGGAAGGTCAACAACAAGTCGATTTGCTCACTGCTTTGGCATTTGTCAGAAACTGGAGTCCACTGGAATTTTTAGACAACACTTGTGACAACTTCATTGCAAATATAGCTTTGACATGTGTCGTTAAGGTTGTTTTGAGACAAAAATGTGAACGCCGCTTTAAGATTTTCGCACAAACGGAAGACCAATGAATAATAGGGGAACTCTCATGAAGCATTTCACAACAGATGTAATGGAAAGATAAGACAAAGACTAATACAGTCACTTGATTTCTCATTTCAAATGTGGGAGGAAGAAAATTGGAGAGAAGCAAAAAACTGTCTGGAACTGGAATGATGTTTCAATGCAACATTAGATCTTCATTCAGTTCTTCTTTTTGTAGCTCCTCCTGTTTAGAAATGCTTTGTCATTACACCAGTGACACACCTATACCACCTATATTATGTTACTAAAATGCCAACTATAAGTTAATTTGTACAAAATAATTAAAACAGAATTCAAAGAATTCCTCCATTATCACTAACACACAAAGCTTATTTAGCCATGTTAAACTGTGATCAGCTTCTTTTAACTTCTAGATGTATCTCACTTTAAACCCAACTCTAAAAATGTTCAGCTCAGGATGACAACTTGTCCCTTTCCCAAACTGTCCTTTCAACACAAAGTAGCTTCAGAGAATCCCCTTCCTTTTCAAGTTTTTGCTCACCTAAAATCATCATACTTTCACACTTTCCAGTAAAATGTCACTGAACTGAGAAGTATCGCTGCCTATTTACGGTAAACTCAATAGTGATCCGTTTGTGGAAGTAGACTACAACATCTTGGACTATTGTGCTCTTTTCAGCAGCACGTCCTCATCTCACTATCTACGACATACACACTGGGCCTTAAATATTCTATTTTAAAGAAATATTTTCTGTGACGGTTGCAGCAATTGTTCCCACATATTTCACAAATGTTGGAGGTGATGTAACACAGATTATGTCACAAGGCTGTTTCAGAAACATTTCGAGAGTAACTTCTTAAATGCCACACAACAGCAACTAGTCAGGGGATTATATGCCAATGACACCATATTGTTGTGGCAACGCGCTCTATTAAAAGATGCCATTAAATCAACAGGATCATGCACACCCGTTTTTCCATTCTGGTTCAACAGTTATTTACAATGCAATGAATAATGATGAATCAACAGCTGTTCTTGAAACAGTGGTTAATAGCCAAATGCAAACGCAGCAAATAAGGTATTTAGCTTTAAGGTCAGTCTAAACAAAACTAGTAAATAAATGTCCGTAAGACGTTGACGAGTTAAAACAATACAATTATTTTGTCTTTTAGCTTCAAACATAATTATGTATTCACTTTTAAAAATCCCAAAGGGGCACCCCTTTAGCTCACCTGTTTGAGCGGGCACCCCATAAATTGATGCGTTGGCCCTTGTGTTGTGGCACAGGTTCACTGCCATTGTGCCCATTACTTCCTGTCTCAACACTGAGGAAAATCGCTTAGAATTTAAACAAATAACTTTTCATTCCCATTCTCACCATTAATGGATTGTTAGAGCACCATTCACTGGTGAAAAAACAGGAATGAAATCAATTCTTCTTTACAGGTGAGTATCTGTCATGTGAGTTTCAGGTGTGCACCACCCACAGATGACACTAATAAAAACTCTGAACTCTCGACCAGTCATTTAAAACTGAAAAGGCGACTTGGATGGGTGGTGAAATGTCTCCAAGGATCCCCAAAGTCCAGTTACCTTTCTTTTGTTTTGGTCTTTTGGGAGTTTGTGGAGAAAGAAACGCATGTACCTGTACTCAGAGCTGCTGGCTGAGGAGGTGCTCAGGCTGCGGGTCTTCCTGGTGCGTCGAGGCAGGCCGCGGCCAGAGACCTCCCCTCCATCACAGGTGGAGCAGCAGTACGGGGCAGCTTCCACTCGCACCTCCTGTCCACCGTCCATCTCAGACAGCCAGGCTGCAAGCAAACTGACAGGGCACAACAAACATTCATGCAGCTGGAGTCAAATATTAACATAAAAATTAGAAACCTAAGTTCACAGAAACATCCTGATCCAGTCCCCTAACTGTAAGGGAAAACGGTGCTCCAAAGGCCAGTGCAAAAAGAAACAAAAAAACCCCACAATTCAACTGATGCTTTATGACCATAAATCCCTAAGAGAATATAAATGTGCATATTATAATCTTATAAATACACATGAGTCAGTCTACAGTTCAGTTAACGTAAAACCCACTGTGTTTCTGTAAATGTTAAACTTTTAGTAACAATTAACTCCGTATTAAATGACAAAAAAAAAATTGAAACAGTTTCAAAGTCTATATCAGTTTTATAAAGTTTGTAAAACGTGTATCAGTCTGAGAAACCTTACAGTTAATTTGGTGTTAAGTCAATTAGCATTTTTATTTCAGTCACGTGAGGTTGTCATTAGTTAGCCAGTTTGATAAATATAACTATAACCTAGCTGATACAATCTCGTAATTACGCTACGTTTAAATGAAGCTACCAACATCGTTGCCATTTCATATAGCTCATTTCATATAGCTCATTTTATAAATTAGCAGATTACTAAAAGTGTAACATCACCGTCATTCCCTGACACTCATTACCGCTAAGTGGATGAATTGTGACGGATACAGATGGTAGAATGTTCCGGCTGAGCAAAACAAGCTACCGTTAAGCTATTTAGCATGCTAAGCTAGTAGTGAGTCCGGTTCAGCACAAAGAGCAATAACATCCGCGTCCAACACTACCTTTCACCCAGAGCGTTACGGGAGACGCGGTAAATACGGAGCAGCAGCAGACTGCCGTGGAATCAGGCTCTCTCCATTATTTCGTGAGATTAAGATGTTAGGTTACACCATCTTACTTTATCATACCATCACTTCCGGGTACTCACCGACCAATCACAGGCGGCCTCCTCAGCGACGTCATGTTGGACGACTCCAGCCGACTCCAGCAAACAGCAGTGAGTTTATATTAGATTGCATCACAGCCATGCACTACTAAGTAATTACACGGCTGCTGCAATTAACTGATTATTCACCATATAAATCGTCTTACAGCCATCATGTTAGCAGTTCTACTTTTCTCCCATATTAAAAAAAAACTATGGATTATTACACATAACTGTTTGTTTATAATCTGTAAAGCATATTATTATCACAGACATGCACTGTAAAGTCCTATAGGGTTAATAATGAAAGTGTAGTAGGAGCAGTTAGCCTTATAATATAGTGTCAAATGCTATGCATCAATCAGTGTTTCACTCAGGATCATCTTGCTGGAGGTTCATTTCAATTTGTGCACAAGTGATGTTTAATTACTGCAGATCCACTTGAGGAACATTGATTTCCTCTCAAATTGTCAAACAAACTAGTTTGTGTGAAATATCTTCAAGATTACTTAAATGTTAAAGTTAAATAGATGTAATATTTGTTAAAGAAATATATATATTTATTCTTTAAAATAAATACAATCTAATATGGATTGAGACGGCTTTCTTGCATTTCATACCTTTGTCCAGCAGATGGCGTTAAATCCCAATGAGTTTTTCCCAAGCATACGCAGCTTAGTATAGTGAAACAATAACCCAGCCTCAGATGGCGCAGACTCCAGCAGGTGTGGAAGGATCTCTGGTCTGAGTCTAGTATGGCCTGTCATGGAGGATGTTGGAAATCAAATAAACAAGCTACTAGCGAAGATGATGTCTTTGTGAAAGGTATCTAATACCTGTTAGCTAAGACACGTGTGGATGTGTTCCAGGTGAAGTTTTCAATCCCCAAAATAACTAAACATAGCAACAGCACTATAAATCAACCCTTTATCAGCATTTACAGCCAGTACAGAGTGCAAAGAGAAATTTATGAACGACTGTACAGAGGAGTCAGGCTGATTCAACAGTGGATAAGAAATTGTTTATTTGACTTGAACATAATTACAAGGAAACCAAACAGTCTGCAACATTCTAGCTTCAGTGGGAATCGCTCTAAGTGAATCACACTCAACACAGTAGGTCATCTCAAACTGCTTTTTATTACATCTTAAATAACAGTACATTTTAATATAGTTTCTATCTTGCATCCAGCTTTCGGTTGTACACTGACTGACTTTAAAATTAAATACAAAAGGTGAAAAGGGAACAGTGGGGGTGCAGAGCTCTACAGTTATTTGATGGAGAAAGAGAGAAAAGGAAAGGGAATTTAATTAATTTTTTAATATTTTTTTATTTTATTTTTTTTGCCAACTCCAGGCCTAACGCACAATTACAGCACATTTTTTTTTTTGTACAGAATGTCGCAGAGAAAAAACAGAATGGAAAAAATGTCACTACTGCTAAAGAAAGAGCGTCTCTGTTTACAAGGAGAAGGGAACAACAGAAAATTCTGCCATTCAGATGCTGCAAGTTTTTTTTTTTCATTTTTTATTAAAGGACAGAAAAAAACCTGTTATAAAATGTTTTTCTTTGTAAATGGAATTTGTTTGCTACAGAAGGAATGAAAATTTATTTGTTCCATTTGAGATTGTGTATGTTCAGGTGAATGAATGTACGTATGCATGTGTGTACAATTTAAACATTTACGTTACTTCTTAATTTGTGGAATCCCTCCCAAGTATGGACCAAGTAACCGTTTATGTTGCAGGGTTTGCTTCTCAAGTGCATAGCTTTGACATTTTAGTTGAATCATGTATGCACGGAGTAGCCAAAAAAAAAAAAAAAAGAAAGGAAAAAAAAAAAAGAAAAAGAAAAATATAAATACCATCGTATTGATATATTCAACAGGTTATTTTCTTAAAGAAAAACATCAAAAGGACTTAATTCCATATGCACCTTTTAAGCAATTCTACAGCATGCGATTCTAAGAGATAACCCACCCATGGCAGACAACCAAAATCTTTTTTTTTTTCGTTTTTAACTTAAAAAGTTTCAATATCATTATTTTCAAACATTGATTTATACAACATGTCATTCACAGAGTAGTAACTGCATTTCCAAGCACGGAATGGGCACCTCTGTTAGAAGAGAAACGTCCGGATTGCAACCGGGCTAAAGTGGAGGTACTCCCTACCCGACCAAATCACATCACCGGTCCCAACCACGGGCAACAGAAACCAGAGAAAACAAAACTAAAGGAAAGGAGAAAACAAATGAATACAAAAGGGGGTGGGCTGGATTATGATCCGATGGGTTAATCTTCATTTATTTATTCTACACTGTTGCCAGACAAAAAGGTGTAAGAATGGTTAAAATGATGTTTTTTTTTGTTTTTTGTTTGTTTTTTTGTTTTTCGTTTTAAAAACGAGCATTCATTATCATAAACAGCATGTGCTTGGTTAGTTAACTTTTTTCTTTAGACATTATTCTATATATGCAAAGTTTAATTTTTGTGCAAACAAAGATTTGTGGACTACACTGGAAAAAAGAAACAGTAAAAGTATCATGGGGCTAAATATACAGAAGGGCCAGAAGTGGCTTGAGGACTCCCTGTTGAAGCTGAATTCTCTCAATTTGTTCTCCAGTGGGATAAAGCTGGGTTTAAAATGAAGCAATCCGGAGGTTCTTTTATTCTTCAACTTAAAAACATTCTCTAAAATGTGTAAAGACTAGGAAATAAAACAAAGCTTTGATCCTCATTTTAAACATTAACTGACAGTTTGCTGATCTATCTCTCGTCAACAAAATATAATAATGAAAACAACAGAGAAATAAAAATAAACATGGCCAAAAAGCTATTAAGAGTTAGATCACTGTCATGTAATAACCTTCACTCAAACCTGTGCATATTGAGGACGTAGGAAACGCTTGTTGGTGGCAGCGGTGGTGGGGTTTTTCTATTTTCACTTATTACAATACCAGACCATGGTCGTGGGAGGAATGCACAAATTTCCCCTCCATTCCACTTTGAAACCACTGAATTCCTCAAGATTTGTTTTCTTTTGTTTTGTAGCTGAATGAGTGACAGACAATTGTGCTCTTTTAAATGAGAAGGAGAGAGAGAGAGACAGAGAGAGAGAGAATTTTTGCCCTTGATAGTTTTTTTGGGGGTGTTTGGAGTCAGTATCATGGTGTTTTCGAAAAGATTGGATATGCAATAAAATTGAACATCGTGATGTTGGAATGGTCTTCCACTCAACTTTGGAGTCCGGATGCCATCTGCAAGAAACACACACAAAAAGACACGTTAATTAGACTATTGATTTTCAACGACAAATTTGAAATCCAGCAAAATTTAACACAATGGCCCTCCGGCAAGAGCCATGTGTGGATGTGTTTGATGTTTGGTTTTAGTATTCACTTTTTCATTCCTTGCATTATTATTCTCAACCACCAGATGGCAGTAAATCCAAACTCTAGATGCCGCTGACATTAACCATCACTCTGTCAGCTGTCGGTCACAAAATGTTCCTCTCACATCACCATTTACCTTCAGACTCTAGTTCCAGATCTTGAGGAAACTGTCCCAGGAGCCTGTTGCCACTGCCATGCCGTCATCGGTCACACCCAAGCAGCTCACCCGGTTATCATGACCAGCCAGGACACCTACAGAGACAGCACAGGTTGAGACACCAGAAACAAACCTGCTCTGACTGATGGATGCCAGATGCTACATTACACTTTGACATGAAAACACAAAACACCAAGCGTCTTTGGAAAACTGAGTAGCAGAGATTTCAGATGTCAATAGCTGATCTCTTAACTATTCTACCCTCCAATAGATCAAATAAGTGCATGTGTGCGTGTGTATTTGAAATTGTCTGCCCAGACGTGGGCCTCCTCTGATCCCTGTCCCACTATGCAGTCAATAAGTGTAAAGTATTCATGCCTCCACAGGGGATTCTCACTGCTGGAGCAGGTGATGCTTTCTGCTCTCCCACATTATCTGAGTGGTTTCCATTCTTTGGTTAAAAAACAAAAAAAAACAAAAAACAAACAAAGGATCTCCTACTGTTTTGCTTCATATACTGTGTATAATCCAGACACTTAAGAGGTGTCTACAATCCAAAATTATGCAATGATCATGACTGTGCAGAATCAATGTCTAATAAAGGGCAATGCAAGTGGCATTTTAAATCTGAAAGACTGCTGTAATGTTTTAAGTAGGAGCACTACATAAAACTATTGCTAATACAACCATGACAATATTCATTTTGTATTCTGGCCAATCTTACAGGAAGGTTATCACAAATTCCTTCAAAGCAGCTCCCAGCGCTCATATTACTTCTCAGTAAGCCCTTAAAAGCGAAAAGGAATCCCCAATGACGGCAATAATAACAACATCTTTAAATGGGCAGATCTCACTTTTGCACATCTGAGCCATTTTCTTTGCTAAACTGCTTACATTGCCAGTTTTAGAAGTCCTGTTACGTGTTCATATTCTGGATGTTTAGTTTGGTAACTTTTATAAGATCTTATTTCTACACTTCCTTCCCAGTATTCCTTCCCCCATCTCATACACTAGTCCAGATGTGAGTTGCTCCAAACATGGAGTCCTTCAGCTCCTTCAAAGTGTCAGCAGGTGTGTTTGTGGATGGCTTTGTACTGTTACTGGCAATTCAGTGCCTGGAAAAGATCCTCAAATCTTTCCCTGACTAGTAACACACAGTAAACTCTTCACAGCTTTGTTTGGAAATGTTGACAAGAAGTTGACTAACCAGCTGTGAGATCTTCCAGATACAGGATTATGAAAACTAAATCAATGCTCACATCATGACAAAGTCCAGAGGAACATTGTATAATATAAGACGTGCACTCTGGAATAAACAAAACCACTCACACACTTTTTTACAGTTATTTTATGCATAATAAACTCTGGAGATGTTTCCGGTATGAATCCTTAAATGTTCAGCTTGACTTACAGCCCGCTCACACAACAAAATCACCTCATCTAAGGGTGCCCATAATATTATAAAAAGTATAAACTGAATGTGATTATCAAATATTATTGTGAATAAATCCATTCTGTTTCCATTCCTGAGGTGGACTTTTGGTGGGATTCAAGATGGCTGAAACTTACGTTTTTGTGCAATGCAATATGTGTCTTGCCCTGTGGTAAATACTTGTTATAGAAGCTAGGTCAATGCTTTAAGCCACTGAGGTACTACCATGCCAGAACTTTGACAAACTGACTACCATGACGTTAAATCACGCAACCACAATCCCACACCATATGTGAACGGGCTTCTCAACCTGCAACCAAACACTTCAGTGGTCAAAAACTGTTAACCCAGTATCCTTGGGGTGGAAGACCTGACCTGAAAGCTTGATTCCTATTTATAGATTTATATATTCAAATACCCTTTAAATCAGTTTGGGAGCTTTCTATTTTTCTAAAAATATTTATGTTGTGGGTGGAGATGGATGCCTAATATTTAGATTTATAACTTTACAAGACTGAAGTGATAGCCATGCCCACTTTGAGCAGCAACTGGTCAGGTCAGTGAAGGTGTGAAATCAACAAGAACTCAAAGCATGTTGTAGATTCTGATGTCTGCCCTTTTCATATTTTTAGCGCAGTGTTTAACTTTAGAAAAACAAGATGGTGACTGAAACCTGGATCAATGACCATAAGCTGACCGTGAATCCCGGTATTACCAGCTAATTATTCTAGCAGTCTAATGGAGTAGACATGGAAAATACTGGCAGTATTGTCAGGATAGCATATTTGGCCATTTAGCATTCTGAATATCTCACATAAACCAACACAACCATCATTTAGTTTTGGTTCCAAACACAACTTTTGAGTTTTGGTGTGGATATTTAAATAAGATACCAGCAACTCACTTAAAATACACGTGTCTCGCAAGTGCTAATTTTGGTGTAAGTACAATTTTCAATCTTGTGTCCATTATGTACAGTTTATTGATTCATCCTGCTATATCATTTGGCTAGTACAGTGGCTTACCAGCACGGTCGGCCTTCAAAGTGTCCCAGACATTGCAGTTGAAGTCATCATAGCCAGCCAGCAGTAGGCGGCCACTCTTGGAGAATGCGACGGAAGTGATACCACAGATGATGTTATCGTGTGAGTAAACCATCAGCTCCTGGTCGGCACGCAGGTCAAACAGTCGGCAGGTAGCGTCGTCTGAGCCCGTGGCAAACGCGTTGCCATTAGGGAAAAACTGCAACAAGGGTCAAGAGATTTACTTTAGAATGACAGCAGGAACTTTTATACGTTATCTGTATATAATTATATTATCATTATATTATTATCAGTGAGAATAAATTATATTTGCTTTGCAATGAACTAATAATTAGCTACAGCTATTCAATTATTCAGTAAAAGAGGAAGAGTAAATATGCAACACTGAAGTTTCATGTTTTCTAGTAATCACTGTGAGAGTAAATACTATTTCAGAAACAATTATTTATCATGTTCAACTGGACTCTTTTTTTTAACATTATAACGGTTCCATTCAACTGCACTAAAAGCAACTGGTCTAAGCCATTTAAAAAACAAAGCTTTACAAAACAGTATTCAAATGCAGAAACACGAAAACGGTCAGCTTCCATAGAGCCATCTATTTGCATACTGATTTCCAATTTGTAAAAAAAAACCTTCAGCCTGACTTGCCTTTAAGAATTCAAAACATGCTCTGTGAGATTTGACAGTTATACATATGTATATACAGTAAATACAGTCAGTGTGTGTATGAGTGTATCCGTACGCAGATGGCGTTGATGTCGGACTCGTGGCCAGTGAAGGTCTGCCGGCACATTCCTTCTCTGATGTCCCAGAGCTTGGCTGAGGCATCACAGGCACCAGACACAAACAGCCTGGTGTCGGGCGCCAGAGAAAGGCTCATGACATCACCAGTGTGACCAGCAAAAGTAGTTGTCTGCTGACCAGTCTCAATGTCCCACAGAGCACTGCAGGAAAGCAGAAAGAATATTGTTAGAAATTGTCATTCAAGATGGAAAGATATAGTCCAGAAAAACCCAGCATTTGTGAGCCAAAGTTGACTTGGATTTAAAGAGTAACTGTCTAGTGATCAGTGCTGGGAATTTAAATGCCATAATAGCCTACACAACTAACTGACACAGAAACATGAGAAAGTATTATGTAAACAAATATGACAGCCCTACATCAAAGCCTACATCTGAGGTTTTAAGACTTCAGAATTTTCATGAAAACCTGTTTAATTTCTCTCCTAATTTCTGGTGGAGTTGTAATGGCTTGTATTGGGTGTAATATCACAACTCACCAGGTGGTGTCTCCAGAGCTAGTGACGATCTGGTTGTCATCCAGGAAGCGACAGCAGGACAGGTAACCTATAAGGAATGAAGCACAGTGATTGAAGTATTTCTTTATGATGCAGTCTCTTTTAACAGTAATTAGTAAGAGGGACATGTTTTGATGCCTTTCCCTCTGCACAGAGGAAGAAATCTTATTTCAAGTCAGCATCACACCTTCAGGGAATGCTGTGGGGGAGATGAATTGACTAATTCACTACCAGAAACAGAACAAAAAGCAGTAGGGCATCTCCTGGTTCAAGACTTGCTTCCATAATTCATCCTTAACTAGCTGGCAGAGTGTACATACCCCTCCCTATAGTGAGGGAACTGGAACTAAAATGCTGACACACTTCCTGCATCATGTGACACTGATCAGATGAATGCTCCTTGCCTAAGAGCTCAACACTTTCATTAGTTTGAGCTGGTGTACGGCTCAACTACCTCCTTTTTGTTTTACTGGAGACAGACCATGTTACTGCAGTCATTTGGATGTAAAATAATTAGGCACACACCTCTAAATGGAGCTCACTTAAAAAAAAAAAAATAAAATGTACTGTATTTCAGCAAATTACAGAATGGCCTACATTGGACTAGTCGTCTGTAGTAGGATTTTGAAAAAAATAAGTTGTGTTATAAATTTAATCCTCTACATCCTATCCTGATGTAAGCTCAAAATTAATTAATTAATTGGTCATGAATATGACCTTTTCTCCGACCAAACTTAAACTGTCAGTGAAATGCAAACAATCTTAAAAAACTGATGTGATTGGTGCCTTGTCATGACAACATTAAGATAGCATGACATTTTGTACCTCCTTCATATATCTCTACAGGAATACTTGGAAGAACATAAAGACACCCACTGTTAATTTGGGCAATCTAATGTAGTCACTGCATCTTACAGCAGGTTTAAAAATAATTTATTAAATTATAAAAATTAATTTAGTATTGCTGCTAAACATAGTATGATCTTCAAGGACCATTGAATAACAAATCCAAATTCCTAATGCATAAAACCTGACCACAGCTGACCACAACTTAAATTGTTTAAAAGAACTACAGTGTAAGGCTTGTCAATCCCGGGACTAATGGGTAAATGCAGGCAAAGAGAAGTGTCCAGCCTACCTGTGTGTCCGGCCAGCTCACGGCTGACACGCACATTTCCTTCACGGGTCTTCAGGTTGTAGATGGAGCAGATGTTGTCCAGGCCACCACAGGCCACATAGTTCCCAGAAGGAGCATAGGCGCACGTCATCACCCAGGAGGAGCGCAACGGGATGGCATGGACCTGGAAGAGTGGAGGAAGATTTAATATGAGATCGTATGCAATGACAGATGGAAGAGAGAGAGGGGAGGGCATGTGACAAAGTCTGTCTGCAACACGAACTTAACCTTTCAAGGGCACAATACCCAATATAAACAACACTGCTTGGCACCCTGAAATGTATTGTATTATAATGAACTCAACATTAATCATTACACCTCGGTTTCTGGCAGTTGGTTTCATTTAAATTGACAGCGCTGATGAAAACAGATGTTAAGGCAATAGTTAACCTTAATCAAATCATCTAGTCATTTAGAAATCTGTTCAAGTCAACTGTACATATATTTTCATGTTAAGACTACCCCAACTCATTATTGGGGAGTTTTACATCTCCTGTTGGCTGAAATATTTTTTACAAAGAGACACGGGATCTCCTATGCTGGACTCGGTTTAAGACCAATGGTAAGATTAGAGCTTAGTCAGCTAGGCCTGGCTTTGAGCAATATAATATCAGAAACATAACTATATACGTTAACAGTAGTCCCTTTTGGGCAAGCTGACTGACTAAGTGACATTTTAAGACTTTATTTTGATGCCAATCTGCTTTTATTGTTCCACTGCTCTATCAGTACAGCTTGGAATGGCTGTTATTCCCTGAGCCAACTTAAAAAAAAAGAAAGAAAAACAAACAGAACAAAAATTCTCTGATTGAGGATTCAATGGTTGAATATGCGCTTTTTTTTTGTTTTGTTTTTACCTTGTTTGTGGTGTAGCTGTCCCAAATAATGAGTTTGCCATCCTGGGAGGCGCTGACCAAAAGCCTGATAAAAAGAAAGATGAGAATGACTCAAGTTACACAACAATTTAAAAAAGACCAGTCCCTTCAGCCCAGAGGAAAATTCAAACAATAGACAAACACAGCTAGGAGAAGTTCATATGCACATTTTGGACACGTACTTTTCCACACAGAATAAACAGCACTGTGAACATATGCGTCACAGAATTAAACACACTGGCGCTCAGTTCCCGTCATCTGAGGCCTTCACTAAAATAACTGTGATTAACACACAATATGTGGGAATTTTTGAATGGGTTGCATTATGTGTAGTTACACTGCAAAAGGCAATTTTTTCACAGCCCACATACTTTCAAGCACGCCTATACATCGGGGTTTATTATACTGGCATGTGTTTATTGATTGCAGGAAACAAGCAGAATTATTTCTGAATGAATATGGTAAAAGACAGAGAGCAGTCCAGATTACGTAATCCAGTTTTATGTTTATATATGTGGGTAGTAGGGGGGATTTTTGGAGAAAGATCATGGAAGCCAAGTGTTCAATAAAGATGGGAATAGTTTTGTTGTGCACTCTACTTCAACTGTCTTCATCCACAAAAGTGAATTAACAATTGGATTTACTTATAAACAAATGAATGGATGAAGCATAAATATTTTAAAACTGCTACTGAATCAACATTACAGTATCCCTAGAATGGACAGTTACTGATACTGATAATAAAATAGACTGACCAGATGCTAAAATGTTTAATTTCTATTTTTTTCGAACTCAGAACGGCCTCAAAAACACAATATTGTTTCCAACAGGACTCTTTTCAAAGCCTGTTTTTGTATTCCAGAGACATCTCCCAGGTACCTCTGTGGCTGTGCTCTGCTATCTCGGGTGACTCCAGCAAGAGTAACCACAGTGACAGTCCCAATGCACATAGGAACAGAAAAAGAAGTGAACACACCAAAGACTGCTGGGACTATGCAAATCTTAACTACCAGGCTGACGGGAGCGCGCCTACATGTACACGCTCCAGCAGATAATAAGCCAGGGACATGATGGTTTGAGCTGGGAATTCTAGTCTAAGAGAAAAATTAATCATCAGCTTCAGAAACAGCAAAATGCATCAACTTCAGATCAGACTCCAAAATAACTTCTGGTAAACTCTGAGACGATGATGTCTATGATGACGTACTCGCTTTCTACAGAACAGAACAAACCACATTCATCGTTTATTGCTTTTATTTACTGTTCCTCACTAATTATTTTTGTTGAGTGTGTGTTTGGCAGTATTCTGTCGGGATGAAGAGAATGGCAGCAAATCTGTTTACTATTCTAGTGAACTTTCGTTGTTTGACACAGCTCCCATGCAAATGTACTCAGGTACCCGGGCTTTGTATATGTAAAGATTACAGCTGTGAAACAACTTAGTTCTTGGAGAATAATTTAGGAGGCTTCAAGTTTATAAAGTAGCAATAATTGACAATCTAATCTAAACTGACCGTGTCAATATTTGACTGCTAGTCAAATGTCTGAGCATCAAATGTAGTATTTTTATTGTATGGTAGATTGATTTTTCAGAAATCAGAATTTATTAGAAAAAGTATTTATTTATAAAATGTATTATTATATTTCAAAACACTGTAACAAGGGCAGTGTTTTATCAGTAGCATCACATAAACAATTGATGGGTCAACTAGTGGTTATAAAGAAATCTTTTCATGTGGTCATATTAGGTTATGACTCACTGATTTCACGAAGATCAAAGTTATCATCCTTATGTTCAAGCCTCCTCTGCTGAAGTAATTACAAATGGCAATTACAAACTGCCATTGTTCATAAGTTTTGTTAAATAATACATCACTCTTCAATATTTTGGATTCTCATTCTGCATTAGGATACAACCTGAAGGGAATTAATTGACTCTTTTCTTGAAAAATCAGCCTATAACCGGTACATGGATTTTGTCAACATGTGTGGTGAACTACTGAATGCATACTTGTCTAATATAATATTACTAAAGCAGCAACAATGTGCTCTATGTAATTCCTTAACAATTATTAAACACCTTACTACCCTACTGTTTCCTCCTCTCCTATGTTGCATTTGATCTACAACTAAAATCACACATTTTGGCTTCCGATCAAAAAAAGCGTTTTTGGTGTAATTTTTCTTTTATTATAATACTACAACTACAAAAGATAAGAATTTGTGTCGTTTCGTGATGTAACTCAACACATTATTGTCTGGATTTAACTGAAGGGTTTCTTTCTCAAACTACTAGAAATCCACCCCCTCTAAATTCAAACAGTGTCTCCATGGAGCTAAAAATAGTAGACCTTACATAGACTCTGGGTCAAAAACATTTTTAAGTGACCTTCTTTCTGGTTAGATGAATCCCAGCAGGTAGACTAATAAACACTGAAACTCACCTAGAATGTGAAAGATTAGCAGATGCAACAGCACTTTTATTCTTAGGTATATGACAAGAAGGATGATGAGGTGACTGAGCAGTTTGCAATGGTCTCTCTGTGGACTGACGCACAGCAGCACCGCAGTGATTAACTTGTCGGTTGCTGAGGTGAGAGGTGTGTACAACTCCAGGGAAAATGCTTTATATGAAGTGAGATGTTTTCCCTGCCTTGGCTATCAGCCTCAACACTTGGTTTAACAAAAGCTGACTCCATTTTGATTATTTTTCCTACCCACATATCCTACCCCCAATGTACACAAACACAACACGCAGATACACAACACAGCAGACACACTCAAAGATAGAGGGACTGATGTGTGTCAAATGGGCACAGCAATTATGAGAGATCTATTTGGACAGACATATCTAAAGTGGAGTGAGTTTTTGTGGAATGTCATGGTTTGATGAGGATCCTCAGTCAATCAAGCTTTTACATCCATTTCCTGCATTTAGGCAAGGGTGGGGGGATACAATATTTAGTTAATGGACAGAATGGAGTTGAATGAGATTACCTCGAGTCAGTGCCCCAGTGCATGGCATAGATTTTAGCCAGATGCCCCCTCAGTGTCCGTCTAGTGCGCATCTGAATTCGGCCAACAGGGTCAATGTTAGCTGTGATCTAAACAGGATAAAGACGAGAGAAAAGGTCACTTTGAGAGTCATCTACTCTTTCCTGCTGTTAACACCCAAACTTTATGTAGTGTAGCCAGAAGAAATAAAAACAGATTACTTAAAAATCTTTCAGGTTAATGAATAAGTCTTCATCATCATGCACTCAGTGTGAACATCAAGCATTAAAGCTGAATTTGTATTTCAGAACGTATTTGATTGTTGAAGTCAATAAATCAAGACAGGCAAACTTCTCACCTGAGACAGGGTAGCATCCGCACACGCTTTCCTGGCATCCTGAAATACAACAGACCAGTCAATCTCCACTTCACGTTTCAGTTTAAAAGTGGTGTTTGCATTATATTTCAGATAAGTTTCAGCCCAGTGACAGTCTATGTCTGTAACTCCTCCACTATTAAAGTGATCTGTAAAACTCAACTGGGGCATAAATGTGTGGTATTAGTTTAACTACAATGTGATGGTGCCAGTAATCACTTTAACAGTAATCCTAATAAATGTTTTTTAGACGTCATGATGCAGAACAAGTTACATAAATTTTTCATCACAACAACTGAGCTGGATTTTCATTCAGCTGCATATAACTGGAGTGACGCTAATAGACAGTCTGCACACGCATTTGGAAGAAAAGCGTCTGTCTTCCAAAGATAGTCGTCATCCCACAACTGTCTTGGGTGACTGATATACACTCTTGTAGCAGTTTAAGTGACTTCAGTCATTTTAACCTATTGCAGTATGCATTAAATGTAATGATATTCTCTGAACTGCAATAAAAACAAAAAAAGTTTATCTAACTGAAAAAGTAAAGCCATCTGTGCTAAAGAAGGGTCAAAGGAAGAAGCCGTTCTAGTCTGCTACCCCAGGATGTTGTTTACTGGTTGATATACTCTCATCTGAGACCAAATTCTCAGATATGGGCTATGTGGAAAAAATACAACAAAAATAAGACAACTTGAGGACAGTGAAGGACTTACTCTGATCTGGTTCTTGAGCTGCTCAGCCTCCTGGCGTAGCTGATCCAGTTCACTCATTTTCCTCTGCTAATGGTGTGCTTCGCTCCGCCGCCTAGACTCTTGCTGATCTAGAGGAGACAAGGAATAGACACCACATAAGGCTTGTTTCATGTGGTTAGGAATAAAAAAAAAATATGAAGTAACTTCTACAGTTCACATTTGCTTCCGAATTCAAGAGAGTTCACGAGGACAATGTGTGATCTTGGCCATGGAGGGACAAAGCTTTGTCTTCCATAATTAACGTATGGACATGGCTACTACAGCAAAATGCAGTCGAGGATCACACAGTCTCTCTTAAATCCAATCTGAGAGGCCTAGACAAAGTCGCAGGGAATCACTTTCTAGACAGCTCAAGACTTGTCCTTGCCAGCTTGAAACTGTTACCTAGCAACAAGCACTCGGCAGCTACTTTAGGCTTAAGATAACAATTTTGAGGACGATGTTGAATTTGTTTTCTCTCCCCTCCTAAACAACTGCAAACCCTTGGGCAAACATCTGGCAACAATGAGCAGCTGATAACTATTCCTCAACAAAGCACAAGAAGATTTCTTTTTTTTCTTCTTTTTTTAGAAAGACGTTTTGAAAAATACGCTGGGCTTTACAAGACGTACCCCCTGTCCACTGTCAAAATGAAGCAAGTATTAAGAATGATCAAGAGTCCAGGTATCAAGAAAGCAGGTATGCAGACTATGAAACCAGCTAATGTTATGCCTCTCCACTGGAACCCCAAGGTGTTCAGCTGATGGGCAGGGTTTGATGAAGCCGCTGGACTCTAAACTCTCCTCCAATGTCATCCCTGTAATCCTGGGACACAGTTGATTCAGCTCCTCCAGCCAAATCCGGTTAAGACAAAACCTGCTGATGATCCTAAAAGCAGTGGCTATCCCGCTGACCCCAATCCTCTGGTTGACGCTCTTAACACCGACACTTTCACTATCCACAGAGGGAAGACAAATTCCACTGAACACAAAAATACTATTGTGACAATTATGAGCTGTGGCTTAAGGCTTGGAGGCATGTTGGACACTTGCAGAAGACCCATCATAACTGATACAACCATGATTACATGAAGTGACAATATCAAAGGTATAGCGAGAAAGAGTGTAAACTTTTCAAAACAGCTCTCCTTAGAAATTATTTGTAATTTCAGGGACAACGTTCAGACAAGTAAATTAAGAAATTGTCTTCTTATACTCTCAGATCTCACCAAGTCCAAGAACCATTTACTCTCACAAATTAATAAAATTGAACACCCTTAAAAAGGTAATACCGTATAACATCCATACCTAACCATCAAATACAAGCCAACTACAACACAATTTGCACTGCAAACACACCTTACCTCCCTGTTTCTCTAGGTCCTTTGTCCTGGAGGGTGTTGAGACCTTCTGAATGAACACCTTATCCCTCATGCGCCTCACATCTTAGCAGCTACCTGTCATCTGATTGGCCAGTGCTGCTAAATGGGTCTGCATCTAAGCAAGATGCTTTAGTCTCCTAATCTTGGTGATAAAAATGTCTCAGTGCTGATATCACTGGCTAATTCTGTCTTCTCTGTGGTAACCCTTCGTATAATAGGTAAAGAAACCCACTAGTGGATTTATTGATGAGGTTATAAGAACATCAGCGGAGCGTGGAATGTGAACAAATACCTAACTGTAAAACTGGAACATTTGTTAAAGATTTGGCCAGGGAAATGTCCCACAAGTTGAAGAAGTCCAGGGTTTTAGGGTTAGTGTATAAATGCATACACAACAGATCTTCTTCTGAAAGATTTCTTCAAATTATTACAGGTTACAGCTAGAATAACCTTTCCACAAAGACTTTGCCTACAATCTAAAGAGTTTTTGTCAATACCATGTTTTCATGTTTTACTCTTTCTTAATATTTTTTCTAAAACTCCACCGAAAGGCATAACATTTATTCTGCTACCACTAAAGATGTATGACTAGTATGCATTTTTGCCAGTTACAGCCCTTGATATTTGGGCACTACCGTTTTTTCTTTTATAATACCAAAGTATTTATGTCTTATTCTGTCAGTCCTAAAATGTCGATAGTAAACCCTTTGTTGTCCCTTTAAATGTCTACCGAGCTTTGCAGTGGAAGCCACAGATTTGTCCCCCCAAAAACTTGTTCTCGAGGTAGTGCTTTCCCATGGCCCAGTGACTTTGGGGGTGGAGCCTGCAGTGCTCAACATTGCTGGTTGTTCACACAAGCCTCATGGCTGCTAAAACTTGTGAACAGAATCCATTCTGACTGCAAGCAAGCAAGCAATGGCCGCCCTGACTTTGAATGAAAGCAAGGCAGAAGACACAACTGGTACTGCCAATGTAGGCCTTTGTGAGGTAGTCACTTAATGAATATTCTGGCAGAATAAACACAAAGCTTAGGTAATCAGCAGGTTTACATGTAAATAAAAACATCTAGTTTAGCCATTTAAAGCGCACCACCTGCAGCCAGACATAATTTAACATATTACATATACAGTCATATTTGCCATATAAAAATACCACAACTCAAATGTATGTAGAGTTGTTCTGCCATGCTTATACTCCAGCCATCTTCACTTCTTGCTCATTTTGGAGGCTTTTTGGCTTAAACAACTAGAACACATGCTCAGTTGTTGGAGGTCATGTGACTGGTGTAGCTTGGCAGGAATATTCTACTGTCTGATTTACTAAAATAGTATAAATTTCTGACATTACTAGGAATAATGAGCACATTCTAGGTGTCCCAGCAGTTGCCTCATGTCTAAAATACAACAATATCAACACCAGAATAATTTAAATAGAAGATGATTTACTGACAGAAACATGAAATAAGGTAATACTCTTCACTGGTGATTAGTATTAGAATAAGAGGTGCGATTCAGAGGACTCTCTTTCCCTTTTGCTGGTGGTGGGAGTGATGAAACCACTGGCAGCCCAACAGATAGAGCCTCGACTTTGCTGCCTTCTCTTTCTGCCAGCTATTTTTAGAGAGGTGGTGGGGGAGGAGGAGAAAGAGGAGGAGGGAAGCAGACTTCACATTTTCCAGCCACTCCTATCAGCGCCGACATCTCGAGCACAACACAGTGACAAGGAGAGAGGAAGTGTAATTTGACTCCATACACATACTCCAGTGGTATTTTTTCTTCCCGTACGACAATAATCATGCAAGCACATTTTCACACCATACCAATGTATTGTCTTCATTAGAGAACATTACTGATAATGTTAATTTTTTTTAAAGGGTAGAGGCAGGAAAAAAATAGCAATTCGAGTCCAAGAACAAAGATTGAAAGAAGGAACGAAAGGAAGTACATTTGTGGATTTCAGAGAACAAACTTTGATGGTGTTGAATAGCAATTTGTACCTATTTAAAAATTGTGAAAGTCCAAGTGTATTATTCCAAGCATAATACACCGCTAATCTCACTTGCACAAATATCAAAAATGGAGAATGACTTTTTAAATCTGTCAAATGTAATATTTTCTGTATTAAAAACAAACAAACTTTAAAAAATTATGAAAACTTAACAAATATGTGGGGCAGCATGTGTGAAGACTAATCACAGGATAGTCTTGTGTGGTTTGGCAGTAAATTTTTGGGGTAGACAAGAGGCGTCAACCTGATGACATAAAGAGCGCAGTAGGCAGCGAGATGTTCTGGTGCACAAGAGGATAGAGGCAAGAGAGGCAAGCTGGAGGACAGAGCCAGATTAAACTAATGAGAGTGAACAAGCAGAGGACAATTGGGAGGGTAGCTGCTAATTAACCCCTTGATAAAGGGGAGCAAGTGCTCAGTAACCTTCCCAGCATCTACAACTGAACAAAAGAGTCATAAACTTTAACTTACTTGCTTGGCACTCCCAAAATACAGATTTTCCAATGTAGTTTTCAGTATGTACAATTACAAATACACATAAATACACTCCATACAAAGGTACATATACACCACAAAGTATTACACAGAGTACTACAACAGGTTAGAACAAATGCTAAACATCATAAGAAAGTATAACTATCTACAGATAAAAGATCTAATCCCAGTAGTGTATGTCAGGGATTGTCTAAAAGCTTATACTGAAATACTATCCCAGAACATGCCCTTTTTTTTTTTAGAGCAGGTTAATTTACTTTTTCCCCCCTTGTGTAGACATTCTGTGCACACACAGCTGGCATGTTACACAGGCAGGAAGTAAAAACGTTCGTCAAACTGGAGCTAATCAAACAATATGCAGAATATGAATTTTATGATGTATCTAATCTACACTAACAAGAAAAGTTGAATTGGTGTAGGATTAAGCTTTTACGCTCTGGCATATTTAACAAGAAACAACTGACAAGATTGATCAATAATAGAATCACTCCAACGCTCGCTTAGTCACAGTTCCCTTTAACATAAATTCAATATGGTTCACATTATTTTTCACTCAGATGAAGGCAATGTTATACTTCAAATTCATACACAAATAAATGAAGCTAAGGAGCTACTACATGGACATGGGAGAAATGTGTATATTGGGAGTAGGAACTTTTGTTGTGCATATGAAGGGAAAACGTGTATTCCAAAATTCCCAGCCTCCAACATTGCAATGTTTTAACAAATTTCCTAGCAGTGAGACATACACAACCATCTATTAAGGACAAAATAGTGTTCTAAGGTGGGGGAAAGATGGTGGCCTTAATAATGGATGCCCTCCTGCTTGGATACCAGCTGCCCCACCCTTTCCTTCTTGCATCCCGCATCCCGTCTCACTTGTCTGATTGTTCCTGCTAACTTGCCTCTCTGTGTGATCTTATATTCTTGTGCGTCAGAGTGCTACTAAGGTTGTGGTTGATTTAATGATCCAAGAAACAAACGGTAAGAGCTTCAGTAGAGTATGGATAGGGCTGATTTTTGTTGCTAGTCAGTCAGTAGACTGTTGCTGGCAGTGTCTAAGCTAGCGATCATCTATGTCAGCATGCTGTCTCCAACTCAATATGAGCGCAAAGATTCTCTAAGCAGGCGTTTCCTTTTTAAGGGTGTTTCCCTTGCAGTGCTCGTCTCTCTCTCTCTCTTCCCTTTGTCAAAACATTCAGCGGATGTGGCGACAGTGCGCACACTTTACAAATACACTTGCTCTGTGGTTCCTTCTACTACCATTGCACTTGCCAGAGTCCATCCAGGCATTGAACCAGGCTATGCAATCGACTGCATTACAGTAACCTGACACAGGACATCCTGACAGGCAGGCTTATGCTAACAGACAAATAAGGGGATAAAAATGATGAGACAGAGAGACGGATGGAGGATCAGCAGGAGGCACTGCGTGTAGTGCTGCAACACCAGAGGACAGGCTGGCACTTCACACAAAATTAGGTCAGTCTGACTTAGATTAGACCTGGCCCATGCTGGTAAACAAATGATCAAGCCTGACTGAATGCAAGAAGCCGAGTTTACTGAGTGAAGATGTCAAGAGACAAGTTTGTTGGGCCACTGTGAGTACATCGTTAATGAAATGAGAAACCAATTATCCTGGCAGCTTTAAGAACTATTATGAATCACTGTTTTGCGCATTACAGTTTATGTTGTTATCTTAATCAAAGCACATTTTGTGTGAACAGAATTATCTAATATAAGTACTCAAAGTGTAAATTGAGCAGGCTTGAATTTTAGAATCAAAATATCATTTGTTCTAAAAATAAATAAATAAATAAATAAAATAAAAAATGCCCACAAGTCAACAAAATGACAAAAAAAAAATTAATTTAGGCAATCATTATTCTCTAACTGGACTAAACTGTAAAGTTTAAGTTTAACAGAGTTCATACTGAGGTGAGACCAGAACATTTACATTCTTTTGTGGTTGATCCTTGTTGTAATCACTATGTGTGTTTTCCTGCCTTGGTAGCTAGCGGGTTCTTCAATGTGATGTCACAGAGTAATTTCTGTAACACTGCTGTTATGTTATACTGCAGACCAATACACTGAAGTGTTTGCTTCAGTGTATTGCATCTGCAACTACTAACTTACAGCATTCTGCTCTGCATACCTGTGGATGTGCTTGTACTGGTTTCATATTGATAAAAATCACCCATGGTTTGAAAATGCAGGTTCGTGCAAAAGATGTAAGTGAAACAAAAGTAAACCCGAAAGTGCGAAAAAAATAATAAATAAATCCCTTCCCTAATATTTCATAGTTAATATGTGGAACCAGAGGTTGTGCTAGACTTTTTCGTTGTCTGTCATTTTGACTGACAGTGTCACAAAAATCCCGTCATAATCTGTTTTTACCCGCCACTTAAATTTTTTAAAATGATAATGACATATTCAATAGCATTTAATTTTCATTAAGTACATTTTCAGAACAGTATTGACTTTAAATGGTAAAAATAAATAAAAAATAATAACAATAAAAAAGTTTGGGCTGCCAACACGTCTTGTCCGTACTCGGACCGGGACTGCTAGCGCTAACAGCTCTTAGATGGCACCGTAGGGTTGGTGGTATACAAACTTTAGACAAACCCCCACTTTTATCAACGTATCACGTAGTTTTTTTAAAATAAAATTTGCCTTCATCAGTCCTAGCAACGTGCTTTCATCCGATTCCTCCGTTTTGGTAGCCGTTAGCCGCATAGACATAGACATATATATTGTATGTCTATGGTTAGCCGAGCTCTGACGTGTGCGTCCGTGTAATCGGTGTACCAACAAATCGTGCACTGACAAAGGTCCCGCAATGTTTGGAATACAAACTGCGATTAGAGACATAATCCAATTATTAATGTCACTCGCCACCAAGTGGTCAGGCGTGTGAATTGCAATCTGTCAAAATGACAAAGCAACATCTGAATGTATCACAGTTTTCCCCAAATGTAATTCTCATCTTAATTGTGAGACATATCATATATAGGTTGAAGCACGTGGGGAGAAATGGCAGCTGAATCTAAAATCCCTGTTACTGGCCTACAGTGGGACTGGGCTTTCAGGTCTTGATGTGACGGGACTGCATTTATAAAAGCAATGTCTGTAGAGAAGCCACCTCATTTTCTTCTTCTTCTTCTGTCCATTCATCCAACAGTGGAAAACTCTGCAATATTTAAAAGCATTCCTCCAACCCCCACACCGACCCTATGAGTCAGGCAAATCAATTATTGTGCTCAGCACCTCCAGTCTAACTAGTAGTGACAGCTTAACCACTGACTGGCATTACCTACAAAATCTGCAACAATATGCATCAGTCCAAACATATCAAATATTAAGGCTAGACCTTTATAACAGTTATCTACCCCAATGCAACTATTATTTCTGATTAATTGTGTTGACCTGTTAAAATTTACTCCCATCCTAGTTTTTTAAGGCAATCTTTTCGCCCCTGCTGTTGGTTTAAAATATTAACTGGGTTTTCATGATGGTAAATGTCTAAATTATGCTCAAAGCTTTATACTACATTACCTTGCTCGACTTATTTACTTTAACCCTGCATTGGACTAAATATGTACAATGTAGAAACACCAACAGTTGCATTGTAGTCAGAATGCTTTTAATATGCTGAATGTGGTCTGGTGTAATAAATGCTTGCCAATAAAATTATTTCTGTTTTATATGTCTATGTGTCTTTGTCTAAAGATGCTGAATTTCAAAATCATGCACCAGTATAAAACTAGGCAAAAATGATACTGTAAATGCACGCGCGTTTGTCCCCCCCCCTTTGGTCTGATTGGTGGCTGAGGGTCCGTCTAAGTGCTGCGGGGAAGTGATGCATGGTAAATGCTGCTGAAACACAACCAGGTCACAAAGAAGGCAGGAACAAGGGGGCTGATGGTGCAGTAACAGAAGACAGAAGGGGAGTGCTCCTGGACATTTCTTTTTTTAAAAGCTCCATCCAATCTCCCTCACTTTGCCTTTCTCTCCAATACACAGACATCCTCACTCTCACTTTTTTCCTACCAAATACAAGACAACAGCACTATGGAGGACAGAGTGAATCCTTACACTCCCTGTCTTGCTAACATCAGAATGAATGAATGCGGTGTGAAATGTTTTTTTTATGCAGTTAAATAAAAAGTACATTTAACCCATTCAGACCGGATCACGCATCTGTGCGTGTTTACCTTTAAGACCGGATCACGCATCTATGCGTAGTTACCATTAAGGCCGGCAAACGCGTCTGTGTCATTTTGAGCGTTGTCATTTTTCGAGGCACATGGCCAATTATGCACTGTGATTGGCTGAAATATTCTCAGAGTGACAGAGATGCTTAGGGATTTTTTTTAAACTCATGTGACTAATAAAACGCTTTGTGATTGGTCGAAATAAGCCTACACGTGGAGTATGTTTTGGTCGAAAATTTTAAACACCGTGCTAGCGATCCGTCATGGCTGACTCAAGTGAAGGAAGTGATATTGACGAAGTAATTGAAAAAATAGATCTTTACTGATTTTCAAAATTTTAAAAATGTTTGGTGTTTATTGATTTTTAAAAAAAATGCATTTGAAGATTATGCCCTAGCAAGTCAGTCAAGTTGAAAGCCAAAGAAGTAAGCTGTCAAATGCTTTTTATCTCATGTTTTTATCTGCTACAGAGCCTGAGAAATTAAGGTTTTAGTAAGCGTTGACATATTTTGAAAAACCTCAGGTTTTGAGAGGGGGTTTACAGAAGAGTATTTAGGCCTAAATGGGTTAACATAACATGGCAATCCAAATAACCAAATGCATCAGATCTTTACTGTTATTTTGACATAATCAATATTATATATAATCGACAATCAATATCATTCACTGTACTTCAACCAGCTCTATCACCCTGAAAGTAATTTAAGTATATATAAACTTGCCTATAGGATAACACTGTAAAACTAAATTTAAAACAATTTTAATACACAATAATCTGCTGATAGTTCTGTCAATAAAGCATCAGAAGCATAAAGTTGCAAAGACATGTCAACATAAAAAATGGCGCACATCTTATGAATATATGTTTTGCGTTGAATAAAATGTAGTATTGCAGTGGTGCATTCAGTCCCAATTACGACGACTACCGCTGCCAAGCAGGCTAAATATGAGAGTTCATCTGAAAAGGCCAGATTCCAGCCGTCAAACGGTGTGGGAATTATCTAAACAGAAACCTCATAAAACAGATGTTTTGTCAAAAGGAAAACTTATACCAAAGCTGCATTGCTCCAAATGAGCACCTTAACAGAAAAGATCAGCCAGGTTTCTTGGGTGGTGGCCAGTTTCTGGCAGCCACTATAGTGTCTTTCTCTGTAGTTTTTCAGAAAACAACTGAATGAAGACGCCCTATAGCAGATGCTAATGGCTAGTAAAACAACACTGCTTACAGTTGCACATATAGACCTATAAAACTAAACAACATAGATTTCAATTAGCATTATGGCCCAAGTAATGCAAGATCCACAAGAAAATTGCCACCAAGGCATGTCACAGTATTAACCATGTTTGAGGATGAATATAAATGCTCTGTTTTCTGAAACACATTAGGAAAGGCCTCACAAAAAATACAGTTTAGTGACTGAAATGTGTAAGTAGCTACATTCAGAGCAACTACCAACAATAGCTTTGCCCCTAACAGAAAGGGGTAATGATTACTTCTTTTCATGTTTGTTAAACTAAAATCACCATATAATGGCAATTTTAGATTGTTTCTAAGAAGCTTCCCTGCAGCAACTTGTCAGCACATTGCACATTATCAGGCACTCCTCCTCATGATATAAATCTGCCAATGACCAAAGGTTGACAACATGTGGATTAGTTCCTTTAGTCAGTGTCTGAGGAGAATGTAGATTTCAAATGCTCACGAGTCTCAAGTAGAGTGGCTGAACTGAAAATGAACAGCCTCAGGCCCCATAACCCATTTTGCTCCATTAAAAGTAGAGCAAAATCCTGGGGCTACAAATGAGAATGCATAAGCTGGCACAGTTCTGTTCATGATGTTCCTATCAGTTTAGGTACAAAAATCAACTGACAAAAAGATAAAATGCTACACTACAGAATCTCAGGCATATTTATCTTTTTCCTTAATAGTTTTAATTTATCAGGTATTTGTTTCAACATTTGGCCACCGACACATCCATAACGTTCATACTCAGAAAAATGACATGAGCCACAAAATATTTGCTTAGTGTGCTTTCAATTTATGCGATAACATGCAAGTCCACTGAAGCCTCCTAGAACATTAGGAGTGAATGGCTGAACGGTTTAAGAAAATCAACATAACGTAAATAATGTAATGTACCATTACTGAAAGTATGCCAGCCAATACAATGTTTAACTTTGTATGTACACTGCCTACTACTGCCCAATGGACGCTGGAAAAGGCTCAAGCTCCTTGCAACCTTGTACAAGCAGCTATCAAAAAAATGGATGATTTTAAGAACTATGTGCATCTTTGCTGTGAAATGACCAGATTTGGTCAGTCCTGCATTCATTTCGTACTGGTAAGAAAAATATTAGTGGTATTTCGCTGTTACTACTACAAAAACATGCAGGATTTTGTGAATATACACTGATATAAGCCACAACATTAAAATCAATTGAGGACCACGACGCCGACAGTGGTAGCATTTGCATCCTATGGGCTGTGGCTGGGGTCAACGCTGTGGGCTATTTTTCATGTTTGTTTTTTTTTTGTTTTTTTTTTTTTGAGTTCCTAACAGACATTTTTGCGGTGCGGAAGACCGCCTTGTCATTATGGGGTGGAATTGCCTTGTCAGTATCAGTGTTTAGGTGGATGGTCCAATTAATATACACATGAATATGAGAACCATAGGTTTCCCAACAGAACACTGGGTTGTTAATCAACGTGATTCATGGTCAGTGGTTTTAGTTTTTTGTTGTCCATGATCAGTGTACACTTCAGCAAAAAGGTCAGCGCTTCATCAAAAAGTACAAAGTACCTCACACTGATACTAGTGTCACTGCCCATTATTTGTTGTTATCCTCCTATCTGACATGTTAATTAAGTGCTTTGTTGAATGTATACAACGTAAATCGGATCTGTGAATGGCATTTGTTTTTAAACCTACCTACTACTAGGGCAGAGTATCGAACCTCTATTTAGAGATAAAATCCACAGTTTTGTTTTTTGTATCCAAATATAACAGATTTTATTTATATTAATCATTGGTGCAGCTTTTCTTCTGCTTTTAGCACTACTTTCCTGGGTGAACTATCCCTTTAACTGGACATAATTTTGTATGCATGCTCCCTCAATGTGGTTACGTCCTGTGGGTAATGTCTGATGATAGGGGACATAACATCAATGGGGCTGACAGTAAAGTTTAACTGATTGATTAGTCAAACATTCCATGATGCTGTGTGCTCCCACTAGGCACACTGCACTGTTGGTAGAAATAGCAAGCCTTTGTGGAAATAGGCTAAAATTAGCTAAATAAAAACAAATATCTGACAATGTAATTCACTATAAGCTGGTGTATAATATAATCCTGACCATCACAACAAAGAGAAAACAGAAAATCTGAACACAAGGCTGAAACCAAACCGATTTTACGGGCTATCGCTAATGTGGAGCAATTTTCTGCAAAACCATGGCATGACAACAATTCAGAAATCCATTTTAAAAAGGATAAAAAGGTCACATACATTAACAAAGGTATGTTTTGTGCTTGGGATAGCAGCACAACCTTCTTTTCATACAAAGAAATGAATGAGATAGATTAAAAAAGGAAAGAAAAAAAAGGAAAGGAAGGTTAGGCTAGCCCAAAGCCAAATGCATGACTTTATTTAAAACATAAAATACACTCCTTTGATTGCATTAATAATCATACCCATCCCCCCGTGCTTTCTCCCCACAGCTTCTAAGAGAGGAACAAGTGTGTGTGAAGAGTCACATGACAGCTACCCCACTCCTTTGCTCAAGTGACTGTGGCCTTTCTTGTTTTAAAGAGGAAGAAAACTCACTAATGCAGGCTGTCTTTACCAGTCATCTTGGGATTCAGGTTTGGTCACATTTTCCCCGTGGCAGTCAAATGTAAGGGCTAGAATGTAAATAGATAGCGAGACGGTCTCTATTCAAACTGACCAGGCATTGAGGTGCACATGCAAAGTACTGCCACAGTTTGTGACGGGCTTGCGGCAGGGTTACAGTGTCTGAGTGGTGACAGGCCTGTGTGTGGGTCACTAAGCGGCCCTGGTATCACTTACTTTGACTATTCAAAACACAGGCAAAGACCTTTCGGCTAGTGGTGACAAGCTATGCATGCATAACAAAACCTATGGTCACACTACAAACGAATCTCCACAGGGAGAAAATGTAGGCAGGATTTCGCCTGAAATGTTGAGCTTAGGGAAAGCTTAAACTGAAAACCAACAAACAAAATAAGAACTGTTCCTCGTGCTTCAACAGGTTTGAGCGGAACAAAAGTAGTTGGAAAATATATTTGAGCTTGTTATTGCCTAGATGTGCTTCAAATTCTAGTCCGTATTAACGCTTTTTCATATGTTCAGTGCCTTGACATTTACTGTAACTACGAACCCAACTGAAAGGTTTCGATTTTGTGCCTGGGAAGCTATGAACAATACCCTTTTCCTAAAGCTCAACTGTCACATGTTAATCTCTCATTGTCACTGGCTGAGACACAAGTCTTCACTGATAAAACTGAATTACACTGCCGAATAACTACTGACCAGAAGTTTTCAGTTTCACTTCTGTCCTCCTGGCCATATACACATGCCTCCAAATCACTTTTTTATTTCTCTCTATTTTCTAAGTTTGTGTTTTAACAAAGTGAATATAAATCAACAGATACGAATACTCATTACATTTTGTGTGAAATTGTGTGAGTCGCACCATCTTCCAACAATGGTCAGTGGGACATTTGAATTGAAGACTACAGTGTCCTCCAATATCTTCTCTAATGTGGCCTCTGTTCTGAACCCAAAGTGAAAAGACCTCCTGTATACCTTTTGACTTATGACTCTGACACACAGGGTAGGTGCTCACATATCATTTGAAAAATCTCTTGTGCTGAAGATGTTCAAAGAAACTTGGTGTCAACCAGTTTAAAGTAAAAGTGTTGTTGGTGAATTACGTCGACTAGACTAGTATCTTAAGTGAAGCCTGCACCATGCTGGATTCAAAAATGTTTCATTTGTACTGCAAAGCGGGGCATTTAAATATGGGGCTAATAGTGACAGATTCGGAACTGCAGTGTTAGGCATTTCCTCATCGGCTTTGTTCTTCAGTACTGGTGGTTGCCTGCTGCGTGCTGCAGGCCAATTCAACGTTGCCCCCATTCGCTGTCCCCCAGCAGGTTATGAGCAGCAACGAAGCCAAGGCAACAATACAAAGGAAACGCAGCCCTAGAAAGAAGCCCTTGGTTTACCACCAACCAGATGAAATTGATTTTAAGGCAGATCATTACCAAATAGGTCTGGCATGTTTGTGTATTTTACTAAAAAATTAAACGTGAAAAGGCCCATTATTTGTTTTATCAATAAAAGGTGAGAGATAAAACGAATTTCAAAGAGATCAAAGTCATCTTCTCCCTCATAACTTACTTGACTTGGTGCTGATCATGTTGGTGCTCCCTATTTTAGCGGTCAAGTGTTAAAGAGATGTCTGCACAAAGCAGCATCAAAAACTCAAAGCCAAGCTGCATTGGAGTTTCCACAAGACTTGATGCGGATCAGCTTGAACAGGCCTTCAGTACAACAATTTGGAGTCCTGTTGAAGTGGGCTTTTGAAACTGTGGTGCATATGTGGTCTCTAGTGAGTACTTTCACATTGGCCAGTCCAACACACAACTATAGCTGGTTAACATGTCACGCGAATCACTGTTTATTCATACCATGTTTCCCATTAACCCGCTGATGACCTAGCAGAAAGCCAATTGTGACAAGATGAATCAATGCTAGTTCATCCTCAGAATCTAATCTCAGAAAGGCAAATGTACCACGCTTGTTGCCATTTTCCAAGGTGTACTGCTTCCATTTCAGTGACTACGCTAAAGAACATGAAAGCGATACATCATTTTCATTTTAAATACTGATTAATCCCTCTGCAGAAATTCGCTAGTACCTGCACATCTTTTGGATAAGCATTAAATTAGAAATCAGAAGCAACGGCATAGGACAGCACAGTTAACAGCCCATACAGAAATCTTCAATGGTTATATATAATCATGGCACAAATATAAAATACACAAATACTTGTCTGAAATGAATTAAAATAAAATAAATTAGGTATTCAATAACTATGTGAAGTCTTTTTTTCTTACTAATTTTAGAATGGATGAATGCCAAACAACAGTAAAATAAATGTCTAATGATAGCCCTGTTGTTGATGGCAGTGTCACCCTCTACTTACTTGACATGTAAAAGAAAGATGAGATCAGGCAATCAGCAACACTCAATAGAAGAAACTCTAAACTTATTTAGTCCAGGGCCAACAGAAAGTACTATGCCAGGAGCGGGGAATTTTTGTTTGACCAAAACAGTGGCTCCATTTCTAAATTTAAACTTCGGTTCCTCAAGATGAGATGGCAGGTAAAGTCCCCGGGTTCCCAAAACGTTTAGTGGTTTCTGGCAAAGTTCCTCGATAGGAAAGAGCTTAACTCTCCTGCTTGTATTCACGCTTCCAGCAGCTGAAGCTTTGTTTTTAATTCACTGTGGTGGAACTCCCTCACCTTCAAGGAAAGAAGTCCTGTTGTTGTGATGGTGCTATCACTGGCATTTACTGCCATGTCTGAATGTCTGTTGAATGAGATTTTGTATGTTGTATACTGGAGACATGAAACTTCCACTAGCAGTTACACCTACGGCTGGAGCACTGGATACAAGTCAAACTGAACTACAATCAGATGTTTTATAAAATCCTCTACTTCCAAACAAGGTAATGATAGAAAACTAGAGAGCAACACTTACACAATCTTTAGCCCCACATTTGCTTATGGATGTGCAACACACCCTGATGAAACCATTTCAGTTATGTTAAATAGGAAGCTTACCGAGTGAAGAAGAAAAAAGGATTTAGATTGCTCAACCACAAAACACAATACCCAAGAGTAAAGTAATGGAGGTTTTAAATGCAGAGGCTACCACTAATGGTCTATTTATATTAAGATACAAGAATAACATAATTGATGAAGTCACCATTGTGGAAGCAGGAGGCTAAGTGCTCAAGAGCACAGAACAATGGATAAGCCAAGGCCCATGTATTATCAAACATATTGTCCTGGGTGCTTTCTATCAACTCCTAAACTGATAATATTGAGTAAAAGAAGCAGGCCAACAAATATTTGACAGAAAACTGAATTGTTGAGTCAGTACAGTGAAAAGTACAGTGAAAAGTCAACCAGTTTTCACATAAGAACATATTTTACGCTAAAAGCTGTGTGTCCTTCTGTTTTAAAATGACTAAGATGAACAAAAAGGCCTCTGACGTCCAGTATCCTTTGTAAAAGACATTATACCTCTAGTGATTACCAAGGATTGTGCTCATTTTTGGTTTAATATGTAGACACTATTACCCAGCACTGTTTCTAATTACGATTCACATTATATTAAATCCTATGTTCTCCACTCAAATTTGAAGACGTACTTGCAGACCTTTGCATATTTGTAGTAATATAAACATTCTGGTGACTTTAAAAAATGTGTAATGTTGGATTACAGTATAGTATTTACACAGACATACTGTAATACATCCTGATTTGGGTTTAATAATGACGATATAATTTTCTATCCCTCCAGTATTTTTTTAAGTGTAAAATCCTTGCAGCACATTTGGTTAGAGTTGGTTAACATACCCTGAACAGGACATGGGTAGTTAATTTGTATATCGACACATAATCTGTGATAATAAAGATCACCTGAAGTTGCCCCCTGCAATTCTGTAAACAGAGAGAAAGCCAAAGAAGGCTCAAAGCCCCACAATTAAGACACATCTGCTAGTATAAGCTGCAAGCTGCTCTCAGAAAACAATGCTACCATCTTCCTTTTCTGACATTAATGGACACATCATACTATCTGCTGCTTTCATTAACCTGTAAAAGTCACTGTTCAGAATTGTAGAATCAAAAGACAGGAATTTTAACAAACGCATGTGTCTGACAAGATAATGCAAAGTCAGTGTAACCCTATTTATTTATTAAGACACGTATAGTGTCTTAATGTATAAAATTCCCTACATAAATAAGTGCTGTTCTGCATTACCTGTTGTGAACTCTGAGCCGACTCGGTTTAATGTATAAATATACATTAAGGTCACTTAATTAACCATAGTATGTGTGTGTGTGTAATTATGAAGCACAATATTTAAGGGAATAAACTGTGTAAAACTTGGCTGGGCATGTATTCCAACACCTATATTTATATCTGAATGATTATTTATTTTTAATTTTTTTTACATATCTACATTTCTTTTCATTAGTTCCGGGTGCTTGCTTGCAAAGACTCATCACTTTTCTGCTTTTTCAGTGGACGAGAAGAACAAAATCAGCACTATCACTGACCAAAGCCTCATAATCCCAGAGTGAAATCCACATACTAAGAATTTAATCCCATTCATATCCTGCATTTACAGATTAAAAAATTAAAAATACACATTAATGGGATCACAGTCCTTATTTAAAAACAAAGACCCCCCTCCCCCGTGCAAATGGATAATTATTCGGGTTTTAAACACATAGTCATTATGTTGTGGCGACTAATCCTACTGACAAGTTGTGCTGTGTACAAACTTAAACTGTATTGCAATAAAGGCTTTCAGACAAGGATGTCATCCATGACTTGTTTTCACTGCAGAGGCATCAACATTATTTTATTTTAGAAATGCCAGCAGATTATGCCACTGATGTCCACCAGGGCCAGAGGACAGAGTGTCAGATACATTCAGGGTGTCAGTATGGTCTGGGTCATATCCAGGTCACATTAGCTGATTAAACAGGGCAATGTTTTGTGCTTAGTTTGAGCATATAGGTAGTCCATCCAGTACCATGCATATGCTTCATCTTTTATCTGTGTACAAGGTGAGACTAGCTGGGCCAAAACCCTGAAGGGCTCAACCACTTCATATACAAACAAATAAATCAAAGGCGATCAAAATCTTAAATTACAGCGCAAACTCAAAGACATCACTGAGAAAGTACTTTATAACTGAGTTTTGAAAAAGTGCTACACAAATAATGCTTTACTTACACAGCCGTCTTAGTTTTAGATCAATGCTACACAACTGAAAGCAAATGTAAACGTATCTAGGACATCCTGCTCTGTTGCAAACATGCAAAATAAAATTCAAACTGATAAGCTACATAGACAAAATAAATATATAATTTTCAAAAATCACATTATGTTATGGCCACTACATATGCAGCTAATTAAAACATATAGAACAGGAAATGTTTTGAAATGTCAAACCACTTTACGTGAAAGTTATGACAAAGGAAAGAACAACTGACTGTTCTAAAAACTTGTAGTACCGGTCCCTGGATGTCTTCTTGGTTTAATGATGTGTCTTTTGATCTGTTCAGTCACATTTAATTGCAAGTTCAGTCTTTAGAGAAATATGTCCCATTTTCCTGAGGTGTGGTTACAGATGTCTCAAATCAGCCGTAAAGTTACATAACAGTTTTAAATCAAATAAGAATTTATTAGAAATCGTAAAAATATTAAGTGTAGTTGCTATGTTCCCTGGTATTCAGGTTCAGAGCCAAGATGTACAACACCCCTTCCCCACCATGTTGTTCTATATCTGAGGTACACATATTGGATTAATCTTACCAGCAATCCTATTAGCCTTAAAACGTTTTTAACATAAATACAGGATGCACATTTTTAGGTAAAGGAATAATCAAAGAGAAGTTGATTGCCAAGCCTGAGCCCATCCGATGCTCGGCAGCTGCCTCTGTCTGAGAAAAAGCGGTGATGAAAAAGGCTTTGAACGCCATCTTGTTCATTGCAGCTGCTTGGGCCCTGAATACAGGAACCCATTCATTCGAGGAGGCGGAGGGAGGGGGCATACTGGCAAAATGAATTCATCTTTGTGAACAAGAAAATACGACTAGCTCTTTTAAAAATAAACACCAACAAATGTCGTAAACAATTAATCGACTGTATGCAGTAGTTGATTCTTTAGATCTAGTATCTCAACACCTCTCGTCAATAACTTCGTAAAAGCGGCAGGCTACCTCGGTGCTAGAGGAGGCGCTCAGCACGGCTTCCTGCGACAGCTCATCCAACTCGCTGATAAACCATATTTCGAAATATTTACCACTAAATAAAATCCTCCTAACCCAGTTATTCTACTTCAACGCCTTCGGAAAGTGTTCTGACTAGGATATGGTGCTTCACCGTGGGTAAAGCGCTCCCGTTTTCCGTGCTACCGCTTGTGATGGTGTGGAGCAGCGCGGCCCAGTGGGGCATGGTTACTGTAGCTGTTAACAACTTGCCCTGCAACACACCCGTGATCAAGATAAACAGATTGTCAGAATCCAATTAGACAATCTCGTTTTCACATCATTAAAAGAAGAAGTTCAAATTAAGGTCGAACTGTGTGTTCAAGTAAAATGGCTATGGCCACTATCGGGTCCACAGCGGTGCTTGACATTTTTTTTCCTCGCGATCTTACAGCTGTGCTACCACCTGGTTAAACAGAGGCAGACTCGTTTTATTTTAAAACGCGGTAAAATGTAATTAAGTACCAAACGGATAAATTAGGTCCCTCTTTTTCTATTACTACGGGTGACTGGGTGGCTGACTGCAGACTAAACATATAGTAGGCTATGTATGTTAACATGTAGCTTTAACAGTCATAATCCATGTCTTGGTTTCGATTCACTGAATTTACTGCTTTTAGTTTGACTAGTCTATTCAAACAAAGCCGATCATGCAAGTGTTCGCATTAGGCATTTAGACATTACGCAAATAATCTTAGCAAAGCAAATATCTATGCTTCAGTCTACTGAGTTTTACATAAAACTGTGTTATACATCAACACCGTTGATGTTCACTAAGGATATAGGCATGTTTTTCTTGCTACCATGTTGGTAATATACACACCCAGATCACCCATACCAGGCTGCAAACGTAGGCTGTGGCCACTGCTGGCTAACTTGTATGGCCTGGCTACGGAATAGTGGGGGTGGTAGTGATTCTGTTGGTGAAGTAGCCATTTTTAGACTCCCTTCGTTGTCAATTGAAAGATCCCTACAATTTTTCCCAAATACGAGTGGAAGTAAATCCAAACGAAGTTAACGTTTGTTTCAGTTATGCAACTTTAATAAGTAAAGACTGTGTGCCATCCCCCTGTAACTGCTGCCCTAAGGGGTTAGTCAACAAAAAATCTGAGACTAGCAAATAAGCGACCAATTAGCTTACCGGGTAATCACTGAGCTATCTATAGAGGAAATACGAGAAAATGCGGGCCGACGACCAACGACTAAATGTTGGTGCTAACTGGAATAAATATCATCTCTCGCTTGTACCTCAGACTAAAATATCGTTCGGCTAAATTGGCTACTTAAGAGAAGCCGATACACAGACGGCTAATTTCTTACGAGAGGGATAAGAGACACCCGGACGTTAGAGAGGGGTGCTGGCTAACCCTACTGAGCTCTCACAAACTAACCTGCAAATTAATATTAACGCCGGTCATGAACCCACACACTACCGGAAATAAACATTATATATAAATATTGTTCTGGTTACTAAACATTAAGGTTGTTGCAGTGCGTTAAGTATTTCTAACAGTGACCCCCACCCACCGTCTTGGCAGCTACGACTAGCTAGCAGCAGGCTAAAGGCAGCTAACTATCGGAGGAGCCACTCAACCCAATTTAACCCTTTTCGTTCATCTTCCCTGCTCGACAGGCTAGCCGACTGCACATACACTTTATGCATTTCCTGAAGCACAATTTCATATATCAAAACTTATTCTTACCCGCTTTCAGTCGGTGGTATCCGTTGTTTATATCACATTGACTGGAAACAGCAAAATCTTGTCTCTCCTCTCTCCGCCTAGGCGCTCAGATTTAGCTAGTTTGGCCACCGAGGAGCGGCACTCCCCGAACCCAGTTTTTGACCCGCCGAAGGGGGAGACACACCGGCACAGAGGCGCAGAGACAAGGCGGTGTTCACCCAGACAGACGTGTCAGAGTCCCGTTTGAGCGTTCCTCCGTTTCAGCGGAAATTCCAACTCTAAGCAAAAAATCCCTTCTTGTCTTTCCCACCGTCGTCGTCCCTCTTTTTCTTCCTTCAAGCCAGGATCTCAGTCGCTTCTTCCTCCGGCCATCAAACAGCAGAGATGGGCGCGGTAACCCTGCATTCAGGTCTGGGAAACCCCACGTTACGGCAGCGTCACAACGTACGGCGAAGGGTCGGCGACCACTCCAGCAGATCAGGAAATACTGCCATCTTTGGCGGCACCAAATCACCTTTACGACATTTACCTGCCCAAACGCAGTTTTTAATCCCCGTACTTTGTTTATTTACAGACTTTGACTTATACGTGACACGAGAATGAGCATTCGTCAAGTCAAAGTAAGTCAGAACAGTGATTTCCAGCTAGGGGTATTTGTACCATAAGGGGTGTTTTTTGCCAGAAGGTACATGGAAAGGTATTGCTTAGTAACGAAAGTCATTTGATAAAAGTAAATTTCAATGTTTATTTATAAATATTTATACAGTTTTATTCGCTTAACTATAGCATTTATAAACGACAACCTGGGGCGTGAGAAAAACGAAGACATGCACGGTTGAAAAGTTAACTGCAATGACTAAACAATTAAAAGTATTAAAGTCATAATAGTTGTGTGATAAATTAAGTTTGAAACTAATTATTTAGTTAATTCACCGCTGCTGAATAAATGGTTTGAATAACTAAGTAATTAATAAATCATTTTTATTTATCGAAAAATAAAATATAAATTGTGGAAATCGAAAGCTAAATTTAATAGTTCAAAAAGTCCAATTTCTTCCATTCTTCAGTTGTGGCGGTACACAAATACAAACGCACCAGCTTAAACACGAGTAGTTCTGTTCATCTAATGTGGATGTGACAACCTTTATACACAGCAGGCTATGTTGGTTCATACCAGTGGTTTAACACTGTGGTCGGCTTAGTTTTACAGGTTATTGGGGTTGCGTTTACAGGAATATTTATTGCATATGCCCATGTTTTATCAGTATTATCTCATAATACTCATTGGATATTTCCAACTGTAAAATGCTAAATGCTCTCCTTAATAAACTTCATACAAATATAGGTCTATATATTTTTGAACACTGGCCAAAACATATTAAATACACAATAAATATGGGTTGAAAGTGCAGCTTTAATCTGGAACACTTCAAAAAGCGGTTTTGTGGACAAATGTGGGACATTTCTATATTATTTCTTCATCAGTCAGAGGTAAAAGCTCTGAAGTTGCAGAAATGTGACCGCTGCATTTGGAAACTGTTGCTGCAAACTCACGTGTTCAAAGGAGCTCTCAGCGCAAGTGAAACAAGCAATCTTTAGGCTGCAAAAACAAAACAAACCTACTCGAGAGACAGCAGGAACATTACAAGTGGACAAATCAACAGTTGGGTGATTTCAGTAACATAATAAAGCTTGGATGCAACAGAAGACAACAGCGCTGAACGATCTCAGTATTCTTTTCCCAGTATGAAATATCTCATTCAGACAAGTGAAGAACACTCTTCAAGTGGTAGGCATATTATCATCCAAGTCTACCACAAAGAGAAGACTTCACAAGTGCAAATACAGAGGGTTCACCACAAGGGACAAACCATTCATACACCTCAACAAAAGGGTTAGGCCAGATTAGACTTTACAAAGAATTTCTAAAAAGATGAGAGCAGTTCTTGAACAGGATTCTTTGTATGAATGAAACTCAAATGAACCTGTACCGAAATGACAAAAGTATAGAGGAGGCTTGGAGCGGCTTGTGATCCAAAGCATACAACACCTGTATAAGAAAGTGCAGGCAGTGTAAAGCACGAGCTTGAATGGCTTTAAAAGGCACCGAGTCACTAGTTTTTACTGATGATGTGACAGAAGGGTATAGGAGTATACTGTCAATAATTAAATTATTTTTATTTATGATTAAATTAAAGATAAGAGTTTGCACTTTAAGCCCTTGTTCAATATATAACTGTTACTTCAATATGTTTTGGTAAACTGAATGAACAATTCTCCAACCTGCCTATGATTCCTCTTACATTTTCAAACTGTCATGTAACATCATCAGTTTGTATCATCAGATTCCACATGTACGCTTTAGTCAGATATGTGTATCTATGACAGATGTATGTTTATCTTGCTGTTCTCTTCTCTCTTTCTTCTGTCTGTACCCGGCTGGCCTTAGGCAGATGGGTCCCTCCATATGAGCTGGGTTCTGCTCGAGGTTTCTTCCTGTTAAAAGGTAGTTTTTCCTTGCCACTGTCGCCCTTCAGGCTTGCTCTGGGGGTTTCAGGCCGGGTTTTTGTAAAACGTCTTGAGACGATTTGTATTGTTATTGACGCTATATAAATAAAATTGAATTGAAAATTGAATTGAATTGAATTAAAATGTCAATGTCCTAAAAATATTTGAGCCTAACTATACAACCAAAAGTGCCTTTTTGTGTCTCAGATATGTAAATGAAAATGTTGTTGCAGATTCCAGGGAAATTCACCTTTCGTGTCAGTACAACAACAGCCGCTTCAAGCCAGTAACACAGGCTTATTTACAATCCAAATGTGATGCGCTTTCCTGCTAGCTCGAATGGGTAAATACAAAATGCAAGTGCATTCAATATCATGAACATTTTTAGAGCCTTAATCTGATCCTGTAGTTCTACCTAATTTATTTGCTACTACTATTTCACAAAATTGGTAAGTATAAGACAGTGTTTTGTTAACAAATAATATTGACTGGATATTAATATTAACTTTGCCATACCATGGTTAATGAACTGATGTCCCCGTGCTCTAGTTCAGGCAAAGAAATCATTAGGGATTTTCTTCCTGTGCTGAGTGTTTGTGGGTGGACTATAGCTGCAGCACAGAGATGACTTGATCATTATCACCAGTAGTTTAGGTAGAGTGCTCAGAGGAGGGGTTAATGCTCAGTGGGTTAAGGCGTTACTTGGAGACATGGAACACTTTGTTGTCCTCCGAGACAACAAAGTGTGCACAGGCTGGGCCCAATGGGGAAACACAACAGCATCATCACCGTTTGATTTGTAAGAAGAAGGCTCCTGAGAGAGTGCTGTCCTGTCTGTTTGTGACAGTTCTGTTTGCTGTTTGTTCTCTTTTTAGAGACACATTTTACAGTTATTGTTGGGGCCCAGTTGAAATGAAATGCAATTGAAGAGTCAAACTGAAAAACAGATGACATTCACATACAATCATTTGTTTGTATGCAGTGATTTTTGGGGAAATATCAACAGTTATTGGTTACTGAACTCCAACAAAGCATGTGTCAGTTAAAACGGTCTGTCAATATGACCTCTGTCTCAGAATGGCGTCTTTTTTTTTTGAGTGTTTGTTTTTATATTTGTACGCCTCTCAGGTCTGTAATCCTTCAACCTGTAGGAGGAAACTGAAGAATCATCAGCTCTGTAACCACACATTAGTGCACTTACAAGAAAAGTATTCCCAAAAGTGATGGTATCATATGGAGGTGTGTGTGTCCAGATTCATGTGTGTGAGGAAGTGAAAAACCCAATGACTGCTTCACTCATCTGTGTAGGTGTACACAAGGGAGTGGTTAATATCGACTGTGGCTTCATCTTTCTGTGGTTATGGATTAGATGCCATCGTGTAGATATCTTTTTATGTATTTAAAAAGCAGCGGTAGAAATCGTGGAGAGACATGGCAAGGTTAATCAGGTAGTGTTTTGGGTGTGGATTTCCTGCGGGACTCGTCTGCCCAGGTTAATGCTGCAGAGATTTAGTTGCCCATGGATACGCCCCTGCCTGTCTGCATGCATGTGTTGTGAAGCTTCTTTAGCAGAGCTTCAGAGCACACAGGGGAGGAAGCTTATTGTCTGCATTTGGTCTTTTGAGTGGTTCGGGAACAGTCCACACCTCAATGGGCTTCGCGTGCCATAGAAAACTCTAATTCATCACCAAGTAAATGATAAAGTATGCTGATCCTTATGAAGCCACACGCTTTTTTCAGGAATAAATGTGAGTGGATTACTTTCAGCACAATAAAATACATGAACCTGTAAATCTCTGCAAGCCGACATGGTTACAAAAGAGTTTAGTATCTCATTTTGTTCATTGTATAACTTCCGTTTCTTTAACATGATCAGAGAAAGCTAACTTTAATAACATTGTGACACTCCTGCATTGATTTACAATAACATTTACTAAGGGTTCATATACAGACAGATAGACACACACACACAACTCGTCCGCAGAGCCGGGGCCGTAAGTAGCACTATCTCACCGTATTAGTGGGAGATCAGAGGAGAAATCAGATTAGAAAAAGAGGCAAAACGGCAACACAAATATTGCCTAATATGATCTCATACATTTCATAAAACGAGTGACATTATACGGGGCTAAGCTCATAATGACCTTGCTTTTTATAGGCAGGTTGGGGTACAGTAATCTGATTTAGCATAATCTCCTACAATCTCTGATAAATGCTTACGACATGTATCTCTGAGAGAGGTCACATCCCATTGGTCCACTGCGAGGCATTACTGACATCTGCTGTTCACACATGCAGGCCCTAGTTTATGCAGAGCACAATGCCCTTTGTGGTTTATAGAGTGAGAATTTGATTTAATGGAGCAGTGCTGGAAAAAATAGTATTAATATTAACATATGCTTTCCATTCATAGTGCAGATATGAGGTTTGTGAATGTGAATCTCACGGGAGGACGACAAACCAGACACCTCCTGCTCTGCTGTGGACTACATATAAAACGTACACAAGATGTAAAACTACAAATGAAATGGATGTGTATTCAGTTTAAGGATTCACATCTAACCACCTTAAATCAGTCATATCACCTGAAAACCACATGTTACCATTAAGACTGTGTGAAAACTGAATATTTAGTCAAAGGATTTGTTGAAATGAATAATCCAGATGGAAACACTCATAACTGTATGAGTCAGAGTAAAAATTAGGTATACAGAAAGAGGTCCTACAGTGGATGGCGTCAGTAATCACATCTTTTACTGACTTAACTTTAATTCTTCGACTGAGCAATAAACCCGATGAAGGTTGACAAATACATTTTAAAATACCAAGTCCAAAATCAAAAACGTTTTCCTCAAAATGTATGATACCTAGAAGGCAGAAACGCCTCCTATCAGCAGTAAACACTAGCTCCTATTTGCTTATGTGCAGTCTAGAACACATCCCTTCAGATTTTCTTCTTAAATTACAATTATTGTTTTTTGACAGCTCTTTTCTCATGGACTGCACAGAACCAGCATCAAGACAGTGTTTACTTAGTTGTTTGTGATCACTTTTCTTATAGGTCTCTAGGGTTAGGGTTACGTACGCTTTATTATTCTGCTTTAAATTGTATGACGTTCCTGAAGTTGGCCATCACTGAGAGTACTAGTGAGGACAACGTAGGGGGTGTTTCACTTAGTGACATCAATGATTTCACTTTAGTCCATTTTCATCATAGCAAAAATCTAAATTCTGGGTAATCATAATATCAGAATATTTAGTTTGACTTCTTTATTATAATATGTAGGGGTTAGGGATGTGTTTTTTACATACTGTACATGCATATAATATACTATAAATATTGCCCCAACGTGCAATATGTATAGGCTAAAGACACACTCGCCAGTTCATTAAGTACACTAGTTAAAATGAATGCATTCTCATATAACAGCCCTGCACTAAATCTTAGCTTCCTGATTGTTTTAATCGTTTTGGAGGATGTAGTTTGTGGTGCTGTTAAAGTGGACTGAATTAAACATTAAGGTGTTTCTGTTATTTAGCCTAGCCCACTGATTATGATCAGGTTGTCAAAATAACAGAAATGTGTGTCACACAGTTCAACAGTACTACAAACCACAGCCTCCAAAATGAACACAGCTGAATCAACAGCTGCCCAATTTGACCCCTGTGTGAACTCTGCCATCTCTCTTTTCATAGTTAAAGTACCAGCAGTGTTACAGTATGTACTGTATACATCAGCTGACACACCCCTGATGACTTGGCTTCACAAACACCACCTGCTGGTGGAATTAGGTTTTACAGTCAAGTGCTTCATTAAATTGCAAATGTCCACGGGGTGGACAGGGTTTGTTCTGGATTTAATAAAATTTCACAAAAAATTGTGTTGGAAAAATTGTACTAATATTTTTCCAAAATTGTGTTGGAAGTATATTAGTTTGTTGTAAATTCTTGTTTGATTTCAAGGAAATCACACACCACCCAAATCTGCACATGCTTTGATTATTGAATATATCCTCTAATGCAAGGTGTTTTAATGGTCTAATTTATTATCACATGATGTATTGCGTGTCTGTATTTGGAAATTTTTAAAGCGTTACAGTGTGTGGATCTAGTCTATATCTATATGTAGTCTAAATCCATATACATTCTGAGACATTCTCAAATCAGATCCTCAGTCACTACCTTTAAATATTACATTGACACATTTATTTGTTTATATTTATATATATGTCAGCTCTGCATATATACAGTATATTTCAGCTCTGTGGTTTTTGTCCATGTATGTGTGGAGCAGACTTCCTACTGGCGGGCATCCAGGAACTGTAGAGGTCAGTCAGCAGTCATGGAGACCAAAGCCATCAGGGTGACTCCGTAAACATTTGTCTCATCGCCCTTAACAGTAAGAGGCACGCACATCTGCACCACCTCACAGGGCTGAAACACACAGTCACACACAGACATACACTCAGTCAGTCAGTGCAGCGTGCTCGTCCAAGTACAAGCCAAGATCAAATTATTTGACCCAGGATATTTTTTGCCAGTATTTATAGCCTTCAGATATCTCATCAATGAAAGTAACCAGGTAACACTGTTACATTTTTGTATTGTCATGATGAAAGAGCTGACAAGAGATTAAAAAAAAGATTTAAAACTAAAGAATGCTAAAAAAAAACGATTAATGCTGCCCGGAGCATTTTTTCTTTTTTTTTTGCGTATCTGAGATGTTATACTTTTTCACAATTAGTAATGATGTTTTTCTACTAACTATTTTATCTACTCTATCTGTTAAGGCCATAGGATACTTACTTTAAACCAAATGCTATGTGCACCCAAAAGAAAGACCTTCTAGGCTACAGGCTTTCTAATCTAACCTAAATCTATCTCTCCCTAAACTCTACCGAACTGAAAATCATATGAAAAATAACTGAAAATAATAAGTCAATCAAATTTAAAAATAAGTCATCATTGTCTTGAAATGGGACAGTCATGAGGTAGATTCTTATGCCTCGTCCTCAGTGTGTGGCTCCTCCTACTACGTAACCTGACTTCCTAAAGAGTTTCTGCTAAGGGGGCGGGGCATGAGGGGGCCACTCCGCTGCTCTGGGTGTAAATAGCTGAAGAGCTGCTGTTGACTCTTTTCACATGGATATTAATTTAATTAATTCACATCATGGCTGTAACAGGTTTATTCTAAGTCAGTAGAAAAGTAGGAAACATTACATTTGTTGTAAAATACAGGTTTTGAAATTGCAGATTGGTGCAAATATTTCCTTTTGCAATCACTTCTTAACTGTGCTCCTAACAGTGACATGAATCATCTCTTCACCTTGTATCCACTGTGGGGGGTCCATGTGATAGTAATGGTGCGTCTCTGTCCCAGCTCCACGCTGCCCTTGCTGGGCTCTACACTGAAGCCCAGCTGCTGCAGTGATGCCACGTTGCCCCAGTAAAATTCACCGTTCTGAAAAACCAGAGAAAAAGAGGATTTATTTTTTCAAACACATAGTATGTGTCCACCTCCTTTAATGACAATAGTGTTAAGCAGTTCATCTTATGGTGGCACACAGGGCATTTTAACACGTGTCAACTGAACATCAGTATCTGAAGATATCCCATTACCTTCTTACTGGACTGTGTGGAGTGGATACAGCCCACCTGCAGCTCCCTGACTGCAGGTGTGATGGCACCAGTGATGCATCTGGCGCGCAAGGTCACCAGCAAAGGGATGCTTGGCCTCTCCATCTCCTCTGACTCTGCTGGATAGACAGATGAGTTCCTTTTTTTAGTTCAAATCATAACATCCTTTTACTTCACTCTAATACCCACACAACCCACAAATCTGTGGTATTTTATTGAAACCGTTCCAAGGTGCCAATTCTGCAAAAAATGCTCAAGTAATTTAGAAATCTGAAGGCATTTTTTCTCACTCTGTATCTTTGTCAGCCCACCACTTTGGTCCACGCTGAAATATCTCGGTGAGTATTAGACAGTTTCACTTAGTATTTTGGTACAGACATTCATGTTCCATTGATCATTCCTTGACTTTCCATGAGATCAACAATTGGATTTGTTCCATACACTGAATTAGTGTGAGCATTTAGCTGAAAGCAGCACTGTAGCCAAGTATACCTCCATAGACAAGTGGGTCTGGCTTTCTTACTCTTCTTTTTACCATCCATGATTTCCATTGCTTCATTCATTCATTTCAATCAGCCCCTACAAGTCTCACTCTCTGTAAATCATTCAAGTTTCACCCTGCAGACTTACCAAAAAAATTAATCTTAATAATCAGGTAGAGCTAAAATAGTTGTTGACAGAAGGTGCCCACATGATTCTGTTTAAATTACACCAAAAACATTTGTTGGCCCATTTGCACCGTATGGAGATACAAGTTGATCTGTAGATGAAAAAAAGTTGCATTCCTCAAACCTTTGGCAATGTCAACTATAAACGAATCGACTGCAGTACCACACACTGACAGCGTGGCATTAACAAGAATTCACGTTCAGTCTGATGGCTTACGCAACTCAAACTAGTCCACTAAATAATTTTCATACCATACAGAAATGAATGAAAACCAATGAGTGCCATAGTAAACATACTGCTTAAAGTATGCAACACACACCGTTATTGTTAGTTTACATCATTTTTTTTTTTCAAGATACATCAACTGATGGTACTTTAAAGCACCTCTTACGTCAGTAAAAATTGTTGACTTTGTCTAGGAGGTGTGTCAATTTTCACTCATGGAATTTTTCGGTGAAACAAGATCTGACTACTGATGATGAGCACATGGACTGTCAGCACGCTACGATTAGCATAAATGACTTCATCAAATGCGTAGCCTTTGTTCACATAATTCATGGAATGTGTCTGGAAGATATTAGTCATGTTTGAAGTAGGAGCCCTTGCTGTATCCTGTATCCCGTAGAATATGTCTGAACTTGATCCCATGGATAGTTTTCACAGATTAACAGTGAAGCATTGATCTGCTCCGTATTGTATGTTTTCTATTAAGCTACATTGTTTCCATTACACTAGAAGTGGTGACCCTGAGAAAGAAATGAAGATGGAGGCTTTGATACCTTTGAGCTGAGGCCGACTGGTTATGAGTGAAGGGAGGAGGGATTCAATGGGCACTGTCAGCAGGTCTCCTCCATATAGATACATGTTATGTTGAGAGGCTGCACCCTTCAGATCCATCACACACACTTTACTCTGACAGACAGAAATGGCACAGGGTTAAGGTTGTTGCAACACAAAGACCAGCGTGAAGAGGGGACATACAGGGTGCAGTAAGTACATCTGAATAACAAGAATGCACTGGGGGGCAGTATTTTGCTCTGGAACATGTGATCACTGTTATAGCCAGTGATTAAGGACAAGGACATGCCGTGTGAAGGTGTGCATCCAAGGTTGAAAGTGTGTGTGTAAGTGTGTGAATGTGTGTGCCGTTCAGCTGACCTTATTCATGAGCTCTATGGTGAGTTTGTCAGAGTAGTTAACAGATGGGTGGTCAGGCTGAAAGCTGACTGTGATGTCTTGGCTCTGTCCTGGAGCAATGCTGCCCTCTGCTGGCACCGCACTGAACACACTCAGCCCGCTGTAGTTCTGGGTCCCTGTACAGGATAGAAACAATACTGCCACTACTGCACCAACTACTGTTCCACCTGCTGCTACTTAGGTTAAAATAATAGAAAATTAACCTCAAGCTTATTTTACTGAGCCTTTAATAAAAGTGGACATAGACTTCTTTTAACATCATTTTAAGTCACTGTCTATCACTGAATGCTGTAAAATAATTGTGACAAAGCCTATGGCGCGCTGATGAAAGTATTGAAACACACTTATTATGGACTGGGGGTTTGTGGCAACATCCCCAGATAGGGTTATGTATTATGTTACTACCAATGTAATCTGCTCGACACCAGATCAATTTGAAATATTTTAGGGAGGAATGGAATAAGAGGGAACAACCACAGCGTTCTGTTAGATGAAGAGCAGCAGGTGACAGGCCACACACCTCCAACTACTGACAGAGGTAACCAACTCATTTACTGTGTCCTGCTGTTCACAGACTCATGTCACGGGCAGCAGAAATCACATAAAGGATACAGAATGATGGAGAAAAAAAAGGCCAGTTGTTGTTGAAATTAGTACCCCTCTAAATACCTCTAAATCCTACTAACTGGTCTATTAAATAGAAAAATGAACACTGACCTGACCTAATATGCATACACAAGTATAACAAATCACATGTTTCAGCAGTGTTTATGAACTGTTTTAACTTAGCTGTTTCTTCTCATGTATGATTCTTTTAAGATAAATACAACAGTTTATGTGCTATAATGAGCTAAAAGAAGACAAAATGAAATATTGAACCGGTCTTCAGAACAGATTCAGTTTTTCCTAGTATAGATTAATCAATCCACTCGGGTGTTTCTTGGCTAGAGATCTGGTGACTATCAAAGCCATGACATATCATTCAATTCATTTTAATCCTTACAACAACAAAAAATCAATGGGTCTCCCCAGTTCTGGAGACATTCAGATTTGTATAAACCGCTCATTTATTTTGTTTGGTTTGTACTTTAACTTGTGATCAAAATGTATCTGGTAAAAATGATCCTGGTCAAGAACATCCAAAAACTAAAGGCTGAAAACAACCCAATCCTGTTCCAGTTTGACATAGATGGCTTCCTTTACTTCTCTTTCAAACCATCTGTCTTCTCTGGCTAACATTGTTGTCTTTGAAGGAGTGTCCTTTGTCCTTCAGGTGTAGGTGGCGCGCTCGATCGTTTCCTGATGAGCTGGCTCTCCTTTGCTGAGCTATGCGTTTCTCAAGGGGTTATTTGCTTTTCCAGATGTACAAATCTATAAATCCGTCACTGCACTGAACTGTGTAGAACTGTGTGGATGAGTGGTGTAATGTCTTCAATAAACTCTACAGGTCTAGTTGGCCTTGCTTTCAGCCTTTTTTGGACGTACTATGACTGAGAACCTTCACAGACATACATCTACATAAGAAATAAAACATGCTGAATGGACAAGCTTTTCGAAGTTGTCGGTTGTCTGGTGAATTGGTGCAATATTTATTACATCTTACCCACAGTAGGTTGGATTTGTGAGTCTGTGTATTTGTCCAGCAGCAAGTCCACCTTGTCAATTCCACCCTGAGGCCTGGAAGGAATGAGACTTGCCAGCAGGACACTGAAGCCCACTGCCACTGCTGAGCTGTTCTGTAACTGTAGACAGATCAGGGCTTAATGTCAGTAACAACACTGCCACCTCCCCAAAAACATCACATTAACATTCATTTCTGGATCTAATTTGAAAAACAGAAAACTTCCACAATGCTTAATTCTTCTTGACTGACCTTGATGACTTGTGAGGCGCTCTCCTTCTCCAACACATAGCCAAAGTCAAGGGGACCTCCAGTGTGGGATGAAGTAACAGCAGGGACTACGCCCTCCCCACGCAGAGTCATTTCCAACATCATTTTCTGGCTGTGCACCTCCAGTATGTCACAGTACTAGAGAACAAGAAAGGTTGGCTGGGTATGCTATTATGTTACTAGTCTCTAAATAGTCCTTTATATGGTTTCCCATTTGATTATTTTCCAGCTGAGTTGTACAAAGACAGTCACTTATATATTTATTATAGAGTAATATTTCCCCTGTGAACTGACCTTTTTATCCAGAGCTGGACTGAAGGCCAGCACCAGAGTGTGTTTCTCTCCTGGTCTAATGGATCTGAGAGCACTGAGAAGGGAAAAGGGACCATTTACGTCCAACACTGATGACCTCAGCTTGGAAACGGTCAAAGAAAACAGCAGTACACAGTCCGTATTATTCATTACCAACTGCAGTAGAAGTGCTAATTTAAGGACATATGTTTAGTAACATTTGATTATTGGGTATGAAAATAACTTGTGTTAGAAGATGTCCTTAAAAATAAATCTGTCAGGAACTCTGACTTCTGCCTGGACTGACCTCCAGGTTTTGCATCCAGTGTGGTGCCCTTTTTTTGCAGTACACAACTTTTTACAAAGTAATAATGATTATATTTGTATCTAACTCAGGCAAGTTTGAAGAAAAAATTGCTTTTACTTCAGAACATTTCTGCTTATAAGTCCTCCCCATTGAGTTTGAGCATTGTATGGTGTTACTGGAGAGTAGACTGCAGAGATAGAAAGGAACTGTGGTGAAGATCATGGGATGTCGTGAATAGTTAGCCTCTTAAACCTCAAGGCTACAGAGACAGCCATGATGTTCACAGCCTTCAACAACATATGTCTAGAAGGAATGTGTCTTGTTACTGTAGATGATCCACAGTCCACACTAGAAAGTTTTCTTGAAAAGCACTTCCAAATAAAGTCCATATTAAAATGTTAACAGCGGGAGCTGAGAAGCACCCAGAAGAACTAAGATATGCTGTTGTTTCAGTGTTGTAGTGGCAGAAGAGGTGTTGTTGGTGTGATGGCTCTTTTAAACATCTCCTGAATGTTAGCTTTGCAACAGCAACTGAAGCAACCATTTGCCACTACCACTACCTAGCTAATGCAGTTGCATTTCTGGCTGTGTATGTGTTAGCTTCATCTTATCATGTTGTTGTCTTTGGGGGGCGAGCATCCGACAGAGCACTGAAGCTGAGTTATAATATCGCCAGTCTTTACCAGGAATGACCGACCTCATCTTCAAGTCTAACATCATAAGATGATTTTCTAAACCAATTTGTAAAGATATCTTGCCTTTCTGATGCCATTTGCAGCTTTTTCATTTTGACTAAAACAAGCTGACCCTTTGTGCATAAAGGATACATCCAAAGACTCTTTTGAAATGTTCTGAACTGTGAACCTCTTAATCTCTTTCTCTCCTACAAATGAAAAACACAAATACAACACAACAATTAAGCAAAAACATTTAGTAAGTGGACTAATCAAGTGTATATGATAAAACTAGAAACACTTAAAATAATGACTCACCCACTGCCACCTGATGGAAGTCTATGATATTATGTCTATTGTTGGATGTTACCACTAGAGGGGGCTGTAGAGCAGGACACTGCAGCTTCAAGTAGATCGTATTGAAGGAACTGAGGATATACGGAACACGACAAGTTATGAAATGATTAGTGTGTGTCACTGCTCTTCCTTTTGTTTGTGACTTAAAGGGTGTTAGTAGCATACTCCACTGAGCTCAAGAAAGGACAAACGGTTACATTAAAATACGGGTGTCAAATTGATTTTAGTTCAGGGGCCACACACGGCCCTATTTGATCTCAAGGGGGCAGGACCAGCAACACAATAGCATATTAACCTATAAATAACGACAACTCCAAATATGTCCCTTTGTTTTAGTGCAAAGAAGCACATTATGAAAATGTTTACATTTAATGAACTGCATTATTATAAAACATATAATGAACAACTGGACATTACTTAAGAAAAAGAAGTAAAATTTCTGTTTAGTTCTAGGTCTCAGCGTTGTTTTATGTCCACAACTCTTACTAAATCTGCGCAAAACCTAGGAATAGCAGTTACTTTTATTGGAAAAATTCCAGTTAATGTCTTCAATGTAATTTTTGCACTTTGTAAATTCATCCTGCGGGCCAGGTTAGACCCTCTGGTGGGCCGCTTTTGGCCCGTGGGCCGTATGTTTGACACTTGTGCATTACAAGTTAAATAGCTTCAGGTAATGTACTTCTTTTGAAGCAGTTAGCTCTAAACCAGACATGTTTCTGTCTTCTGCCGGAGGGTATTTCCTTAAATATTCAGAGGCAAGTTTGGATAAAGTCTTAGTTTTTTAACTTCGATCTGTTAATTATATTTACCAGCACCCTCCCCAACGTGTAAAATTATTTCTAAGCTTTCGTCACTGCAACAGTGCTTTTACTATTCACATACAGTATTTGCTTAATACATAAAGGTTAAACCACTACTGTTGTCTAAAATAGATTGTTATGGTGATTATATTCTTCTCACTGCGAGCCATGTTGTATCTACCACAGCACAAATCATGGGTTTTGAGAAATGTGAGAACATGAGCTTTGTAGAAATTTATGCAGGTACACGTACTTAAAATAATGATGGTAAAATATTAAAACAAAAACTACATTTGAAACAAGACTTATCAGGCAAAGAAAGCAAACAGAGATCTGCAGGGAACACAGGAGCCTAGGCCGGTTCACTTCTAAAACACATTAAGTGAAATGACAGGGGTTTAAAGATATTACACACCATCACCCCGTGTCTCCTGTACAGGGACCCTACAGGGATGTATATAGTTAAAATAACTTTTTTCAGTTGATTTTGTACTTACAAGGTACATGTCGTTAAATTATTATTATTTTTTTTTTCCATTTACCTCATCAAGTACTAGTTTACTCACAGAAAATCAGGGTCAGGTAATGATGTTTTTCTACAATCTAAAGGTGACATTATATTACATTACATTATATTCTCTATTGATTCAAAATCAGCAGTGGACCAAAAATAACACTATGATTTTAAAGAACTACCAAAAAAGAATGGAAATAGTTAATATTTATGTTTCAAAGTAAATTCTGTGTTGAGCCTGGTAAATGTCCTAAGATTAAAGACATGTCAGGAATCTGAACTGACAGACTCTAAAGCTGTGTGTGGAAGCTGACTGTTACCTCCACGTTGGCTGGGCCTGTCTGTCGTCCTCTGGAGGGTCTCCATCTGATATGAAGCAGGGAATGGTGTACTCTCTGTAGCGCTGGCTGAAGGAGTACAGCAGAGAGACCTTGGCCTCCTCATACTGCTCTGGCCTTGAACAGAACAGTTTCACATTTAACCAAGCTCAAAAACTCTCTTCACACCGAGCACAAGACATCTTCTCTATTATTTCATGGAGATCTGTTGAGATCATTCTATATATGGCTTCAGCACTACAACTTAAAAGACAGGAATTAATATGATCAATTTATCACTGGAAGAAGGGAGACTGTAAAGGCTTGTTGTTGAACCTCAGAGGTTATTAATAGACTTTAGCCTACTTTCCTACATAAAGAGGCTTTCAGGGAGGATGTGTCTGACATTTCCTACAGAATAAGTAATTCTTTTTTGCAGTACTACTCTTTGATATGTTGCTACAGGATATTTATTAATGAACATTTATTTACTGGCATTTCAGTCCAGCAATGACATTAAGAAAGCCATGTTTGCAGAGAGGACACCTACCCTGGCTGTATTTCGACAGGATCTGGAGATTCAGTTAGTTTGTCTGTCTCCGGGGGGGCTGACACCTTCATGTTCTTTGGTTTCCCAGATGACTTTTTCCTTTTACTGATTTCCGCTGGCATCTCCTTTTTAGCCTTACAACACACATGAATATGACTGATGGGTTCATACAAGGGTAAGACCAATGAAGCTACTTGAATACTTGTGAGAAATCAGTCAGCTGCTCAAGATGTGATCTCATTTAAAAATCTGGCACAGGCAGAAGGTGACTTGAGTAGGTAGGTGGGTGTGCAGTTGTACCTCCTGTTCAGCTTGTTTTTTTCTCTCCAGCTCCCTCTCACGGAGCATGGCTCGCTGGAGGAGACGCAATGCCTCATCTTTGACCTCCTGGTCCGAAAATCTGGGTCTGAACATCACCTGGACCAGACATTTCTAGGAGAGGGAATGGAGAGAGGGTAACAACTCTGGAAATCCTCAGATTTAGAGGACACCACATCAACGCTGGTTTGTTATTGTGTGTTTCCTTCAAATTGCAAAGCTTTTACACCCTGACAGTTTTTAATTTAAACCCCCACTTCATTTTATGACGTGGAAGTTTAAATTAGTTTTGGGCAGTATCCTGTTTATGGGTTTGTTTGGCATGAAAGAACTCAAGTGGACTGAGGATGATAATCCCTTTGTTTTCCAATTGCAGACTATTTACTGGATTCGTCCCAGTGGGCCTCTGCTACACAGTGGATAAATGTGAAAAGGATTAATTGTTCCCATATAGTGTGTCTGGAGGAAAGTGTTTCACAGTCAGCCGATGGAAAACAGCCACTACAAAAAACTGTCACAGCATATAATAGTAAACTGCAATGATTTTGAAGTGCTGTATGCAGTGACTATAAAAGTAACATTCACAGAGATTTCCTCTAAAAATAGTGCAAAATAAAATGTGCTCCATAAGGTGTCCAGTAGAGTGCGTCATTACACCATGAAGACATCTGTGGTGGGCCAATAGCTGCTATGACAGCCTTGTCTCCTCTGTCTCGCTGTAATTGTGTTGAGTTGCACTGTGGCTGGAAGACTTTACTCTGAGATCCATTAGCTCTGTGATCAGAGGCATGTTACGGTTGGAAATGATCATAACAAGTAAAACTTAACTTCCCTAGCCTCAGGCTTGGTTTCCTTTCGCAGTAAATTTAAAAGTTAGATTCTTAAAGTCAACTCAAGAGACTTTGGAGTTCAATCCAGGATGTTAGATAGCTGTGTTTTTGCAGAGGTTATGGATTTTAGACATGTGTAAAATGTTTCATAAGATCATTCTTTTACAGTCTTTATTAAAGTTGCACTCTTGCAATTTGGTCATGTGCGTCTATACAGTTGAGGCGGGAAAGAGTTAAAATGAACAGTCTAACTCAATGTAGCAGGGACCGTCAAATATTGACATTTGTCCCCTTGTTTGGATCTTCTCAACCACAAAATGTTGTTAGTAAGAGAAGATGTGAGTGTCAGTTGATCATCAGGGTTCTAAGCTGTCAAAACCTTCCAGAGCCACAAAAGACAATGTGTAGCTATTTCCACTCCTCCACATTAGTAATCTGCTCTTTACGAGTCAAATGAATGTAGTGAGTGTAGACATGAGAGGTGTGTACTCCACCTCTCCAGGGAGCAGGCGTCCCGCAGTAGGAGTGATGCTGATATCTGAATCCTCCCGCAGAACGAAGGAGAATAACCTGGGTACTCCCACAGACAAGCCGTCCTTCGTCACTAGAGTAACTGGTTGTTTGGACTGGTTACGGTCAGTGTGGCGGTTGATCAGGTGTAGTATGGCAGTGGACTGGTCACCTAGGGCTGTGGCCCCAAACTGGACCAGAGAATGGGAGAGCTCCAGCGGTGGATGGACACCCACAGCTCGGCAAGACAGCAGGAAATCTCTGATGACAATAGAAATTAGATTATTGAGTAATTTATTAATGGATATGAATGAATTAAAATGTATTGATCAAACCAGATCCCATCCACAAATCCACAAATCTATGACGTGAAGCATTACGAATGAACCTGTTTATTCCAGACTTGCAGCTGAGCTGGAAATGGTACTCTTTAGCTACTTTTGCACTGAAAACCAGATCCATCTCCAGGGTTTCTTGTGGGAGCAGAGTGCCAAAGCCATCATTAGGCTGGACCTCAATGAACTGTGGTTTGAGAAAAGACAAACATTCTTCATTTGCATTCTCTAATACATTAAACAGAATGTCCAAGTGAAAGCTATAACCCAGAACAATTGACCGAAATGAAACCCAGATTCAGATACTGTTTACAGTTTGTTTTTTTTGCAATAAGCATTCAATGTATTTAAATTCATCTAGTAATCATGTACGGCATGAGATTCCTATTGCCTACTGAAGCATGAAGGATTCACAGGAAACAATGCATGAATGCAGTTCATCTCATTGAGTTCAATGCTCTAATGTGTTCTGTGTTTAGTGTTCACTCCCTTTATGTTGTCTAGGAGCTGAATTTAATGACTATTAACGCAAAAACAAGTCTCAGAAATGTGAATATAGAGCGAACAGAGGAAGTTGCATCCTGATGACTGAATACAAGACAAATCTGTCATTTTCTAGAAAGACAGCTAGTTCATGGATTCATTGCTGTTTTTACCTGGACCCACTATTACAGTAAGATTAACACAGGATAAAGCGTTCACAGTGGTCACACAGTACCTCTGGAACACCCAAGAAGCCGAAATCCTGAGGCAAAAGGGACAGATTGGTGAGGCGAATGCTGCTCTTGACCGACTGGTAAATGGAACAGTATCCAAAGTCCACCTCAGTCTGGTCAAACTGCAGGTCTGAGGAAGTCACAACTGCGTGGACTGTGAAATGAGCAGGCTGCACCTGAACAAACAAGAAGCATCTTATCACACCTTTGGCCATTTTTCATTGAGTAGGATTTTTTGATAAACATCAGTGAAGATACAACAGCTTCCCCCTGGAGAAGGTGCCCAAGTTTGTGGAAAAGGAGCATATCTTATAATATATCAAAAATAGGGGAAAGACAAATTCCTCCGATTAAAGGTAGGTATCTGATTGTTACAGACCCTTATATGAGTTTCAGAGAAGCCCCCCGACATACGTTCCTATTTAAACCTTAACTTCCAGTAATGAGTGGCACACTGTTTTTTAAGAAATCATACAAGTCTAGTTGTTCTGGTCAGTTTCACAGTTGTTACTGATGTTGTGATTACTATTTTTGAAGTGCGAACTCATGGCATCACAAAGGAGGAAACCCATTCTCAGGTGATGCCCATGCATTCATTGCCCTCAGGCTATTCTTGACAACATTAAAAATTAACATTTTATTCATGATTAGATTCATTTGACCAATCAAAACCCATAAAAATGAGGGACTGTGAAGAACAGTGGTTTAATTCCCTACAGACTTCCTCCAGGAAAATTCAGTATCACACAGTACCTTACACCATCAACACCCTGCTCTGCCCTTTAAAGTCAAATTTCTTTGAACGAACTTTAATATGTTTGGATGAACACAAAATGTGTTATTGTCCGTTCTACAGACAGTATATACAGTCTTTGGGTCAAACATACTGTATATGGACCTATCTGTACATACTTGGTCTTTTTTTCCCTCTAATTGTACAGTTGACATTGTTTCATTTTGCCATCATATTATCACTCAGGATGGTTTGACTTATATATATATATATATAATATATGTTAATTCAATGTCTGTCCTCCAAACTGTTGTGCAGTGACTTTTTAAACGTTAATGACACTTTTTCATAGTCTGACTGAAGAGAGAAGAACATGCACATAAAGTCTTCTTAAGTCTATATGCACTTGAACTATCTAATGAATCAAATTCATGATTAACTTTAGTCTGACTAGCTGAAATGGAGCAATGCTTTTTATGCATATAGTCATCTTTATCACTGAGCAGCCACTAGATGTACAGTATCTGTGTGTCTGTGTGCAATCCAAGAGTTCTGGCTCAAAGGGAGTTATTGCAACTGAAATTTCAGCACCAAGCCAAGTAACTTTTCATACTTATGCCCCTTTTCTTCCTCCTGCTGGTGTTATTCTACAGTTTTCTTATTGAAAAGACTAAAACAAATAATATTTTAGTCCATCAGTCCTTATCTCTTATCCTGTAATACTCAGATCTAATCCCACTGGATCCTCCTCAAGTCATACATTATAAAATGTTTCACAACCATTTTTTTCCCCAGCAGGTTCAGTATTCCCCTAAAAGCAGCTGGACTCTGGTAATTTTTAAAGCAGATATTTGTCATTCAAGCAGGAGTAGAACAGCACATTGGTTGGAGACTATTTTAAGCAGCGGATTAATACACATTTCATGCTCCAGTGAATATTTATGGCGGCACGATGATGTGTTTGGGACTGACTCAATATAAACGACTGTCACCATGCTCGTGGTAATGAATCACACAGTGCAGCAGTGAGGCTCTTCGACGTGTTTTTAGTAGTTCTTGGACATCAGTGGAGCTCTATAGCTCAAATTAATAAGAATGTTAAAGTCAACACTTAGTAGGGTCAAATTAAAGTTTTGGTCTTTTAGTAAATTTATTGATAAAAAGAAAAATGTTGTCAGCTTTATCCTTTACCACTGTTTTGTGTACATTAAATACTGGATGATAACGTATGTGATCTTGTGATATTGAGAGCAGTTTTTTTCTTTTTTTTTTTTTTGAGATGACGTCTTCATGTCAGCCCCCAGCTGACGACCTTGTTTATTGCACCGTTGCTTTCCAGGCTGCTGTGGTGTCTGATGAGCAAACGCTGCATGTATGAATGTGTGTGTGTGTGTGTTTTCATGGTTTAATGCCAGGTGCTCTGGGCCTGGGGTTGGGGGCAACAGCTTTGGTGCTTCACAGGAACATCCTGGCCCGTTCTTTGGCTCCTCATCAGAACCCCCACCCCACCCCCGAATCCTCTCCTCTCCTTGTCCTGACAGAAACCAGCATTAGGAAGGTGAGAATTTGGCAAGAAGACCGACCAGATTTAAACTTCCTGAAAAAGAGGACTGGCTGAAGTGCAACACGAATGTTTGAGCAGCTGCTGTGTTTTGAACAAATGCCGGTGCATTTGTATTTTCCAACTAAGGGCGCTTATACTGTACAGGGATATTTCATATAGGACTTACATTTTTTAAGACTCCAATTGGAAGTTGAGGGTAAGATATTTATTGAACTTTTTGACAGCAAATTGCAAATATTGTAAATATTTGTTTCACTTCAGTTGATGTACAGTAGATGTATATATGCAATAGTACATACTGTATTATTGCAGTATATCTTCTAATATATTAAATTGTTAAAAATGGAAAGTATATCCAAAACAACATTTAATGAAGGTTTTCTAGACAACTAGAGACTGAAACCATACACTGAGCCCTTACGAAAGTTTTATAAAAACCTGAATATGCAAGTAGGAATCTCAAAGAAACAAGAATGGCATGGATACACGTTATAAGAATTAATTATACTTAGTTTAGATGAGAAAAAGCATCAAAATACTTAAGTGGGAAGACGCATCAAATCCAGGAAAGTTGCTTAGTTACTGTTAGCATGTATATAGTATAGCCTTATTATTTTTTGTTTATAGCTAGTTTTGAAAACACCACAGGCGGCTGCACAAACCACTGAAATCAGCAAGAAGCAAGTGGGGTACTTGTGTTGTACAAATGGACATGAATAAACAGATATCTCTGTGCTCCATGTAAATGCATGTCACTAATGTGGACATGCATTTACCAGGATGAACCTCGTAAATGGGATATTGGAGCACTTGCTATGCTGTGAGTTACGGCAGATACCACATTACAGTCTGATAGTCACCGATTATGTTACGTACTGTACTACATGAAATTTAATATAAATATTAAACCAATACATCAATCAATCAATCAATCTATTGGTCATACATAATACTGTATGTACATAATATGGTAGGGGCCTCTGTGATTAAATAAGGGAATACATCCAGTACAGTTGAGTCTTGCTTTTTAAGCTAGTGGAGACATTTTCAGTCAAACAACATAGGATAACCTTTATGCTTGGCTTATTAGCGCCCATGGAGTCACTGGTGCTCGGGGGTAGAAGATAATTTTAGCTTGTTACCAGCAAAATAGGTTACAACCTTCAGTGGCTTTGCTTCTGTTTGGGATAAAGTAGGACACATGCACTGCATGGCATGGCAGTGTTTTCAGATTCATAGGGGTATTTACTGTAAGGCAGACATGACATGTATGTGTACAGCCTGTAATTTGATACAAACCTGGCCTGCTACTTGCACTGTCATTGGAACCTCCAGGACTCCTGTATCGCTGTCAAAAAACGCCTTTGCATCTTTAGATAGGGAATGTCTGCAAGGAGGCAAAAAGAAGATACAGTGTGAGACTGCACACTTTTAAGCACTCCCATAAAAAATGTATCATTTTCATGAGCAGCAAAGACACCAATTAGTGGAAAACAAACACATAACTGTTACAATGATTTTACAATTTTTTTCAGTACATCACGTATTCAACAGTCAAAAGCCACGAGCCACTGTCAAGCTTTTCAAAGAAACATCAAGATTCAGACCCTGAAGACCCATTACTTTACTTTAACCCACAACAGTAGGATCGGCTCGCCAGGGAAAGCAGCAGAGAGATGTGGAGCGCGCCTCCACACTACTGTAGGTTGTAGCCATGGTGATGGGAGACGTAAGTATGATTCAAAGAGGACCAGTAGTCATGCACAGGCTTATGTAAAACTCCAGTCCCTCAACATTCCCCCAGTGTCAAGCGCTGCTCTCGTGATCACATGCAAACTGAATAAATGTATATTCATTTTCATATAAACAATGGTCAAATGTCAAATGCCGTTTCTGGATTAAACCACCTCTCACTTCCTCTCTCGTTCTCCCAACATCCTTCTCTTTTTTCCTCCTCCTAGTCATCGCGTTTCTCTCCTATTAACTGTCTTCTCTGTCTTCCCCTCTTTGCGCTCTTAATGCTGGTTGACAGCTTGAGAGCTAATGCTGTAAATGTCTGGTTTTAAGGCTCTCCAGATGTCAGTGTGTTTTTTTTTTTGTTTTTTTTCAAACTGCAGGTTTGAGAACAGGGTTGTGTTTCATATTTCCCAGACCTCAGTGGACCCTGCACGTAACTGCTGTAAACATGCTGCTCAACTACTGTACAACACCCTTTATCTGTCAAAATTCAGTCTCCACATTTACCATGTCACTTTTTCCCCTCCATAGATAGACCAATGAGAGCAGAGGGTGTATTTAAGGAAGCACTCTTGTTCTGCCTGCTAATAGAATCTCTGCTGGAGAGTCACTCTTGAATTAGCTTGGCAGGGCAGAGTGGAAAAGCCTGGTGGGGCGTCGCCAGGCCCATATGCTCGGGACAATTTTGTGGATGGATGAGGTTTCAGATTTGTGAGCGTCCTGCACAGATTTACTTGTGTGCTCTTCCTCTCTGTAGCCAGATCATCCACAGTCCAAAAGTAATTCTCACCCATAGGAGTTAATGGCACATCTGAGACAGTTAGAGGACACAGTGAAACTGATACAGTAGTTGTTGTAACTTTGTGGTCCAGCAATATGTTTCTCACCTAGAGCTACTAAAACAACTGAGCAGAACTCAATCTATGACACTCTTTTAAGTCATATGCATGTCTTTCCCTATAAAACCTGAACAATCCAAACTGTGGTAATCTTGATGAATGCCAATAATCCATGATAGCAAGGCCCAAACAATTTAAAAGACATATTTTCCTGGCTTATAGTTTCAGGATAGTGCTTCAGTTTCCTGATGGAAGCAAAAATAATGTATCTGAAATATATACAGTATATTCCTCTTCAGTATGGACTCTTGCTTGGTTCACTCTTCACCATTAAAAAAGTGATTATGAAAAGGATTACAAAACGGATTAAGAGGCTTAGATTTTTTCTCTGTTGGAAAATAGATGAAAAATAGAGTAAATGAAAGAGAAAGGAATCTTAAAAAATTGTGAACCAAACAAAGGTTTCTTTTAGTTTTGTTTTCTTGCATGTCGTTACGTCGTTGACGTTTTTGACGTGAGCAGCGTCCTAGCAGTTAATGTACTGTAATGAGCGGTTCAGCGTAATCTGTCGTAAATCATCCTCGTAATCTCCCATTTATCAGCCGGAACTACCAAGGCTGGACCCATCGCCTGCTCTTCAGAGATTACACCTAAAACCTCTCACTCACACAGTTTCTAATGATCCTGGCATCCAGTTTACGCAGCAAAAATAAGGACACCAATTTTCCTCTGTCTTTCATGTGTCAGATCTAATCTCTGGATAGCCTAACAATTATAGCCCAACAGAAAACTTGTACCACCAGAGCCACTACTCGGCAGAAGTTGCACAGAGTTGCTTTAAATCAGGATATTTCTTCAATCATTCTCAGCAATTAACAATGTTCTACCACTGCTTCTATGTCAACAAAAAAAGAACTAAATAACCAAATAACCCAATCCAAAACACCAATAGTTACACAATATCATATGAATGACAGAAAACAAAACGACAATACAGCCTAATACTCTTGTCTGTCACTATCTGAATTGAAATGAGCAGTAGTCCTATTCAAAGGGATCACAAACATATGAACCGTTTCTCTGATATTGTAGAGAGGGGATTATGTAGTGCATGAAACAATGGTGTGGATATGTAAGGGAAAAAGTGTGGGCTGGATGGTGACAAATAAAGGTGGAGGAAGACAGGCAGAGAGGGATGAAGCAAGGGAAAGACGCTGAACGATGTGGGCAGGTTGAGCGCAATCCTTCAGAGCAGGAAGCAACAATGTGCTCACTATCTCCCAAAAGCCTGAGGAGGAAAGGCAAGACGCAAACACCTGTGTAAAAAATGAAAGCTATGAGTCATTTGAGAATCCAGATTTAACAGCATACGAGTGTGTGCGTGGACAAGGCAGTGAGTGAAAGCAGTGCTGCTAATGAGGATTTGGAAATCCAATCATAGGCTCTGGCCAGAAGAACTGGCAGTGCCAATTTAAATGACACACCACCACTGGATGGAACAAAAAGAAAACCTACCAGAAATCAACAGACTGGAAGGCAAGATCCAACCATGACAGATATGACACATACAGGGACATAGCTCACTGACAGGCTGGAAACATAACCTGTGAATTTCTAGTGTGGGTGGAGGACACTCTCTGTCCTAAGGCATCTTAGTGGATAATTCTGGTCTTATTTTTAAAGCTTTAGCCATTATTTAGATATTAGATATTATTCAGATAACACTGCACTCACCTTACCCCAGTGCATGGTGGTTTAACAGTGCTGTCATCAAATTGAATCATTTGTTTTTCTTAAAGATGATCTTTTAAAGACACTTCAATGCCGTTTTGAATGTGTTTCCAACCAAAGACAGCAACAGGAATCAGATTGTATATTTGCAATTCTAGGATGTGAAGCAAAACTAAAATAAACTGTCATCAGCTACAATTGTTTTAAGGTAATGACTACATTAATGGTTTACTTTTTTTTATTCTGCATCTGATTGAATATTAGCTTTTAGTTGGTAAAACCTTAGTTATAAGCCATGCACAAATAACTAAATATAGTTTTAGTCCTGCCATCCCATACATCTGATAGTCTACTGTGAAAAAGAAAAATGCTGAAGTTTAGGAATATTCCAATCATTCTCACTTTGTGTTGTGTGGTTTTGCCCAAGCTAAAAAAAAGAAAAAAAGAAATCACTGCAGTTGTATGTGTTGGATGTTTTCTTATTTATTTTCTGTGAAATTATCAGATTCCTTTTTTTATTTTAAATATCTACCCCTATGAAACTGCTTTGTGGGACAGACCCATCACATGCGACAAATAATTTCAAGAAAAAGAAAAATGCTCCCTCCAAAATAAAAATAAGCTGCGTCCAACCGAATAATTAAGTGAAATGGAACAGCACTTCCAAGTGGTCAGGTGATTGTCAGACTTATTTTAGGGGTGTTGCTCTGTTCCCATATCTCAGTAGTTACTTTGTTCTCTGTTAAGTGATGGCCATATCTACAAAATAAGATCCAAGTTGTAATAAACTGGAATAATAATTCAAGAATAACAGTGTTGCCAGGGAGCGCACAGGGAACTGGGTCTGGTGTGTCAGGTTATGTAAGCAAAATCAGGGCCAGCATTCAAGCAGTGGTGGAGGGTGGATGCATAGAAGGATGAGAGGAGTTTGATTATAACAGAGACAGGCAGAGTTAGCGATAGAGAGAATGTGAAGGAGCACAAAGACCGAGGACTGTAGTGCGTGAGAGAGAGAGAGAGAGAGAAACCCAAAGAAAAAAAGTGTAGATAAGCACTGAGGTGAGAGGCCAAGAAAAAGAGAAGTATGTGTGAGAGAGTGGGAGAGGGACGGAGAGAAAAAGTGTGATACAGAGGGAGTATAGAGGGGGTGGAAGCTGTAGTTAGTGCTTAGTGTTAGTGCTTGTGAACGATGCACCATCTCAGCAGCAGCACGAGTAAAGCTGTACTCTAATCCTCGCATTAAAACCTCTGCTGATTCACTAAGGCAGATTACTGACATTTTCCCATTCGCCTCTCCTGTCCTGCTGCTGTACAGTGACCGGTGCATGCCCCTGATGTTCGTCATGTGAGAAGAAAATGTCATGTTTTTAAACCAATATTTTCTCAATACACAAAGCTGCTGAAAGGGCAAAAAAGGGAGGGTGGGCAGAAGGACACTAGCACCCACGCTGAGTTTCTACATACTGAACGCCTCTCATATTTGCTCTGTCCGCTCTCCTGCCATTCAGACCACAGTTCAACCCTGCCTCTCCGTCTAAATATAGGTCTCACTTTGTTATTGAGAGAATTACCATGTCCTTCAAAATCATTAGGCGCCATTATCAGACAACTTTGTGCCGCTGTGCTCAGAGAGCAGGTGTGTTGAAGCAACTCTTCTATACCTGCTGGTTGATGTCTGACTTTTGTAACTCTGCAAGACTCCACAGCTTGCTTTCATCAAAAATGGAAGCTGTAATACACACAACATAATACTGAAATACTACAAAATTAGACAGGTCGTCACTAACCTCTAGTTAGTCAGTTACCATTGAATATGAAGACTGTCAGTGCCATTTCAAACTCATTTTATAATCTTATTTTTATATCTTTGGTTCCCTATTATTAGTGGTTTACAGAGTTTTGAACACTGTGTTTATTTATGTAGCTGTTGAGACTTGGAAGAACGCTGACTTCCTGTCAAGAAAAAAAACAAGTTGTGAACGACAGCCAGATTATCCAAACCACTTTATTCGAAGAGGAAAAACGTTACAGGGTCCCAGTGCTGGCCATATCAAAAGAACTAAGGCTAAAGATGTTCACCAACGGCTTGACAGGGCCAACAACGGCCAACAACCTGTAACTGCGTGCAAAAGGCCCTAAATAGATTGTATAGTTTTTGTTGTCCAAGCAGTGTGTCCTTTTTTGAAGAAGGAGGAGAGAGGAGGTCTCCTTTGCAGTGAAACAGTTTGCACTTTCATAGAAGGTTGACAGAATTTTAACAAGCTTATTTCGAAAATAAGATTATCACTGCTCCAGTGATTCCATTATCATTGTATCCTCTGTGTGTGTCCTTCCTTACCTCGGCATGAACTTCAGTTGGGCGTTAAAGCTTGACTGGGCCTGGATGAAGCCGGCCTTTGGTAGGATCTCCATGTGTTTCCTCATTTCCGGGCAAACCTCAAAGGTCAGTTTCAAAGCTGTGCTGGCTCTGTCATGCAAGAGGGGTAGTCTCATTAGCATAATGCTAACACACCAAATGCATTCATATAATAATCTGGTAATGACAATCTATACAGCCATAAATAATGCACAGGTAGCAACATGCAGGGAAGGTACACAGGAAAACTGTTAAGACAAACAGACCACAGCTCCACCTGACCGGGAGCATATCTGGTGTGAAAGCTGCAGATGCAGTATATGGACATGCACTGCCCTGATCCCAGAAACTCACTTGCCTTATGCTTACTTGTTTATGTGGAAGGCACACTTCTTGCTGTATTGCAATCAAGTCTGACATAAATCCCAAACCAACCTGTCAAGGCAGACAGCCTCACAACTTGCGTCAGATTCTGTCAGATATTCCTAGCTGCTCAGAAAGGAAAGACTGGCTATCTCTCGATATTGAATTGAACAGAAATCATCTGCTGCAATATGTTTGGCAGGGTCAGTTAGAATGAGAATTCTTTGAAATATGTCTATCATATGTTTTACCTACACAGATAAATTAGTTTGGGGTTCCATACATTGACATACATTACTTCACTTCACATTTTTATTACGTAGAATATACAAATGTAACAGCAGGTAGTTTACCTGAGGGACGTCACAGGACAGATGAAAGACTTTTATATAAGTGACACCTTCAGAAAACTGAGATGTACCCCAAGTCCATATCATTTAAATGACCCAATTTCCAAGAGCTCCAACAGATGGTTATGCCTGTGGCTACAAGCCTCAGTTATAGCTGAGGCTTGTGATATAAATGGCTCTTCACCTTGGGAATTCTGCAACACATCCCACCACAGCCCACACCTTCAAAAACCAATGACAGAACAAACAAGATGAAAAAAAATGTTTGCTGGAGGTGATATATACAGTGGTAACAGTTTGTTGTATCTGCTTTCATCTTCAAAGATACACAAAGGTGAGTTATAAGTGAGCTATGGCCAAACAGGCTGAGAGACCCTCCATTTTTTTTTTTTTTTGAGTCCCCTCTAAAATGAAATGACCCACTTTGTACAAAGAGGTTCACCAGATGGTTGTTTCCTTGAGGCAAGGACTCACAGGGACACTTGGGGGATATTAACTCCCTATCTTTATTCCAGCTTAATAACAACCTTCAAATCACTCTCTGAAGAATATTCATGGACCCATAATCACTTAGGGGCTATTAGCCTTTTTAATTAACAGGGGCATAATGCTGTAATTTTTAGGGGGAGACTGTGACCAGTTTATTTCTTAAGCAATTTATAATGTTAATTTAGGGAAACAGTTTCTTAAAGATGTAAAACATATAATGGAAATACTGTCACATTGTACCGTGATGTTTTAGACAATAGTGTTGTCAAAGCAAAGTCCATAATTAAATGATTTTCTAATTTTTGTGTTAAAGCTCTTGACTGGCCTTCACAGAGCACCATCAAACTGAGACACATAACTAATCTTGTCATTCCTTCGGACATACAAAATGTCATCCATGCTTTATCTCTTCTGGGTTTGACCTTATTCTGGAAATCTACATAGGCTGCAAGTAATACAAAATGCTGCGGCCAGGATTTTAATACTAATATAGAGAGGGAATCACATTGCTTGCTGCCCTTCACTCACCTGTGAGTTTCAGAATTGTCAGAGGATTGTATTGCTTGTTTTTCAAGCCTTGAATGATCAGGCCCCTGTGTACATCGCAGATTGATTAAGTTCCTATGTACCCGATCGTTGCCAAAGACCCTCCAGCAGGGTCCTACTAATGGTTCTAAAATCTCGACTGGTAGTCAACTGAGAGCCTCCCCTTTGCACCCAGATTACAAAGTTTTATGGTAAATCCTCTGAGAAGAGTGGAGGCTGTTGTACCTACAGATCAATGCTTGTGTTTTTTAACTGGGTCAGATACTTGGGTGTCTACTTTACTTTGATCGTGTAGATTAGCTCTGAAAGAGCCTACGTGTAGAAATTTATGGTACAAGCAATGAGGCTGCAGATAACAACCAACAGAATGGGAAAGGACTGTACAGGGTTTTGTTTGTCTGTTCTGGGCTGCTGCAGAAAGGAAGAGGACCTGCTCTTTATGTACATATGAAGAGCTCATTCTAAGCTAATGGAAACATAACCATTCACGGTTAAAGGTTACGGTAGAGAAACAATTATTGGGATTACTCCATTCCATTGTAAATGTCCTTGGATAATATACCTGAAGTTCCTCACAATGGCAGGCGAGCATCTTGCACAGCAGTTCTACCGTCATTGGTGTGTGGGTAAGCATGAGAAACATTGTCAAGCACTTTGAATTCTACTAACTTAGAAAAATGCCATTTAAGTGCAGACCACTTACTGGATAACCCAGAAACCGATAGACTGGTCCTTTAAAAAACATTAAAATCTATGCAGATAAACATGTCCTTGATCATTTATTTTCACTCTACTAGATTTCAGTTGCTGTCAGATTAAATAAATGTCTCTGGCACTTCTTGCAGTTGGATGTTATTTCCTTCCTGGACAGTTTGCTGTGCGTTTTGCTTCGGGTCATGCTACTTTCTCTCCCCATTATTCCAGTTTACCTCTACATTTTTTATTGCTAAAATAAATTCAAACAGCTAAAATAAAATCTTGAAAAAACAAAGACTATGGACACTATTTTTCAAATGGCTTCTTCTGGTGTTTGGAGATTTGTGCAATGAGTTCATGTCTCTATCAGCTATAATGTAACAAAAGGAGGCAGCATAAACAACCAGCACTTTTATTACCTCATTATTATGCAGAGCTCCTACAGGTTTTGGCAATTTAAAACGCAAAACTAATTCATATATATATATATATATATATATACTATATATATAGTATTTGCACTGTGACCCTTTGGGGGTTCTGTAGTGACAGTTCTGAGAAGTTGAACCTTTTGTCAGAGGAACATTCAAATCATAATAATGTTGGTGTTTTTTTTGTCAGGTCGTGTGAAGTTGGACATACGGAGCTGAATAACTGAGTGCCTGGAATCTGAGTGCTCACGGCTACAACAGTACCTCTTCCCTTTCTTAAAAGGGCCAGGTGTCTGCGCTTGCATACTCCACATGTACTCCAAAGCCCCATGGGATGCCAAACCTTCATGGCAAACGCTCTAGGCAACTGTCCGCATAATGCAGCACTGTCTGCTTTATACCACAAAATATATTTCAAAATAACCAGCTGGATGAACAGATTTTTCATTAACATCTATGCTTCTATTTTCCCCAAAGTAAATAAGAGGAATAAACTCTAACATCAACAACACATTCACATTCCTTAGACCAAACAAAACAGGCTGCACTGAGATGGTGTGCGGCAGGCACATTAGAAATATAACAAACAGAGAAAAATCAAGGACAGAAGGCTTTGTGAAAGAAAAGAGCAGGTTGTGTTTTTGTGGCTTGAGTCTGGGCAGGAATGCTCAACTCCCCAGCTGGTGCCAGTGGAGGAGGGTTTGAAAGTCCAGGCTTTGAAATTTAAAAAAAAAAGAAAACTCTGCCAACTGTGTTCAGAATATTCCAATCATTGGCTCATAAGCAAAAGTCAAGCACTGCACATTTTAAAGCCTCTTAAAAAATCTTTCAATTAGTAGGAGTGATATTTAAATGACTGGCTCACAGACAAGATAGACATATTCAATTGTGCTTTGTGCTGTTCCTTTAAAAAAACTGTCACAAACTAAGGAGGACTTGTGGGAGATCTACTATCTAGTCAAAGGAAAAAGTGACAAACTGTATGATGAAAGCAGCAACCCTCTTATTGTTTCTTCCAAAAGACTGCCTAGCTATTTTGTGTTGAAAGGATTGTCTTGGAGGCAGAGTGACATTCTGCATGTTTGGCGGTGCATTAGCATTTTTTTAGTTTAAAAGCTGTAGTTCACACTGACGCTGTCATCATCATGTTGTCACATGCGCTGGTGTGCCAGCGCACCAGATGGCACTTGTCATAAATCCCCCACCCACACATATGCACTCCCTCCCCCACATGTGACACAATGACTGGTAAGGTGATGGACCACACTTCTGCAAAGGTTACACCCCCTGATGTGTTTTTAACCTTGTGCGTGCATCATAATGTATCACATCTATAATCAAAATGGATTTACTTTCATTCTGAGCTACTGTATAGGTCAAAGAGGATTGTGGGGATATAAACTTACTGCTTAGTCCCATACATCATCCCTTGTTTAGGAAACCTTTATCAGCTAATACACCTCTATTTCTTATATCTCCACATTTGTTGAATATCTCAATATGCTGCTTGGCTCTCAGCAGACTTAGGCGGGGAGTTTTATGTTGGCCTGAAAACTAAGCGGGCCCTGTCAATTTTAAGGGATTTCTGTGAGCCGTCGTTCTGTGAAAATGCCTGTTTTGGCAGAGAGCGAGTATGTGAGGGGAGTTTTAGTATTGCATTCGGCAGATAAGCCAGCATGCTACATCAGCAGTCCATGCCACTTTCCAAACTCTATTTCAAGGATGTTTCTGAGCATGACAACAAATAAAATGAAAATATGACATGCACCGCTCATTTGAGCAGTCATCTCACTGGCCTGAAGGTTTTCTACAGCCTCTTATATAACAAAACATTATGATGTGATTCATTCCTCGAGTTTAAAATTAAATTACAGGTGAAGTAATTAATTGTAAAGACACAGTTGAAGTCTGACGTTTACATACACTTATGTTAATGTTATTAAAGAGTTTCTGTTAAACTACAGCTTTGGTGTGTTGGTTAGAACAATTACATTGTGTGCCTCAAGAGTGTCAGCGCTTCTGAAACTACCTCTTGATGCATTCTTCTGGACATGCATCTACCAGGTGTGCATTATACAGTTTTTACATTGACATTACAATAAATGCTTAGTGTACCCTGTGCTTGAGTGGCGCTAAGGGCAGGGACGCTTGGGTAAACAGCTATAACCTGTGATGGCAACCAATTTCTCCTCCGTCTTCAATATTAAATTTAGCCTGGAAGCCAGACGAACATCCCCACCCACAATTTTTTTGTGGCAGAAAGTTGATCTGGAACCCCTCTGTTGGGAACAGATTATGCTATGGCAAAAATCTTCGGGGCCCACATCATTTGGGCCGGCTTTACATTGTGACATGGTCAGAGAGCAATATAGAGTTGATTTTGGCTCTGATTGATTTTAGGACTCAGGCAGAGTTATTTCTTTTCTCTGTATCAGTTGAAACACGTCCCTTAATGAAATTCAAAAGTTACCAGACTCACATTCTGATATGAAATGAGTCTGGATACACCAGGCTAATTTAAAAAGATGACTTCTACAAAAATGAATCCCCATACAATTCTCATGATTGGAGAATTCAAGTATAGAGACCAAAATCTTTTTTTGTACCAGGCTGTAAACATGATTGTTTTTGTTTTACACTGAGGTTGACGAGGATTGACTTATTGGAGTGAGCCCCAAGTGGACATTTGAGGAACTGTAGGCTTTGGTCACTTTTCAGGCCCAGGAGTTGTCGCTTAGTAAAAACACCATACATCCTAAACCGACATCAGACCCACAGTTCTGTTGCAATGACATTTATCCTGCAGTCCAGCATTATTACAACTCACCCACTTCAGCAGAGCAGGACTCATAAATACAAACAAGCACCACAGTGCAGCAGCTGAAATATATGACAAAGCTGTCAGACACCTCAGGTTCTGGGACCAACCTGCTTTGGACCGTGATGCTGTCCTGATAAAGGCGATCAAACATGCAGATCTTCAGGTCAATGCTGGGCTGAACTATCCATACTGGGACGCTGACTGCCATACCCCTCACCTGGACTGGTATCTGTTTGAACCAGTAGTACCATCAGTTACAAATACTGAACATAAAATTTGGTGTAAAAAAGTGTTTATTTTATTTTTCTCTTTAATGTCCTGCACTTTTTAATGTTTAAAATAAACAAACAAATGTTCTGATATAATTTAACATTTTAATTATTATTTTACATCACAATAACCTGCTGGTTTAACACTGGTACTCACTCTGTTTGTGTGTACCCACTGTAAACAGAACCATGATCAATATGTAGTCCTCTAAAAACTTCCTCCATAATGATAATTCCATTTATCTTGTCTTTTACAGTATGTCATTATAGATTATAAATGTGTTGTCTCTTACTGGTTTGCTGGTCATGTCGGAGAAGTTGATGTTGAAGTCCTGTTTAATCTCTCCTGGAATATTTGGAGCGAATATAATCTCCAATTTGATGCTTTCAAATGGTCCAATCTCTCCCTGTCTTATCTGAAAAAGGACAGGCAGACATTTCATTTTTAAATATAAAGATATAATATATAGAAAGGTTGCTCCTTCACAAACCATCAAGTTGGTGAGAGCAATAATAAAAACCCAAAGAGCAGAGCCTTTGATGCAGAATGTGGCTCGGTGTTATGAGACCACAGTAGTTTGATGGATAATCTGCCATTTAAGACAGCAGTCTTCAACCACACAATGTGAAAGTATCAGTCAAAATGACAACGTTTGAGCCGAAGGCATGCTGGCACAGGCAATACACACGCTCACAATAAACGCAGAGGGAGAGGTGATGCACCATTAGCCCCCCACCAGAGAGATGTAATGAACCCTGAACAACTCCAGAACTTCGCATGGGCCACAAGGCACTCATAGCATCACTGCTAAAAACAAAGCAGACAAGCAGGGACTATTGTCTGCCAGAAAATGTCATTTTGTCCTCTGAATCTTTCATAACCCTAATAGGAAGACAATTACTACTACTCCAGATGCTATACAAATGCAGCACATTTAATACACTTGGAGGAGTGGACTGCCACTTGTTTGTGGGTTAGGGTTAGGAGTTTGCTCAAAGCCCCTCAGCAATGGACAATGACCCTGCGGTCCCAAATTGGCCTCATTAACCCCAACTACAAGGCTCCCCTAAAAATGATGATTGCCTTATAATTGCACTTTTCAGAAGTGGAATTTCAAGTGACGCCTCTAGGAGAAACTGCGATCTGAACGCAGCACCTTTGACCCCTCAGCCATCCTGTCTGATCATGGATCGCAAGGTGAGTATGGTTAGTAAAAAAGGAATCACTTTCAGGCACTAAACAAAAAAATCAGTACTTAGCAATTTTTGAATGACCAAAACTGTATATAAAATGTAACCAGGTGTCCTGCAAAACACAAACAACACCAGGATAGTACGAGTCTGTAAGTTACAAATCAATAATGGAAAAACTAGCTAACCAACAAATCATCAGCATGGTTGTACTAGTATGTAACATGGAACTGTTTCAAACGTGGACAAATAGCGTGCTCTCAGCCACTTTGTCACAGGGAGCCTATGAGTCCTCTGGGCTGAGGGAAGTTGCCTTTTTCCAGCAGATCTTGCAGATACTTGATCGGTCTGGTATCTGGAGAAGCCAGTTCAACACCGTGGGCTTATATTCATATTTTTTGAGTTGTTCCTAAAAGCAGTTTTTGTGTCTGGGATGCTGCCAGAGGGGAGTATGGAGTGTTGTTGCTATGGAGTGGGGTTGCCAGGTCAGCAACTACGTTCAGGTGAATGGTATGTGTCTAATACCATTAACTGCAATTTTTCCAATAAAAGTAACTGCCATTCCAAGGGTTCACACACATATTTGAGGACATAACAACTGAGACCTAGAACTAAACCGAAATTGCATTTATTTTTCTTAAGAAATGTCCAGTCATTAAATGTAAACATTTTCATAATGTACTTCTCTGCACTAAAACAAAGGGAATCATTTGGAGTTGTTGTGATTTATAGGTAAATACGCTATGTTATTGGTCAAGCCCCCTTAACATCAAACTGGGCTGTATGTGGCCCCTGAACTAAAATGAGTTTGACACCACTGTTTTAGAGGGTAAAATAACTTTCGTAGAACTTAATTTGGACCCTGGTTCTTGCAGTGAAAAACTCAAAATGTCCCTTCTCCCTGGGAAAAGTCCCTACAGTGGAAATGCAAAATAAGTGTTTGAACAAGGACACTTACATTTCCCAGTCTTATGTCACTGAAGTCTGAGGGGGTCTGGTTAATCTGGGTGTCCACATCCAAGGACAAGGAAGCCTCAGGAAGAGCTTCTTGGTCTGTCGCTGAGGCCTCTGACACTGTCATAGACACAGACAATGATTATTTGGTCAACCTGTATGGAGAAGCTACAACACAGTGAAAACCCAGTGAACTCTAGATGAAAGAATAATATGATAGAATGTGATCTCATGCTGGCACAAAGGGAACGCTCAAAGAACGATCAGTGACAATCAGGAGCTTTCTTTGTTCTGGTAGTATGAATGTGAATTTATTGTAATTGTTGTGCAAATAAGAGAAAGGGATAGGCAACAGACCATTAAAATCCAGACAGTTAAGCCCTAAAAATGAAGTAACCCTCCTTCCCCTTTGCAACATGAATGGCAAACTTGTCCAACATCAGACAGCCTTTCCCAACAATAGTGAATAAAATAAAGCAAAAGAGACAGAGCCACTTCAACTAAGAATTTCCAAAGCCAGCAGAGAAGAGGTAAAAGACTGAACAGCTTATCAAAGCATCAGTGCCGGAAACTGCTGAGTGCAGCAATAAAGACTTCAGATCTGAGAGAGCATTAAAGAGAAGATGCCTCCTTGTCGCCATCTGTGAGAGCAAGGTGAACCCTCCGCATTCTGTCTGTGTTCCTCTATTTTTGTTCTTGCAAGGACTAAATGTCCTAAATGAATAGAAAGATGAGGGAACTCATCTACAATGAGGAGATTTTGTCAGACCATACTTCCTGTATTTCAGAGAGTGCTATAGATAACATTGTCTCAAATTAACAAATTATGCCCAAACACATCTAATCTTCACTATTTGCACGATTTTATTTAGGCACTGCAGTGTTTTGAGGTACAAGCTAATGCAAGAATGCTAATACGTTGCTGATGTTTGTCAGGTGTGGCAACTTTAATCACAGTCACCATCTTAGCTTAGCCTGTTAGCATGCAAAAATGTGTTAAACACTAAGAAGGCTGAAGCTAAGACTGATGAAAATATCAACGGTTTTGTAGTTTCTGTATTTAGTTTTCAACCTAAGCGTTAGACAAATTCAATATTGACCTGATGACACTAGAACACCAACGTGTTCATGACAGTGTATCCAAGATGTTGTAAATAAGTCAAGGGATCACTAAAGATGTCTTGACAATCCATATTGAGTTATTGAGATATTTCAATCTGATCCAAAATGGTGTATAGATGGACAGAAAGACAGTTATTGCTATCCATAGAGCCATTAAAAAGATTCTTTAAATATGATATGGAATAAGAACGTCATGGGTGCCACGTGTTGCAAAGTGAAATACAACACTCATAAAAAATTTGTCAATTAAGACAAGTTCGGCATTAAGGGCATACTTGTAGTTCAGGGTAAAAACTGCCAGTAGATAATTTTGTGCATGTAAATACACTGCATCTATAACAGCTTCACCTGGTTGCTCTTGCTGTGATGCCTCAGAGAGCTCCTGACTTTGTTGCTTTGGTTGGACTTTGCCAGTTTCTATGGATGCAGAGCTCTTCTGGTGGTCACATGCTGTGTTTTGACTGCTTGTCTCCTATCAGACAAACACACACACATATTAATTAGATTTTATACATAACAGTTCATGTGGACATATTTAGATTTGCATTTAAAAGCACCACTATGCAGATGCCTTTTTTTGAACAGTATTTCTTTCCATATTTATTCTAGTTTTCTTATTATTTAAGTTTTTTAATTTCTCATTACAGTCTCATTACATCTGTACATCTGTAGAAGGTTGTGCGGGAAGATGGAAACAGAATATATAATGTAAACGAAACAGTAAATGTAACTGTAAATAATATGAAACTTTAATTTTACAGTGATCAAATTTCTCCCTCAGGGTATCAAAGACAGAACAACTGTTGAGATCTAGATCGATAGCTGACCTGGCCTGTGTTGGCAGAGACCTGAGATGGCATCTGGACATGACTAGTTTCTGGACTGAGACATGTGGAGGTGTCCAGGCTGAAGAGGGTGGCCAGAGCACCCTTGTTGGTCAAGGTGATAGTCCGTGAAATAGTCTGGCCCACAACGTGTGAACCAAAGTCAATGAACTGGGCGTCAACCTCCAGCTAGAGGAATGATACATTGACATACATTAATTAGCATCAGCAGTGAAGAGCTGCCAGCTTGAAGTACATAGTTTTACATATATTAATACATACATGAATTGATTAAATAAAAAGGACCTTAATTAGACTGGATACCCAGTCTGTTACTGCTTTTCTGTGGCAGAAGGAAAAAGGTGCATGGTGATTGATTTCATTTTTATTCAATAATCACCCTACATGGCAAAAAATAACTAGAAGAAAAAAGCAAAGTAAATTCACACAGGTAGTCAGTTGTGATGTCTAATCATTTTCTATATGTTAATTATAGCGTAGCCACACTCAGTTCTTCAGAATATGAGTCTGGTAACATGCCATTGGGATTTACTTATGGGGCATGTTTCAACTGAGAACAAATGAGGCAACTCTGCAAGCAACTGGATAGTCCTACAACCAATCAGTGAAACAAATTCAATTCCACGGCACTGAGATGTATCACCACATAAAGCCCACCCAGATCTTTGTAGGAGCATAATCAGTTCCCAACGGAGTGGTTTACAAACCAACTATAACCATAACTTTTAGGCCTCAAAACTTTTGTGTGCAGAGAAATTCAGCCTAGCGTCCAGTCCTAGTATATCACACTACTCACATTACATTTCTTTATGGTGCATCGAACTGGTACAGAGAAGGGACCCACAGCTGATGCAAACTGGATCTCCCCTTTCAAGTCCTCATTGATCTGCAGGGTATTGGAAAACAGGACAATGTGTTGGTATCCAAAATAAAGGATTCACATTTAAACCAAATATAAAAATTTTATTCCCTAACAAAGAATAGGGCAGCAGATGGGTTCTGTCGGTTTTTCAGTGCAAGTGATGTGCAACCACATCTTAAATAAGATTACTGCTCCTCAAGGAAATACACTCATTCTGGTGAAGAATGAATACGGTAGAACTGAATAATTTGTACGCTGAAGAAGCTGAAGAAGCTACTCGGATGAGTGGTGAAACATCTTCTCAAAAGACTCTATAAGACCAGTTGTCTTTTTTAAACGCTATTTGGATATAACATGACCTGGATGACTGAGAACCTTCACAGACGATACAGAAATATGTTCATAACGAGCAGCTAGGTTGGCCATGGTCATTTTTTTCACTCAGATTTTGTGCAAATTAGGCAGAAATTAAACACAAATTCCACCATCAGCTGTTTTCTGTTATAAATGTACAGACATGCCTGAACTTGTACAAGGCCACCTAACATTTCAACTGATTTCAGACTAGAGTAACTAGACTAACTGTATCATAAGCTGTAAATGTTTAAGGTTGTTGTAGGTCGTTGTGGTGATGTAACTAACCATAGGGTGGAATACAACTTGCATGTCACAGGACATCCCAGTAGATAAGGAACCAGGTGCCTCAAAGCTGAAACATAAATCACATGGGGATATGAATAAGACTATTTGCATTTTTATACAGTTTACACAGCAGATAACAGTATAAACTGAATGCTCCTATGTTACTGTACACAGTAATGAGGAAGGTGGAAATATAGATATATTATTCATTAGAGACGCAATGTAAAAACAGTTCAGCGATAAACACTGCACTGCTTTATAACAAGTAATGACATAAAGTTTTCCAAAGCAAAACAGAATATACATGTGTGTGCGGTAGGAAATACACCGTATTCAACTAAAATTCACCAGCTTCAGATGAAATCCTGTGCAGCTGATGAGCAAAAGACAGAGCTGAGGTCAGACGTCAACCTGATGCTCAGTTTGCACTCAACAGAAATCAGAGTGAGGCGAAGGCTATGGTATCATGTGAAAGCACAGGCATGTGGAACAGAGTGGTTGGGACTTAATTCATAGTTAATTCTCATTCTATAGCGCTGTAAAGCGAGAAACCGCATGTTTTTTGTTCTCTTGACCAAAAAAGAAAATTGAGCTATTTCAGAGCAACATGTGTACCTCACAGCACATGTTTACGCCAACCCTAATGCTGGCCCGAGGAGCTTGGTAACTTGACGCCCTTCCAGAGACACAAGAAGAGAGCTGATCAATATAAATACACCAGCCAGCCAGAGAAGCAGGGAGGATTCTCAGAATTCAATACATATACAAAAAGTTATGAAATGTAGCTGTGAGCATTATTATAAATCTGCTACAGTTACAGAATATAATGGATGACAAACAACCTTGTTGTTAGGTTTCAGAAACTGTACTAGCATGTGACAAAGAGAGAACATTTGAATCCCAGCGCAATCATGCTGTTGGCTTTTGTTTGTAGATGAGATAGCTTTTGTGCATGACTCTTTTTTGACTGCTGATTCCCCAAAAGTGAAAAGGATCACATTAGTTTTTCTTTTACTGTTTTACATCATGTATTCAAATTGTGAAAAAGGACACTGAATGCTGTCCTTTTTATTAAAATACTTATAATCATTTCTATAATATACACTATAAATAACATGCTGATACTAAATAAATGTAAGAAGCATTTACTAGTTTATTTTCTTTTTACATAACATGTTGTATGTGCTGTCACATTTTGCTGTTGTTTTTTGCATAGTATGCCTATGTTTGTGTGTTTTGGGGTATATGAACATAGACTTGTTTTGAACTGGTCCTCAACTACCAATTAATAAAAGCACACTTGAAAATGACTTTGACAAACGGTAAACATGAATAACACTCTAGTACACTCCAGCATCAGTTTCCGTGGGCAATGGGCCATTAGGTTTGGTTTAAGCCAGCTGTTTGAAGTTGTCAGTTCAGCTGCCAGGTAAAGAACTAAGAGCAGGCTGAAGGTGCCATCCAGCTCCCCACTGTACTCTGGAAATGTATGAAAGGATTCCACCTGGTTGGGCAAATCTGGTGCTACTTCTAAATGTCACATTGCACTTTCTTCAGAATTTCTCTTTTGTAGTTGTAGTTAATTTCCTCTTTCCAAGCTTAAAGACAGGTGGTACAAAGAGACATGTGAAGAAAAATAGAACGGTTCACTTGGGATTAAATGCTGAGTGAGCCAGTGTGTGAAACAGCCTGGTACAGTCCTATATAAACTGCCTCAAATGAGGCCAGACTGTACAGTGATGAAGCTGAAGTCACTGCTGTACAGTACTATGTATTAAATCTGTTTTAGTTAAACATCTTGGCACGCTCCATTGGCTCCTTCTACAGTAAATCAATAAGCACTCAGTTCAAAATTCCATTCAGCAGAGCTTAAACACACCTTTGAAAGGAATCTACAGTGAAACATCAACACTGTGAAAGTCACATTAAACCCTTAGATTAATTAAACCCTTAATTAATTAAACCCTTAGATATTGTGTTCTTTTGTTTTTTTTCTTTGAGCAGATTACAATATTCAGTTCATCAATAATAAATTAGAATAAAACATTTTGAAAACATGCTGAAGTGGATTGTTCAGATAAAAAATGGGCTCACCATAAAGTAGCATTGAAGCTCATATCAAATTATTTTTTGTGGACAAATTTAGAGTGATGACCAGAGAAGATTAATAAAACAACAAACTCTGTTAAGTGCACCTAGTCACTGAAATAAACTCTGGCAGAATTAAAGCAGTTGAGAATATAAAAAGGCTTTTGCTAACTTGCTGGTTTTAACAAGAAACAACCACAATACTAATAAGGGTCAAGGTGTCATCTTCTTCAGCCACAAAATATTTTAGATGAATTAAAAGGCTTATTTAAGGATGGGTCAAACGAGACAAAGCTTGACACCATTTACCAGTTAAGCTGACGGATGTAGATAGAGTGGTACAGCTGATGATAGAGATTTACTGGTGGGTCTTTGTTTCATGACTTACAGTATTCATGTATCCAAGGTGTACCAGCTCAATGCTTCATTGAATCAGTTAGTTCACTGCAAGCATTTATGGGATAAAATAAAATAATCGTACAGCTCTTCTAGACTTTGTAACACTAGGAAAAAACAAAATTTTTCAGTTATCCTTTTAGAATAGCCCGCATCGTGTGATGAATATAGTAAAAATTTGAAATAGTCAGGTGTATTTGACAGGTGTGTTGGATGAGCTCTGATCATGTGCATCATAATCAGCACAAGACAAAAGTATTTTTTTGCCCGTGTGACAGATAATCTAAAGTGTCAAGTGCGACACAAGGGATATTTACTGTAGCTCTCTTTTGACCTCCTTGTTAACTAGCAGGGCATTATACTGAAAGTGTTGGTGCTATTTCTGTATTTCGGTTTAGGTTGACCAAAATTCATGTACACTGGGTTTGTTGCAGATTTAACAGATTGGACTTATAAATATTTGTATGACTATATAATGTAGCAATTAAGAAGACTTGAAGGTTCCTTTTTAATTTCTACAGTTTCAACAGTTTTGTTATTAATGAACTTCCAGAGATCGGACCAAACTTAACAAACTGTAGGTGTGATCACACTCTCAGATTTTGTCGAGTACCACCATTTCTACTACAGCCTCAGCCCTTATCACACAACTGAGCTCAGAAACAGACCACGAGGGGGTGGGGCTCCCACCCAGCCAGTGATTTGCAATACGTGCTAGGAAGCCACACTAACTCCAAAAACACAGCGTCTATACAATGGCTTTTAACCAAGTCTGGCAATCCTGGACTGTTGTGGTTTTGATCCCAGTAGTGAAAAGATGCAGCAGAGCCCACTGTGGAACAAATGCACCTACGCTGGGAAGAGGGGGGACAGTGGTGTAGGGGGAGGGGGAGCCATTTTTAGAAATTCAGGGGGCGTACAGGGAACCATGGGCTGGTGTGAAAAAGCCCAGTGTGTGCCTGGTTCACGATTCTTTCTCTCCTGCTGTTCTAATGTTTTTAGCTGGGTGAGCATTGTAGAGTTTGCAGTTGTCACGACACATCTAAATAATGTAGGTTTTAATGTGTGAACAAACAGACACAGAATAGTAGAAAGAGGGTGTCCTAAACCTGATGTTTCTTAACACCAAACTGTATTATTACTACACCTTTTGACATATGATCCTGATGTAGTCGGTGGTATTGTGTATTGTGTAATGATCTAACATCTGCTGTATTCTTTGTAAGAATTACAAGTATTGTTTGGTGCAAGGTGCAAAGGTAGAGGGGGTAGTTCAAGACAATACTGTGAGAAATGAAGCCAATCTGAAAGCAACCATTGTTTTTCAGATAACTGGAATACAACTATATCTAAAGTGAGCGAAGGCAACATTTGCCAGACGGCTCGATGGTTCACCCTATTTCCCTTAATTTAAGAGACTATGTTGAGTCAGCTGCTTTAAATACATCAACCCTTCAGTATTTTTATTTTTTGTTATTTTTAACATGTTTATTTCTGCTGTAAAGCTTGACATTTTAACATGAAGGTCGAGCTCATCTTTGGGCACAGACTCGAGTGGCAAATAAAAAAACTGCAGGTTTGGCACTCATGAGCTGGCTTCATTTTTCAGCCCCAGAGGTTGCCACTTGGTTTTAGGTAGCAAAACGACTTGGTTAGGTTGGGATCACAGTTGAGGTTAAAATAAAGCCTTTCACAACAGAAAACAACTTTACAGAAAGTACACTTCAGGGTTTCAACTGTTCAGTTATGGAGCCTCAATTGAGATGACAGCGATCATGAAGGCTGTCATCTCAAGTGCTCAGCTACAGATCACTTAGTGGTAAACTGGTGGAAAGCTGTAAGTGAAACAGTATTTCAGCAATAGTCTTCGGAATGGATGGCGACATTAAGTTCAAGATAGCTAGCTAGATAGCTAGATAGATAGATAGATAGATAGCTAGATATTTAGATAGATAGATGGATGTCCAGTAGCTTCATTACTTAGAAACAGTCGAAAGATCATTATTAGTAAAATTATAAGTCACTGACAAGACTTTCTACCATCTGGTTACAAATTTTCAGCTTTTGTCCTTTAAGAAATTGAATGAGCCATCAAGTGATTAAGATTTTGGGAGATGGCCACCCAACAGCATGATACTGTATGTATCATGACAGTGGATCAGGGTTAGCCACCATCAGGCACTGGTCACATCAGACAAATGTAAGTCAGCCTCAGCAACAGCAGGGTGTTATTTGTCATAAAATATTTTTTTCTTCTTTCTTTCACTTTTATTTGTTAGAATATTCTATAATATAGTCATAATGTAAATACCCAATCCCCCAATTTATAATGAATGTTAGAATGAAAATGCGAAGAACAGCTGCAGCAGGATACAAACAGCATGCAGCATCTATAGTATATTCACTTTTATCTTTATTCTTTAAGAAGATATAATATAAATAAAATAGACAAATTAAATATGTATACTCATGACAAATCTCAGAGGAGCTTGACTACTTCAGTCTAGAAAAAGTTAGTGGGTTTTTACGTGTAATGCAGTAGACAGTATGTGTACATCCACATTTGGTATAAAAGTGCGTGTTTGCTACACATGAGTTAGGAATAGAGAACTAGAAGGTGATATGTTTTGACAAGTGGTCCTGCATGAAGGCTCAAGAACAGTATCAATAGTTTCCAGCTGACCCTACAGTAGCCTGCGAGACTCTTCACTCAGTCAGGCAGAAAGAAAGAAGAGAGATGAAGAAACGACATCAAGTCATGGGAGAGCTGATAGGAAAGTGATACACAGTGAGTGACCTGGAGAACAATGCAGCTCGGCCTGTGGGATGCTGGCAGGCTGAGAGGGAGCTAGAAGAGACATAGACTGACTCACTTAACTGAGTCTCATAAGAGGAGCTGTGAAGCATGATGATCCAAGCTGGCGTCCATATGTGGGAGGACATGCTTTGATTTCATGTCCATTCCATTGTCTTTTAAAACGACAAGAGGTGGTTGTATTTCTAACTGCTGATAAATGAGCAGATGTTTTCCATGTGATAACTGAAGCTGTTCAACATATAGTGACTTCACTGGACCATTAACATTTATTTGTGTAGTGTAAATCTATTGGCTTTGTATATGCTTCCTCTTGGTCAAATAATTCACTGGTGTGGTGTCTCATTTCACTTTTACGCTGATGACTCTCAGATCTACCTGCCTGTTAACTAATCAGACACGGAAAACCTGGCAAATTAAGCAACTACCTCCACGACATCAAAAAATGGATGGCCAGCAATTTTCTGCAGAAGATTGGCTACATTAGTGACCTTTTCGGTAGCATGCGTGCTGGTACGTACTTTGACATCCGCGGGCAAAATCCTACACACATGCAGAATGCAGAATACATGTCAGATGTAGAGTCATTACAGTTTAGTATTTTCAGTAGTTCTTATTCTTGTTTTGTCTTTCATTTTTGCTATTACTTTGGTTCAGTTGGTTTCCAGACTGTGTTTGCTTGTTATTGTTTTGTTTTTATGAATTTCAGTTATAGTATTAGTATAGTATTAATGTTTGTAATAAGGGGGTATTCACTGGTTGCAAGATATAAGAAGTTCAGAAGAGGTATTCGAACGTAACACTTTATCAAGGCTATTGACAGACAGTTAGTTAAATGTAATAATCTTGTTGCATTTGTTTGTCTGGATTTTTGCTCCATACCAAAGTAACTACACAAGACCATGTTTCTTCACAGACTCTAATGTGAAAATCTTACTTGACAGAGATAAACTCCTTCAGATGAGTGGAGACCCTGAGAAGCTTGCAGTGGTTTACGGTGTAGCTGATGTTAGTGAGGACAATCTTCTTCTTATACATTTTCCCCACTTCGAAGTCCTAAAACAGACAGTGAAAATGTTAAAAACTGTTCCATTTAATACAGAAAAATTTACTAATTAGCCTTGGGATGAGTCGTACCTTGAAGAGGATGACTTCTGGTTTACTGGTGAATGGAGGTCCTTTCATTTCCCTTCCATGAACCTTTTTAGCAGTCACGTTGAGCTTTCCACTGGCCACTGGTTCTTCTTGTTTTATTTCAGTTTGAAACGGTGTAGTTTTCTCATTGAGGGGCTTCTGAAACCACATGAGGAAGAACAACCAGTAATGTTCTGAATAACTACAAAGACTCTTTAACCGAATCATAGCAAACACATTGATAATAAACTGCTCCTTTGCATCCATTGCTGTCCTCACTGTAATGTAATATATGTATTGAAGAGAGTTTTTCGCTAAATTATTTCATCCTTTTACACATTTGTGAGAATTCTGTAATAATTAGCTAATTAGTTTTGGCCACAGGTCACAATGACCTTTGACCTTTAAACAATATGTTCTAATCAGTTCATCCATGAATCCAAGTGAATGGTTGTGCCAAATTTGAAGAAATATTGTTCTTGAGGCACAGGTGCATAAGATATCAATCATTCTGCCAAAGATATATATATATATACCAGCAAGAGGTAAACTGCAAATATATGGAAACCTATTTGGTTCAGAATCTGCCTTATCCAGCATTTTGTATTTTTAGCCCTGTTGTTTCATTGTCTATTGTAAAGCACTCTTATAACTTCGCTACAAAGTGAAGTGCTGGCATTTAATCATCGTTCACCCCCTCATGAATCATCTCATCTCTCATTAACTTTGTTGCTTTGCTGTACTCGCCTATTGTACTGGCCTTCACTGGGTTGAGAAGTGGCCTTTGACGAGCGATCGTTCTGATCTGTACATTAGGAGGAGAGATCACTTCCACTCGACTTGTCACTTGCTCAGACCTCTGAGCTGTAACACTGCGCTCACTCTGAGGCCTCAAAGGCACCAACACAATGAGAAGTGATGCCTGTCGCGCCACATTTCAAGTGTGTGGGGTTTATGATGAGACAGAGAGCCGATTCACCTCCATGGCACTGAGCTAGTGTAGATGTACTGCTACCTTTATCGCACTTTAAAGCAGTTCTTGAACAAGGCACTTAATCTTCACATTTATGAAAAGTCAGAACTGCTGCTGTCACTGTAGTTCAACTCTAATGTGATCAGTAGTTTGACAGATTTTAGAACTGATCTAGACTTCACTTAACTGTACATAGAAGGCTCCTAAACTTGGTTTTATACTTCTGCATAGATCTGCCAGAGTAGGCATTTATGCCTGACCTGGTGCATCAGCATCACATGAGTAAAGTATCACATGAGTAAAACACCAGTATGCTTGTACACCTGTGCTGAGATTCCCTGTACTTCACACAATATTGATTAGAAATGAGCAGCTCTTGTTGATGCAGGAGCTAATAAATGTTGAAGAATAGTTACTTTTACTGAAATCATTGCGCCACACAAGAGAGAGAAGAGATCTAAGTAGATGGTGAGTACGAGGCAGAACAAGGGAGAATTTCCTGAGCATATCAGGCTATGGCTATACCTTATATTTGGCATTGCTTGCACCATACCTCTCCAAAGTCTAGCCATTCCAGGTGCAAAAGTCACTAAAATAATAAAAATATTGTTCAAAACTACATCTAGAAATAGTCTATTTTTACCTGACAAACTCATTAAATCCAAACAGATTAAGACTGAACGCAACATATATGTGTATATCTCTTTAAGATCAGGTATAGGATATGGGTCCTTCTCTCTTTATAGAATCAAGCTGTATTTTATATAATATCATTTTAGAAAACCTTAATGTCAATTCTTTAAGAAAATCTCAGATTAAAGGAGGTTGTTTTCAACGCTTACATTTTAGAATGTATTTCGAGAGGATGCCTTAAAGGCAAGTTGTGGTGACTCTTCACCCACAGAAATAAGCTTCACTCTGAGCATGCGGAGGTTCATGTGACTCCTCCTTCAGATCCCACCACCCTAATACACATGCCCCCACCAACTAGCTGGAGTCTCTGGTGCTACCAAAGAAAAATGATGTGCCTGCTGAATGCTACATGATTTATGGGTGTTTAAATTTAGCAGCTTGCATGGATTTGCTTTTGGTTGGCAGTGACCATTGTTTCAGTGCACCTTGAAGTTCTGGTCCCACAGCCCAGAGAATTCAGGCTCAGCCAGGCTGTCAGCAAGACCCTGGTGGTCCACTTCCTGCTGGATGGTTTCCTCTATTTTCTCCAAGTCCTCCTCATCAGAGGAAGCTGATGATGAGCTGCTGAACTCTCTTAACTGCCAGACAAATGCACATACACACACACATCAATTCCTCCAAATGCACTTAGCCTCTACACAATAACTTCACACATACAGTATCATCACAGAAACCCCTCACGATTACAGCTCTCTCCGCAGTAGCTGGTGGGGGGAGAGGATCCAAGTAGTACAGCAGCTTCTCTCTGGCCCTCCTCAGAAATGAGGATCTGTCTGTGGTTGAGGGTTTGGGGAGTACTGACTGGTTCTTCTTTCTGCTCCTTATCAGCTGTTCCTCCCGATGGATTTTTGCCACGATCTCCACCTTTTTTGACTTTTGGCTCTCCTCAAATTCCCTGATAAATCAACAACACTGCATTATAGTGAAATGGGGTCATGTATTCCTCAGCACAGAGCGAGAGAAAACACCCACACACTGCTGCATGGAGTGGGAGTGGAGGACATGCATGTGGGAGGTTTGGAGAGGAGAGGAGAGGAGAGGAGAGGAGAGGAGAGGACATACTCTTGTTTTCGTTTAATTTCCTCTAGCTGTTTCTGCTGGTACATATATTTCATACTGTTGATGCCTTGGGCTTGCAGGGATTCTCTCAGTTGTCTTTTTTGCTGTTCTTTCTTTTGGGCGTTTGCTTTGGCTCTTCTCTGCTGGACACGTAAACTCTCCTGAAGAAACAAACCAGATTAATAATGCTACTACAAGCGGCCGAATGAAATAAATTGATCAGTACGGACACATATTCTCCTTAAACATGAAACAAATCTTCTATGTTATTTTGAACTGGAAAATACAAAAATGAGCAAGATGATGAAAGCAATGCAGATTATAACACTAAGCAAGTGCTGTCAACAATATAGCTACGAGTTCTGCTACAATGTGAAATACAGTCACTGCTTCATATCTAGATGAAGAGGTCATAACAGCATTTTTTTCCTCAATGTATTATGTGCATTGGACAGAGTTACGAAACAAGACACTAAACTGTAAGAGGTTAAAACCATCAAACATAAAAAAGTGCGGTCTAGTTTTATAGGTCTTGTATGTAATTGTAAATGTAAATGTATGTGTGTGTGCTTATATTGCCTTCACAGAACAAGTTAAATTAGGCCAAGTACTATCTCATTGGCTCTATAGTTTTTGTGCTAAATACAGTTAGTGCTTTAAAGACTGTTTAATTATGCACTCACAAATTATCTTAATGTACACAAAACATATAATAGCTCTACATAAACTAAATAATAAATAGAGTATGGCTCTTGTATCTCAGTGTTACTAAAAGAACAACCATAATGCTGTGGTACCACTATGACAATGTTTTGTTGCTTACTTGGGTGGCTGCTATGTTAGATTTCAGTGACTTGACAGCCTGTATCCTTTTTTCCAGTAACTCCCTGTTCTGCTGCTCCTTCTCAGCTTCCTGCTGATGCATTCTGAACAGAATAAGAATACAAATACTCAACACAGTAAGGAGAGAGAAAAACTAAATATTTCTTCCAGGAGCAGAGCAAAATGTATACCTGACATACCATTCATTCATCCATGTTGTTCCTCGATTTTTTATTTTTATTTTTATTTTTTACTTCCCTCACATTGATTACCAGGCCCATTCTTAATACTGAATACAAATATGGTCACAAATACAGTAATGTTCATACAGGTTTGAACATTTACACATTTGTTTGTTATTTGTACTGTATACCAAAACAGTTACAGGTTTAATTTGAGGGTATTCTGATCCCAACTGAATGAAAGGTGAAGGGATTGCAACGATTTTTTTTATACAGTCCCCTATTTTTAGATAGAGCCTCCAGTTTACCAACTTGCACTTTAACTTTGTAATATTTCACAGGGTCGCTGAAGACAGAGTGTCTATTCTTCAACAAGAACTGGAGGTGAGATTCAGAGAGTAAGTTTTAATATTGGTAAAAAGGAGTATGCTAGCTAACAGTAGCCTCAAGGGGTTATGTTTACCGCTGACAACACCGTCAGCTTGTGTCCTTATTGACTTGTTAATCTATCTCATTGGATGGCTCAGATGAGTCTGTGAGCAGTGTGGGAGGTTTAAGAACACCTCACATTACCTCATTATCTTGTCCAAACTTCAGTACCGGATTTCTCCTCTGAGGGGTAAATGGGCCCAAAATTCAATTCATATTCACATTTGTCTATCTATCAACCAGGACTAGCATACACAAGAACTAAACCTACATTTCAAGTACAACGCAAGGTTTTTTTTGGGACACATCATAACTGGAATCACTTATTTGTGCTGTGTTTCACTTTCAGCTAAACACTGGTGTATTGACCTGAGTTCTCTTAAGTGTCATGTCTGTCCCGCATGTAATATACATTTTGCCAGTGTGAGTGAATAATCAATAGGACGTGTCAGCTCTCCAATGAGTCCTCTGAGATAATTTATATCTTTGTTCTGCTCTGACACAATTTATTAGCTTGAAAGCTTGATTACCTTTTAATGGTCTGTTTCAAGTACTTGGCAGCTACCTTGCGGCTCGCTCTGCCCTCTTCAATTCTCTTTTGACATTCAGTCTCCTCTTTCTTCTGCATGGCCGCCTGTTTACTATCAGAACACAGTCACACGCAACATAATTTTTACAACCAAATTTTAGTTTAAATACCTGTCATTAACTGTAACAAAGCAATTTCATTGTATGTTACTAAATGTATATTAGACGCTATAATTACATTTGGCATGCAAAATGAAGCAGTACACAGACAAAAACAATGAGTGAATGTAAAAACGACTGTTTTCCCTACTCCCTGAGATTCTGCATCTTAAGCTGCAGGTTCTGGCTGACTTTCCTCTCCTGCTGCAGCCGTGTCGCTGCCTTCTGGGCCTTCAGGACCTGGAAGAGCTTCTCCTCTTTCTGCACCTCCTGCCGGAGAAAGGAGAATCTGCCAAGCTCCACTTCCACCTCACTCAGCTCTGATCTGAGGAGCAAGGACACAAGGATGGCGATAGAACAAAACATTAAAGATGCTGACTGAAGTGTATTATGTACCTATGAAGCAAGACGATGAAAGAAATGCAAGATTATGACAAGCATAAAAAGAGCTGCAAAAAATATTGTAGTATCCAGCAGTCAGTTTACCCAGCCACAATGTAAAACTATACAAGACACTAAAGAAAATGACTGAGGTGTATCATGTACCTATAAAGTCGCAAAATAGACATAATAAGCTAAAAAATAATGTCCATTTGAAGCCCAAATTTACTTTAAATTGAATTAACTGATCTGAAAGAAAAATTTGATCCTTTCTGGATGATTAAAAAGTCTACAGAGATACAGTTCTTTATGGCATAATGAGGATTACTTTACAGCAACACTGTGTAAGCCTTTATTACCGAGATGCAGCTGCAAAGTATTAAGTAACCAGGCTTTCTGACTAAAAAATGCACTTAAAAAACGCAAGTGGCTACAGAGGTGTGGGTGTATGCTTTCAGATTCCACTGAAATGCAGAAAGGAAGTCCGATAAATATATCTAGAGTTTGAAGGTTTATCAGACACCCAAACACTGCAAAACAGGTTAGTAATACAGACCGTCAGGATGTTACAGCTCTGCACTGTGATCATGACATTCTTTACAAAGGAATTTCCTTGGATGTGCGCATAGGCACATTTTTGTGCCCACAGTATATTCTATAGAAGCAGTGACAAAGACAGGAAATGAGGGAAAGAAAGCAAGGGACTAACTACAACCAATAGTCTGGCCAGCAGGGAATTGAATCAGGGACTTGCTGTTCAGGGCATCTGCACCCTTTGTGCCCACTGATTCCTCAAGTGTCAGAGCAGCGGTCCAACTGAAGCAAATGAGGGTGCAAACACCTGTCAGAATAAAACCTTCCTGTCAAACCATTTTCCACCTGGACTCACTCTTGTTGCTTCAGCTCAGTGTTGAGGTGACCCTCCAGCTCCTCCTCACTCTGGAGCTTTTGACACAGAAGCTTATGTTGGGTTCGCAGTCGAAACACCGCCACGCTGCAGAATAAAAAAATACATAGCAGATGCCAAAAAAAAAAAAAATCTTGTATTTGATTATTAAGCACAACCCAGTCGCTGTCGATTAATTTTTAATTCACCTGTTGTCTGTCGCTTTCTGGTACTCGATGTCATTCTCCAAATCATCCCTCAGCTTCAACAAACTTTCAATATTCTGACGACAGAGTTGCAGCTTTTCTCTGGATAAAAAAACAGAAGATAAAGCAGTGCTGACTCAGAGAAACACCCCAGATCATGAACATTTTAAAGGCTGTTAAAATACCATGTGCTCAGAGCACCACATTAATGGATTTCCTTTTGCCCACTGCAACAAAAGGGAGGCAATTCTCTCCGCTAACAAGGTAATCTAATAAAGACACTGTAAAGCTGTGAGTGTACACACACACCTCAACAGCTTTGAATTGCCCAATGTTCTTTTTGCAGTCTAATGGTGTGCAACACAACAATCTGTGACTGTAAAAGCCAGTCATAAAATGAAAACTATGGTTCACGTTACAATAAGAGCTGCAGACTGGTTAAAAGCCGGGCGTACTTAGGTTCCATTAAAACCTTGTGTTTAATCAGAGCGCAGAATAGCTCCACACTGACCATTGACGCTTTTTGCAGAAGATGACAGACATTTTTTGGCGGGGACTGCAGCACAGTTCATCAGGTGCTTAATGGCTCGCAGTGCAGACAAATAAAAAGAGGGAGGAAAAGTGGAGAGAGAGGACATTATGGGAAATGTTCTCACTTCAGCTGAAATGATTTCCGGCAAATTGCTGAATCAATTGGAACAGAAATGACTGCTGCTGTTTCAGGAGGAAAAGATGGAAAAGACCTGAGGAGAGTGGAATAACACTGGAAAAAAATATTTTTCAACTAACTGAAACGATTGGGCAACAACCGGTGACAAGAGAGATGAATATTTCTGATGTTCTTACTGACAACACACCATTACGTTTTTGTTTATGTCTGGAAAGGAACACAAATTTCTATCTAGGTAAAGGAGATCCTTTAGCTGCTCTAAAGGTCTGTTGTTGCCAGGTTCAGACCTGGCTTTCAGCGCGTCATGCTCCTTCTGTTGGTGAAAGCAGTCCAGCTGGTCCAGATTTCGTCTCAGCTTGAACATCCGTGCTGTCTCGGCATAACTCCTCTTCTTACCACTGTTGGCTGCAACCGCAAGGTCGTAATCATCATCATCATCATCATCATCACCATCACCATCATCCTCCCTTGGGGCAGATGCAAAATCACATTTAGAAACTTGTTTAATGCAAAGTTTTATTGTATGTACATGCAAAAATATACCCCTGCCATGCCAAGAGGGCCTGTATGTGTTGAGATATATGATGCAGAAAATGCAATTGATCAATGTTGGAAAAAATACACATTTTTTCTGCTGTATTATGATGCTGACAATCTCACTGCTCCACAATGAGATGGAGGAAAATTCATTCTCTAAACAGAGCATGATTCACAACAAGTAAAAAGAAAATACACACTCATGCAAATCTTCCAACCAATCCAAATCAGGAGGAAGGACGGGCTCTTCATCTTTATAGGTCTCCTGGCCCGTATCATTGTCTGAAGCACATGTAGAGGAAATTAGGACATCCATTTTTTCCTAAAACTGAGCTAAAATATGTAGTTATGGATTAAGCATATAAAGTATCTATATGATTACACTTATCAGCTGTAAAATAAGAATAAACAAGAGTTTTTACTGACCCTCACTGTCCTCACCAGTGCTGAGGTGGACATCCAGTTGTCCACAAGTGTTTGACGGGCTTTCTCTGTCGTCTTTGTCCATCTCACCTTATTGAACGTCCCAGACACACATTATTGGACAAACCTAACTTACATCTAACGTTGATACACGGCAATAGGCTAAAGGCTTTACAAACCGATTCAATCATTTATTTTATTATTTATTAACAGTTGGCTACTTAATGCTGACATCCTTTCCTTTCTAGTTCCTGGTACTTATCGCATCGTTCATTTAAAAAAGTAGAAATTTCATTCTAAACGATTCCTTGATGAATTATATGCATGCCGATGTAAAGATCGACGTTTGGTGATTTGCAGAAGATGGTAAGGCGTATGTTAACAACGCTTAACACTTCCAGAATTGAAAGTATAATTAAATTAACAGAATCCTGAATGGAAATCGGCGTGTTGTTTGCTGGGAATGAACTAGTTAACCACAGAAAGCTAGAACACTAACGTACGCTTTAAAATAATAATAAGAGTAAAATAAATGACAATAAAAGTGTTACCTCGTTTGCCAAAGGCTTTATCTGACTTGGCTTTATCTCACCTCTCCAAATTAGCGACCTCTTCTCAAAGCAAGTTTAGTCCGCCATGTTTGTTACTGTTTCCAAGGAGACGAGACACAGGGGGCGAAGCCTTAACGCCTCTGGATCCGTCTATCACCTGAGAAACCAACTGAAAACCACTGCAAAATATTACTGACTGCAGATTGACAACAACATCAACGTCCATATAATCAATAAATTTCCCCAGTAAATGTTTTAATCAAAGTTCAAAATAGTGCCTTATTGTGCTGCCTGTCAGCAAATAGCAGTAGCCTATGGCATAGCAATGTGAAGGTATAGGCTAATGTCCGTTCCTAATAGGCCTGTAATGCTGTATCCTTCCATTAAAAACTAATTGAGCTCTAATTAAAATGATTTTCTAATACTAAACAGTGTAGACACTTTAATGTTTTATTTTTCTTTTGACATTTTTAAGTCTGGTTTAATTCACAGCAGATAGCAAATATATCAGCTAATTCAGAGAGACTGAGAAATCGGTTATGCAAAAAAAAAAAAAAATCAAATACACAGGATTGCACAGCTGTGTCTGATCCACAAAGGGAAAAGACACGACTTTCTAGCTGATCCACAGCTTGTGGCACTAGCGGACTGGGCCTTTTTTCTTTTCTTTTTTTTTTTACTAGAATAGGCCTTTAACTTTTATTCTTTTATTCATTATAAAGCTTTCATTCACTTGATCATTACGTTGACTAAGAATTCAGAAGAGGAGAGAAAAGAGTTACTTATACTGTATAACACAATGAAGTCACGGGAAACAGGGATGACTTAAATCAGCACAGGAGACTTGATAAACAAATAGTATGTACGTACAAGTTGATATAAAGAATGGATCGACAGGAGGAGAACACAGCGATCAAAGAGGACAGCAAATACACAAAGGTGAAAAGACTAAAGGGAATAAGAAATAGTCTGTGCTTTCGAAACACAGAGAATACAATCCCATGCAGTGCATTACACTAGCTTTATATCTTCATATCAAAAGGACCTGCAGTAGAAATCCAAGCGGAAGGTCCTGAGGGAGGCAGGGATGCTAGTTTGAAACCACAGGCCTATTTCTTCTCCCCATGGTGAGGCAGCAGAAACCAGGCCAGGTGCTCTGCTGCAATAAAACCCCGAACAAATCTCCCCACAGCACTCGAAAAAGGTTGCATTTAACGAGGATAGAGCCTTGAAAATTTAAGCAGAATGGAGGTCACATTTCTTGATGGAACATATAAATCCTGTATTTGTATAATCAAAATGAGTGCAGATTAAAACGCTTATACCTCTGGGCCCTACAATATTTCTGTAATCGCATAGTCCCTGGAAATCCATAGAATAAATAATAATCTACTTTTAACATTTGTCAAAGCTTCCAGTATGTGGTGATCTTGTTACACTTTATTGATGTGTTACAGTGGGTAGACAGAATAATGTGAACACCTCAGCTTAATTCAAGTGATAGAAAGTGAATGTAGAAAACACCAAAAACAAGACAATGTATAGAAATAACGTAGATGCATCAATCAGATTTGACATGTTGAAATCTTGACAATATGAATATGCATAACAATGGCATGAAGAAACATAATCAACTTATTATCAAATCATATATCTTACGTATTTCATCTTATACTGTATTTATATATCTTGTAGTTTCAAACATACTCATATATCTGTCTCTTTAGATAGCTGAATACAGCATCTGCTAGTCTTATTATGTTATAAATATGGTCTAACAGCACATAGTTAGCTCTCAGTACAGCTTCCATGCAACAGTTTTTGTCCACTGCTGTGGTTCCTGTGTGTGGTGGTCCTTTGACAAACTGCTTCGCTCAGTGAGTCTTGTGGTATGACATTCTTTTGCAAGCTGTTTATATCTTTATTCGTTGGTTGAAAGTAGAGACATGATAGAAAATTAGTGACGAGGCAGAGAGATGAGAAATAGCATGTAATAGAGGTCTCCGGTGGCCCATGACGTGTCTAAACCCTCCCATCACTCTTTATTATGACATTTTCTTGTCAGGAGTGTTCTTACATTTCTTATATTTCATCTATATTTCATTTCATCTAATCTTTGATGAGTTCCTCCAGAGGCTAAATCAAACTTGTTTTTTGATATGGCATTAAAAAAAAGGAAAAAAAGGATAGACTGTTTCAGGTGGTCCTTCACGTCAGAAAGTGTCTGATCTACCTGCGCTCCACTTCAGACTTATGTAACAGTCTGGAATGAAGGGTTGATGTAAAAGTGAAGACAGAGAGGCATTTTCCGCCACATGAACTCACGGTAGCTCAGTTTGTGGGTGAAATCCTGACCTTACTCACAGACTGTCCAATAAATCCAACTTCCAGAAAACACTCTCCGGAAAGGATTTAAGGCAACAGCTGGTTTCAACACAGCAACCAATCACAATTACTAAAGCCGGACACGTGTTTAGATACGTGAGGCTGCAGGGAAGTGTATGTCAGGCAATGTCCCGATTCAGCAGAGTTTGTGTTTTTCTGCAATACATGCATTTTCTCTGTAAACTGTAAATGGTTGCACATGTTGAGGCAAACTCTCTTATCAGAGAGGTTTTTTGTTTTTTTTTTTACTTGAGGGAAACGCACCAACCATCACACTTTAGGACACTTTGCTCGAGCCATTTCATTCCAGTAGAGAGAAATACAACTTTATTACCAAATAGAGATGATTCATATGTGTCAAATATTACATAATATATTTAAGTCTTATGTTTGTGACATGCTTGCCTAACCCCCGCCTTCCGCCGTGGCCAGATTGAATCTGACGTTTAGAGGCCAAGCAACGAAGGGATCGTCAGATTAGTGAGTCTCTCTCTCTCTCTCTCTCTCTCTCTCTCTCTCCCACTCTCTCTCTTTCTCTCTCCATCCCTCTCTCACCCTCTCTCTGCCGTGCTGCTGGATGACAGGAGTCGTCGGTGGATCGGCTCGTTGTTGCGCTCTTACAGGGAGTTTCTCCCATTTTTTGTCAGGTGCGCTCTGCTCTTGTGCGCTCCTGGACGCGGAGGATTTGGGGAGCTGCACCATGGGGTCATCGTCACCTTCACCCTCAGCAGTGCCAGCGCTACACTTTACTTTCTTCTCCGCAGCGCCGGATCACGATGAGAGCGCACTAAAATAAAAGAAAGAAAAAAGAACTCAGTGGTTCTTCGTCGTCGATTTCCAGCGCGGGAAACTTTAATTAAAGGTTTTGATTACTGCTGTTTATGATCTAGTGGAATGGAGGTCCCTACTTTCCTGCTGTCGAGTCTTGCTCTGCTATTCGTCGGAGGGGATATTTTCACCAGGTGAGATCAGCTTTGCTGTTTTTTTCTCTGCAGGTATTCCCATGTCGCCCCTCGATGCAGAGCGCACCAGGAATTGAGAATAAAAAGTTGGATTTATGTTAAAATAAAATAGGAAACGTGAGCAACCATTGCACATTATGATTATATTATTGTACCTAACAATAGACTTTTTAAAAATAGATATTCTCTTGGATTACAAAAATGCAATCAGTGGAACTCCTCCTTGTTGTGCATGCACTCCCACCACTTTACCTGAATATTAATGTACAGTACGGGTAAAGCTGACTAAATTGAGTTTCCGTGCTTTACCTCCTCCCGCTTACATAAAAATACTTATTCAACACCCACAGCCTGAAGCCTGCTTTCTTCTCTGCTTTTCCTCCAGCTTGTGAACCTGATGACACTATTTGCATAATGCACATAATGCATATGCATAGAGAGGGGTGGCTGTTTTCTTCTTCTTTTCTTTTTTGTTACGTGGCACATAATGTCACCCACCTCCAGGCCTGCTCCGCAAGGGTCAGATATGTCAGATGGTGCCATGGTTCATTTGAATTAGAAAGGGTGTCTGTGTCTGTACCAATACGCTGAAAAAGAGCATAATGTAGATGCCCGGTTCGAAGAGTTTAAGAAAAGGAAACCCTAAGCATATCATAAGATAGACAGCTGCCATCATGAATGTCACGAAATCAGGATTATTACATCTTATGCAAGCATGCTAAAACCAGTCTCTAGAAATCCATCAGTCATTTGCAGCTGAAGACCTAAACTAAGGTGAGATGACACTTTCAAGTTGTCTGAAGTGGAGACAACATGACCTTTGGTTGTCAGTATTCGCCGGCTTATAAAGGACCTTCGTAGACAGATGTACTGAAAACAAAACAATGTGCTTTTGTCAGCTGAATAAACCAGGTGTGTCTAAACCAGATGCTGAGTTGTAGTGTTTTAGGTTTTAGTGTTTTCAATAGAGGCCTACATTGCGTGTATTCAAAATCCCCTCATGTTCTTGTCCGTAAGCTTTCGCAGCCATCCAATTCATAGGATAAAAAGCATCCACGGCTGAGCCCCAGTTCTCCAAAAGCCCATATGCTGGCAACTGTTGCCACTGAAAAGGGCAAAGGGTGAAACTACTTAAGCTTTTGGTGAAATCTGGGCGAATAACGTCTATTGTCCACCATGGCTGATTGCCAATAGAGGGAGTAATAACTATTGTAATTGGATTTTCCTGCCTCTAGTCACTGCTGTTATTATTATTTTGTTCTCAGTACAATGCAGAGTGTAGGCTTTTTCTTGCACCTCATTATGTGTCAGCTTTCTCTCAAACACACACACACAGACATGCACGCACACATGCATACATTTCTTCTGTTTTGCCTATGCTTGTTGAAAGTTGCAAACTGCCGCCTTCCTTAGCGCCCTCCTCTGAAAAGAATTACTCTTTTTCTCTTTTTAGCTCCTCATTTATCCATTTCACAAAAAAAAAAAAGTTGCTTAGCTGAGTTATGCCTCGCCACCTCTGGTGTTGCATGAATTTTCACAGCTTTTCTTTCCAGCAGTCTCACTTACCCTTCACTTTACAGAACACAATCTGCATCTAATTTGATGGTGCAATATCTGCATCAGATATGGACTGCAGTGGTCGATAGAAATACCGTAGTCTAGTAGCGTCACCATTTGGTCATCATCTAACTATGATGAACCATCAAGAAATTCCATGAAATGACCAAAACCAACAATTAATTTATGCTACTGATGCACATGAGCCGTAGCCACATTCTTAAATAGATTATGGGCTCATTGTTGTCCAAAAATTATTCATATGTAACATGTTGTGGTACGAGATCACCTGAGATCACCTGAACCATTTACTCCTATGGGAGTTATATTTGTAAAAGACTTCCATGCCTAACTGTTTCGGAGAATAGAGTCTAGCTGTTTTAGTAAGTAAATCTACACATCTGGGGCATGAAGGTTCGTGTCTTCAGTAGGACCCATTGGGTTTTGAGCATAGACTGTGTAAAGATGGACAGCAGAACAGCTCCTCAAAAGTGAAGCCAAAGCAAGTAGAGCTGGCTGCAGTATAGGTCATAAGCTCCACCTCTTCCATGTTAGTGGATGGAACTTGGGCCAAACTAAAACACTAAAATACATGTCAAATAATTTTTTCAAGGATTGTTTCTTTCATTTTAGGTAGTTAATATAATACAGATTCATACTCAAGTGTCCATTTTTCTGAGAAGTTTCGGTTTAGTTAGTTATTTGATGCTATAGAAACAGGATGTGACATCATGATGACCAGTTGCCATGCCAACTGTTCTGTGAAGCAGTCCCCAAGGGCTGTGAGAGTAAGGAAAAATAATAAATAAATAGGTACAGTGTATAATCCAACATTTCTTTGTAACTGGTTTTAAGGAAGAGCAGAGTTCAGTATTAATTAAACGAAAACGTGAGTCTGGCAGAAATGTTGCCGGGTCATCGATAATGCAGCTCCTTGTGGCTCCACTCTCAGACCATACTGTGCAGACTCTGGCTCCAAACTCGCAAGATGGTGCCACCTGTATCACTGGGAAAATAGCGTCAGTTTGACCAATGCAAGGGAGTGGAGATGCGTTGTCCATATTTGACATGTCACAGTTGTGAAAGTTATGCTAATGACGGCAACAAAACGCCATAAATGGAACGCATGGCCTGCTGTATTAAGAAACGGACCAGTGGCTCTCAGGCTGTGTGAGAAATCCTTCTCTCATTCACTTCTCCCCAAAAACTCAATAATTGACTATAATGAATCACCGCCACTCTGCATTTTGCCTGAATGGGTAAGTGCTGCGCGACAATAAGAACTTTTGCAGCTTTCAAATGTAACAAATCCCACAGTGGGATTGTTAGCAGAAAGCTTGTGTACCTGCCATGGACTCTTGTTTGTCCCAGGGAGCTAGTGTTTGCACAAATAAAGTGGGAGCCAGTAAATATACTGCACTATGTATTTCCTAAGAGATTATTTCATCCACATAGATTGTTTTTTTTCAGCAAATTTGTCACTGTGGCAAAATTTTCAGTGCTAATAATGGTACTGTACAAGGCAATATATTCATTCAATCATTCATTCATCTTCTGTACCCGCTCATTCCTGTTAAGGGTCGCGGGGTCTGCTGGAGCCTATCCCAGCTGTCATCGGGCGAGAGGCAGGGGTACACCCTGAACAGGTTGCCAGTCTATCACAGGGCCAACATAGAGAGACAGACAACCATTCACACTCACATGCACACCTACGGCCAATTTAGAATCACCAATGAACCTAATGAGCATGTCTTTGGACAGTGGGAAGAAGCTGGAGTACCCAGAGAGAACCCACGCAGACACAGGGAGAACATGCAAACTCCACACAGAAAGGCCCAGTCGGCCCATGGATTCGAACCAGGGTGCTAACCACCTCGCCACTGTGCCGCCCTGCAGTATATACTTAAATTTAAAAAAATGCCATTAAAAAAATAGGCATAAATAGGCATTGGTGTATTTTCATCAATTGGGCCATAGCGCATATTTTTATGAAGAAAGTAGTCTAGGAACTAGTTCACTTTTTTATCGTTGTTTTTATCATTTACTGCTGCTCTGTGGGCCTACAAGCCAGCAGCATTTACTTAGTTCATTTAGATTGTAGGTTAATCGTCATATCTCATGACCGTCGGTTTGTTAGGGTTTCTCAGTTGGACAGGGGCTCTAAATGTGTTTTACCTGGGACCTTGGCACAAAGGATTGTAACATCTAATCCTGTGCATTAACGAAAACTGACACTAACAGACAAACACTAAAAAATTCTTATGCACTCTTATGCTGACTGGATGAGTAACCTTGTTGACGACATAAACACTTTATGGAGCTGCACAACAATAGCATTCTTCCAGGAGTTTACCAGTGGTGAGCTGTTATTGTGAAGCAGCACTGTGAAGTGACGAGTCTGCAGTGTTAATATAATTACTCTTCATTCAGCTCTGATCGCAGCAGATAAGTCAACAGCGAGGCAGCTATCTGGTCACAGAGGTAGGAAGAAGGACATAAATCAAAACTCTAACCAGCAGATTAAACCTTGTTTTTCCATGCAATGACAGAGGAGTGTTGATAAGGGGGACCACTGTGATTTTAAGTACTGTTACTAAGGCCAGGAAAGAAGACTGTGACAGTAAAATGTTGATTAAATGTTAGTAAGGTAAACTAATTCACAGAATGAGAGCCAGAGCAACATAAACATAACTTGTGCTGTGAAGGAAATGCTGTGAAATAGAAAATAACACTATCAATTGGTAATTTTATTAAAATCTCAACTAAAGCTCATATGATGCAGATCCACGTTCCAACTAACGTCATGAGAGCAAGGCTGGATTATCTAAAGTGTAATCCTCATAAAATGATATCGGCGTATGAATTTGTAGAACCTAGAGGCAGGAAAGTAGATTTTGATGCTGAAAGCTTTTTGGTTTCTGTATGTGGCATGAGTAGTCTTGTCCAATCACATCTGAGCAGGCGTTGCGGAGCAAACAATCTGTCTGCAGAGGAAAATGGACGGAAAGCCCTGTCATATCATGTTGGCGATAAAGCGAAGAAAATACCTTAAACAAAGACATATGTAGTGGTTTTAAACTGTAGATGTCACCTCTCAGCTCCAACCATATTCTCATATCAAGTCAACTGCTGCAGTAATGGCTAAGGTGACCCATTCTATGGGTAAATCAGCAGTGACAATGTCACGCAATTGTTTTTTTGCTGGTGTTCTTGCTATCAATCAACACCACCAGTAACCACTGGATGGAAAGAAAATACAAAAACTACAATTACAGTGTTTGTACAGCTACTTCAGAATTAATGAAAATTAAGCTTCAGTCCATGCTGCAGATTTCATTTTAGGTGCAGCAAATCTGGAATAAAGAGCAGTGCCAGTGATGTTAACAATGTGCAATGAACTGAAGCAATTACCATTGAGCCAATATTGAACCTAACCTAACCTAACTCACTGATACTAAAAAATTTCTTGTCTGCTTTCGAACTGATAAATTGATCAGTTAGCCTCTCACATTGCCAGTTGTTTTATATCAGGGGTGCCACACTCATTTTAGTTCAGGGACCCCATACAGCCCAATTTGATCTCAAGGGGGCCGGACCAGTAACGACAACTTTTGTTGTAGTGCAAAGAAGAACAAGTACATTATGGAAATGTTTACACTTGATGAAATTTCCTTTTAAAGAAATGTTTTATGAACAACCTGAAATTTCTTAGCATCTAGTGGAAAGATTTAGCCTGGGTGTTCCCATACTGCTTTGCGCGCGATTTCATTCTCGCTGCAAAAGCAGTCTGGAAACCATCGCCCATATTTTCTCCTGAGATAGGGAACCAATCACAGAACGGGGGGGGGGCAGCAAGACGATGACGACGTCTATGCGCGACACCGAAGCTTGTAGTGTGTTAATCCAACATGGCAGCGGACCTAACGTTACCGTTCGATGCAGCCTTAGACAGTGTTTTAAGTAGCTTAGAACGCAAGTTTATTTAAAAAAAAGAGCAACGTTTGGCGTTGAAAGACTTCATTGCCAAGAAGGATGTGTTTGCTCTGCTACCAACAGGCTTTGGCTATGAATCCGCGCGCAAGGCAGCATGGGAATTACCAGGCGCATTTGATAGACATTCGTAGCGCCCAATAAACGGCTCTAGGCATTTGTAAAACCACGCCTCAAATACGAGAAAATATCACGTAGTTTCCAGACCAGCATCTCATTGAGATGTGCAGTCGCGTCAGCCAGGCTAGGAAAGATTAGTAATATTAAAAAATTGCAGTTAATATCTTTTTTGTCATTTTTGCACTTTTCAGATTTAGCCCACGGGCCAAGTTGGACCCTCTGGTGGGCCAGTATTGGCCCGCGAGCCATATGTTTAACACTCCAGTTTAAGATGTTCGTGATGTTTCTCAAGAATATTCTGATTGCTAGTTAATTTGCCATCCCAGAGATGAAAAAATATCAGGATGCATATGACAAATATGTGAGTCAGTGTGAATGATCTGGTCACTGAAACTCAAACTGAAATCACCACATATTCATGGTATACAGCTTCATGCTGATTGGACTATGCATGTTTAGAGACACTTGGACATTCCATAACAGTGACAGTCACCGACAGCTAGCCAAACACTGTGGTTGAATGTGGTAAAACTAAATTACTTTCTTTACCTCTTGGGTGGTGCATTGCCTGATTGCTTCAAAGAACACGCTGCCCACATTATCATGTGTTAAGAAGCAAGCCATACTGTTGACACTGACCAGGAAGTTTTGGAGATCAGTTATCTGTAATCCTAATATCTGCAGGTTACACCTGGAGCCCCTAAAGACACAAGATGTGGCGCAGGAGGATTTAATCTCAACATTTCATGGCCTCTCTGCTCTTTCACACTTGTCCTTAAACGTTCACTCAGGTGACACAGTTCACCTGGCTAATCTGTATGAGAGGCTGAGTCAGCGGACAAATCCCTCCTACTGTCCAGAGAGTACATTTCCTAATAACACTCTGATTTGATCGTGTTTCCCTGGCTGCATGAACTGGCTCTGCACTGGCTGTGTGTTGGTGCAGGCACACTTCAGTGCCTCTGCTAAAAGCCTCCTACTCAATTTAAGGTGACATGTCACATGTAGACAGGAAAAAGAAACAGTGTGTGGCAGTAATATGTTTGTGCTATCTACCGATTATGCCCATTCTTAAATGACAAGACATGAGAATTACTGTATATACAGCAAATAGGCCACTTTGACAAAATTTAACTTTTAAATGTGTTAAAATCTGCGTAATGTCAGTCTACAAATAAAAATCCCAGCAGAATTTAATTCCTGTAAGTGTGGAAAAAGCTCTGACTCAGCGGTTATATGTGCCATGTTTGTTCTCATGACCCCTAAAGTGTATTTTTTAAAGTGCTATGAACACCAATACATGGAAACATTTTCTGTGCTCTGACATTCATTGTGTAAGCACAATATTGTAAGTAAGTAAGAACTCTGTATATTACGATCACCTCACAGGTGCCGTCACCTTTTTATCAAGAGGAGATTGAATCCCTCTGTTTAGAGACACCAGGATGAAAGTTCAGATTTCTAAACGGTTGTCCTTGAGCAAGACACTCCGTGCCTTCCAGCTGTTCAACAGCTGATGTCTGACCTCCCTGCAGAGGAAGGAAGGCATGAGAAAACTTCTTATAGCATTAAAAACATTATTCTTTTCTTTCTTTCTCAAATAAAAAAAGAACAACCATATTAACAGAGAATGTCCATTAAAAATTGGCAGTCATTCCTTGTCAAGGTCTCCTTTTAGATTCTGTATCAGGAAATGGTTGAACAGAACTGAACTGAACAGAACTGGCTCGTCCTAAAACAGAAAGCTTAAGGTCTCTATGAGCATGGTCAGTCACCCACAGTCTAATTTAAGTATATATCGCCTCGTGCAATGGCTGAACCAGAATCCTCAGGAAATAGGCAAGTGGGACAAGAGCTGTTCCCATTCTCTCGAAGAGATTTCTGTTCTGCGCTATTTCTGTTCATCTTAACCAGTTTTGAGAAAATGTTTTAGAATAAGCAGTTTTAGAGAAGGGCCAGCGCAGCACTTAAACACACCGCAAAGACTACAGCCAACTGCCGCATGTGTCTGTGTGAGAGCAGGTGGCTGTAGTCTGTATTTGTCACTCAAAAGAAGAAACATGAGAGCTATGACTAGCTAGCCGAGAGAGGGCATTTGTAAACATGCTTTGTTGTCTGTTTGCATTTGTGTTGTTATGGAACATTGTCACTAGCCATCCAAGTACTGTTCTACTTCGAAGTACTCCTCTGACCAAATGTGTTCTTGTTGGGTGGTAACTTGTGTGAATTTAGGAAAGTCAGGTGTCCCAGAATGCATTTCGAGGGCGTCATCAAGTACGCTGCTGTTCCAGTTACGAATGACTGCACTGCATCCTCCCATCCTCCAGAGCCCGTACATCAGAACATAGACTGTATATAAATATGGACAATGCGTCCCCACATCTTGCGAGTTTGGAGCCAGAGTCTGCACTGTACAGTCCGAGAGTGAAGCCACGTTATCAATGACCCGTCCACACTTCCGTCAGACTCACTCGCGTTTTCGGATAATAAATTCTGTGCTCTGCTCTACCTCCACCAGTTACAAGGAAATGTTGGATTATACACTGTACTTATTTAGTTATTTATCACGGTCCTATGGTATCGCTTCACGGATCAGTTGGCATGGCAACTGGTAGTTATCATGATGTCACATCCTTTTTCTATAGCATAAAATAACTAACTAAAATGAAACGTAACAGAAAAATGGACACTTGAGACACTTCTTTATACAGTCTGCTTCAGAGTCAAACTTGTTCAGTGCAAGGTTTGTGTACTTGGACTTTAGACTTTCCTCGGTCGTGCTAATCAGTTGGTCAGTATTTAATAGTAGATGTTCATGTCGCTGTGAAAATATTTGTGTATTATAATAGATCAGATAACAAAAAAGAGCCTTCCATATTTCCTCTTGTGTATTTGTTCTCTAAGCTGAACAGTCAGTTTGTCAGACCTGAGATTGAACGTGCTCACTGAAAAGCACACTATGTGGTAAAACTAAGGCCAAAGGCGCTCAGCAACAGCAACGTGGACCAAAAGCCAAATGTTTAAACGTCCTGGTCCTTAGACTGACATGGGTTTTTAGGCACAAACGGGTTTCAAAGTCTTTTTTTCTGTTGCTGAAAAAGGTATTTTGTTAGTTATCCTTGTCTCACACAATATAACATTTGCTTGACCATAAAATACTTTTCAGTCAAAATTAGTGTCAAGTCTGGACAAGTATTATAGGGAATAAGATAACATAAATATAATTTTTGGGCCCCAGGGCCACATGACAAACGCTATATAGATCTACACATGATACTTAGAGCAACTCAGAGTGTTTGATAGAACTTAATGAAACACTATTGTCACTAATGGGATGATGTTTGCCAGTTTTTCATTTATGAACCAGAGCTTCAGTTTTTGGCCCAGGTTTGATGGTGCCATGTGAGGTTTTTGACCTCTGGACACACTATGCAGGAAGGTTTTGTTTGTATTTTGTGCATGTTGAACAAGGACACCAAGATAATTAACACAGCACTTCAGTTAAAAGTGCTTGGCAACACCAAATATACAGAAATGTACACTTGAGAAGCTTTAATCCACTCATTCTGCTCCAGTATTGGCAGCCAGTCCTTGTTAAATGTGTCTTAAGTTATTATATTTATAAAAATCTGTTAATATGTGATAAAACACACTTTACCATTTCTGTGTAGACAGTACAGGATGAATATGGGATGCATAGGGGATGGCTAGGGGAAAGATTTAAATACATTTTGTCTTGTTTCATTAAGTGGCTGTATGAACAGGAAGTCATCTTTGTAGAGGTGATCATTAAAATATAGAACACATCACATAAAGATTCAGAAACATATGCTGCCTCCGGGACTCTGCACGTATTTAAATGTCTAATGTGTCAAACATTATTAGAGCACTAACGTAGTCAATAAAAAATCTGTTAGCTGGATGCGGAGCAGCATAGTCCCTTTGAAACACACTCATAAATATGAAGCAGCCTTTTATTGATTGTGCTATTTGTTGCATTATAATTTATTCAATTGGATTTTGACGCCACTGTATACCTGCTCATCTCACACTGATGCCAATAAAACAAATTAAACGGCGAGGATCAGGGGACCGATGCGCTACTTATGTTGAGGTAACTGGCAATGTCAGTACATAATACTAATTAGGCTTGTTAGCGTGTGCCGCACATTACGTTCACAAAGAGACGCCATAAATTCGAATGAGGCCGTCGCTCTTTGTCTTTGCTCCCATCCGTCTCCTCTCCCCCATCTGTTTAATGTTAGCTCATAAACAGGCGGCAGATCCGGGCCCCGGGAGAGGGATATGTGATGGAAGTGAAATATAGAAGGAAGAGGAGCGCCTGCAAACGTACGCTCTCGACTGTTTATCTGAAGTGTTGGGGTGAGGAAGTGGAGGGGCCGCAAATGTTTAGAGAAACTCCCCAGGAAACTATCGAATGTTTTACACAAATAAACCTGTGTTTGCCTTGAGGAGCTGGGAGAAGAAATAAAGTCATGTTTCTCTCAATCCGGCATCATTTTATAGAGTCAGAGAAAGTCAGATCTTTAGAGAGCAGCATTCTGTCAAAGCATAAATTCGTGCCATTTTAAATAAGTAGTTTTGGACAATCACTGGTATCGGACATCGGTTATCTGGTTGATAAAAGGAAGCGGGAAGCCTCTTGCTGATGTGCTGTACACGAGCAGCAACAGCCAGAATTCTGTAAAGCAAAACTGACGAAAAGAAAAATAAGAGCAATAAAGAATAACGTTAGGGATTTTAATGCTATAAATGCTAGAAAGCCACTGTAAACAAATCATTCTGAACAGAGTACACTCCTGAAACAGCTGTGAAATGACTGTCAAACTAAAGTAAATGGAGGGATACAGTAGGATTTTTCCTCAGTTTGACCTTGGTGCGTTAACGAATTTCGAAGGAAAAGCTTATTTCCAAATTTAGAAACTGCCAATTAGAGAAGAATCCAGGAGTCACATAGTGATTAATTAATTCACTCAGTGCTCCCATTTTTCTCCCCTAGACATGACAGTGATTGCCAGACTAAAAATAAAAATCTCCCTCTACAACATGGACCCTCTGAGAAAATGTTTGAGAAGTATTGTATTTTTGTTGTTGTTGTTTGGAGGGGTCTGTTCTGTATGCAGCTGTGTGCTGCAATGTCTTGCTCAACAGGAAGCTGACTTTCTTCAAATGTCAGTGTGGTTTGAAAGGTTACCGCATGGCTTTTCATTGTTGGTCAATAAGAACACCTTCACTCAGGCCCTGTGTCGTCTATTTCCCACATTTGCAACTTTGAATGTCAGAGAAACCTTCAGTTTTATTCAGTTTAGTCAGTGCACAAGAGTCAGCTTGTTCAGTTCTGAACAATGGTAATCCTTCTTCTCCAGCAACAATAGCTGTTAATAAAGCTATGTCTGTTTTTAATGAGAACAGTATTGTAAACTCCTCCTATTATCATCATGTATATACAGTATGTCTTCGTGCATGTTGTCTGTGTGTTGGCTCGCTGTTTTGGAATACTAAACTGCCACCTGGTGGTATCACAGCAGTGCTGCTGTGGTGGAATCCTACACCGAAGCTGTTGCTCTGACCCCTCTAACAGTACTTGATGGTGTCAGGGCCCTCGGGAGAATTACTTTATACCAGACAATAGATTTAATTTGGCTGTTATTCCCCTCTTGACATGTTTGCAGAAGAGAAAATGAGAGGAGTCACTCTCTCAAAACAGACAACAACATCTAAAGGTGCTAAATTGTTCAGCATGGACGTCTCATTAAATGGGGCCCGGAGTCTAATGAGAACCTATTTTCAGTACAACACAAACATTGGGAGGTTTGTGTAAAGAGGCACGTTGTGCAGTCTGGGTTGTGTGGAGTCTGAGAATACACCCAGCAGATTTAAATCTGCTGTCAGCCTCCGCGTGGACAAATGCACTCAGTGGAGACACCACTGATGAAATGCAGGTTTTTGAAAGGATACCGCTGATGGATGGAATTTAATGCAACCATCTATCATCTCAGACGTTTAGATTTTCATGATTTTCATGAGAAAATCTTCAACAAATAATAGCACGAATGACAGTTATTTTATGTTCACTGATTGGTGCAGACTCACCGTAAGTGACAAAATCAGTAATGACTATTTCAAAAGAATTCATAGTTTAAAAAGTAGACAAATCTATTCAAAATACTATCTAATCTATTCTTGTACTTACTCTACAGTAAATGCCTAGATGTTATATAATTCATCTGATGATCTACTTAATCTATGTGAACAATTATACAATTAAACTTTACCATTATTTTTTTTCAATAATCAACAATAAATCAAATAACTAAGTGTGATATGAAAAGTGTAGGACCCCATAGAGAATTATCTGCTCTTTGCACCATTTTAGCCCCTTTTAGCTCATTGTTTCTGTTTTCTAGTGGGCTAAATTTAGTGTTATTTTGACCAGTGTTCCAGCTGCAGCGGGCAAACCGCTTCTATGCAAAAAGCTTCACAGTAGCTGCCCGTCACCAAACGGCAGCAATTAGCTGGTGAACATATTGGCACATTTATCAGCTAAGGAGGTGAATGCTGGTTAAAATGCGAGTGAATCCTGGATGACAGTCTTCAATCAAATCTGATTCCAGTGTTGCTCAAGTCTGATGTATAAACATGCAACTGTTTTCTAACCATTCAAAACTTTAAGTGATAATAAAGTGTGTTTTCAGGTTGACCTGAAGCTAAAGTAACACCTGACTTAAACTGTGCTTTTCAGACCAGCTAATATTGTGTCACGTTTTGAGATTTCTGCTCATGTATGTCTTTAACTGTATCTCAAGCTCTGCCAGGGTTTCCTATAGACACATTGTGTGTCTCAATGACCGCTGAATGCTGCTGTCTTTGCTGTTTGTCTCCTCTAGGGCCATGCTGAGTGACATTGGGGACTATGTAGGTACAGACATACAAATATCCTGGTTGCCTAATCTGGATGAGTTAATGAAGGGCTATGCCAGAAATTTTCGCCCTGGGATAGGAGGTGAGTATGAGATCTACTGCTTGAGGCGTTGGGTTGCATTTCACCCCGTCACATTTACAGCCATCCTTAGCATAACCCAACCCAAGTTCCATGCTCAGGAACGTGGATGTTTACATTTCATTTTCCAATGCCATTATCCCAAGAAGTGTCTTTGTTTATTCTTGTTCTACATCAGAACAAAGCTGTATTTGCCCTATGCAAATACCTGCTTTGACTCTTTAATAAGGTGACTCTTTTGTTACGGACGTGCACAAAAAAACATTTCGGTAAAGAGATGCTTTGCAGAAGGGATTATAAGGGACAGTGCCCTTCAAGGACGAGCTGGAGAGGAGGGGGCGGCTCAGACAATGTGCACCGCTCTGGAGACTTTGCTAAGAATGGCTGCAAAATGTGAAACATCCAATGATCACAGCGATAGATTTCTCAATCTCACAGCTTAACTCAGCTGAGCAAAGGTGAAAATGTGGGGCAGGAACGCTGCTTTCACCAAACACACCGTCCTGTGTACTACACAGACCATCAAACACAGCATCACCTGGTCACTACATTCCTGTTGATGGATATTATACATTGCTAAATAATTGCTTATAATGCACTCAAAAGTGAAAAAATGTAAAACTGAAAAAGTAAAGTGAAGGGCTGTTGTGACCATTGGGGAATCATATTTGTTCTTTGATGTAATTCCCTTTATTCAACTACCATCCCATGACTCTATAGAGCTATATTTCTGTCATAATGAATGTGAAAAGAATTCATAATGCAAATGACATTCACAGGCATGACTTTATGCTCACAAACAAATGTCAACAAGCAAACAGATTCTAGGATCTTATTATCATCCTTGTTGCAAAAATGCACAAAAAAACAGTTTGATTTTGTGTTTGTGTGTTCCATACAGCTATTTGTGTCATAGAAACACATTTTTACATTACATTACATTGCATTCATTGAAGCTTTTGTATAAAGTGACTTACTATATGTGTGTTTACTCTCCATAGTAGCACTACTACACATCATTATAATCTTGAATCAAAAATAAAACAGCTAAGAGAATGTTCAGTTGTACAGTGGGCTTTTAAAATGATTAATCTACACAGCTCAAGATTAATCAATTACAACTATATGAATCAGAAATTGCTACAATATCTAGAGTGCCTGTTTGCAAAAGCAACATTACTGTACTTATGCATCACTTAAAGTGGCAGTCTTTTAGACCAGGTTAATTTGGCGACACCTGTAGTTACTGGTGGTAACTGGTGGTAAATGTTGTTGAATACTGTCTTTTTTATCATTCAGTGAGCAACTGTGATCTGATTTTATGCTTCACATGGCATTAATCTGTGAACAGCAGGACACGGACTCACATAGTGAGACGTTGGAGGTGTGCAGCCTGTCTGTCGCATGCAGCTCCTCATCTAACAGATCAGTGTGGCTTCTCCTTCCCCTTTCAAATATTACAAACTGATCTGCTGTCAGAGAGTGACAAAAATGACTGTGTTTTGTGGACACATTTTGGTGGTGGTGAGAGCTTGGCTCACTGATACTGCTTCAAAATCGTAATCAGCTTCTCAATGTTCAATGTTCTGCCAGTTAAATACTTTTATAGTGAAGCAACAGCTGCAACTACAAATACTGCAATACATTTATCAGGGACATAGACTTAGTCACGTTTATGATCTCCACTGGCTCCCAGTATGTTTTAGAATCGATTTTAAGATATTATGTCTAAGGCTCTTCAAGGCCATGCCCCTGGCAATATCACTGACCTTGTAGCACCATACAGGCCGGCACCAACCTTGAGATCCTTGGGCAGAGGTAAAACTGGCTGTTCCAGGGGCCCAAGTGAAAACAAAGGGGGGCAGGGTGTTCACAGTTGGCGCCCCCAATGTTCTGCCTGAGGAAATCAGGTCAGCTGACTCTGTGCTCACCTTTAAATCTCCACTTAAAACATTGTTTTATTGGAGAACCTTTCCTGGTTATGATTGAGTTTGAAGTGAGATTTCAGTTAAGTTTTTAACATTATTTTTGTGTGTTTTATTGTTTTTAATTGTTTGATTTTATCATTTGCTGCAGCATCAGACATTACTGCTATTGCATTCAAGCCAAAACAATATATAAATCGCAATACTCAGTCACCGTAGTGTCATTTCATTCAGTGATAGTGAGATTGATTTCATTTTTATAACCAGTAATCCTGTACTGAACAACAAATATGATTCATCTGGAGAATAGTTGGTAAAAAAAAAAAAAAAAAAAAAAAAAAAAGCATTTGGTATGGCATAATGTAAACACAGTAAACATGCCACTGTAAATCACTTCACACTACTCATCCAGTGTGTGGCCTGCAGAAAGTGCAACTTGCCAGAAGTGGTTCTGGGAAGGTGTTGAATGATGGGGAATAGCTATGTATGATTCCTTAATGTTCAGTATAAATAGCCTTTCGGTTCTGCATCAGTGAGCTCCCCTGTGGCTTCTGCCCTCTAGCATCACTGAAGCACACTCCATGCTAATCATATGGCAGACTGTTGAGTGAAAGCGCTCCAGCGTATGTGTGCGTACGTGTGTGTGAACGCCGGCAGAAGCTGACTCTGTGCGAGTCCATGAAAGCGCAGTGCTGTTTATGAATGCCCACAGTGTGATGTGCCACTTAGCATGGTTAAACTGGATAATGCTTAATCTCCATGCACTGTAGGAGTGTTTCAAATGTGGGAGGACAGTGGGTGGGAGGGAAACAGATGGGTGATGGAGTGAGGCTAGGAGGGACCTATAGTTTCTGAGGGTGTGTGTGTGAGTGAGTGTTTGAGACGGGGAGGGGGCAGGTTAGCCCTGTTTTCTCACTTCTTCCTCTGCAGGTCCACCTGTGAATGTGGCCATGGCTATTGAAGTGGCCAGCATCGACCACATCTCTGAAGCCAACATGGTAAAGTCTCTCTCTCCTTCTTTCTACACTGATATTCGCTATCACCACTCAACCTCACTAGTGCAGCAAAGATCAAAGATTTGCTATTTGCATAATCCTGATTTATCCCACTTGAGGGTTTGAAAGTATTCAGGGTGAACATGTGTGACACATCGGATGAGTTGTTAGATAATTTTATACTTTCACGGCTTCTTTGCAGTAAGAACTAAATCTAGTGGGATGATTCACATAAAGTGTGTTCCAAACAAATAAATACCGTATGTTCCATGCTTTAACAGACAAGAGTGCAGTGTTTAGGGAGATCTATAAGCAGACATTTAATATTGTATTCATATTTAGGTTTTCAGTAATGTTATATCACATGGACCAGCTGTGGCTCAGTAGGTAGAGCATGTTGTCCATGAACCAAAGTGTTAGCGACAAATATGTGGAATATTGAGTACCAATAGTTTAGAATGAGTCTTGCATACATAGACATAGAAAGCAAGTCCACTTCAATAGAGCTCATTGCTGCTATGTCTTTAAAGTAGCCAGAACAGACAAACCAAACACTGGCTCTAGAGAAAGCCTCTTGCATTTTAATATTATAGATTCTCTTACAAACGATATATGATTGTATATCAGATGACGTCAGGGTAGTGGTGACATCTAGCCAGACAACAGCAACCTGTCACAGCCACCTGTCACTTGCAGCGGCCATACTGCATAATTATGCATAAATTTAAGCTGTGATATAATTTAAATTGCTGAGTTGTACGAGTTATTGCTGTACAGCCACAAACTAGTTTTTGTATGAGGCTGTAAACATGTTTATTTCTGAGATAAAGTAAGACATTTTAACATGGAGGTCAGTCAGGTTCAGTTTGTTACAATATACATCCTTACCACTAGATGGCACTTAATCATAAACACTGGTCCTTTAACATCTACAACCAATGCATTGAAAAAAAAAAACATGTAAAAGACAAAACATAAGAACATCTGACAACACTACAGTTAAGAAATACTGGAAATGCAGAAATTTGCTGAAAAACAACAACAGAAAAACAACTAAAAACCTAAGCACAACTTAATATGTCAATCTATGATCTGAATGTTAAAAAAAAGTTTCGCTCCATATCCAACACTTCAGTCAGATAGTCATTTTTATGAGTCCCGATGGTAGTAACTGTATCCAAACTGTTTTTATGACTTTTTAGTGTCCCCTGGAAACATTAATGTTAGTCTATGACACTTGTAGTGTTTCAGAATTTGACTATTTTCTGTATTTGTGGATTGACTGTGTATTTGTCTGTGTTGTCAGATTGGTGAAAACGTTTCCTTGGTTTCATTGTGTTTATTCCTGCCTCCTCTTAAGAAATGTGAAGTTATTTCTATCCACAAAGAAATATCTAGTTGATTGTAAAGTGAGTTTAATGTAGATTTCATTTAAACCATAGCGATGCCAAATCCATGGTGGTTGAATGTGACAGAAAATTTGGAATCATAACAGAAATACTATCATTCCTTTCCTCCTTGGGTGCTTACTGTTTTCCTTACAGTAAAATTTAAGCAGCAAGAGAAGAGTCTAATAATTAAAAATGTCAACTTGGATAAAGATTCTGGTCTTCTCTGCAAGGTTCTATACGCTTCAGTTAATCCATGCTAAAGCAGCTGTTAATAATTATAAGTCATCACAGGGACTACTTAAAGTTAAAATAAACAGAATCTACTGAAAGTGGGGAAGTCTTCCCAACACTGCAACTCTAGCAATTAATGTTTTTCTTCTACAGTCTGTTTTACTCTCTGTGCTTTTCCTGACAGGAATACACCATGACCGTGTTCCTGCGGCAGAGCTGGCATGATGACCGTCTGTCCTACAATCACACCAACAAGACGCTGGGGCTGGACAGTCGGTTTGTGGACAAGCTGTGGCTTCCTGACACCTTCATCGTTAATGCCAAATCTGCTTGGTTTCACGATGTGACCGTGGAGAACAAGCTGATCCGCCTGCAGCCCAACGGAGTCATTCTATACAGCAGCCGGTATAAGCAGATTATTGTCTTCTCTCTTCTCTCTCTACAGTTCCTACTTCAGCAGTGATTTTGCCTTTAATCCTCTTTTTAATTTTACTTACTGTTCTCATTAGCATGGCTGTAGGATACAGGTTGTGTTCAGCAAAAATTCTCAGATAAATCAACTGTATTGTATGTCTAACATATCAGCACACAGACAAAATAACATCTGTGGCTGGTGAGACACAGGTGTTCTTCCTAGGTGTAAAAAAGAAAATAGAACATTGATCATATAGACATAAATATGGTGTCTCTGCGAATGAAGTCATCTTCTGTCTTCTGTAACTGCTTGTCCTGTGAAGGGTCACAGGGAGGCTGGAGCCTATCCCAGCTGTTGTGCGAATGAAGTAAAAAGTATAATTAGCTTTGAATGCATTTAAAAAGCAAATGTATCCGATTACAACTAAAGTACACGAATGTGAATGTTATTACCATGCATGAAGGTGAAGCCATGAAGGTGATCTACAGAGGTTTTGTTCACAGTGATTATTTTTTTTCTGTCTACACGAATTCAAGACAAAATATGATCCACAAATGTTTTTCTAATATTCAGCATCAACAAACAAGAACAAAAGCAAAATGATTTGCAATGGCAATGACTGGAGAAACAGTAACAATCACAATACACTGGTCAAAAACATTAAAGGACCCCTTTCATTATAATACTTTCATCATATACTCATAATCAGAGTATAGCATCATGTCAATACCCAAACTTCAGGGATATGAAGTTAACAACAGGTGCACTAAAGGGACAACAATGAGACGGCCCCAGAACAGGAATGGTTTTACAGGTGGAGGCCTCTGACATGTTCCCCCTCCTCATCTTTTCTGACTGTTTTTTACTAGTTTTGCATTGGTAGCATGAGGTGATATCTGGACCCTACAGAGGTTAAACAGGCAATCCAACTCCTCCAAATTGCCTCATCAATACATGCCATTGCCAGAAGGTTTGCTGTGTCTCCCAGCACAGTCTCAAGAGCATGGAGGAGATTCCAGGACACAGGCAGTTACTCTAGGAGAGCTGGACAGGGCCGTAGAAGGTCCTCAACCCATCAGCAGGACTGGTATCTGCTCCTTTGTGCAAGGAGGACCAGCATGAACACTGCCAGAGTCCTACAAAATGACCTCCAGCTGGGGCCACTGGTGTGAATGTTTCTGACTAAACAATCAGAAACAGACTTCATGAGGGTGGCCTGAGGGCCCGACGTCCTCTAGTGGGTCCTGTGCTCACTGCCTGGCACCATGGAACTTGATTGCCATGTGCTATAGAACACCAGAATTGTCAGGTCTGCCACTGGTGCCCTGCTTTTCACAGATTCACACTGATCACATGTGACAGACGTGAAAGGGTCTGGAGAAGCCGCGGAGAACGTCATGCTGCCTGTAACATCGTTCAGCATGACTGATTTGGTGGTTGGTCAGTGATGGTCTGGGGTTGTATACCCATAGGGGGCCACACAGACCTCTACAGCCTGGACAGCAATGCCTTGACTGCCATTAGGTATCTGGATGAAATCCCTGGATATTGTCAAAACCCTATGCTGGTGCAGTGGGTCCTGGTTCCTCCTGGTGCGACAATGCCTGATCTCATGATGAGAGTACTGAGGTAGTTCCTGAAGGATGAAGGAATTGATACCACTGATTGGCCCACATGCTTACCTGTCCTAAATCCAATAGACTACCTCTGGGACTGGATGTTTCCGTCCATCCAACTGCACCAGGTTGTACCTCAGACTGTCCAGGAGTTCAGTGATGCCCCTGGTCCAGGTCTGGGTGGAGATACCCCAAGATATTGTCAGGCATGCATACAAACACATGGAGGCCATACAAACTACTGAGTACCAGTTTGAGTGGCAGCAAAATAGACTACCCTGCCGCATCATTTTTTCACTTTGAATTCTGGGGTGTCTTTGAATTCAGCCGTCTGTAGATTGATCCTTTTCATTTCCTTCAAACAATGTGGCATCCTTTCGTTCCTAACACATTACCCAGTCCATATTTATTTTGAGCAGTGTATTATGACAAACAGGTTGAATTTTAAATGTTTATTCATCAGAAACCTCTGTAGGGGTCTCTCTTTCACCACAGTGTCGTTTTGGGGCAGTGCTGCCAACCCTGGCTTTTTGACTGTGTCTTTTCTGACATGAAATGCCAATGCTAATGTAATTTATTTTTTATCACTACTCTATCTTGCCTTGACACCTCTAGTAGATGAGCTTTCTCGACCTGCTAATTTGATATATATCTCCTATACGTAACTTGATTAGGCTGTTGGGGACGGATGGGTGAGAATTATGACATTTGATCTAGAACAGAACAGAACACTGACTGCAATGGCACATCTCAAGCTTTGATTAAACAACTTGTCTTGTTCCTAGAATCACTTCGACTGTGGCGTGTGACATGGACCTGACCAAGTATCCCATGGACGAACAGGAGTGTATGCTGGACTTGGAAAGCTGTAAGTTGGGATCCACCAAACTAATTTTGGGAGATCTCAATTTCATGCTGAAATGTTCTGATATCTGATATTTATAAAAGGTTATAGCATTACAAACTGAAATTCTACACATGTTCTGCAAACCCCATATTGCTGGTCTTTGTAGGTTAGATGGATTAAATGTCACTTTTTGTATTTTAGACGGCTACTCCTCAGAGGACATTGTGTATCACTGGTCAGAGAGTCAAAAACACATCCACGGTCTGGACAAATTAGAGCTCTCCCAGTTCACCATCACAGACTATCGCTTTGTCACCGAGATGATGAACTTCAAATCAGGTGAGCATCATTCTTGTTTTCCTCTTGACGTCATTTTTTTTTTTACTGCCACTGCCAGGTTGAAAGCCCCCTGCAAGTTTTCTTTAGTGTTTTACACATCGTGTACTATTTCGAGTTTTTGGACTTGGCTTGCCTCTTGTGTTGGAGAACTCTACACATTCTTTTTGAAGACGATTTCATTTTCAACTTCTTGCACTTCTGCACTTATATTCTATGCATAGAAGGAATGGATCAAGACAGACTCACTGCTGAGCCAGGCCGGAGATTCAGGAGATAACAAGAGTTGCTGCCGGGAAGACGCACTCTACAACACCACTTTATAGCTTACATTTTTATCACTAAGGGCCCAATCGAGCAGGCGGATGTTTCTTAATTTCAGAGTCTGTGTAGAACAATGTATATTTTTATGATGGATAATCAGCTTCTTCAGTCAAGCAATTAAGCAGGCTGTCTTTATTTTGTGCTTTCCAGCGGGTCGATTTCCAAGACTCAGTCTTCGCTTCCAGTTGAGGCGTAATCGAGGCGTCTACATCATCCAGTCATACATGCCTTCAATATTATTAGTAGCCATGTCCTGGGTGTCCTTCTGGATCAGCCAATCTGCAGTCCCTGCTCGAGTGTCCTTAGGTTGGTATTAGTTTGATTACTTCTACTTCTTTAAAGAGTTATTTCAATAATTGTTGGTGTATTGTAGATGGTGCAGCGCGATGATGAAAATACTGAGAATTCATATTCAGACATGTAATATGGTTACAGTCATTGACTATATAGAATGGCCAAACCCTCCGCAATGTCACCCACAGGATTTATAAAACAAAATTTTTAAAGCTCAACATGAGTGGCTCTCGCTGTCTTGGCAGCACCTGACTCCACCTAATTCAAAAATGACTAAAGAGGTCGAGCTGAATAGATGCCTAGGCAAACAGCCAGCCCTCTGTGACACGGGAGTGGCTCAGTCCCTTAATCATGCGTAGATATAAGCTTTGATATAATTTAAATGGGTGAGTTATATATTAAAAAATAACCCTGTACAATTGCCACGAACAAGAAAATTATCTGCAGAGACTAAAACCATCTTAATATAGAGGACTTTGGGGGTGGATTTGCTTCAAGTGGCCATTTGAGACACTGCAGTTTTGGGCTTCAGCTCTGTTTTTCAGCCCCAGTGGCCGTCTCACTGTAAAGCTCATCCTAGTGAAGGCACATGAGAAAAGATTTCACTGTGCTCTCAAGAAAAAAAATAAATAAAAAATCCCACAGAAAATCCCAGCACTGCTATCGTTTTTGGTTGAATGAATTAAAAATTCAGAATCAATACTGAGCTGCTAAAATGTACAAGCATTTTACAGCCTGTGTGGTCTATTATTAACACAAGTCTACAGCTGCTTGGCTCAGTGATGCTGAATAACACAGCAGTATTTTGATGAGAACATGCAGATGCTAATGCAGATGTAATATTGTAAAATGTATGTTGCTGAAGAGATTCTTCTAGCTTTGTAGCATGCCAACATTTGTGAAGTGAAAGTAAGCTACAGCTGAGCCAGATCAGAATGTTATTACATAAACCAAACTTTTGACCAAATAATGGCGCAAGAGGAACATTCAGGAAATCTATTGCTGGTGATTCTGATTATAGTCTACCACAAAGTGGTAGTTCTTTAATGCCAATACTTTCATTGATTCCAACAGAAGGTGAATCTAATGTGCTTCTTTATGTCTGTGTTCCTTGCACAGGGATCACAACCGTTCTCACCATGACCACTCTGATGGTGAGCGCCCGCTCCTCCCTCCCGCGAGCGTCAGCCATCAAGGCGTTGGACGTGTACTTCTGGATCTGTTATGTGTTTGTGTTTGCGGCCCTCATTGAGTACGCCTTCGCTCATTACAACGCTGACTACCGACTCAAAGAGAAGGCGAAGGTGAAGGCCAACAAGCTCAGCTCCGAGGTGAGGAAATCACTCTCATCATGTACTCCCATCAGCAGGTAACAATGCAGAGCTTCAGGGGGGGTGCTGTGAGTAATGAGCATGCCATTCAAACCCCGAGCTCGGCCGGGCTTCAAGCCTTGGTGCTGACAATCATCCTTCCCACTGACCTTATACAATGAATCTCTACAGAGCAAAATGGGAAAAGGGATGATTTCCCTACAGGGAGTGAAAGAGATTCTCATCATACTGTCTGCTTCCTTTGTGGTTGATGTACATCTTAACTGAGATTTACCTGCAGGAAAAAAATGACGATAAATAACAGGTTTTTGCAATTTCTTATGAATACAGACATACCGAACAAACCTGATTGCATTCCACATGATGTGACAAGTGCAGTAATGAAAATTGAATATTGCAGAGTGAATACAGTGTTGGTTGCTACATTCTCAGCAGCTGTCTTGGTGAAAACTGAATGGCCAGAGGTATAATACTAATTTATTTAATATAATAAATCACGTTTCTTATTAACTGACTAATTATGTGATTTTTCAAACCATTAATCCTTTGGTTTACTTTTTGCAATTAATCTTTCAAACTTTTTCTCAAAAAGAATGTAACATGAAATCTATGAATAAAGAAAGCACTTCAGACTTTTCTGATGATACTACTCATCACAAAAGTGCTAAAATCTTTACGATATTCTCCCATTAAGTACATAGTGTTAAGTAGGATGTATTGCCATTGGCTTGTGGCTTGGAGCGAACGTTATTGGAAATATACATCTCATTTGCAGACCTATAAAACCCAGGTTTTATAGGTCTGCATGTGCATAAATAAACTGTTTACAGCTTGCAAATGCACTGGAAAGCAGCGTTGCCATAGTGGCAATTAGGATTAGTCTTTATTGAGTTCTTGTTTAAAACACAACAGATGAGGACACAACGATGTCTCCCACACAACGAGACAAAAACTCACTGGAATAGTTCAATCCCTGTCCCATTTTTAACATGCCTGGCAGAATGAGCTCGGCTAATAGGGAATGAACTTAAACATTGTCACATGCAAATTGACGTATTTAGAAATTTGACAGAAGAGAATATTACAGCCCATAAAAAATGAAGGCTAGAGAATCTAATATCTACTAAAGAACCTATAACTCATGTATGCAGTTGTGCATGGTCATCCATTATTAAAATATCAGATGCAGTTTAAAATGTTGAGAGCCAAGTGTGCTTATTGCAAAAATGAAGGCTAGGAAATACCATGTACTTCTATGACAAAGCAAAACAAGTGCATTATTTTACTGGAGCACTTAGCTTTGCACTGAAACATGGCTGACAAATTCTAAACTTCTATAATAAATGATTCACACATGAGTCAAAGGGACTGATTGTCTCCTTTTCATAACAAGTTTGATTAGACTTGCATTGTACTATGTACAGACTTAAAATGTGCTCACATTTCTCTCTCTCCACCCTACAGTCTATTGTTAAGAACGGCAAACAGGCTATGGTTCTGTTTTCCCTGTCGGTCACCGGCATGAATCAGGGCGTGGTCATCTCTAACCGCCAAGGCCGGACCCAGCGCTCCGGCAGCGAAATCCCCGGCGAAGGTGGCGCCGAGGAGGCTGAGCCACGGAGGAGAAGGTCCAGGCAGACGGAGGAGAGCGAGGAGGAGAAGAAGAAGTGCTGTTCAAAGTGCGTCTGCAAGCCCATAGACGCAGACACCATCGACATCTATGCCAGGGCCGTGTTCCCTTTCACTTTCGCCGTGGTGAACGTGATCTACTGGGTAGCGTACACCATGTGAAGAGGAGGCAGCAGGTCTGAGTGAATGGCTGCCATCCAGAGCTGTATATAAGAACCTGCTGGAACTGCGCCACTTCAGTGCTGGCAGACTGGTGCAGCTGAAAGAAACTGCAGGCCTCCGAGAGGAGAAAAAAACACTTCAGAAGAAATGAAGCATGACGGACTGTGAATATGGAATTATGGTAGTTAGTGGGATAGTTATGAGTTTTAAAGTTGTTAAGAGGACTTAAATATATTTAAAGTAGTGTTGTATAAAGGCGGAGAACAGTAATGCCTGTTGGAACATCACGCACAAAGTGAAAACCGTTTAACTAACAATCATGACCTCCATACAATATGTCATCCTGCTACACTGTATAACTCACTCCACTGCTGACCACAAGCTCAACTTTAAACAAACACAAATAAGCATAGTTAGCATAACTAACTCAGAGCCACAGTCTTCAGTGAGACGCCTGTTATCTCACCAAGTAAAAACACCACCCAGGCAAGAGGATAACGAGATGAGGTGTACTGCTATTGTGCATGGCTGATAACTCATTCACCCTCCTCCCCCACCGTCACCACCCCCTTTCTTTTTCTTTTTCCTTCTCCTTCAGTCCACCACCCATTTTTTTTTAGGTCCATTTTCACATTAAGGGCACAGTCTGAAGTGTCTTATCTCTTTCTACCAGTTCTGCCTGTTTCCTCACCATTAAAGGACTTCCTCCACCACTTGTTTGTGTGTGTCTCTTTCTCTCTGGTGGCTGAATGATCACCTGGACATTAAATCAATGGTGGGATTAGAAGAGGCTAAAATCCCTTCTTGCAGAAATACTTTTGTACCTGCATGGCCTTAGAAATCAAAAAAATATTTTGAGTGATTATAAATAATTAACACATCTTAACCACTAATTTTAGGTCAAGAGCTGTGCTCTATTAGATTTCCTTTCATTCTCGCGTCTGCTTTGTCTGCTTTGGCTGAGAAATTGATTTCAAGAAATCTATGGGTTAGGACGTACTACTGCTTCCCAGTCACAAATGATGGAGTTTTTTTTCCTTGCTTAAACATTGTAACACTGACTTAATGACAGTCTCTACATTCTCTGGTAACCATCTAATTATTTCTTATACACGATTTACGACCCTCAGCTGGAACACTTGAACGGCTTGAATCAGCATCCTGGTTAAATCATCATTTCAAAAGATTAATCATGCTGTCAGAAAAAAAATCTGCTCCTTTGATAAAAGGTGCAGCACTAACGCTGCATCTTGTCATCTGCTGTAACAACAAAGTGTTTTGAGTTCGCTGCTTATCAAGCCTTCTTTGCCATGGCAACAGCAGCTGAGGCTCTTGGATACAAGTTCTACAGTAGCCGATCAGCCAGAACATAAAAACCACTGACAGGAGAAGAAAATAACATTGACCATCTTGTGACAATACAATATTCTGCAGGGAAACTTTTGGACCTGGCATTCATGTGGATGTTACTTAGACATGTAGCACCCACCTAGACCAGACCAGGCACCCCCACCCCATAGCAATGACACTCCTTGATGGCAGCAGCCATCCCCAGCAGGATGCAGCCTGACACAGACACACACACAAAAACGCTTTAGGAACAACTAAAAAAACATGAAGAACAGCACAAGGTGTTGACCTGGCCTCCAAATTCACTAGATCCCAAACTGATCAAGTATCTGTGGGATGATCCACAGAGGCCCCTCCCCTCAACCCATAGGACTCAAAGGCCCCCACTAACAACATTCTGTTGCCAGACACCACAGGACACCCTCAGAAGGCCCATGTCCATTCTCTGATGAGATAAAACGCACAACTGTTTTGGAGGCACAAGGGAGACCTACACAATATTTGGAAGGTGGTCATTGTTATGCCTGATCGGTGTATGTTTCGATGCTCACAAGTAATGATAGATAGATAGATAGATAGATAGATAGATAGATAGATACTTTATTAATCCCGAGGGAAATTCAAGCATCCAGTAGCAGTAACATACATTGAACATACAATACAAAAGCTATATAAAAAATAGAAAGTGACTAGAATTAAAATGTTTTATACAACTATAAACTATGTTAAAAATATAAAGTGACCTGTAGAAGTAGAAGGTTTTTTTTGTTTTTTGTTTTTTTATAAATATGAGAGCTTTTTTTATATATATATAAATATGAGAGCTACAAATGGGAAAAATGAATTAAAATCACAGTCACCACATGTAGCAGAGGTAGACAGACATGGTAATGACAGAGTGTCCAGTATCATTATCTAAGGTTCAAATGAAAATATAATAGAGTTCTTCTCCATAACTATTGTAGACTGCATCTTTAACAAGTCAGAAAATCAGAATCTTGCTATTTCAAGAAACGTAGTACTCCAGTTTAGGTTGACAATTAAAGGAGATATCATATGTGACATGATTCCTACTCATGAATGTTTGATATATATATTTCATAGTAATCTGCCCATTAGATTGTGGTATTACTTGTGCATAAGAGAACTACAGTGCAAATAATAAAATATTAGAAAACATCCTCTGGGAACAATGGACAATGGACCCATAAGATATGCACGACATTTTCATTTGTAGAAATTTGACTGCACTGTATTGCCGTGCCCCATCTGTTCTACAGACATTAGATTAGAATTACAAAGCCTTGAGATGACTCCTTAGCCTAGCAATCATTAGCACACCCATTTTTGTGTTAAATCAAATGACATAATTGCAAAGGGGTGTCGCCCAGAGTAAGACAAAGAATTAACCCTCAACTCTGAAGTCCCCCTCACCTGGCGATTGGTATTATAACGTCTTTCAGCTCATTGTTTTGGTTTTACAGTCTGCAACTTCCCTCTCATCAACCTTTTTTGTCGCTACAGTAGGGAACTTTTAAAAAAGTGTCAGTTAAAAAGTAAAACTGACAAAATCACTAGTCAGTGGATAGAGTGTATGAGATTATTTAGCAGGAAAAGAGCTGGTGGAGACCAAAACAGAGCTTGAAAACAGACTTAGTATTACATGTATACTGATGGTAGAAAGAAACTCTAAGTGTATAAAATATCTTAACAATATTTTCAATATATATGTACATATATATATATCTGTCTGTACTCTACTTCAGTGGTTCAGTGGATTGATTGACGTTCCTGGACAGCATCGACCCACGCAGCATCCTCATTCTGACGCAACAGCAGCAACATACCCACACACTCCTGCAGTGATTGCTCAGGGGGCCATCAACATCTCCTTTTCCTCTCGTTGCTCCGTGTTTTTGTGTGCACAGAGGCCAGGGAGCAAGGCTGTTATCAGGCATGGGTGGGAGCAGGGCAGGGCTGGGCGCTCTTTAACAGGGAGCGCGGCAGGCTGGTTTCTCCCAGGGAGATAACTTTGTTCTGGGCCAGAAGAGATGACATCATGACGGATGGCAATGAAGATGTGGGCGCGAGGGGCAGGAAACCTTATCTCCCACGATGGCACCAAGGGGACCAAGACACACACATTTACACTTATGGATCACAGTACTGTTCACTGATACTCCACTGGACTTGAACTGTAGTCACTCCCCGTTGAATGCACATACACACACACTCTGACATGTCTACTCTTCCACTGGGTCTAGGAGGTGACTGCCATTTAAAAGGCAAAATCAGACAGACAGAGGGCAGGTCACTGTGTGTGCCTGCTGAGGTTTTGTCGTACTCTCCACGGCAGCATCTGAGAACTTTTGGGGAAATAAACAGAAGAGACTGATCTCAACGAGGAGTACTGTAGGTTTGTACTGCATGCAGCTGCAAAATAAATATTGCATGAAATCTGTTCGACATCTATTAATATGCACAATAACACAGCAGACTGTGGCTGTTTATGATGCATAGCAGTTACACAGAGACCCGAGTAGAATTCATGTCTAATTCAATTAAATGTCAAAAGGATTTAAAGGAAAGTAGTTTGTATGAGCGGGATGAAGACAGAGGCTTTCAATCTGAATTGGAAGACAGTTTGGCAGTGCTTTCCAAGAAGATGAGCTTTGTCACCACTTAGATATTCATATATCTATGTGATGTGGATTTGTTTCTTTTTATATACATCACCTTTAATAATTTTGAGTTTCGACATTGTGAAAAATCTGGTTTCTTCTTTTCAACTCTTCAGTTTATCCTCTTCGGGATCCTGTATTAATGAACAGCTTTCCTTATTAATGGTCCATATCTGCAGAGCATTAGTAAATGATCTATTAACTAGTCACAAATTCTGCGCCTTTTATAGAGCTGGTGGGGATTGTCTTTTGGCAATGTGCCTTTTTTATACAGTTATCAGGCATGGGTGGTGCAGAAACTGACAGGAAGTATTTGTAGGGAGCCAAAATCCTTGTCCAGAGTCAGACAGGGTTGTATGGTTTTCATCTTAATATCTAGACAAATCGGGTGCTCCCATTTTAGCACCGCTTTCCAGCCATCGCAATAATCTGCAGAGATCCTGGGATCAAATCCTAGCAAACCAGTACAAAGCCTTCAGGATTTCTATGATATTGACTGGAGATAAATTTATCTAGCTCTAGCCCATTAAGGGCCCGTCCACACGGAGATGCTTTTTGGTCTAAACGCAGATGTTTTGCATCATTTTGGCCGATAGTCCAACGAATCCTGTAAACGCATTGCCTTAAAACGCACTTTTCTGAAACCTGGTCCCAGGGTGAAAAATTCGCAAACGCAGCTCTTGAGTTTTCGTGTGGACGGGGAAAAACGCATACGTGCGTTTCGATGATGTCATCACCACACCCCTCGAGCAGCCTTCCACCTCTTATATCCCGCGAGACGTCTCATAACAACATCAACAACAATGGCGGACTACATGCTCGTGTTCCTGCTGGAGAAGATATTGAGCCTATTAGGGTTACCAGGGCAAAATATCATTTCTCCTTGAGTTTGGTTTCTTCTAAAGCCGATTTGTAAACAGCGCTCAAGCTTTATGCGCATGCTCCGCCGCTTCCTCTCCGTTTTTGGTGAATTTCTGAAACTGAAACAGCGCCACCTATAGGCCTGGAATATGAAGTAGCGTCTTGAGTCGTGTTGAGAAGGATCCGTGTGTACGCAAATATTCTTGAAACGATGCCAGGGAAAACGGAGGGGGAAAAGATCGTTTTGGTACATGTGGACGGGGCCTAAGATATTTTAACCTGTGGACTAATCGGCAGCAAGGACACAACATGGCATAATTATTGATAATGTGTTTTGATGGCACACACTTATGTGATTTTGTTTTTTTCATATTTTGTTTATGTAAGTCTGAAGTCTTCCTTTCTTTATTGTATTAATACAATAGCAACAGTTTACTAGGTTCAAATCTACATTAAAACATTTATTGAAACTATGTTTACAAAAGTTTTTGGCACATTTTAAGTCGCATTGACCTTTCTCTTGTATAGTCTTGATTTATAGTATTGAGCTTTTTGCCAGAATGCTGAATCAGCCTCAACTTTCGTCGGCCTTGCAAGAATGATCTGTTGAAAAGCAAATATGGCAGAGAAATAGGATTTTCCCAAGTCATTTAATATTATGTCTCACATCTGACATACCGTGAATCAGTCAATATTAATGGCTCAGTCACTGAAAGACAAAGCCAAGCAATCTAATAATGGGGCTGCTTTATAACCGCTGTACGTTGTTTCTGTTTGATTGTTATACAGCTAATTAGCATCATTAACTGTCAGAGGTTCACATAAAACCTAATGACACATAATAAAGCCATCTTCCGTGCAGGTTGTCTGGGGTGCGTGATGTGTCGTCTCCTGAACATCTTGTTGGCCTTGCTGAGTCGCTTCCTGTTTGCGGTCCATGGAGTGGTGACCGTGTGGCGCGTGGTGGCTGTTAAAGAGGAGCCGCTCTATTGGCTGCTGCTGACAGGCGTGGCTCTGCTGGGCGTGGAAATGGCTGTCACTCTGAAATGTACCCGCAACGCAGAGTGGAAATGGTAACGGTTACTTACTGTAGCTCTGTCACACACAGGACACAGACATTTAACATGATTATTAGATTTCACACAATAAACTGTGTTCGTGTCAGGATTGGGCTGTTTGGATCTTTAACAAATGTATGAATTAAGTTTAAGAGCTTTGTGCGTGTCTCTAAAGTGTCTAATGTTAGGGACGGAGATAAACAAGTACAAGAACATGTGTGCCTGCCATGAGCAAGAGTGACTAATTATGTATCTCCACACAACACATAAGCACTTGTGTTTATGGTTCTGGAACAACAGCAGGAGTTTCACTATTAGTTCAGTCTATCATTTTGTAAAGATGGCAAAAATTTAAACATAGACATAGAGCCAATTATGTAGTTCTTTTTCCTTTTTATCTCATTAATGTAAATACTACTCATTAAAGTGAAATATGCATTATATGTGATTAAAGTAACCGTCTCTAACTGTTGTATTATGACCTGCACAGATGTAGAACTGAACTGCTTTCATGGGAGCTCTTACCTCTATCGGTGGGTCCTCCCACTGCACTCCACACAACTCGGATCCCGGTTACACTGTGTCTACACATGGTAGAACGAGCAGCAAGTTAACTTTTTTAAATCACGCCATATTTGGAGTTTTCACAGTATGGACTTTGAGTGTCCCAGTAAGCTACAGCAGTGAACCAGCATGCAGAAAAGCAGGACCTCTCCTAATGCAGGCCTCACTAATTAGGCCGAGCCTTTCCTGCTAAGACAAATAGCACCTTTGTGTGTTTACACGGAAGGCTGTCAGGTATGGTATTGATCTGTAGATCCCCTGCTTTTTGGAAGTGCTTAGAGTCCACCACAGGATTACTGGTTATGTAAAACACAAGATAGCTCAATAGTCTATAGTCTAAATAGAAAGAAATATTCTGGTCACATTAACAACATCAGCTAGACTGATCACAACAGGAGTGAATCAACTAAATAACAATGTTTAGGGAATCACAATTTCTACTTTTAAAGCCTAAAAGGAACATTCATAATATATAATTTAATTGCATTTTATTGCATTGTTATAATATGATGAGAATCTTTACCTTATATAGAATTTGTGAAGCTGAAAAGTAATCTAATCAGCACTAAACACAAAGTACAGCTGAGGCTGCTGGACCTGTCTTTAGCATCTTGGGTATTTGGTCGAAAACCAAAGTATTGAAGTATTTTTAAAAACTAACTGCAGGTAGTTCTAGAGGAAAATATCAGAGGATCATGAGTAGGGCTGATCCTCTGGAGATTACAAATACTAGTACAAAATCCAGTAGTTGCTGAGATATTTCAGACTTGACTAAAGTGGTAGACTGACCAACCAGCAGGCAATCCCTGGAGCCACACCTTTGATCGTCAAAGTATCTCTTTAATAGTATCTGACTTATCAAAGAATTCCCTCCTCTGCTTTGGTTGGGATAAATTAGCAAGTATAAACCAGATGCTCTTCACAGGATTTTTATTTTTATAGAGGGGTGACTTGAGGATTGAGACGTCGCCGGCAGACTTTGTAAACCTGCACAGCGCGGGGAATAAATAACTCCTGAACTTGTAGCTGTGCGAACACTTTACAACCCATCTGCCCGTGGCCGTGAGAGGCAGCTTGCGCAAGGCCTGGAACATTCTCTGCCACTAAACTCTCTCTTATCCTCCGCGGCTCTTTCTCTCTTTCACTGTCTATCAAAAACAAAATCTATTCCTCTGCGGTGTTATTGCTCTGTCTTTCACTGAGCTGATATTGTGATCCTGCCGTCACATCCCTGTCACAGCTTATCCTATCCAGTCACGAAGAAAATGTCTCTTGCTGGCACGGGCCAGCTCTGACCAGCTAAAATAAACAGCAAATAAATGAGTGAATATTAAATGAAGTTAACCTTTATTGAGCGAGCGTCAAATGGAAATGAATGTTTAGCATCACACCTCATCCCACACCGAGCTATGTCTCGTTCAAAAGCTGTAACTTTCCGGCACATGAGGACTGAACATCCTCAGACACAAGCTTTCTTCAGGCCTCTCTCTTTCTCGCTGAGTCTTACTTTGAAGTTCTCTCCTCGTGGAGAAGGCTTTACACTGTCAAGTGGGATTTGCATATATGATGAGAATAATTGCCTGTCTGAAATGGGATGCTTCTTTTGGGAAAAAAGGGACTCTTTCTTCTTTAAAGAGTGGCAATAAAGACAAAAAAAGCATATATCTAAAAATAACCTACCCCCACCTATCTCCCCCCTCCATCCCTCTCCTTTGGTGGTCCTCTTTTAGGTTCTCCCCCATGGTTTTCCTCTACCTCAGTACTGTCATCCCGTCCATTTGGTTTCTGGAGCTGAGCCTGCTACAGTCCAGGCTGCCCGTCAACAATTCCTCGGGCCATGAGCTTCATTTGCTGGCTCACATCCCCATAGCAGCGGTAGGGGAAAAACTGCCCTTCGCACCTCTCCCTCCACGCAGCCACATTAAAGCATCACCTGATATCAGATAAGATTTTAAATCTAGCAAGGGGGTGGATAAACTATTAGTTGCAGGGAATGCATAATAGACACATAGAGATGAAGTCCAGATAGGCTCCTGTTTGAAAAACACTCAGATCTCTCCCTTCTGGGACGGTTTTAGTGCAGTCTCTTTCATGTAGGATTTGGGAGATTTTTTGCCCCTCTGCTGTACTCGAGGCTGGGTGGCAGCTTTGGAAACTTGAAGACTTTGTGTTTCGTGTGTCGAGAGGTGCTGTCAGAGTAAACTCACTGAACCTTGGCACAGGGAGAAGCTGAATCACAAGACATCAAAGTCATACCGAGAACAGGGAGGAGATACCTTGTTGAAAGGATAATGGCCATTGTGTTTTATTGATTATATATTATAGTTTTTTCATTGTTATATCTTTATTGAAAAGAAAAGAACAGAACTAAGAAACTAAAGGGTTGATCTGGCACTAAACATTAACGAACAATTTCAGTGAGATTAGAGTCTGTTGTTTCCTTCACTCAGGACATCGCAGAGGTGGACCCAGAGGACTGGGTGGCTGGCCTGGAGCAGACCATGCTTATAGTGTTGGTCCTGGGTCGCTGGCTAATGCCCAAGGGGGACATGTCACGTGACCAGCTCTCACAGCTCCTCATGATGTATGTAGGACTGGGCGCTGACATCTTGGATATCTTCGATACCTTCAAGGAACCAGAGGTCAAATCCAACCAGGTGGTTGTCATCATTGGCCTGGCCCTCTTCTCCTGGGCGCTCATGCAGTTTCCCCTGGTTCTCACCCAGACACGACCCCCAAAGGGTGAGACTCTCCAGAGGAGCATGGCTGGTGTCTTCTGCTGTGCTGGAGCACCACCTTCATTCACCTCCTGCTGCTCCAGTGAAGTGTGGAGCTTGCTGCTCACCGTGGGACTCCAGGACGGCCCGTTTCTGCTTTACCGGATCTACCTCATGGTGCAAGAAGAGGTACTTAACCAGCTCATGATTTTCTTCACCTGCAAAAATATCCTCATCGTCCTTTTGGAGCTTTACAGAATCTTTGTGGTGCAGTGTGAGCAGCAGGAAGGGGAAACAGGGTTGGGGAGGTGTGCTGCTCTGGTGTTTCAGTGTCAATCCGAGGAGAACAATGTGGTGGAAGAGGTAAAAGAGGACATGGGTAAAGAGGAGTGCTGTGAAGAGCATATCTGTCATATAGACACGGAGAGAGGAAACAAGAGGGAGGAAGATCAGAGTGGAGGCCAGGTAAAGAAAGGCTCAAAATGCCATGAGGCATGACTTTGGCCCTCAAGGGGAGGGAATGGCTTTCACACACCGCACGAAAGGTTGAACCCAGCTGCCATGCCTTGTACCTCAGCCTGGTTCAGAGACAGTCTCGGCTCTCTGGAGGTTCAGGGACTAGAAATAGACCTCAAGAGAAGAAAACATGTCTCCACTGAACAGATCAGAGATTAATTTATGCACCTCCCTGTGATAAAACCTTTCAAAAAAGGGGGGCGTTTCAGTCACAGGATTTTCTGTTTAACATGAACTGCTAATTCCTTTAATATATGGAGGAATGACGAGGGCCGCTGAAACCAGATAATGAAACCTGATAATAAGCAGGCTGGTGCATTACAGTTTAACAGATTTGTTTTCATTAGCATGGGATTTCATTATGCTGTGTTTGCATGTTTAACAGAATGAAGGTGCTGATGAGGGTTACATGATATGAATAGCCAGTTTAAGCAAGTGATCACATGTCTATTTTAGTTAATGAACCCTTTCTAATAAAGATATTTCTCAAAAACTGTTTGTGCTGTTTGTTTTACTCTGGCCACCATGAGATGGCAGTGTTACCAAGTCAACTGAGGCCCACTACAGATATACAGCGTTTATTTGACTGTAACATGCACGCCACTTACATATAGGGAAAAACTGTCAGACAGGCACGCAGCAGCACACTGGATGGACTGATCCTTCAGCATTTCTTAGATTATATGATGATAATCTTCTAAATGTCTCTCTCTGATACAAAGAGGTAGATATACTTGTGATAAAAGGAAGATATGGTCACATTTAAGGCGGTAATTAACAGTCAGGTGAAGTCAATCTGGATGCACCTCATAAAGTATAACAAGCAGGAGGAGAGTGACTGGGTTTGCTTCCATTTTCAAGGTTCATTTTGCTCTACCACACAATCAGCCCATTGAAGCCTGAAGTGAGAGCTCAGCGCATTTTTTGTAATGTCTGAAAAAGCAAATTCGTGATTACGTGGGAGTTGTTTAAGTTTGCCATGATTTTCCCTCTCTTCTGAGAGATGGAAGGCGCTTTTGAGATGTTTCTTCGCGGCCCACAGAGGCGAGAGACTCTCGAAGAGAAGACAAGGGCCGAGCAAATCTTCGAGCAACTTCATAGTGGGGACAAGAAGCCGCAGCACGATCCCGCCGCTCCCTCCGTCCAGGCAATACCCCTCCTCTCTGGAACGGAGGCTGGGAAGAGGCCGTCCCCTGCATTTGTGGATGACCCTCTCACTCAGTGTCTCTCACACTGTGTTTGGCAGCGAGTGGCAATTCAATCAGAGGCCTTTCTAGCACCGTCCCGTATCTCTGTCCAGCAAATTGCTGCACTTCACCTGGCCTGCAAGATGAAGATAGGAGCTGAGGCTCTGAATGAATTGATGCTCTTTGTTTCCAACAAGCTTCTGATGATCGGCAGACACACAAAACTGAGCCAGGGAAGAAATAAAGACAGCATACTGCACGTGTGTTCTCTTCCCTCCGCTCCCCGTGCTAGACTACAAAATCCACAGATTATGAGCAAGCTTTAGTAAAACGATGACTTTAGGCTACTTCTGAAGCATTTTCTTGAGAACACTACTGTATTTCCTGTGTGGCAGCACTTTAGTCTAAATCATTGGTGGTGGAGCCAACTTTTAAGAGAGAAAATAATAATAGAGAGTCCCATGTGAGCTACACAACACCGCCTCTGCTCCTAGGGTGCTCGATAATGCAGAGTTTACAAAGTCACCACCAGGCATAAGACATCACACGGAGCCAACATGAGGGCGCAGCTTTGTCCCGAGCACCTGAGTTTTGGGAGAATCCGCTATTTGCGCGACAATGTGACGTGGGCAATACAATAGGGTGATGAAAGCGCCGCTCGCTTGTGAAGAGAGTCCTTTTCCTCTTCAGATTAACTGCATGCTTTAACAAGATTGTGTGGGTATGTGGGAGGATGGGGATGTCAGCTGATCCATGGGCTGCCCTACATAGATAGAGAGAGAGAGAGAGGGGAAGAGAGCATGGAAACTCAAAGCCTGCAACTCAACTGCACATAGATAAAAAAAAAAAGAAAAAGAAAAAAAAGTCAACCCTCACAAGCCCTCAACCGTTCACGTGGAAAAGGAGCAATGCCGCAGCTGTGCCAGGTGCTCCTTAAAATCTCCTACATCTCGGATTGCATCATTTATTACGCCCTACAGAAAGCGATTGCTCGTGATGTAATTTTCCCACTAAATCTTTCAAACTTACTCTTATGATCATGTTTCTGAGGACAAAGCGGAATGACGGATCGCTGACAAGGTATCATTTGGTTGAGGGATGAGACCATTAGTCATCCTGAAAGTACTCAACCAATGGATTCACTGGCAATGGCTGCTCTCCCAAGCTTGGATTCACGTGTCACACTCCCCCGTAATAATGGATGCAGCCATCCTCTTTTATTTTCTGGTGGCAGGTTAAGCCGGTGAGGGAAATGGAGGGAAAACTGAGCAGTGGGACCTTATTAGCATTATCAGTTTGAAGAGAAATTTGTTCCAGCACGTGTCAAAAGAAAAATTAGCAGAGAGCAAATCCTCTGTCTTTTCATAATTTACCTGCAAAATATATCTTGTAGAAATAAAAAGACTCTACTATCATGTAACAATACAAGAAGGAATGTATTTAGAGCTCAAGTTCCTACTACAGACACTTACTGATTGGCATATTTAGACACATTTACCAATAATTATGTTTTTTCTGATGTAGGAAACATGGTATTGATATTTCTGTCACAATCTGAAGGCTGCAGACATTCACAGAGAGAGACAGAGAGAGAGAGAGAGAGAGAGAGAGACAGAGAGAGAGAGATAATTTAGACCGGAGCAGGTGCATATCTCGTGACAGCGTGGAATCTTTTCACCACACGCCACAGTCTCCCTATTTTGTGTCAACTAATCAGGAAGTCCAAACACACCAACGTGCGCCTCATCAGCCTCCAATCCTACAGATAAACCCGTCAACATGCCACTGCAACGGCACAGCGAGAGAGGAAGAGTGAAAACAAAAGCAAACTTCAAATGAACTACGCAACTTTCTGACAGGTGTCTGAGGATTCAGCTCACACTGCCTCACGTACCGCCACGGAGGGAAACTAATGAGCTTTACTTCGCTGGTTGTGGATCACTCTGGTTGTCTTGTTTTCACGTAGCGTAGGATTTTCACAATCAACAGTGTGATGAAGGGGTACAGGATATAGTGGGTCTAATTTATGACAAATCATAGTGTATTGCAATCATGTTGACATTCCTCCTTAAGTCAGAGGAAACAAACATGTCTGCTTTATGCAGCTTCTGGTAGTCAATAACAACATCGCTCCTCAGCGATCCCTGAGTCCCTTGTTCTATCATGAAGAGTTGACATTCCTGCAAAAAGAAGTTTTTCCATTCGTGTTTCACATGATAAAGTATGTGAACTCCTCCAGAACACTGACAAAGAAGAGGTATTAGGATCAATGAAGCAACTCTTCTTCTATGATGACCAACCAATTTGACAGGACTGTGACTTTACCTCATTCACATGACACTCACTGTAATGCATGTCTGACATCAGGGATCAGGGCTGACAACAGTGGTCTTCACTATTTTTCTCATGAAAGCCACACTGGCAGGATCCACTCAGGAAGAGAGTCACCTCTGTCTTTAACACAAACAAACGAACCCCAGCACCCCTTCTGATTTCAAAAGGTTGCTTCTTATTAGAAAAAGCTCCATAAACGAGAATGACTTTTTTTTTTTTTTTTTTTTATAATTTCCCATGCTTTTATATGTGTCTCTTTTTTACTATAAACACTTGCAGTCTACCTGCTATTCCAGTCCATCCTGGTGTAGCCACACTTAATTCTTATCAGAATATGAGTCTGATAACTCCCCATTTGGATTTTCATTATGGGGAATGTTTCAACTGAGACCTAGAAAGAAATACCTCTGCATGCAATTGGATCGTTCTACAACCAGTCAGAAGCATTTTATTGTAAACAAATTCCACTCCTCAGTGCTCAGATGAAGTGTATGACTACGTGCTATAACTCTTTAGTCTATCACCACATAAAGCCTCCAAGTGACTCCAGACCAACAGCTTGTGGGCAAGGGTAGTTACGCTGCCTCCCAGGCTAAGTCCCCTCTGGTGTATGTAGACTACACTAGGTTTAGTGTAGGTAGTGTGTTGCCAAATTGCCATTCTTTGCATGAATTGTGTTGGCGCTTTGAGTGTTTTAGGAACTATGGCTGCTACAGGAACATCTTGCCATTTATATTATCACAGTGTCTCTTGACTGTGCATTGATGACAAGGCATATACAGCAACTGTGCAATAAGAAAAAAAAAAAGAAAAACTGTTGGTGAAGAAAAAAGGTAAAAGCAGAAACTGGGTCTTGGACCATAGAATGATTCTATGGTCTATGGTGTAGCTGTAAGGGTGCATTCAACAAGTCCTCCAAACGAAACGCAGTAACACGGGATGACATTTCTAAGTGCTTTAAAGCTAACTTTCTGACCCGAACCTAAAGGCAACTACTAAAAGGTAGTTTTAGTTCTGTTCTGTATCAAATTCCTGTTTTTCCAGTATCCTCATTGTCATGGATCATGTTTGCAATTTGGCTATTATTAATGCATGGTTTCCTCATTACTTATTCATTTCAGTAAAGATAACAGCGGGCATGCTGTTCAGGCCTTAACTCAATGATAAAAAACAACAACAACAAACTTTCTCAATGCCAAGGGCCCCAAAACAAACCAGAGGAAGAAGGAGACATTTTTCCGCTCAGTTGTCAAATTGCTTTATCTGTTTCTTTGTTTTGTTGTGGGCCTACAGACAGTTACTGGTAAAACGAACGGCGTCTCCCTTTCTCTTCATCTCCCTGTTCTAAAAGTAATACAGCAGTGGCTTCTTTTTATCAGTTATTTATTATTATTCATATTCTTACTAATGTTTTATAAATAGTTTAACTGTAACTTCTCACCACAAAAAAGTGGACAAAATGAGGAAGCCACAGGCCATGAGAGGCTGTGTGTCTATAGGATCACAGAGATTGCTTTTAAAGCCAAGGCTGTCGGCTTGTGGCCTCACCTTTTGTTAATGATTTCTCACGATCATCAGTCACTCATGTATTCTCTGATCAGCCACAAGTGAATTGAATAGAACAAATTGTCTCGTTATCATGGCACCTGTCAGTAAAATATATTAGGCAGCAAGTGACATTTAGTCCTAAAAGTGTTGGAAGCAAGGAAATGGGCAAATTGACAGATTTGAGCAACTTTGACAAGGGCCATTGTGATGGCTTGACAACTGGAAGGAGGAAGGCGGCCTGGCTTGATTTATCACATGTTCTTTTACATCTCTTGATGGTTTGTGATTCACTAACATGGGGAACATAGAACACTAGAATGCGCTGTGGGAAGAAGACAAGTCGGCAGAGGCAGTATGACGCTCTGGGTAATACTCTTCTGGAAAACCTTGAGTGCTGGCCATTATGTGGATGTTACTTTGATTTGTACCACATACAGTACCTAAGCATTGTTGGAGCCCATGCCCCTTCTTTGGAAACAGTACTTTCTGATGGCAGTGGCCTCTTTCAGCAGGATAATGCATCCTGCCACAAAGCAAAAAAGAAAATGATTCAGGAGTGGTTTGAGGAAGACAACGAGTTCAAGGTGTTGAATTTCCCGGATCGCTATCCAATCGAGGATCTGTGGGATGTGCTGTACAAACAGGTCAGATCCAGGGGACCCACCTTGCAACTTGCAGGACTTAAATGACCTGCTGCCAATGTCTAGGTACAAAAGATGAACCTTTACAATATTCAGAAGGTGGTCATAATTGGTGGATGTCCGGGTGGGATGCTCCAACCTATTACGTTTCAAATTATTTGCAGATATGCCTGATGTTCTGATTTGTTTTGCTTTTCCTGTTGGAGTCTTTACTGCTTAGTCGCTGACTTTAACCTTAATGGGAGCTGTATTGTCTGCTAGTGTGTGTCACTACCTCCCACAACAGTTAACAAAGCACACATTACTGTTCCTTAGTTGCAAAACTTCACCACTCACCAAAAACACTAGTTCACGTGCAACACTGGTTATGGCAGTAGTTTGAACAGAAACTTAGGGCATCAACTGGTGTTCTGAATTAGTTTTCTCAGTTTAATTTACAAATTCGTGATTCGAACACAAAGCAAAGTCGGGAGGCACCATTGGGTGTATGATAACGTTGACTTGTTGTCTCTCAGCCTTATTTGTATTCATTTCATTTTTTTTCTCCATTGTTAATTGCCTCTGCAACCAATTTTATGCAGAATGCAAAAGTGAGCAATGAATATGAAATCCCTTCCTAAACAGAGCATTCTGAATTCCTACCCACATGGCAGTTTTGGAGATAACTGCTCTGACAGCTAGCGGTTTAGTCAGTCAATCTCCGGCCACAGAGAATGTATTGTTGAAATATTAATTGGCTCCCTCCTTTGCCATCGCCCAGATCCTCGGAGCTGGGAGAGCTGCCACTTCACCCAATTCCAATGTACAACATGGCCCCTGGTCATAGAGGCCAAGGCCGTGCCGGGACACCAGTACTAATAAGGAATTACAGTCGACCGTCTGACTGGACGACAGAATTAGGACAGTTGAGAGCACTCGATGAACAAACACATTTTTGAATTCAGCTCAAGAGTTGTTTGAGCCATATGCCTTGTGATATCCCCGCAGTGTGATGCTGATGTCCTAATTCTGTCCTCCATTAAGGGGGCTGGCTACTCCTGGCTTATTTGCACTCTATTTTACCACTGCAGCGTACCATTTTAGTTGGTTAGAGATGGGTACATTCATGTGGCTTCACCTACATTTATGATAAGCTAAACAAAAGAGCACATACAGTAGGACTGCTTTTATCCTGTCAATTAGTGTAAACACAGTTTTCAAGATAAATGAACATCAAAAAAACAGAACTTTCAGGCCATGACACTAAAACACATGAGGAAGGCTTTTGTGATGGCTTCTGAATGGATGGTATAAAGCCTGGATTAGGGCTTACCGTGGAAACTCTAAAATGTGTGTACTCTAATACAACTTAATTTAAGACTTAAAGCTCCCATTTGGTCATTATTGGAAGGCTGGGGGTGGGGAAAATGATTCATATAAAAATGACTGTTGCTTTTTACAATTATGGATCAGTTCATTCAGTCCACACTTTTGTATTTTCAATATCGTTATATTAACCACCTTTGGAGTACATTGTGCTACAGGTTCTGAGCCATCTCTCTCCCTTTCTCTCAACATGCAACCAGCTGTGCACATCTGGCAAATAAAACAAGTCAGCCGACACTGCAGAGCAAAGGCCCTTTCAGCTGTTTTGCATGTGTGAAGTTGGGCAAAACGCTGCTGTGTGTGATCACCTTCCTTGAACTGATTAAGTGCCCACAGGAGAGTCGGGGGGGGATCCAATTTGCAAGTGAAATCACCTGCGTATACCTGTGAGTCCAGTTCCACACAGAGCCTTTAACTGCAAGTTATATGTAATATATTAATTAAATGGTCTAAAAACATGAATAGGTGGTCTGGGCCTGAAAATCAAGTTTCCTTTTAACACGTTTGAATTGAGAATCAATTCTTAATCAAAGCGTGACAGTAATCCTAAATGCATTCTCATGCTCAGCAATTATGGCATGTGTATTGCCTGATGATTGGCCTGGATTGCCATTTTGTTTCTTGCCAGAGTACCATTCTCTGATGACATAGACGGAAAGAAACATGCTGATTTGAGAGTTGTTAAATTCTGTAAATCTATTTTCAACTGTCCATTTGCTTATTACCACTTTTTTGTCACTTGGATGTAGCTGGGTAACTTGTTAGGTCAGAGGATGCTGGGAGATCAGGGTCCCCAACTTAATGCAGCCTGCTAAACAGCAAAGAAATGCACAAAATCAGATTGAAAATGGCAGGTATCTGTCATGTTCGTGTTCCAAAGATGAGGCATCTTTCTAACTAGTCTCATTCACAACCACTCCTGTTTACATTCATTGATACTTCCTTGCTTAATGGCTCTGGAGTGGTGACAGCTGGGCCATTATGTTTTAGGCTGTGTGTCTGTCTCATTCTCTTGAATATGATTTCTCAGGATCACCCTGAGGGAATTTCTTCTAAATTTGGCCCAAACAGCATGTAGTGGTCAAAAGTCAAGGGTCACTGTGACAAATCACAGTTTGGGCTGTAACTGAACAATACGCACTCTAACAATGACACATATCTGCAATGTCTACACGCTAGAGGGGTAATGCTGCAAATGTTTGCATGAGTGAAAACAAATGCATTCTATGCATTCTAGCCTAGCCCACTGACTAAAATGGGGTTGTCAAAATAATAGAAACATGTGTCGGTACAAAACAATATAATTCAATAGCGCTACAAACCACAGCCTCCAAAATGAAAACACAGTTGAATCAAAAGCTCTCTCGGTTATTTTATTATTTTGGTGTATGCAATGAACTGGTAAGTAAGTTTATTTTCACCAATACCACTCATGTTGGCTACAATAAGGCGCTGAGTTCAGGTCTCAGTCTTCCCTGGAGGCGTGCGTTCAAATCCCACATAACTTTTTCTGACATAACGTTTGGCAGCACAGTGGAGTGGTGGTTAGCACTGATGCTTCGAATCCAGGCCAACTTTAGCCTTTCTGTGTGGAGTTTGCATGTTCTCCCTGTGTCTGTGTGGGTTCTCTCCGGGTACTCCGGCTTCCTCCCACCGTCCAAAGACATGCTGGTTAGGTTCATTGGTGATTCTAAATTGTCCGTAGGTGTGAGTGTGAATGGTTGTCTGTCTCTCTGTGTTAGCCCTGTGATAGACTGGAGACCTGTCCAGGGTGGACCCCGCCTCTTGCCCGATGACACCTGGGATAGGCTCCTTGACAGGACAAGCGGTTACAGAAGATGAGATGAGAGAGTTGCAAAGCATCCTGGTACATGTAGGCAGTGCAATAATAGCTGTACAAGCAGCACATCTTTATTGTTTGGCAAGGATTACCATCCTCACTGAACTGTACAACCACAAAGTTACATTTAACTGCCCAACCTAACATATCAGTCTAGGAAACAGTGGCCATCACAGTGGAGGAACGGCTGTTCTCACTTATACGTCATGAAAAAATACTAAAAAGGAGTGTCTCTAAAGGAAGGTGGGATTCTGGCACAATCTGTTATGTGAACATGTAATGTGTCAAAATGAGGGCCCAGCAGTGAGAAAATGCTTTCACTTCACTTTATGTGTGCCTTTATTGAGCTGACAACCTTAACAGAGGAAAATGCCCCCGGCTGTAAAGGCACCAATAGGCTATGTTGTTGGAGTTGTAGATGCGTGTGCTCGCGTGTGTGTGCGTGTAACAACAGCAATTAAAAAAGCAAGGATAATGAGTGCTTGCAGACTGAACGGAACAAGTGGTCCCCAAGTGAGTCGATATAATCAATGGAGGCATCACAGGTGTTAAAGACGAGAGCCTGTTCCTTTTAATGGCTCCACCAATGAGCTGTGTTACAGACATGCTGCCGTACGGGCCGTAGACGTATTCACACTAAATCACCATCATGCGCCTCTTTGCCTAAGAAAACTTCTCAGCTCCTCTCATCAACCTCGTCGTCAACATTTAAATCTTAACTAGACGTTAAAATGAGTAGCGCTCAACTGTCATTCAGCTCTAATGGCCTGCAAAATACAAAACGTCGATGGGGTGTGTGTGTGTTTGTTTGTGTGTGTGAGTGAGAATATTATGGCAGCGGCCCCCTGCCTCCCACAGAATGATGAGCAAGGTTTTCATGGGGCATTTCTTCAAGGGTGAAGCACCAAAAGCTTTGGTTGAGCAGAAAATATTTGTGGTATTATTCTCAAGAAAACAATCTGTTGCCGGAGAAGACCCTCAGCACTTAAAGAACGCTATAACCTTTATCCATGAAAAAACATTCAGACTAGCTCAACAGTCTCATGGCAGCGTCAACCCCATTTATAGCCTTCTCAATGATCATCTACCATTGACTGCGTGGTAGATTGCGTGGTGTGTGGGTTATTTCTCTTGGTTTAGTTTACATAATTACATTATGTAGGACATGGGCAGCCACAAGCGCTTTTTCTCTTTGGAACACTTCAGAGAGTGAATGGAGCGGATCTATTTCAGGAAATGGGTTAGTGGTGAGGGGAAGAGGTTTGATTCAGAGAATAAACACGTATTTTACACATTAAGATATTTGTTATTGTGCCATGCACCCCCTGGTGTCCCCGCGTCTTTACACGGTTAGATAAACCCTATCAGGCACATCTCAGCTGGATAAGAATGTTTCAAAGCCTGTATGTTTACTGATGTAACGTATGTGGGCCACATTGTAGACTCTATGACGAGCTTAGCAGAAAGACAGCTAAATGGAGACATTTTAAATCATAAATGTAGAAAGCAAAATTACTACTTACTTGGTAATGCTAATGCACCAATGCATAACCTTTACTGTTACAGCTACTTTTAATTAACTTGAAGTTAGTTCAGTCCAGTAGTTCCAAGGGTGACGCTGTGAAAGGGTTGTAAGATAAATCTGAGAGATTGTGAGAAGATTAATGAAGTAGGAAAGAAGAAAAATATTTATTTGTATTTTGGAGTATTTTAATCCTGGCTGTTGTCAGAAATACCGGATACTTCTGTCTCATTATGCATCTATATTAGAAGGAGTTTAGCGAGGAACTGTCTCCTCTTTGGCTGAACTGCTAAAAACCAAGAGAGCAACGTAGAGACCCCACTAGCTTTTTGTGTAATGGCATTTATAAGACATGGTATATTATAAGCCTATCTGATGTAAATAGTAAAAAACACCCATTAAAATGTAGTAGAGTGACAAGTACAATACTTATCTCTTAACTGTGAAAGTATGAAGTTGCATAAAGTGAACAAAAAGTTTATTACAAGCTCCTTTTCAGTAAAAACTACTGTGTTTTGGGGGGGGGGAATTATGTGTTGGAACAATTTCTCAGCAGACAGTGTGTGCATTTCAAAGTCTTGTCATCACAGTGAGGTTGCCAGGTTACATCACTGTGCCTGTACAAAGACCAAAACCTGCCTGTCTGGCAACCTGCTTATATGCAGTAACTGAAGAGGCAGCACAGAGGTACTGTGTGTATGGATGAACTACTCTCATTTAAGAAACAAGTACATCCGCTTGATTTATTATTCTGTGGTACTTGTACTTTAGACTTAGAATGCATTTGTTTGGTGTGTACATATTGAACTGTCTAGTGAGTATAAAGGATGATGTCAAATGCAGTGAGTTATTATTGGATATAATTATATGTTAGTTATAGTATTATACAGAACTGTGTGTCTATGGTGACACATACCATCGTTCTCTGAGTGGTGAGCTTCAATACCACAACTCACCTGTTGCCATATCAAAGAGGAAAAAGGCGAAAGGTGTGAGTACTCCACTACTGCTGTTAACTGCCTTCCATTCCTTCTGCTTATAGCATTTATGCTAAGCTATGCTAACCACATCCAGGCTCTAGCTTTGAACATAATGCTGAAAAATAGGACTGATATCCTCTCACCCCACTGTGGACACACGTTATGCATTATGCTTCTCCCAAAATGTTAAACCACTATATCCAGTGCAATCCCTTGCCCCCAAAAAAGCAGGCAACCAAGAAAGTGGACTAAAACACGATGAGATTGAGGTCCTTGTTATGTAAAACTCAAATAATGTGACTGCATTAATTCAGTCATACTATACTTATTGTGCCACTAAAGTATTATTGGACTTGTCCTTGAAACCCACTTACTGGGAATTGATAAAGCCCTTTCTGTTTAATGCCCCACTCACAGAGACTCCTGTGCAACTGTGGAGTGGGCTGAGACCTGATTTCCATTTCCATCACACGATAACAGGCCCGCCTCATTCTTACCTAGTGGCAGATGAGGATAAAAGCAAAATCAAAGCCCGTCAAAAACAATCTGACAGTCTAATGGATGTGAGGGGCTCGTGCTTTACGGCCAGATTTTTGAAACATGACATCATGTGTAGCTATACACAATTCTGCGTTCAACCAGCCAGTCTGTGGTACTTCAATGAAAGGTGACGGACTCACTTTGATGTACTGGAGTGTAGGTACATGCTAAACAAATTCCTTTGAAGGCAGATTCTCCGACGTTTCCCCAGTGTGCTCGCCAGTAACACAGTACCTACATCACAGACTCAGTAATGTGTTTCAGCACCCATTTATTCCTGCACTGACTCCAAAAAAAAAAAAAAAATACATTGGAAAATGTGGAGCAAAGAGGCCTGAAGTGCATCTATATCCGAGTGTATCACCTCTCACTCTGATGTCCAGGGAATAAACTCGTATGGCACAGTATATTTAGAAGAATAGACAACCTGCACGAACAAGAAGCAGCGAAGCGACATCTAAGCTTTACTTACAAAGTGAATATCTTCTTTACAGGACATGCTGTGATGGGTGCCCCACAGCAAACTAAAGCATTGCTTAATCCAGAACAGGATCCTTTCTGCTGATCCTTTGTTTTTGAGCAAATAATTGCATTCGCATACCTAACGCCTCAGGGCTGGAACGAGGAAAAGAAGACGGAGAAGTGGGGGAGCCACATCAATATAATTGGAACTATAAAAGGATATAGTGTCGTAAAATTATCAGCACTGTTTTAGACACTGTTAGGCTTCAGTAGCAGACATATGAAGACAGACAGACAAAAAAATGTTTTCATTAACTCTAAGTCTGAACCTCAGGTAATACGAAACTCAACTCACAAACCAAATTCAACATCTCCTCAACACAGTGAGTAACAGGACAGTGATGCAGTACATTTTTCATTGTTTGCCTCAGCACACTGGATTTGAAATGAAACATTGACTTTGTGGTTAAAGTTCCGACCTTCAGCTTTAAAGGAATTCACATTCACAGTGAGTTCAGGGCTTGGACATAAAAGTCTACAATCTCTTCATCATTGGATGTAGATGAAAATATTTTCAAATCAAAGTAAGGACTTCAGTCTCGTAGTCATTTATTCCCCTGTACAGAACCAAGGCTGTCTTATCCTAACACATGCATTAAAATAAACAAATAAATAAATATATGGAATTAAATCATGCTACGCTTTGTCATCTTTGCTGTTTAGATCTTATTATGGAGCCTACCCCATCAGAGTTGTATTGAATGAACTAGACAATTCCCCTGCGGGAAATCGCGAGAGTGATGCAGTGGCCGCAGCAGTCTGCGATACCATGCTATATTGCTGTGATAGTACGATGCTATGATGATGCTACTATGCCAAGATGCTACAATGCTATGATGCTAAGATACTAAGATGCTATGATACTAAGATGCTACAAAGCTAAGATACTATGTTGCTACGATGCTAAGATGTTACAATGCAATTATACTAAGATGCTATGATGCTTTAATGATCACCTGTTCATATAGTCATAATATAATCCATGTTTGACTACAAAAAGTAATGGTCACGTCAAGACAGGTATGAAAGTATTCGCGACTTACGTCGCGAATGTCTTTACTAAGTAGCATGTCTTTACTACCATGAGCAGCAGCTATAACAAAAAGCACAACTCAAATAGTCATTTAAGGCCTGGTTCCTTCTGACTGGATGGGTGTGAGTTTGATGTCATGCAGGGTACAACAAACCAAACAGGATGAGGAGGATGCAGTAGGCCTGGCTGAGAGAGAGAGACACTGAGAAATGGTCGTCCTTTACGCCCTTCTACAAACTGAAGGGCAGGTACAGGCAGCAGAGCCCTCCCAGCTCCACCTGAAAGCCAGCATCAAATAAGGAAGAGAGTGGGAGGGATCTCACTAGGATCCCCAGACAAAGAACGAGCAAATCGTAACAATTGATCGTTAATCATAATAATTTTAACAATAAAACTCATTACTCCTACCTGAGCAATAGTTTAACAGTTTACGGCACAGTCTTACAGTTAGATAAACAATAATATTAAACTTAACACATCCAGGCTGTAACAAGGAATCAGCGATGAAGTGAAGACCTTCAAATTGTCCTGCGAGTCCAGCTCTTTGTCTCATGTTGGACGTCACTGCAGTCTGTCTGGATCAGCTGGAGGAAAACTATAGGCAGACAAATAGACATGTCAAATAATGTTATGTAACATACTTAATATAACTCTTATGAGTGTTCAACAGCTCATTATTTATTTAATTAAAAACATCATATTATATTAAATTACTCCAATTATATATATATACTGTCATTAATGTTGTTGCAAGCCATAAATGTTTCCTACTTTATGTGGTGGAATAATATATTTTTCAGTTTGACACAGTTTAATTTAAAAATATCTTCCCTTTAAATTGTAAAACTTCAACATTATTACTGTGATAAGCACCCGCTAGCAAGGCGGCGAATTAGCCGGCGGCTAACCCCACTAGCCTCCGCGTTAGCTCACGGCGAACTGCCGCGGCTAATTCGTGTTTAACTCCCGCGGGTCCGTGGTTAAATCCCGGTTAGCTAGCGGTTAGTTAGCGGTTAGCTCGAGGCTAACTCCGCGGTTGAGTCCGCGGCGTTAAGCTAGCGGCTAGCTAGCTCCGTTAGCTCCGCTAGCTTGCTAACATACATGAGCTATGCTGGAAGGCTAGTCGTCGGCTAAATCACTGGGCGGCTAGTCGTTAGCGTCTGTTAGCAGTTTAGCTATTCACTGACCTAATAAGATGAAGGAAACGGGTCAGGGATGTTGTGTCAGGAGTTTCAGCAAAGCAGCCAGATATAATTTGTGTTTAAAATAAAGGAAAAGGTCATAATGTCAGGTTCTGGCCCCCTACAGTACTGCAGTAATGGTTTGGGGGGTTTTAATGTTTTGGCAGATCATGTTTTCCACTGAGAGCTCTTTTCCCGCCTCTCGTCCCCAGCAGCTGCGTGTGTGAACGTGTGTAAGCTGGTTGGGGTCTGGTTGTCATGGCTACCAGGGTCAACTGCTCCTGTTAGAATGTCAGTTGGAAGACGGGGAAAGAGAGAGAAAATGCTGAAAAATCGCCTGGAACAGGAAGGACTTGTGGCCAAACCGTATTTCCAATCATTGAACCGACTTAACTTTGGGCATCTTGAGGCTTTCCTGAACGTCTACATATGCAGTTTGTGGGTAAAATGACGAAATGTGACCTATTCTAAGCGATTCAAAGAAAGGTTACGTCTGCTTTCCTCCAGAAATTTCCCTGCCTTTTTAACATGGCAGTCTATGGAGCTGTGGGTGGGTGTTGCTGGCGCATCTTTGTGTCTGACGCCAAAACTATAAGACTTACAGCTTTAGCAGACGAATTTGAGTGAGAAGACACATTTTCCTACGTTTCTATGTATAAATTATGTCTGTCGTGTGAAATTTGTGGCCACGGGAGCAGTTTCTGTGCAGTTTTTTGACTAACTTTCTTCTCCCCTCCTCACTCTAGCTGATGATGTCATCCACTCTAGCACAAACATTCCGCGCAATACACACCCATTATAAACCCTGAAATTTGAGTAAAAACCTACACAACTCTGAGGCTTCATAGTTTAAAAACGGTAAAAGTTGTCGACAAGTGAAGTGAATCTCTGAAGAGAAGGCAAGAGTACCTACGTTTTAAAGTTTAAATGAAGTCTCTCGGTTAAAGTATGCCAGAGCAGTTCATTGTTGAAAATGTCTGTTGAAATTTTTTTTTTTTCGGGCTTCTCCATTCATTTCAATTGGGAAATTTGTCGCAGTTTTTTCGCGACTACGTCGCGAAAAAATCTTGTTTGAAAGAACTGTATAGAAGCACACCGAGTCCGATCGAGACGCACGTTTTGATGTATTTTGTGTCTGTGTGCGACGAACCGTATTTGAGTTGAAAGGTTTCGAAAATGCGTAGGAAAAAGTTTAATAATAATAATAAGAAGAAAAAACGTAGTGAAGAACAATAGTTTGCAGTGCTTCGCACTGCAAACTATTGACTCCCATAGCTTTGCTATGAGGGTCAATAGTTTGCATTGCGTAGCACTGCATCACTAATTACTGTGGGTTTTTGTGTGGTTGTTAATGATAAATGTCATTTACATATTATACTGTATACATGATATTATCATGTCCCAGGTTTGCTATTTGTCATGTGACCATCAGCTGTTAAAGTGATCTCATCCTAAACCGCTGGTCCTTTGTGGTTACTGGTATTCTCCATTTAAAAGCAACTCTCTGTCTATCCATCCATCCCTCCATCTCTATCTGTCCATCTAGCTGTAATCCATTCATCCATCTGTCTGACAGTACAGCCATCCATCCATCCAGCCGTATATCATCCATCCATCCATCCATCCATCATATATTCATCCTCATCCGTCTGCTTGACAGTCTGACTGTCAATCTATCCATCATCCATCATCTTTGTGTCCTACTGTCCATCCATCCATCCATCCATCCATCCATCCATCCATCCATCCATTCATCCATCCATCATCTACCATTCATCTGTCCCTCCATCCATCCATCATCCATCCATCCATCCATCCATCATCCATCCATCTGTACATCACACATCTGTGTATGTCTGTCCATCCATTCATCCCTGTTCATCCATCTGCCCGTCTATCTATTACGTGTCACATATAGTTGATGGGTGGTTGGACAGACAAATGTATGGATGGATGAATAGATGGACATGTAGGAGATCACTAATATATACACAATATGTACATTTCATTGTACATATAACATTTTTATCTCCATTTCAAACCCACCACCCAACACAGTTATTAATTGGACTTAATCTGCATCAATCTAGCAATGTTCAACAGCTCCACAAAACATAGAAATGTTTATGCATGATTCCAGCTTTAGGTGCTGTTAAAGAGTTTGTGTCTCTGTTTAACTAGGTGGTTGATTTGGGCATGAGGCCATGTGACTGTCAGTGTGTTTAGCAGAGCACGGTGTAATAAATGCCTTGAAAATATTTCCCCCCTCCTTGGATCTCTTGCCTGCTCTCATGTGGTCTCCTCTAATTGCAACCTGAACACCTGCTGCTAATTGCAGGACCAGGCGCAACAGTTCCCTGTAGTTTTGGCTTCATTGTTTGCCAACTCATTCAGTTTCTGGAGTTTGTGTGAAGTAATTTACATAATAATCTTAAGCGGTATTATATTATATTAGGACATACACTGGGTTTTAGACACAAGGCTGCAGAATAATGCCTGTGGGCTGCATGTTTAAACATGATTATTGTCATTAGGTCCAATATACTATTCCAAAATCCCTCTTGGTGGGTTCCTAAATGAAGTATGGGAAACAAGTTGTGAATACAGACACACCATCAAATTTCTCATTGATATGGGAAGTTGTTAGCCAACAGTTTGGTCCAACATTCACTCCTGTTTTTCTCTATTTTTGGTCTCTACCAGCTCTTAAGCTCTAAAATACTTGCAGTCTCCAGGTGGGACTGTGGGATTTGGGGAGTTTTGTAAAGAGGAGGTTTATATCATTTCCACTACAGACCACTGTTTGCTCCAGTGAAAAATGACACTATAAGAATGAACCAAAAAGGATTCAGGTGGTATATCTCTGCAGGTTGATCACATAAATGGGACCAATAGTGGACAGGCTCTTTTAGCTTTTAGAGCTTTGTAGAAAGAAAATGCTGACACATGCTAAGCAGGACAGGTGTACAGTGAACAAGCTGATGATACTGTACTGAAAGTGAAACTGAAAAAAAAAATGACCCAAATACAGCAAAACTAAAAGCAAGGAAGTCAGTGCAGAGAGAAAGACTGACTGACTACCACAAACTTACTTATTCAGAGCACTCCTTCAGTCCGAGTGAGTGGATCCAACTAACCGACCATCTGAAACCACCCTCCAGGCTCCTGCAGGGAGAGGCCACGGAGTTGTGTCCAGAGAGTGGTGTCACATCATCAGGCGTACAAGAGCGGAAAGTAAGTGTGGGCAGTCCACAACACTACATTAACATCAATCTCATGTGGCAGCCATGGTGGGACTTGACAGGCGGTCCATCAAAATGTGAGTGCTGGAATTCATTTCTATGGAGGACGGTCATAATTAGAAATATATTAAAGAAATACATTTATTCATAGTGAAATGTGTTGTTGACTTTGTAAAAATGTATATGGTATTAACAACATACGACATAAAATTACATTTGTCTCCGTTTTGTTTATGAATTTGTTCTTATTTAAATATATGTGAGCATATGTTACGTCAGTGTATTTTTTCAGTATTATTTTCCTTCCTCGTCCTCATTCATATGTTTAGAACATTATTTTTTGGTGATTTAATGGCACATGCATGCATTTATTTATTCATTTTTTAATTATTACAGGTTTGCTCCTCCATATAGTGCAGCTTAAAGAAGAAAAAGGGATATCTTTCCGGTGTTTGACGGCTGTTCTTTATAGGGCATTTCTTTATGTGTTATCCTTGCTCTGCTATGAGCTGGAAATTGAGTTTTAAAGCTAAAGGGCACAGCTTCAACTTGCCACGAAGCCACTGGGAGTGAGTGCTCCAAACCTCACGAATATATCACGGCCATGTTGTATCACGGGACTGTAGAGTCGTTACCTATCGCCCCCTTTAAAATGAAAATACCAAAGCCTCTAATGTAAAACCAGCAGCAGTGCAGTTTCAGTGCATGATGGACAGCGAATATTATCTCAGCAGCACGACGCTGTGGAGGCAATAAGGACTACCGGAGCTGGGTCAGACAACAGAGCAGCTTTTGTTTTTGCCAAGCAGGAGTGCATCACAGTTTGACGACACTTCTTATTTCTGATGCTCTCCTCACCGCTTCCGTTTCCCTGACACTCCACTACACATGGTAGAGCTCCCTTAGTAGATGATCTACTGTAACACTTAAAAGTTGGCCGACTGGTTTTATAACCACATTAATCACTGTTGCTCTCGTACTCACAGTAAGGCTCAGCTGACCGGAGGGCGACCAGTGGCTCATACCTCATATGGGTTTCCCTCGGCCACTTTCCTATAAAGTTTTGCTCTGCAAACTAACATAGAGAGTAGAGCGACAAATGAAAATCAGGAGAGCTATACTATTTCTATGCTATTTCGTCAGCACAGCAGAGATTAGTCCTTATTTGTACTCTTTAACAAATAAATCACACAGTGCAATCTTTCTGGATATTTGTGTAAAATTGATGTTACATAAACTCACGACCTTGACAAACCATAATTCCATAACTGTGGTAAAAATGTAGTTGTCTAAATACTTATCTTTTAGTATTTTGAAAGGCATTGACAAATGAACGTCCTGTCAACAAGGTTGAGAAAACATTCAGATGCGTTGTTATTGAAGGCAGTGACATTACAGCCTGCGTTGCTGTTTAGGTTGGAGGCATTCTGCGTCCCTCAATGACACGACGCACGTCAAAAAAATCTCTACCCATTGTTTTTCTCTTCGTCAGTCTGCAAGCTGGCAGGGTGCCTTTTGAAAAGTGTCAATTTTGTCACGATCGCTCTCTAACATCAGATCCTGGCTTCTCGTCCTCTATGTTTGGCAGGTTTGACGTCTGCTGTGATGATCAGCTGACTGTGACGTAGCTGGTATGTGCTGTACTGTAGCCTGCTCACCATGCACAATATGTCTAACACTGCTGATTAGATTTCAGCAACACTTGAGGAGATTAATTACACATTTAAAGCATTTTCAAATGTATACTTATCGCTCCAGGGGGGCAATGCCTCCTTTTACTCCCAGTTCTCTTCTCTGTTTACCAGCCTCTCTCAGTTTTTGTGGCCCTCTCACCTTGAAAATAACCAGAGACACCCAAATCCCCTCTCGCAACAACTGTGAGTGCCTCTGTTTGTCGCTCCCACAATGCACTAGTGTGAAGTGAATCCCCCTGCCTGCCTCCAACAAGATTTCACCACAACCAGCAAAGACGATGGAGGCACTTATTGTGCTCTGCGACTGTGTGGAGTCAAAACCTCAACCATCTGATTGGCACCTCATTTATTCAGTCTAATGGAAGGAGGTGGGCCCTTGGGTGAAGGGAACCACACAGACAAACAGACTGAGTGACAGCCCTGCTACATTGTCAGAGACAGTCCCCTGGCCTTAACTTTGTTGTACACCAAACTCCTGCTCAAACAAGGTGGAATTAAAAAGAATCGAAAGTAACAGCTTCTTAGTTGGGTGAAGTTACTTTATATGAGGTGTTATGTTGCTCTTCTTTTGTTGTCAGCACTAAGCTCTTTGAAAGTGGGACAAAGAGTAGCTTAAATTAAATAAATCTTCCGGGAGCTGTTAAAGATGTGAGCTAAAATGTTAAAATGTGTTCAGTACACATCTGGAAGCAGGTTAGAAGAGAAGACATTTCTACGGTGTAATACTTTAAAGGATGACCTTGCTGATTTTCAAAATCTGTTGTAATTCCTGAATACCTTATTTGCCTTTATTGGTTCACTGAGGAACTACAATGGGCATTTATCAATATGCGTTCAGCCATGTATCCCAGAATGCATCATCAAGTAAGCTGCTCTCCCAATTACAGAATGACTGTACTGCGTCCTTTCAACCGTAGTTCAGAGCTCGGCTTGTGGATTACGTTTAGAACTGTGTAAATGTGTTTTTTTTTTAAGAGTGCAGTGGATGTTAAGGATGACGAGTAAGTAAGCAGGAAGCAATCCAATGGAGAGAGTCTGTGGCTGCAGCTGCAAGGGGATGCATCGTGCAAGGCCTGTCCAGAAACCTAGCTGCTGAGAGCTAACAGCAACTGCTGGTGCCTTTGCTCAAGTTGCTGATTCCGACAGAAACTGAATCAGTCTGCTGTCCTGAATTTCAGCCTGGGTTGTTAGTGTTGCATGCTGCCGTTGACGTCTGGCCTGAGGGAGCCTGTGTATGTTTGCCTTTAAATGCATGAGCTGTTCCTCCTCACTTGAACAGTTGGGTACTGGAGACCTTCAAGATCAAGATCTCAAAGATAAATTGGAAAAGACAACCGAGACCAGCAGTACTCAGAGGGTAGATGACCATTGAGTGAGTAACGTTATTTTCATCGCTGTGTTTTGCCAACACAGCAACAGCTGCAGGCTAGTGTGGTGACACACGGCAATGTCTGTTGTTTGCACTACTGTATGGCTACTTGATGAATTGTTCAGTTTATGTCATTTTGTATCCGCTTTAGTCAAATACTGATGTGACTTTAGTTTGGACGCATTCACTTTTTGGACAAAGAGCCAAAAGGCCATCTGCATGAGCAGGGCAGGTTGCTTGTATGCAGTGCATCCTGGTAAGTGTAGACATTTCAATAACGACTGTGCGAATAGAACTCAGAAATAATGCTTTTTCTGTCAATGGAGCATGTGCTGAAAAATGTATTGCTTCAGTTAGCTACAATTACCAACAACACTCATTGAATACAAGATCCACGTAAAAGTGATACATTTCTATATTACAGCTCCTTGTGTAGAGGATTTTTCTGCTTTACCATGTTCGATTTATTTGCATGGGGAAACTCAAAGAGGAAATCATCGCGTTGCAACTTGTTTCTTTACTGAAAGGGGGAAAACTTTCCCTTTGAGCTCGCTGTTAAACAGGAAACTTTGACCGGTAGACAGAGAGAACACACTTCTTCTACAACAAAGTTGAACTGTGACCAATTAGAGGGGGGAAGTTGCTCTGAAGAAGCAAACACGGAGCTATCTGCTGTACAGCTAAATGACTACAACAAAACGCAACGATGCGCAAACACTCTGACACAGACATGTCGTATTTACACACACCAGGCTGTTTCCTGGTTGGCAGTGTGAAAAAAGAAACTCTCCTTACCTTGATCCTTGATGGCGCTCACACATGTGAGCAGTTGTTAAATCCAGCTTTTTTTCCATAGTGGAGCTGCTTCATCTCCAAAAGCTACAGCTGAATATATACAGTATTATAGTAGTATCAGTCTGAGGTGCACATGCCTGTCCTTATGCTCTTTTAGATCCAAAACTTGAAATCTGATATTGAAAAACATATTGTATTGGCTAGTTGTCAATGAATCTTGTTTACATACTCTTCTAAAGTATCTTTATCTTGAACACTACTCTTTGTGCGATGTTAACATATGACTAACTGTAATTTGTGAAGCTGTCAAAGAAACCCATCAAACTCGATTAATGCTCTCAGTTACAATCGACAGGATCTGTCCTTTCACGAATTCTCTGCCTAACCTGGCCGTACTGTGGAAGAGTTAAAAAGCTTTTCTGACAGTTCATGCTTTATGTTAAAATTACCTCTCGCTTTCATCTCCTTGTGTAATTTCAATTCTGTGGCTTCCTTGCTTGCATGCTGCACAAACACAGACACAATTTATGTATTTATTCATTTCCTCCGCAGCTTGTTCAAAGCGATGTACGCATCAGGCCCTCTTGACGTGTGAAGCTCAGGTTGTTAATTATTCATTTGGCAATATCTAAAGCAGATATATTCCAGCACTTTTCTGCTGACAACCTGGGCTTAAATCAGAGTAAAACAGAGGACAGTTTGCAAACTACTCCTACTCTTAATATCATTTCAGCACCCTGGTGTCTTCACTCTTCATCAGAGTTTTGAGCTCACTCTGACGTGGTGGAATATCACTTTGCTACTAGATAAACTCCGTTTGACTTACGCAACATCCCAAATGCAGCAACTTTTCAGGAAGATACAGCAAAGATACGCCTCCACAGCCCTCTGTGCGTTTTGATAATGTGAAAGTGTGCGGCCCAAACCGAATGCAGAGGAACCGAATTTAGGAACTGAGGTCAAAGCCTCCGCAGGGTGAGTGGTATACACTGTAGGGTAACACTTTAATGCCTCTTTGGTCACTAATGGTCTGTAGCCTTTTAGCTCACAGACATTATTCTGCATTTGCCTGCAGTTCTTCAGCATGGGCTGATAAACAAGACACATTTTTAGCTACAAAGCTGCTAAAAGCTAAAAAGAGCCTTACGCTTTGGTACTTACGTGAGTGACACACAGGCAAGCTTAAGAGCAACTGCCTGGAGCTAACAAAGGGGGCCCTGTGAAAAATGGCATTTTTATCTAAAATTTATGAAGGCCCCTCTCCAAGTTGCAGACAACCAGATGACTATTTGATTACGATAAACAGTTACACAACTATGGCAGAGAGATGAAGAATACTTAACTACTTTATCCCCGTTAGTGGCCACAGGAGAAGTTTATTGCATCTCACGGTAGGAGAAAAATGGAAAGAACGCACTGTAAAACATGTTCACAAGTCTGAAATAAAAGTATAGCATCAAAAAATGGTGGAAGTGGGAGAAAAATAATAAGTTTTAAAGCAGCTTTGTTTTTTGTTTTGTTGTTGCTTATTCATCAAACTATTGCTAATGGAACAATCTGTAAATGCAGTGAGCATTCATTTGTCACGTTTCAGTAGGCCAGTACATATACTTCTCTCTTAGTTCTGTTTTAGTCTTTGGCAACTCCTGGGAAATATTGCTATCCAGCAGCAAGGTGCTCAAATGATTTATCTGAAGTCTGGTGCTGGGCAGGTAGTGTATTAGAGATTGTTTTTGCTGCCTGCTGCTATTTTATACGTGTTGATAAGAATGACAAAAGAGAAGTTAGCACAAACCTGATGAGTAAATGTAAAGGTAATTACCGCCATCACCAAAAATGCTTCTGTTCTGATTACATTTTAACCTGATGGTGGAAAGGGAAATTAATATCAGACCGCATAGCTATCCTAAGCGCTATAGTAGGGAAAGAATATGGAGGAAATCATTTTTCTCTTAAGATTAAGTGCTGATCAAGAACAACCTGCTGCAGGAATAAAACATACTGTGTTTAACATGCGTGCTGTTGGTGATAATGATAACGGTGATGGCTACACCTGCTTCGAGATGAGCGCTTGTATCATCTGCAGTCACTGACAGTAGAAGATGCCTTCTTTATGTAAACTGAGAATATTTTCTCACAGATGGAAAACAAGATAGATTGTCAAACCTTTCGTTAGCAGCGGAGAAACCTGGACTGGAATGAAAGTGGGTGTGAAGTAGCCGGTAAACATTAGTGTGACAATAGAGAAGAAGGATGGCCTTCTGTATATATTTGGCTTAGGGCCCTGCAAAAAATGTTTTGCTCTTGGTTGATCTTGATTTGCATTTCTCTGCTTTAGGCACCCCGCATTTTTGGAAGAATGCCATCAGCACCCCGGGTTGAAACAAATTCAACTCATGGTTTTTGATTTGTTATTCCTTTTTTTTTGCGTTCACCGGTTGAATTAATGCAGAGATGGGTCTTCTGTGGGGCAACTCGCAAACAGAGCTGTTTTATAATCATTCTCCTGTTTTATATAATGTGCGTTCAGCCGGATCACACCAGCCCGACACAATAAACAACAGCTGGCCGTGTGACTGACAGCAGATCATCAGCTATTCTGTAGTCGCCTGGCAACAGGGAAACAAAAACACTACATGGTGCTCGTTTTTTTTTTTTTTTTTTGTGTGTGTGTGCGTAGGTTTCCTTCCAGAGATTTAAAATAGTAATCTCTTTTTATTTCTGTGCTTTTGACAAAAAGGCAGTTCAGCTGGCTGTTTGCTGGTCAACCTTGAGTTTGTGCTCGGTGGATCTGGGTCCTCCAGCAGCTCATCCGTGAGCTCCTGCTCTGTTTGCACTGTGAGAGGTGCCTACGCCATGGACAATTAATTACAATGGAATCCACCATACCCTTAGTGATTACTTTAATGGTAATGAGGTTTAATCACTTTAATTCTATCATTATTAAATTATAACGAGAGTCCTTATTAGTTAAACATGAATACATTACATGTTATATTTCATTTCATCTACTGTACAATACTCCATTGTTATTTGTTTAATTCATTAATATCTTCTTAAGCCAGCTTAGAGCCACATCCAGTGTCTACTGATTGCATTAATTGTCTCATTTGAGCAGTCATTCAAATCCACGCTCTTCTATCCTCGTGGATCCTAAGATACTTGAGCCGTATCATAAGATTTAATGTGACGTAGACGTGATATGGACTGGTAGCCATGTGTCATCATAGAAAAAATACACAATTTATGCAACAATTTACAATCTGTTTACATTCAGGTTTTATTAAACGTAACAACCCATTTGTACACAAGAGTAATTTATTAGCGTTAGAGAACGGAGATTATTGTGTCAACAGAAGTCTTACACCAAACTGACAGGCTTTCTTATTTTCTTAAGAGCCTAGTAAAATTCACAAATCACTGTCTATTGTGTTCTCAAAATGAGCGGTTCATGCTTTTGTCTCCCTGTTGTCTGGGCTATTGTAATAACTCTTAAAAGAGCTCCACACACTGTCAATGAAGAAAAGTGTGACAGGATGTGGCAGCAAGGCTCATCGGCCCACATCTGTCAAGAAACACTTGAGTGAATTCAAGATTCTTACTCCTCCTTACTTATAAGCTTCACTGCAGTAAGCCTGTTGCCAAACTCTGTGAACCATAAGCTGCTTAGGCGTGTTCTCTCTGGCGTCACCCATAGGTTTCCTGAAGAGCGGCTTTCTAGCTTAGTTTGTCTCCGGCCATCGCCATCCTGGCACGGCCTGACTCCTGGTCCTAATTCAAAAATGGGTAAAGGAGTAGAATGTGAATTGAGTTGGGACAGTGAAGTTAATCCACACAGCTAGCAACTTGTGAGGTCACTGACTTGACCTGCCCTTAAATAAACCTTGTTATAATGTAAATGGGTAAAAAAATAAGACAAAGAAATCACTGCATAGTTTTCATTTCATTTGTACCAGGCTGTTAACATGTTTATCTCTGCTGCTGAGTTGGACATTTTAACATGGAGATCCACAGAGATTAACTCACCTCAGGAGCCAGCCTCTAGTGGACTTTAAGGGAACTGCACTTTTTGACACTTGGGCACTATTTTTATTTCTCAACTCTAGATGCTTGTGTAGCAGTGAAGTAAACTTTCTTCAGCCTAGTTTCCTCTCCAAATCTGTCTTCCATTACCCACAATGCAATCTGACGTGATTCACACAACTGTATATATTTGGGTACATTATGCTACCGTAGTAGCAGGCTAATGTTGCCTCAAGCCTATCCTTAAGTAGAGATTAGGAGAGAGCTACACATATCTGGTGAGCGTCCATGTTTAAATAACATCACCTGAGGCAATTGCAATGCCACTTGAGGTAATTTAACAGATTTCGTGCAGCTCCCTCGGGAACCACGGAAGGCTTTATACCACTTTTTTCATAGACGCAGTGTGGACTTCAGGACCTGTAAACAGACTTTGATGTGTAAAATCGGTGGGGTTCCCCTTTAAGCTGTGGAGGATTGGTTCATTTTACCAGCTTACCATTACAATGGAGCAAGTTGTACCACATGACCTTTGAAACAACAAGAGGAGCTCTCCGTTCATCTAAATATGTGACATAAAGTCTGGTTACGTCGACCCAACTCTCATACTCATAGTATGCCTGTGTCACAATCAGATTTCTAAGACTTCTCCTCTCCTTTAAAATTCCACGTCTCGGTGATCAACCCCCTCTGTGTTTTGCAGCATGAGGAACAGATGTGGAGGAATGATGGAACTGCTGTGATTGCTCTGAGGATGAGCAAAACAAAACAGTGGTGCTGCGAGAAGTCAGCATTTCTCCGCCAAATAATGCCCTAGAGAGAAAAAAGATAAAAATAAAAATAAAAGATGAACACCACAGACGACTTTACATTGTATCAGTTATTTTTTACGACTCAAACACATTTAGAAGTATGCACTGAGACATTCAGCAGTGAGAGGATTATGTTGTCCCTCACCGCCACGGGCTGAGCAACAGCGAGCCCTGCAGCAATCGGTTCAGGATGCTTTAGAATCAGCATTCCCCAAACTCAAGATATCCCGGACGTTTCTGCTGGTGCCACGCAGTATACACACATCAGACCTGCCTGTGCTGTGATAGTTATCCTTCAAGGATTTACAGTGGGAGTGTCGGACCAGCCAAACACTTCCTGTGGCCTTCAGCTTTGTTCAGTGTCTGGTAACGCACTTAAAGCAAATGGCGTTGCCAGATTGGGCAATTTCATTTTATTTTGTGGCTAAAAGAATTGAGCAGGCAAACAAAATTTGTTGTAGCTAGATGGGAGTAGTCGTGGAGGTTGGCAGCTTGAGTTTGTTTTATATGATTTCTATGCATCATCTGCATTGTTTTTATGACAGGCTACACTAGCATAAGCAATCTGGGTGGTTAAAGTACTGAATCAAATATTGATCTAATATTTTGGTTGGTTTTGTTTGCATTCTGGTGCTTTCTTTTGGGCTGGAAAACATCAGCTGTATCTGGTAACACTGAAGGAAAATCCTGTTTCCTGAGAAGTACCTCATAGCTTTCAACAACTAAAAGCAGACAGATATCCAACACCTTATACCTGCCAGTGAGACATGACACAACCATCATATCGGCAAGAATTTAAACTTGAACTATACTTGAAGGATCACTGAATTAAGCCAGTCTACACCTGTTCAAACCAGTACTTTTGTCCAATAGTGCAACATGGCAACACAAAACCTCACAAGACCTTGTCACATCAGAAAGCGATGCCACTTTTCACCAGTATGTCAGTAATCCTTACTGAGAGAGCAGCTACGATTTGGGCTAGTTAGTGCTACTGCAGTCCATGAACAGACTGCTCACTGTTACAGGTACAGCTCCATTAGTTTCTTTCAAATTCTTCTCTTCCGTGCCTTTACTTGCTCAGCACATTTTGATAATGGGTTTGTAGGAAATTTTACCAGGGAACTTTTCTGAAGAGAGGAAAAAGCTGTCAGAGCTCAAAAGCTTTCTAAAATCCTATCCACAGTGAAGAGATTTGCTTGTTGCCCCTCACTCTTTAGTTGGCCACTAGACACCTGACGCTCCAAGATCCAGTCATATTTCAACCACCAAGTGTTGCCAAAGGCAGAGTCAAAGAAATCTGCCTGGGCCTACAGTATTTATTCCACAGGAGACATGTTGACTTGGCATAGTAGGAAAAGTGCGTGTGCTGCTAAGAACATTAATAATGACTGCGTTCTAGTCAAGTGTCCCGGTAAACCAAAACAGTGTGACAGTGAGCCAACACGTCCAGTCCCAGGATCCTGAACGCGAGCAACATCTCATAATGTCTCCTCTAAAAACCCAGAAACTACTGCAAGTATTTTGGCAGTAATTTGACGATAGGCTGCATTCAAGTAGACCTTAAGAAAATGTGAATTTTTGAGGATAAAACAAAAGCTAAAAGCCCGTATTCCTTGTGGTCCTTATTAGAAAGGCCAGAGTAACCAACAAGTTAAAAGACTAATAATGCAGAGGTCTGCCCTAATACGATGCTTCACACCGTGTAGCATGGTTCCATACCTCTAAATTGCTGCAGACATCTCAGATCTTTTCAGCGATTCAAAAAGCTCCGTTTTTTTACAGCTTGGTTGCCTTAAGAACAGAGATTTCATCATCTTGCGCCAGAAAGGGTAGAGAAAAATGTTCAGAAAAACCAATCACTGGAACACGATCATGATATCTGACTATATAATGAACCAAAAATGAAATCAGTTCGTCATTAATATTAATTACACATGATTTAAGGTTAAAGGACAGTATTAGCAGAGAGCACCCATGAGACCCTTTCATTTTTAATATACCCAAACGACACATATGGCTCTTTGATCCAAGAACACCACAACGTGCATTGCTTTTGAGATTTAAATCCTGAGTGTATTTCCCTGTCTTCTACCTCATGCTGCTAACAGTGTGACTCTAATTGGAAGAGGCATTAATATGAAGGTAAAGAAATATGCGCCTATCTTGTTGCTAGCATATCTGGCCGGACAGTAGAGCTGTCAGTTCAAAATGCAGAATCGTCTCAGTGTGTACGTGTCCAAGGCAGCAATTATCGTATTTATTCTAAGTTATAAATTCAGCAAAGCAACAGTCCAGTAACTGAACAGGACATTTTCATCACTACTTTACTTTTTAACAAGGCTCTGCTTAATGAGAGCCAGACACACTGGCTGGGTTTCATCAGCGTGTCTTTAGCCCAATCAATCTTGATCAATTGACGACTGTAACGGACAAATTTATCTTAGGTAATGAAGACACTTAACAATGTTTTTTTCTGACGCTGAAGCACCCCAAGAAGCACTCGGAAAAATACTGCTTGTCTGGTAACTTATCTAATTGCCACGGGGCATCACCTCCGCGTTGGATTTCCTTTATTAGTTTTCCGAGCCCAAACGAGGCTCATTAGCCGGCTCGCTCTAATTAGAGGACATATATCAGAACACTCTAGGGTTTCTCACGCTGCACGGTGGGAAAGATGAAATGCCATTAATCAATCCGGCCTCCTGTTTAATGTTCTGGACAGTGGAAACAAATGAAATGCTGATTGAGTCGTTGATGCAGAAATTAAGTGTGTTCGAATGGTAAAAGTATGGAAAGCAGTGAGGCATTGTACACATGCTGGAAAAGTTCTCTAAGGTCCACTAAACGCAGGCGTCTTCTAGTTTGTTGCGTCAACACTGGTATAAATTAGTTTTTGTTTTTACATTCAAGATAATTAGGCAGTTGAATGTAATTTAAACACTTCCTGATATTTAGAACACTGCCCCCAAACAAAAAATTTCTAGGCAGTTAAGAAGACATACTTTAATTCTAGTTGCTTTAGTTCTAATTGCTTAAGAAGAATTAGGAGAAATATCATCTTACATGGAAGGAAGAATCTGGAGAGATTCCAGTTCTAAGATGACAACTGTGTGTTAAAATACTGTATATGACTTCAGATTTCTCAGCGTGTTGTTTGCTCAGTACTCAAGCATTTCTACAGCTTTCATGTCATTTTACAAAGTGATTCTATTACCCTGAAGAATATGTTTCAGATTTTTTTTTTTTTTTATTCGGTTGCAAAAAAAACCCCCCAACAACTTTCTTTTTAACCCAACCAACTAAATAGAGCTCATCATGCATTTTAATTAAAATCCAAATTTCTTTGTAGATTTGTAGATAAATATTTTTCACTTTCAAATGAATCATTTTGTTTTTGTTTTTTACATCCAGCGCTCATTTTGTGTTGCCGCGGGGACTTGATGCAGCAGTTGTCATTGGCAGTTGGGTGGGATTTTATGAGCATCAAAGGAGGTTTAAAAAGTTCTCAGGATTATCACTTTTTCCATAATCAGAAATCACTGCAGGAGAAAATGCCCTCACAGATCAACCTGTTTCAGAGGTCCGGGAGGTTCGTATCTACTGTCTGAATGTGCAGTGTCATTGTGCATTGGTGTTTTCATGCTTTAACCGTGGCATTAACCTTATTTTAGATGTTATGTGAGCCATGAGCGGTTGGCCTGGCAACTTGTAGTGATCATGATGTCACATCCTGTTTCTGAAAAAAAAAACGTCTTAGAAAAATACACTTGAATATGCATCAGAATTGTATCAGCTACAGGGTTGGGTCAGATTACTTTGAAATGTAATCCATTACTGACTACAAATTACATGGCAATTTTTGTAATCAGTAACGTAATCAGTTGGATTACCAAAAACATGTAACGTAATCTGATTACTTTTAGATTACTTCAATAAATATGCACCTTAAGTAAAAGACACCGTCACAGAATTGATCAATGAATTCTCTTTTTATTTTTCTCTTTATTATTTCATTACATCTAAGAAAACTTTTTGCTCTCAGTAAAGCATTCCTTTGTGAATGAACTAAAAACTGTATTAACTAAAAACTTTCTATTTATTACTAAGTACTTTCTTTACTCTGAACATATCCGTTTTTCAGACCATATCCTCATATCAACCTGTTTAACTCTTTTCTCACATCATATTGAATGTTTACAACTAAAAACATTCCTAAAACATTTTTCTATCTTTTCTCATATTTCTCTTTCTGAACATTTCTCATAACATATCCACAACATGTCTTTCAAAATCTCAAAATAAGTCTGTAAATAAGTCTGTAAACATATCATAGAACAAAAGTGAACATGTTCTTTTTACAACATATTAGGATTTTTTCACATCTAATGTTTCAAAGCTCATTAATCAAAGGTTTATTGATAAAATGTAATCAGGTAATCCCCAACAATGTAACTGTAATCTGATTACACAATTTTTGTATTGTAATCTGGGCTGATTATAGTTACTTGATTTTTGTAATCTGATTACGTAATCCAGATTACATGTAATCCATTACTACCCAACCCTGATCAGCTACCTAAAAGTATATTGTCCTTACTATGAAGTGGGTGTCTGTGGTAAAATATGATCGTTTACTCACCCATATAACTCTGGAGTTATTTTTAGTCTTTCGGAAGATACGGTGCTCAACTGGAGCTAAATATCTTCCAAAGGACTCCAAATAACTCCAAAGTTATATGGGTGAGTAAACGATCGTATTTTATGTTAGAAATAAGGTTCAGGTGGTAAAAAAAACAGTTTAACTTACTGCTAAGATAATTTCTATAAACAGATATCTGGATATAAATGCAGAATGCTACACCATCATCAGATAACAGCTGACTGATTTTGAGATTAGTGCTTATACAAATACTACTTCTGCAGCTTCACATTAAAAGCATTTCACTGGCAAAAGATAAAGTGACTTCCACTATGAAGTAGACACAGAAAATGGAACGTCTTTGTCAGTAAGCTTAGATCTTACTGAAGTAATGGAATAAGAAGGAGCAACCACAGTGAGATGTTAGATGAAGAGCTGCAGGCGGCAAACTGCTCATCTTCAACTTCTCAGAGATGTGAGCAACTCCTTTTTCAGTGTGTCCTGCTGTTCACAGTCTCAAGTCATCAGAAAAATCAGGTCGCAGTTGCTGACAGAATGACGGAAAATACTTTTTTATTAAAACATAATAGCTTTTATGCTCTCAGAATCCTGTGAGTAGGACTGAAATGCACGAGATTACCACTTTAATAGCATTTTATTTCCAAAAAGAACAATAGGAATTCATACTCAACCAAATCTGGTACTCCCTCTTCTGTGTGCCACTTGCTTTCCCTGTGGCATTAGTCGCCACTGGCTGATAAAAGTTATCAGTGATACTTGTTTGTCTTTTAGATTCCTCTGTGATTGTTTAAACAATTACATCAGTGATGGAAAATACTTGGCTGATGCGATCCCCCCGCCTTAGATAGACTTGACTAGCCAGCTAAAAAATGAGCTCAGCATCAATGTTCTGTCTAAGATTGCATTATGTAACTGCAAATGCAAAACAGCAACACTTCATTGGACAAATGCATCACTGGGTTGATGATCATCTATCTATGTCTGGCTTTGTTGAGTCTGTCTCATACCAATGAAATGCCAAATGTATAATTAATTCCACACACATAAACAAATGCAGTACCAAGCTACCCCATTGCTTAATGTGATTTTAACGTTGACTAACGCTAGCTATGTGTCCGTCCCTCCATTACGTCACCATCAGGTCTTCATTTCGGCGTCAATGGTCACTGGTGTGGGTTCAGGAGAGAGTCCTCTAAGCCTCCTTGCAACCTCTAATGCACTGAAGTTATTGAACAGGCACGGCCAGAGGGGCTGTATTGACTTTGATCTGAATTGAGCGACTTTCATGGTCAATTTTACACGGGCTGCTAGCTCTGCGCATCAGCTCACCCGGAGCCTTTTAGCTGCGAGGAAATGAGATTCTTTCTTCACTCGAGGATCTACTGCAGTGTGGAGACCAGATACACGCTCTCTCAATCTCACATGACACGATATTGTCTCTTGAGGACGACACGCACACACACTGAAACGACTTACAGCTGACCTTGTTTGGTAATATTTGTGGAGACCTTTGGTTCAAATATTCTCTTACTGATTTGGTGCACTCTAGTGAAACTCCTGCTGCACTTCTAATATTAAGTCTCGTCATTAACATTTTGCGAAATGGGATTTTGAACATTAATTTCATTCACCAGAAGCAGGATTATGAGTGAGTGCAAGAGATGCACTGCACATGACTTTGGAGCTCTTCCCTAGAAGGTTAGGGTGAAAACTTAAATCAGGGATTAGGGAAATGAAAATAAAAAGTAATCATCTAAACATATTGTAGTATAACTTCTAACAGCTCCAACAACACAACATTTTAATTTGGCAACTTGTGGGTGGGAGTCCAAAGCGCTCACACTTGCAGTCATCACAGTGAAACATACTAACAACATCCCATACTAACGCACTCTCCTGTCAGGCTGTCGGAAGAGGTCAGAACCAATTTTTCAGACTGTCTTTTTAACTTTTCCTCATGATTTGTGACACACGCGGTTATTGGCGGCCTGACAGACGGTTCGGTCCCCGGACTGCTTCCGCACTGAGGACAGGAGGTTGATGGTTTTTGACGTGTCAGGAATTCTTTTCCTCCAAAACACGTGTCGTCAGAAAGTCTGTTAAGCTACACTTGGGTAGGCAAACAATTTCAAGGCTGACTAACTCTAACTGATTCAATATGAAAATCCTTAAAAAACCACCACACTTTACAGCGCTCTCCATTACACATGAGCCGTCACCATTAAAAATCAATATCTGATTATGTTAACAGGATGTTGTTGTGATGAATTTTTATCCTTCAAATAAATATAATACATTTGTATCATCACTTGTGTTTGGGCCAACATCCTGTGGTGCAGACCATGATCTTGATGTGGTTTATTGTGAGTATTGGCAGTGATCTGCACATGAGCTTTGACAGACAACTAGCAGAGCTGCTCCTGTTGCGGGGCCTATGAACAGGATGCATGGACTGACAGTCACATGATATCTCTGAAGTACTGAAATGAAATGAATCTGTCAGCAAATAGGCTGCACGTGTGTCTCCAGCCAAAATGTTCAAATGTTTCCATTGGTTGAACCCTGATTCAGTGGACAAGTATGAAGAAAATAGTTTGTAGTTACTCAGCTCCAAATGTGAAATTTGAGCATTTGGCTTGAACTTGTAAACATTTTATAATTCCACCAGGACTGTGAGGACATACCTTTGAAGATGAAATCCCTGCTGCTGGAAAAAAGGTAATATTTTCTCCTCTCGCCTTAAAGTTGCCATGGGAGATATTATGTGACTCAATGACAGAGTAGCGTACAAAGTGTTGAAATTTCAAATGGGGCCAACCGGAAGGTAGGAAATCAATCTAAAAACCTTCAGTAACCTTTGGAAGATTATCCAAAAAGTCTGTGCTCAAACAGCTAGAGATATGCTGGCATCAAAATACCACCAAAATAAGGCACAGGATCTGGAGAGGAAGTTGCTTTTTCACTAGTAAATAAACAGAGATGTATTTTTCTAGTGGGCATAATGTGTCTTTTGATGGTTTTAACAATGCAACAATGGAACATACTCACATTTTGTCATTTATTGGCTAACTATATGATCATACAAGACTTTTGGTCAAGGTAAAAACATCCACTTCAAAAAGTGATACACATGTGTTTACATGTGCACCAGTATCTTGGTCATCAGGCCCGGTTTGGATCATCTTTGGGACATGTTTACATGGAACACAGAGACATCTGGTCATTCATATCCTTATGTACACAATAAATACTAGAATCCCAGTTTGTGCAGGCGCCTTTGACGGCCTCTTCCACTGATGACCAAGCAAGAAAGTTGAAAATCTGAAAGTTGCTGATCAGAATATGAGTTTGGTAACGCGCCTGCGTGATTTCATTTGGTGTTTCCATTGATACAGAGACACCTCTGCACACAACCAATCACAGCTATGTTGTTGTAATAAATGAGATGTCTATGTTGCTGTTGTCCACCCAAACGATTTGATTGCCAGTCCATAATCAGTTCCCAACAGAGTGACTCCAAACCAAATTTGTAGGGGAAAGTTGGTTTAGAAAGACGCTGCATCGGAGCCACTTCTTTGGTTCTGATGTTTGTCCGTGCAGTTTCTTTCATGTTTTCTAACCTGAATTTCTCCGCTGTAGCCTGATTAGTACAGACTTGCATAGGTCACCATTTTGACGCTCTAATGTGACGAGTAGTTCTCTCTTCACAGAAATCCAAAAATCGCCATTTATCCAGAAGTGTGACACTGCCATTGTTGCCGTTTGTTTGTTATGTTGAAGCCAAGTCTGTGCAAGGTTGTATGTGAATAATACACACAACAATATCTTGGTTTCTTTAGCTAGTGTAAGCAGCTTTCTCAAAACTGGTATAAGAGTTTATGCACAATCTTGAAATCAGGACATGGTATTAAGCAAACACGAGTTGCTTGACAAAATGTATACTTAAGACCAGATGTTACACCACCCTGTTGATAGAAGAAACTTTATTTATTTCATCTTATGCACAAGAAATTGTAATATTTTTGCTCAATATTGCATGTCAAAAACTCTTTTTTTTAAAACCAGGATTCAAACATTGTCTTCTAAAAAGAAGTTTAGTTTTTAGACTTTTTGGAGAAAACAAAAAAACTACAAGGCACAAAGACACACACATAAGCTACGCACACACCACCGACTATATATGGTCCCAGATAAAAGAGGCTGTGTCATCCAGCAGCTCTTTCAGGAGCCGTGCGATGCCGGAGAATCTCTCCGTGGTTCTCTTGCTAAAGAGCTTTGGCAAGTGGGACATGCAGTGGGGGTGAAGTGTAAGGACGAAATTAATTAAAAATGCAAGAGAACATCAGCAGACTCTTTTCTCAAAGCAGGCACTCTCACGCTCTCTTCTGGTTTGTGTCATATAAAGTGCATTTTCAAATACATCACAGCTGTTCTCATTTGGTGGTACAAGCTGACCGCACTCGCTGTCATCCGGTCTGTCTGATGCTGAGCGGAGCGAGGAGATGTAGAGGAGGAGCATCTGAAACGCTTCAACAAAGTAGTTTTTTTTTTTTTGTAGTACTGCCAAAGAACTTTATGGTACTCCTCTGGTGTGCCATGAGCTCCAGTGCGGATTACTCAGTTGTCACACAGAGGAAAGGAGAAATCAAAAGACATGACTGAGCATCTTTTAAGATCAATATGAGCTTTTATATATTTTCCTCTTAAACTTCGTAAATTGAGCTCCTGAGAAATAACCCGTCTTGACTCTCTTGACTCACGCTCTTGACTTCTTGTGTCACCTTGTTGGCTCATGAATGGATCTGCACACTGTTGTAAAATGGATCACACAGTGAAAGTAAATTCTAATCCTGTGTCCCTGTATTCATTTAGTCATGTGTTGGTTTATGTCAAATATATGCCAATATGTAAGCATTAGAATCTCTCTTTTAGTTTACATCACTTGTTCAAATAAAATGTATGTCATGACAAAAACAACCCCATCATCTGAAACTGAGTTTTATGTGGTTGACTTATGAAATGTATCAGCCAGCTGTTTTGTTTCACATAATAATATTTTAGGTTATAGAAGGTGCACTGCTTTTGCTGGGATCTTACTGCACATTTTTAAGATAAGAAAATGCATCACATAGTGGTAATGCAATTCAAACAATTTCAAATGTGCACATCCAACAGATACAATGATCAGGCATAAAATTATGGCCACCTTCCTAATATTGTGTAGGTCTCTCTTGTGCCTCCAAAACAGTTGTGACTCATCAGAGAATGGACATGGGCCTTCTGAGGGTGTCCTGTGGTGTCTGGCAACACAATGTTGTTAGTGGGGGACTTTGGATCCTATGGGTTGAGGGGAGGGGCCTCTGTGGATCAGCCCTCATTTACTTGATGAGTTTGGGATCTAATGAATTTGGAGGCCAGGTCAACACCTTGTGCTGTTCTCCATGTTTTGTTATTTTTTAGTTGTTCCTAAAGCGTTTTTGTGTGTGTGTCTGTGTCAGGCTGCATCCTGCTGGGGATGGCTGCTGCCATCAAGGAGTGTCATTGCTATGGGGTGGGGGTGCCTGGTCTGGTCTAGGTGGGTGCTACATGTCTAAGTAACATCCACATGAATGCCAGGTCCAAAAATTTCCCAGCAGAACATTGGATTGTCACAATATGGTCAATGTTATTTACTTCTCCTATCAGTGGTTTTAATGTTCTGGCTGATTGGTGCTGTCATCTGAAGTTGTGTTTATTGGCATGATTTAAGCTCAACAGTCCTTTTGAAAGCTTGTATGATTGGTCTTTAGCTGCTAAACATACTGAAGCCATTAGCAGCTAAAGACCAATCAAACCAGCTCACTCCCCCTCCCTTCTCTTCTGCTCCACCACTCCCTTTTTTCTGTTTCTCCACCAGCAGATGGATTCCACCCACCATGGGAGTTAGGTTTTGCTCAAGGTATCTTTCTGTTAAAAGGGATTGCCTTAGTGCTTGCCCTGGGGGTTTCAGGCTCTGGGTTCGGTGAAACATCTTGAGACAGCGCTGCTAGTTGGCACAACTTTATAAATAAAAACTGACTTCAATTAAATAGAAATCACTCTGCAGTGGTCACAAGTATTTATCTGATCCTGCTCTACTCAGCAGCGTTGAAGATGTGCTAATGTTTGCTCCTTTTACAGCATGATGCAATGATGCGCATCCATGGCTTGTCTGTAACTTCTGCCACCCCCACCACAAATTCCATTCATCTCCATTCACTTGCATTCAGTTTGAAGAGACTCCATGGATTTCTGAGGTAAACTGAACGAAACCATGGCAGCAGTGCCGATCGGACAGCATTTAGGGTATGAGCTGAAATACCCTGTAAAGATAAGTGCAGCTGTAGATTCATGTGATAATCCTCTATCAATTGCAAAGGCTTTATAGAGTGACTTATGTGAGGCTTATGCGTCTGCATCAATTTGACGCCACAGCTGCGGCGACATTCTGAACCCTACACAGACACTAACAGCGTAGCCTGACGTGCACCCCTACAGAAATGTAACTACGCGTCACGGCGACGCAGAATGCAAAAGCTGTGATTGGCCCACTTGGTAGTAGCGTATTTCCACTTTAGTATTTCAGGCTGCTTCTCCATCTCTGCAATTTTCAAACTGAATTTTTTGGATTAATAAAGGTGGAACACGCTGAAGAAAGGTTGACTGAGGAGCTTCGAAGGTACAAGCATTTGTACGGCTCATCTACGGCAAAGGTTTTAGCCTCCATTGCTGAATGTGAAGCAGGAAGTACAAACACAACTCAACCCGACTGACAAAACAGATACAGCGCCGACTGGCGTTTGGGTGGCGTTTTTAGAGAGCGAGCCAGACTGACGAGCGCTCTGACGAGAGATCAGAATGAAATACCAATCAGAATAGAAATGTCTCATGTAAGAACTTTAGTCAGAACAGACTGGTCTGATCAGAGGGAATTTTCAATGAGATAAAGAGTGATGGTGTAAACCTCTGATAATCCGTTGAATAGGAAAATATTAACACCTGGTTAACATGTTCACACTTGACCCAGAAACCAGAAACATGGAGGTGGCAAAACAATGAGAAGTGTTTGAAAAGATGAAGGCAATGAATTGACATGGACAGCGCTGTTAAAAATGTGGGTGGGTCATCTTTTTCAACTGAGTGACGGTCTGTTAATAAAGCTGTAATACTTCTTCTGCTGCTATATCTGCTCCACAGTTGGCAGAACCACTTGTGCACGTGTCAAAAAAAAATCATGTTTTCATTAATGTTTTAGCACATATATCTTATCGGACCATTTTAATTATCGTCCATGTATACAGTTAAGTTGGAATCTTTGATCCAGTGAATTCAAGAAGTATTGTCCATGTACACACTGTTTGCATAGACAGCCTGAAGAACTCCTCTACTTCACATGGTGAGACATGCAGCTACCAGAGCTTAATAAAAAGATACTCATGATTAAAGTAACCTTTCTAAAGAAAATCAGGATAGTTCTGTCTTTGCCTCAGATGTATTAAATGTTAAAATGTGCACAGCCAGAAGGCCTCCTTTAGAAGTAATATGTGCATATTGACAACAGCGCTTAAATCAATGAATCACCAAGCACAGACTAGAGTCATGAAAATTTGAACATCCACTGAGATAATGTGGGTAATGAAATCATGGTGGTGGAAAGAGCAGCGTCTTCCCTCTCCTCCCACCGAAGCAGAATAATTTTGATCCCTGAAACAGCAAACTCTGTGTTAACCTCGGAGATTAACTTTTGTTTAACATTTCATCAACTCTTTCAGGAGATGGTGAGGGCAGCATCACCCATGGAGCTGGATCAATGCGTCGCTCGCTGAGGATTAAGCTTGTGGTCATGCAGCATCATTTGCGGTGCTCTTTTTTTGTTGTCAATAACCAAAGACCAGCTGCCTGGTATTGTCCACATAACCATGCAAACACAGAATAAGAGGCTGGCTGTTACAGTACTCTAAATCTAATCCTGATGGATTTTTTTTTTCTTTTCTTGCGTATGTAAGCCTCACAGACCATAAAATCAGAGACTTCATTGCTAGGCAACTAGTCTCTGCACAGAGATGGGGAGGGTGTTCTGTGTTTACTGTCAGAGATCTGCTGCTTGTGGGAGTGCAGCCTCTCCAAAAGAGAATAGATAAAGCAGATACCAGTCATTTGCACAGACTTTAAACAATTCCAAGTAATTGCTGTGTCCCATAGGAACATGTATGACTTGCTCACAGTAAGAGGTCCGTAGTAGCTTGAATCTTTCGGCGCTTCATTCCAAACACGTTATATTAAAGCGTTGGGGTGAGAGGCGGCCCGTGGATTACCATGCTGTAAATTTACTGGGCAGAGTACAGAGGGAGAGGGAGCTCTCTGGAGAATGGGAATGATGAGGTAATCATTCACCCTGATCTGAATTAATAAGGCCTCATTAGGCAGTCAGAGACACACTGCAGCGCTGAAAAGAGCCACAGTGTGGATTTACCCCATCATCTCCTCCACTCGGATTTGGCTACTGCAGCCCGCTGGTGCACGCAGTGTTCGTTAGAGAGCTCCGCATCTCGTTCGTACTTGTGCATGAGGCTGATCTGAGATGCATCGGGATTGTACAGTCTGATGACTGCAGGAACAACTTTGCATTACATGCTGTTGTTTTGTCACACAGTGGAACGGTTTTACAGGTTGTCTTTAAAGAGAACCAGGGAGGTTACATTGTTCCAGCATATTTCCGCGCATCCCTGAGTAAGATTTTATTTTGAGTCTGCCAATGTTGTATTCTGGGTCAGCGTGAGAAGGCCTGAAGCCCCCAAATGCCCAAAAGGCAGCTTGTGACGACTCAGATTCCCTTCAACTGTCAGCAGCCTTTCTGGGTTTGCACCCCTGTGAAGTGAACCTAAACGCACGGACAATCCAACACAAAGTCACACAGGGGACTGATTAAATGCCCAAAGACCTCGCCACAATCTAGATTTCATTACCCGGAATAAACATGTTGCATCAGCGCCTGAGCTTTTGTTTCCCTGCCAGTCTGTTTTGAAATTCAATAGATTGTAGTGGCAGATCTCTGAGGAGTGGCAGAGAGAATTGTTTCATGGAGTGGAAGCCTGTGGTTTTGGTTTTATTCCCAGGGAGTACTTGGCTGAACAGACTGAAGGGCACTTTGGTTCAGAAAGCACCCCACCTCACCTCAGTCTAAGTGGATGTGACAGGTGGCCATGAGAAAAAATAAATAAATAAAAGAACACAACAAAGACACAAGAGTGAAATAACTGACATGAAAACCTTTGCCTGCCCTAGCTATTTACGCTCTCTTAGCTTTACATGCTATGGCTTTTGAAGCACAAACATGCAGCCAAACATCTTGTTTATTTACCTCAAGCTTGCAAATCTAATTGGGTCAGCAGTGTTAAAGATAAAATAGAGATGCGGATATCAGCCTTAAAATAAATAAATAAATAAAAGAATTAAAAACTTAATCAAAATATCATTCACTTTCTTCAATGAGGTGTGACGAGCAAGCAGGCAGAAACTTTTGGGTGAATTATTGACGACTTAGTCATTAACCTACTTCTGTGTTTAGACAAAATTAGCCACAACTAAGAATAAAGCAAGAAATTAGGGCCAGACACTTGGAGACACGAGTGAAACAAGCACATTGTGTTAAGACTGAAACTTCTAGTTGATCGGTTACTTTTGCGAGATGGGGGAAAGGTGCGCGTGCTGACACACGGTACGATGCGTGTGCCACACAACAGGCCGTTTTTCACAACATAAGTCGTAAGCTGCGCCTGGATCTGTAAGGTTCTTACTGGGTCTGATGTACTGATGTGAAAAGAAGACAGAATTCCCAGTGGAGAGGTCATTTATAGGACAGAGCCACACTGTCTGCCAGAGCAAGGTTTGCGTTGCTCAATGCACAGAGAGAGGATGGAAGCAGAGCTACGAAAAGGACAAAAATGAATCTGTTTCAGACTCATCTGATACAAAGATGACGAAACGGACATGAAAGCATCAGAATGAAGAATGAAGACAGAAAGGTGGGTTTGTGAAGATTTGGAATCAATATGAACTACTGTAATCATGCTAGGTGTTTTAATGCAGGTAATCACATATTGATCCACAAGACAGTGTGTTGTAAGAAGCCTCAAGCCTCCTAATGCCATATCTATTGACTGATTTTATATCATGCCATGTTTATGGGAAATAGGAATGAAGCAAAAACAAGGTTGATCTGATGCAATGCATTTATATGTTGGTTATACTGAAAACAAAGTCTAATCTAAATATTGTTATTTCTCTGAATGAGGAAGTTTGGTTATTTTGGTTATTTTGATATGATGACATATCAGTCTCTCTCTTAGGGCTAATGGCTAATTAGATTAGCTTAGGACAAAGACAGGAAACAGGAAGACAGCTAGTCTGGTGCTGTTAAATACTACTATTGAGGACTTATGAGCCAAATTTCCTATGGAGGAGAATTACTTGAATACGCACCTATTCTCAGAGATTTTGTGGGGAAAATTGAAAAGTTTTTTGGCCTGGTGTCATTTAGTTTGGAACTGATTATGCCCCACCAAAGATCTGCTGGGGCAGTCTTTATGAAGAGGAATAGCAGAAACATAGTCCTACATGTCACCTGAGCGTCACAGATGCCTCTGATTGGTTGTAGGACAATCCATTGCATTATTTTTTTCTGTATTGGTAGGGAATTTATGAAAAAGTATTATATTTTAATTTTTTTGGGGCAATGATAATTAATGAGCATTAGATTAGACAAGGCAGAGGCAAGGCAGCTAGTTCACTGTTGCCGGGGTAGGTGTTGCCATCAACCACTTGAGTACTTCTTCAGATTCTCCGAGCCTCTGAACACTCCTGGAGGAATGATATTCCCTCGTTTCTAACAGTGTTTGAGACAGCTGTCTAATGCTTGCTACAGAAACCCTCCACAGATACTCTAGTTTGCTTGAGATCCAACGACTGTGAAGGCCACTGGATAGTATTCATATCACCTTCATACTCATCAAACCCTCCAGTGAACCCTTGTGTCTCATGGTGCCATTTGTTTCTCCATTAATTATTTCACATTTTTCCTTTAATTAGTCATCCAGCTGTAGTTTTCAGGAAACAGACCTTGGAGCAGCTGCAATCCCCGCTCTGAGGACATAAAGCTTGTGGGGCAATGCAGCAGTACTACAGAAAAAAACAAGGGATACCAAAACTCTAAACTGAATGAGTAACTAACTAACTCTTGGAATGAGCACGAAGATGCAGCGGTATGTATTTTGTATGTGTTTTGAGCCGGACACAAACCGAGGTGGGCCTATTCATAGGAGACAGCTATGGCAGGTTTGGTGTAGACTGGCAGAGATTCAGCTTCATCGGTGAATTCTCAGGGTGAGCTGATTCAAAACAATCAAAACTCAGAGCTTGGTTCCGTGCCAGAAGTAGGAAAGACTCATTTTAAAATAAGATTCAATTAAACGACAAAATAATGATTTTAAGAGACAAGCTAAATCACAAAAGAGCCTTGGTAAGTTTTATGGTTATGGACGAAACCAAATTACGACAGCGCAAAATATCCATGCTGCACACTTGTGCTTGTTTAGCTTTGTTAAACCCACAACAGTATCAATTTCTTCTAGAACTGATGCAGCAGATTCCAATTTCTTTTATCTCCCTTCATCTGTCCATATATACACTCCCACACCTTCACTTTTTTTAATCTATCCTCCTCCTTCCAGACGGAAACTGCAGTTTGATTGTCAGCTACAGCGTGAGTCACTAGCAGTGATAAACATTTCTTTTAAACCCACAACCACATACCGTCCATACCGCTGCTTAAAGAAGCCCTGTTAAGTATGCATGATGACCAGCAGCCACGGCACATAGCGGTAATGCTGAATGGTCACAGAGAGAGAGAGAGAGACGAGGCATGTGGACGTGCATTGATACAGAGCCATTAGTCAGGCCTCTCTTGAGATTTCTCACTTAAATATAAAGCAGCCAGTGTGACAGGGGACCTCAGCAGCATGGACTCCCCTCTCAGAGCTGATGTGTCTCTTGTGATACACGACGCCCACAGCCTCTCCGCGGAATGTGGGGAAACGGCAGGCCCTATTGGTTCCCGCAATTTGCCCTGATGCTTTTACATACCTCATTCAGTGAAACAGTCACTTTGATTTACCTGAACAGGAGAGGCAGCTGCGAGGACATTGAGATTCCAGCTGATGGGCGCCACGCACAACAGCGATGAATAATCCAAAGGGTGTGTTTAACAGATAAATGGCTTTTTGCTTGAGTGCCATCCCTCCTGTGTCGACTGCGTGGGCCTGGAAGGGATGCCGTGACGCCGTCTCACTCTGTACACTGCTTATTCTCACCGCCTGCGGCTTTAATGTTCAGCTGCTTCTCTCTCTTATTCGTCTCCCGAGACCGCTCAACTACATACTAAGAGAAGTCTGACCGACCAACGCTACACACACAGCTGATAAAAGTTTCAACGCTGACTGCTCTGAGCACTTGGTGGCTAATGGCTGTCACACGGTGACGTTTTTTTTTCCAAAAATGTGTTTCCCCTTGGATTTCTTCTCAGGCTCACACCAGGCAAGAAACGACATCAACGAGTGTTTTAATTTCCTTGTTGATGGCTTCTGAAGCTAAATGCAATAAAGATCTACCAAGTCCTTATTTGCTTCTTCATGATCAGAAATTTCATTGCATGGTGGTGGTAATTGTATGTATTATTTTCATGCATAAACGTCAGCAGAGAATTTCTACCCACATTGAATATAAACTCACACGCAACACTGGAAAGTACCCATCCAGAGAATAGATCCCCAGTCAGTACTGAATCTTTGAGGCTGACTGGTTGATCAGTTTGACACTTAACATGTACAATGAGTGCAGCTGATTATGTCTCAGAGTGTGCAGGCATGTTAACCACATGAGGCTTCACTCACACACAGCTGTGCTTTGCATTAATGTTATAATGCCAACAATGCCAGTGCTAACATGCAAGTCTAATGTTTTCTGTGCCCACCATCTTGGTAACGATAACTTTTGTCCATTATCAACAGCTGAGGCTAATGGAACAGGAAAATCATTACGGTTCATCCTCAGTGCATACATAAATGCATGGACAAAAAAGATGTCTTTCTATCTATCAGCTGACAGACACTGAGCTGTATCTGCTGTAAGCTGAAATCTTTAGCTTGTTGTTCAAGGCTGGAATCAGAGTGGCAATTCAGTTCGCTCATGTCAAACTACTATAGGAGGATGGGTAATGCCTGTCTCTCTTTCAAAGGCTGCACTTGCATCCATTGTGCATGCCTAACCTTGAGCAAAACACAATGGTAGCGGAGCTGAGCTGAGGACACCAAAGGGCACAGCTTCTGTAATATTTATGGAGACTTGTGTTGTCACCAAACTGAGAGGTTTTACATACAATTAAAAGTTATGCATTTTCACAGCTTGATATAACAGTGGCTTTAACATGGACAATATCTGTCCAGCCTAGAGATTCCAACTTAACCGTTTACAACCTTTTGACGTGTGTTTTTTTTCACCCAACTTCAGTGAATTCATTTGATATAGGAAAATGACTGAGACGTACCAAGACGGACCACTGTTTTAAACATTCATCTTTTCAGACACTTGTTCGACCAACTGGTTGTTTTGCAACCGCCATGTTTCTGTCACTCCTGGACACTCGTCACGTAACCTGATGTTTACACGTGAGGAACAAACGTGCAGAAAAAACGTATTTGTCTGTGAAAATTCTTAGTCATTCTTGTGTGTCCAACAAAGCTTAAACAAAGGTCTTGTTGAGATGTCTTGAAGATGTTTCACCTCTCATCCATGCAGCTTCTCCAGTTCTAAATGACTGTTTAGGTCTTTTATAAGGAACATCTGTGGGTGGTGCACACCTGAAGCTAACATGTCTAGTGTCTGTCAAGATGAGAATCTGGTTGACCTCAGTCATGTGAGTTACTTGGATGAGTGGAATTTGTTTCAGCTTAGTTTTTTGGGCAAAAATAGAGAAGCATGGTTATTGGGAGCTAATATTTTCCTATTGAACAGCTTGTCAGAGGTTTACAAACTCCTTGTAAATAGGAGAATTGAGGTGGTTACATGAGGGCATTTTATTCTTTAATACTTGTGTAAGTAAGCGCAGTGACTGAATGTGTTCCCCAATATGACATATGATTTTTGGCTTCTCTGCTTCCTTTTGTATCATCAGTAACTGTCAAAGGGTACAGTATGGTTGCTCATGTTTTGGCTTGGATCCAGAATGTGTCACATGTAGTAGCAAGACAGGGGGGACCCGAATGCAAGACAATGAGGGGGGACAGAACCAGGAAGCAAAATTACTTTAATACAAAATCAAAATCCAGAACTTAAGGTGCTACAGGGAGGGCAGGGTAAACAAAAACTCAACTCAAAAAACAGATAAGGACCAAAACCAAGACGAGAACACAAGGAAGCACAAGGAACGGAGGGCGGAACATGCAGACAAAAGACACAAGGACAGACAAAAGGTAAGACAGGTGAGTGGAATTACAGAGAGACAGGAAGTAAAACTTAAATTCAACAGGAAAAACACTAGAAAAACCGAACAAGGTTACACAAAATATTCAAAATTCAACACCATGACAGAATGTTTCTTTCCAAAAAAGGATAGAGCCGAAGCCAAAATGTGCCGCTCTCTGTGGTCTCCTACTATTTGATTTTCAATACGTTGCTCGCTTCTACCGGACAGCTACTGGATAACAGCTTAGTCTTTTGCTCCCTGCTCTAAAATCGTGTTAGAAAATGGTCTGCCATCACAGTTCAGTGCTTCAGACTAGCTGATAGGATTTGTGTGGGTTTGAAGAGTGACATCAACGGTCTTTAGACTCTTTACAGACATTTCAAAAGAATATTCTCAAGGTGTACAGCAAGACGTGGATTTTGCTGTGGTGGGAAGACAGCTCCTGTGTCTTGTATGTAAACTGACTAACCAAATAACTGGCATGTTTGATGACTGCTTCATTTGTGCCTACCTTCTTTGTTTTGTGAAACAACGTGGCTGTAGTGGCTGCAAGGGGAAGCAGCCATCAGGAAAGGAGGAATCTAAAATGTACACTGCTAAATTATACCTTAATCTGTGGACAGCCGTGCAAACATTACTCAAGCAGGAGTATATAGCGCATTTTATGAGGGCTATATTTTACTGTAGATAAAGAAACATTTAGCAAATGAGGTATTTACAACTTCGAGCAGCAGGATGTTGGACGTGGAATAAACTATCCTTTAAGGGTTGCATACTCAAGTCCTTATTTGTGCTTTTACCCCTGGACTGTGCTTATCTGAGGGAGCTGCCATATGGAGATGCTTCAACCTGATGAATGCCACCTGCTCACGAGTAGGAGCCCGTTCGTGCATAATGATCACGAGGCTACCATTTCTGCTTGATTTCTGGGTTTCATTCACAACAATTCAATCGGAAGCATAAGCAGTCAATGAAAAGGAGAAAGAGCCAGAAGGCAAAGAAATGACTCGCCAAAGCCAAGGTAGCCGCGGGGCCGTTGCAGGTGCGTGCCAAAATAAATCTTTAAATTAAAAAAGAAAAACATCTAAGTTCTCTCTAGATTGTTAGATAGAGATAATGGTAATATGGTTTATATCGTGACATATTTAAAGTCCAGATGTATTCAATCTGAATCACGTCCTGAATCATTCATTTTCATTTTCATGACTTGACCGCTCATGAATTTCTTTTTAAAAGCAGTGAATGGCGGTCGTTATCTTGAGTCGCCATGAAATCTGCCATTTAAACACAAGTCTGTGGAGGAACATAGCGTCTGTTTTTTCTTTAGCATATAAACACGACATTTGGAGACACTGAAAGGTCATTTTTTAAATGTCTGACCAAACTATGCAAACTGCCCCCTATCTTTGTCCAGAGCGCATCCTGGACCAAAAAAGAAACTGATCTCCTGTGGTGTAGGGAAAGATTGTAAAAAAATAAAAACTTATATTCTAATATGCTAGACTGTCAAATTATTGATAGAGTTGGGGTTTTCTAATCCAAATATTCACAGTCAAAAATAATCTTCCTAAGCTCTTAGTATCCTGCCTGCCTGCCATCCACTTCCTCTGTCAAGTTTCTGTTAATAGTGAAATGATGCTCAGTGAACCTGCGTATTAAAAATCTCCCTGTCATTAATCACTATGCAGGGGAGCTCCATCCAGACTCCAGTCACAGTTTAATGAGCGACTGTTGTAAAACAAATTTATTTTGGAACGGCCTCAACAGCCACTTATTGATGAGAGCGTGTTGTTTCCATACCGGAGTGCCTGACCTTGTTAAGTGCTCATGGAGAGGCAAGGTTGTGTTTCACTCAGTCAGTTCATGCATTCATTTGAGCATTGATCCCGCAGACATCAACCTGTTAACGTCACTGTATTACAGCAGGATTACAGCACAGTGTCGGACTTTGAATGAAAGGGCGGCCCAATGATCAGAGCTATGTTTGTTTCCCAGTGGCCTCAGACTGCTCCATTTGTTTTGGTGAGCGTTCACTTTCTTCCTGTTCAGCGAGTAATGAGAAAAAAAAAGAGGTCTGGCGGCATTGCTGCAATGACTATGATCTATAAAAGACAGAAAAGATGGCTGTAAGATCACTGCAGAAACAGTTCAGTTGGGAAAAGTTACCTCTATAAAATAAAGATGATTTCTTGCAGGAAAAAAAAAAAAAAAACTAAACAAACAAATAAAGGTTTAATAAATCAGCCCAGCCAGTGTCAGAAATACAGCACATCACAAGATTAAGCCTTTGTCTAGTGTCTAGCTGCAGGCAGGGGTTTCTCATGTTTGATTGCTGTTCTATTTCATTTTCACCACAGTTAACAGCCGATAAGATTCTCAAGTTTGCTCACTAATCTTTTCTGAGCAAGGCTGGAGCTACCCCCAGCGCAAAGGGAGGAAAACAATCGGTCGTCGAACGTGAAACAGCATTGATGATAGTGGCATGTTCTTCTCCGGAGAAGCTTTATTAATATGTAAAGCTCATGTAAATGCAGGATCAGTCACTTGTCACTTGAGGGTGAGCGGGAGCACCAGGAGAGCGGCTTTCTGCATCTGCTGGAGCTCCTCTCGTTCCGTTAGGGCTTTAGCTGGTGGAAGGGAGACTGACAGACCTTTTCTGTTATCGGCTGGCAGTGATATTTTTTATTCCCCTCATTTAATTCCCACTCACCCACACACTGTGTTAAGGATGAAACCCACGCATGTCGAGCGCAAATGGGTGCATGAAAACCTTCCACCAAAATTTAGTAATTTGCAGTGAAATAGTCAGGACTTGTAATTAATTTTGCACCAGCTTGTTTTCTAAGGAAAGGTATTTTCCTTCTGGTAATGCAACAGATGAATGCGCTCAATCTTCCCTGCGAAGCCTCCAGCTGCAGATTAGGATTTAAGCACCGCTGGTGAAACCCAAGCACCTACTGGAGGGAACAGCGACACTTAGAACATCAATTGAGTTTTCCTGCTTTTTTCCCCCCACCCAAACAACACCTGTCATTGCATAATGCTCAGCTGGAGGGATATTACACTCAGTCCCTCGGTATGGAGTTGCTTTTTCTCATTATGTGTGGCAGGCTGATAATATCCACCAAATATATCTGAGGTGGAGCATCAAAACTTTGCCAACACATCCAGATCACAAAGTGCAGCTCTAATAACCCTCTACTGGATGAGCTAAAGACAAAGAAGAAAGACATATACACAACATGTTAGCTTTATTAATTACTTGTTAGCAGAGTAATTAAGCTTCTTGCTATATCACTTTCCATTAATTAGCCAAGCTCAGTCTAAGGTGCCTTCCAGCCACTGAAAAGCCACCACATGCACACATCATAAGTTAGTGAGCATTCAAAGGAAAAGGACAGTCTATTGCAGCTTTGTTGTCTTAGTGGGAGAGTGGAAAGTGGAAGAGATCTTGCAAGGCTGGGGAAGAAACCCAGGTGGTGTCATGCGTTCATACATTTGACATCCATTAAAGTTACAAGCTTACTTCTGGTTGGTTCAACAAGCTTGCTATAGCTTCAAAACAGCGGTTGCTAATCTGAATAAGCCTACTAGCTATGAATGTCCCACTGCTCCGGTCAATAACTTTTAGCAAAGGAAAAGAAAAAACACTCGTATTCCAACTTCAATTTTTGTATTATAATGATTTTGTGTTACAATTCTCATATATTTTAATGTTTCTGTTGTCAGACCGAAACATATGAAACACTGCTTCATACTTGTTCTGTTGTCTGAAGCAGTGTCTCAAACCTAGCCAGTTAAGACTACATCACTTCACGCCATTTACATTAATTCATTCATTCATCTTCTGTAATCGCTTGTCCCCTGAAGGGGTCGCAGGGGGCTGGAGCCTATCCCAGCTGTCATCAGGCGAGAGGCGGGTTACACCCTGGACGGGTCGCCAATCTATCACAGGGCTAACACAGAGAGACAGACAATCATTCACACTCACACCTATGGTCAATTCAGAATCACCAATGAATCTAACCAGCATGTCTTTGGATGGTGGGAGGAAGCTGGAGTACCCAGAGAGAACCCACGCAGACACAGGGAGAACATGCAAACTCCACACAGAAAGGCCCTAGCTTTTTCATACAGCATTCAGCCTCCCTCATTTGGTGGAGCAGTCATAGGGCTGAGCAAAACGACCCAAAAGCAGAATGCTGACTTCAATGTACAGAAGGTGTTGAAGAGAAGAATATTTCAATCTTGGTATTTACTGATAATGACGCTGAGGTGGTCTGCTTGGTTGTGGCATGCAGGCTGACTCTTGTGGCCGAGGCCAGAGGTAGATTATGGTATGGGTGACATTGACAGCCGCCCGTTTGATTCGTTTGTGTGATCGGTTTTCTATTGCTCTGCGCACCGCATCCGGTCAGTTTGATATGATTTCACTTTGTGAACTGAAGTAGGGGGCAATCAACCTTCTGATGAGTAGGCAGTCTTCTGCTTGCTGGCCAGAAGAACTCAGTCATAGATGTATTGGGAGGTCCGGACGTTGGGAAGAGGACCTGTATAGTAATAGACTACTATGTATTTATAATGACAAGACAAAACGCTGTCAGATAACCTACAAATTCATTACTTCATTCATTATACTGTTAATATAGACCCATCACTTCACAGACAACGGAAGTTTATACAATAGCAATATGTTCACCATCAAGGTGAATTGGTTTAGTCCTGACTCTTGACTGATGGGTAATGTAGTGATTCTCCACTGTCACATTAACACCATGGAGAAGAAGAGGTCAAAGCCATCAGGTTCCCAGTTAAGAGAAAAGAAGAGGAGGAAAAACGATATAAGCGATAAAGGCATGCCGCTGTCATCTGTTTATGAATATGATGATATTATACATGCCATAATGATACAGGATAGATAATAGAACAATGTTAGCCTGTTGCTATGTTAGATAAAACTGGATATAATTTCACACTGCTTTTATAATGAAATTGCATAGCCTGAGACAGGACAGCTGTGGCTCAGAGTGGGTTACCGGTTTGATTCCTGGCACATGGATCACATGCCGAAGTGTCCTTAAGCACTGAATCCCGTGTTGCTCCCAATGCACGGCACTGGTGTGTGAATGCGTGTGAGCTTGTGTGAAAGAGTGGTTAATTGTGACATTGTGACTGTAAAGTGCTTTGAGTAATGGGGGGGAAGCGCTATATAAATGCAACCCATTTATCATCTACAAAACTGTTACAGGCCAACACATGATTTATTTTTCAACTTATGATATGACACCACCATGAATGAGTCCATTAAGCTAACAGGCAAGATGTATACATTATATATATTTACACCCATCAGGCATAACATTATGACCACCTTCCTAATATTGTGTAGGTCTCCCTTGTGCCTCCAAAACAGTTGTGACTCATCAGAGAATGGACATGGACCTTCCTAAGTTGTCCTGTGGTGTAACAGATGTTGTTATTGGGGGCCTTTGGGTCCTATGGGTTGAGGGGAGGGGCCTCTGTGGATCATCCCACAGATACTTGATCAGTTTGGGATCTAGTGAATTTGGAGGCCAGGTCAACACCTTGTGCTGTTCTTCATGTTTTTTGAGTTGTTCCTAAAGTGTTTTTGTGTGTGTGCCTGTGTCAGGCTGCATCCTGCTGGGGATGGCTGCTGCCATCAAGGTGTGTCATTGCTATGGGGTGGGGGTGCCTGGTCTGGTCTAGGTGGGTGCTACATGTCTAAGTAACATCCACATGAATACCACGTCCAAAAATTTCCCAGCAGAACACTGAATGCACAAGATGCTCAATGTTCAGAGGTCATATTGTTATGATTTATCTGAGTATTTTGTATCTATTGTATCTATTGTGTCCAATGCTTAGTATCAGCCATTAGCCCAAGAGGTTGTATATTTCGTATTGTTAAAAATATTCTATACTATATATTTAATGCTGTACTTAGACAAATTCCAGTACTGTATATAAATATGGATGTGATGGCCATCTTGGCAGTGCCTGACTTCGTCTAAATCCCTCCTAATTTGAAAATGGGCAAAGACGGGGAGCGTGACTGGAGCTGAGATGGGCAAATGATGCCATTCATGTCCTTAACAGTGCGTAACTTTAAGCCAAATACAATTTATGAGTTATATAAAAATTAATTTGTCATGAATGGAAGCTGAAGAATCCTACACAGTTTTTGTAACAGTTTGTAAACAAGTTTATTTCAGCGGTAAATTGGCGATTGAGCCTTGCATTTGTAGTCGGCCTCTAGTGGCCATTAGTAGAACTGCAGAAGCATTTTTCAGCTGAAAGTTGCAAGTAGTTTTCATTGTCTAAAATGCAGATTCGTAAAAATGTGTTATAAATGTAAACGTTAACATGAGCATAGATATATTTTTGTTAATAATATTCTGCGTACATGTCAAAAAACCCTTGAAGGGTGCAGTAAGTCTTCAATATGTCACCAACCAAGCTGAGCCCATACTCCATATGTTTTGTTTCAGCTGACATATACTTCATCAAGTTGACTGGCAGAATCAGAGCTTAACTGAAAGATCACTGTGGAAAGTTTTCAAATGTATCATTTTTATTAGATTCAGAAACACTTCTTATACGCCCCTGAACAGCACTTGACATAAGACTTAAAAGTTCAATGTGAATCATTTAATAATTTGAAAGACTTTAAAGGTAAAATGAAAATTGGTCTCTGGTGAAGTCTTGATACCATTAGAAGTTGCACAAAATCATGGATGACTGGTTCCCTCTCTTCATAATGTCAGAGTTTCGTTCTTGTGAAAGAGCGTGCAGTCATTCTCTGAGCTTAAAGCCATAACGGTCACAATGAGAAATGGATTGTTAAATACAGATTACAGAGGTGCTGTGATAAATCCTGGGCCACAATTCAGCTGGGAAACTTTCACCTCTATGTAACCTGCACCTAAGTGGCGAACATTGATTTGCTATAAAAGGGACTGCAGACTCTCTCCGATTCATTTTATCCCGCTGACCAGACTGCAACATGTGTAATAGACTCTTTTTTTCAGGTTCACTGGACACGTTCACAGATGTTTGAGTCAGTACACTCTCCTTTTCTAGAACTCAGTGGCTTTTATCGTTTTTGCTCTGTGCTGGGCGGATCTTTGGATGCCAGTCTCACTATTTGCCAGCACATTAATTCCCTTCCTGTTATCTGATGTTCAGACTCAAAGTTGCTTTGAATGTTTAGCGACCACCTTTGTAAACTAACACTTTGACCAGGAGGAGCTTAAAAAACTACGTCATATATGGATTTTGCTGTGGATGGTCATGGTCCACAGTTGATGAATTCATGCAAATCATTCATGCCCCTCATCAGGACAAAGTATAATAACTCTGGCAGCCCAAGAATATTTCATGTAGTGCACTAATCAGTTGTGAAAATGACATTTTTGCTAAACTAATGTAATTTCTAATAGTTAAGACCATATCAACAACTGTTCGTATGAAAACATGCTTTGTCATTTTGAGCATGTTACCATGCAGACATTTTCACTGAACTCAAAGCTCTGCTGTGCCTATAAGTATGGACCCCTTTTTACACATGTGTGACCTGAAGTCTCTTTTAAACTTCGCACTGATGAGGAAAGAAAGCCCTCCAATTACCATATCTGATGCCAACATAATAAGAAGAATGACGAAAACAAAATTTACAACATCTTAAATGGGATTTTACTTCATTTCTAGTGCATACTTGGGGTCTTCCATAATAAAACTAGCATTGGTGCACTTTGTGGAAGAATGTTCTGTTTCAGTATGTGGAATGAAATTACAAAGAGATTAAAAATCCCCCACCCTCCCAAAAGAGCCTGTAGAATAGATAATGGATCAAAAGCAAATTAAGATGCATAGCAGAAATATAAGTTGAAAGTTTCAAGCAAGGCAAGAGTGTGTGAACATGTTTGATATAAAGGTCCATGTTGTTTGCGATCAAATTGAAGTATTTAATTGTGTCTTAAATAATTCGTTTGAATTCATTGAAGGATTGTTGATGGCAGTAATTCTCACAAGACTGCATACATGGCTGTTAGCAGTGCCACATGCTTCTCATTGCACAACAGCAGTGTGGCTGAATGAGCCCGCCGTGGACACTAAACCTGCTGATATGCCGCTTTTCCATTATGGTAGCTGCAAACTGCAGCAAAAAGTATTTTTTACACATGTGTGACCTAAAAATCAAGTTACGTAAGCAAGCTGCGCTCTTCACAGATTTAAAGTCTGCTCCTCATTGGCTGATGTGGTGGAAGTGGCGATAAGATTGATTCTAAGTACTTTTGAAGTCTCTTTTAAATTTCACACTGATGACGAAAAAAACCCTCCAGTTACCATATCTGATGCCAACATAATAATAAAACAAAATCTACAACATCTAAATTGGGAGAATGGGATTTTACTTCATTTCATAGTGCATCCTTAGGGTCCTCTATAATAAAACTAGCATTGGTCCACTTTGTGGAAGAATGTTTTGTTTCAGTATGTGGAATGAAATTACAAAAAGATTAAAAATCCCCCCTCAAAAGAGAATGTAGAATAGATAATGGATCAAAAGCAAATTAAGATGCACAGCGAAAATATAAGCTGGAAGTTTCAAGCAAGGCTGAGTGTATGAACACATCTGATATTAAGGTCCATGTTGTTTGAGATCAAATATAAGTATTTAATGGTGTCTTAAATAATTCATTTGAACTGCAGGCCAGTAATGTACCACAACCTGCCATGGATTAAATGATTTGTTCTCTTCTTTATGAGTGAGGGGAAGAAGACTGCTGGAAACTATAAGCTTATGATAAATGAAATGAGCTGAATGCATTTCCATTTAGAGCAGACAGAGATTCAAGCAGACAATTCAATAAAACTGACCCTCAGAGACTTCAATGGAAGTGGAGTCACCATTAACGGAAGAGGTTAACGTCCTTGAAGCAATTATAAGGGAACACAATTGCGACGGTCACAACCAAGCAACGCAAAGCGATAAGGAGATGTGGAATATGCTGATATGCTAAAAAATACATTTTCAAGGTTATAAGAGAACATCTGGCAAAAGCCAGAGGAGAGAATGAAAGCAGAATGTAACCAAGTGGACTTCAAAGAAATCAAAGATTATCAAGGTGAATCCCTATGCAGGCAGCGGGATATAATTGGTTGTCATTAACTAACGCGCTGCAGCCCAGAAATAAGCAAACACTATTGATAAGTCAACTCCATTTGTGTGGCCCTGTTAATGGATCCTGTGGCAATGATAAAAATGTGTTGAAGAATTAATTACCACCCACAGCTGAGAAGGCCATGTTAAGGTAAAGAGAAAAAAAAAGACCACCAGAAAAGGTGTCTTTTGTTGGTTGGTTTATGTGGTTTTAAAAGAGTCACACTGTTAGAAAGCCCATGTTGTTTAGGTGTTTTCAATTGAATACTGTTCAATTATATTGTGTTTTTGGTGAGTTTTCATATGTCCGACGCTCGTGAACGCACCATAGCCGTTCCGACGTTATTTAACGCACCACACCTGTGTGTGAGATGCCGTAGCTGTGAAAGTTTGTTTTCCTCCGAAGACAGCAGTGGATAGCTTGTGATTTTCCCTTTACCTGTCTTCCCAACATTCACCTATATGTCCTGGGTTTATTGTGTGTAAATGATAGAAGGTGAGTCTAATGGCGTTTTACTGTCCAAGTTGGATGCTATATTCTGCTAATGTTTATTGTTTACCGGTGAATATGGCTAATGCTATCTCATGCTGCTTGATGTTCAGCTAATAAGCTAATACTTACTGTGTTGGTGCTATATGCCTCATGTGAAGTAATTATTTACCATATTTGATTTGATTTATTGCTGAATACAGTCCTTATTTCCAGAGTTATATTACTATGTGTGTATTATGTATGGTGTGTTCTGTACTGATTGTTATTTTGTATCGTTATTATAGAACCACAGTCGAATAAATCCACCACTAAACTGGACATCTGCCTCGGTGTCTTTTAACGGGGACACATCCCATACACCTTGCCGCTCTAAATAACCAGCTAAGTCCTAGAGAACACCTTATCTCCTTTTTATGGTCCTTCGAGCCGGATTAGAGTACCAACCAAGGTATGGATCCTACAGATGCCCAGACTGAGCCAGCACCCCAACGTGTTTCACAGAGACAGCGACACCCCCCAGCTTACCTGAGTGACTATGTGGTTGCAACTCTCCCTTCAGAGGGACAAACCCACACCACACAACGGGCTCCCTCCACCCAGAGTTCACATACCCGAAAAACAGGCTCATCTCGGAGGAGCTCCAACTCCAGGTCTGGACGCTCATCTCGCTCATCCACCAGCAGATTCCCTTCTCACATTTTATCAGAGCTAGAAACAGCCCAGCTCGAAGAGCGCATGAAAGAAATGGAGCTTGAGGAATTACAGCAGCACATAGAGGAGGATCAACAAATTGACCAGGAGTGTCAGCGGCTTCAAACACAAGCCAGGGAAGCCCAACGGCTACAAGAGGAAGCCATTAGACAACAAGAATCGCTAAATAGACAGATGGAGAAACGACGCCAGCTAAAGAAGAGAGTGAATGAGCTGGAGATAGCTAAGATGGTTACTTCTCTCCTCAAAGAGAAATCACAGGATCCTGATGGCGCCGGATTCTCACCACGTCCATCAGATCAGCACAAGACAAGTAACCCTGTGCCTCTGCCTCTGGTGCTATACGCAGCCCCATCTCCGGCAACTCTAGCTCCGCCTCCCACAGCCCCGGCTTCGCCACCAGCGATAGTGGTTCCGCCTCCCACGCTCCACACAACTCAGCCCGCTGCGGCCCTGGCCCCACCTCCAGTGAGTGTAGCTCCGCCTCTCACTGTCCCACCTCCGCCTCCAGTGAGTGTGGCTCCGCCTCCAGCACGCAGTGCAGCTCCACTTCCCTCAGATCCGCTTTCAGTACCGCTGGCTCAGCCTATCACGGCCCCTGCTCCGCCTCCAGTGCAGTATCCATCTCTCCCCCCACTATTACTGTCTGCTCCTCCTCCTGCATCCTTGCATCCTAGTTTAGCGCCAGTGAACTACAACCTGGTCCCTACTCCATATTCAGCTCATCCAGCGCAGTATCACCCAACTCAGTCAGCCTTTACCTATCCTGTCCCAGCAGCGTCGTACTCCGCTTCAGTCTTGCCCAAATCCAATCCACAACAGCCACAGGCAGCTGATGTGTCACCGTTCTTCGCCCCATCTTACGGCATCCCCAAACCTATGATTCCTTGCTTTGAGAGTGGTAGAGAAAGTGACTTCGCCTTATTGAAGATGGCGCTCGACAACCTTCTGACCGGCCATGTGCACCTGAATGAGCAGTACAAATATCAAGTGCTCCTTGGACATCTGAAGCTTCAGAGTGCGCTCCAACTGGCCAAAGCCTACATGCATGATCCAAGGCCGTATACAGCAGCTATGCAAGCTCTACAGGAGAAGTATGGACAACCTCGTCAGCTCGTCCAAAGTGAATTGGGTGCCATCCTAAACGCTCCAGCCCTCAAGTTTGGTGACTCTGAAGCCTTTGATGCATTCGCCCTATCCATCCAATCACTGGTAGGCATGCTTAGGACCCTGGAAGGACAGAACGGTTACGAACTGCGATGTGGATCTCATGTCGACCGACTATTGAGCAAGATGCCGCCAAGCTATCGTGATGGGTTTGTGGAACATTGTCTGAGCCAAGGTATTCTTAGGACAGGTACTGACCAAACTTACACCCTACCTGATCTGAGTTCCTGGCTACAGATGAAATCTCAAGCTAAACGCATAGCAGGTCGAGCAGCTTCACTGTATAACTATGAAGCACCCAAGCTACAGAAGAAGGACCAACGTCCCTTCAACCGATCAAAGGAGAAGTCAACAGCATTCTTCCTCACTGCCAGTGGAGACCAAATCCCCCAAGGACGGTCTTCACAACCGAAATCCTCGTCCAAACCCAAACCATATTGTCCTCACTGCGACAATAAAGAACATTTCCTGAATGCCTGCACTGAGTTCAAGAAATTCAACACAGACCAGGTCGTGAGGTGGATAAAGGATGGACATCGATGTTGGAAGTGCGGACGATCTCACAAACCTGAGGTTTGCACCCTCAAGCGACCGTGCAATACCTGCAAAGAGCAACATCTCACAGTACTACACGATGCAGTCCAGCAAACCCAGAAGAGTGTGCTCATGGTGACCGCTCCGACTGCAAAGGTGTACCTGGACAGACCAAACAGATCCCCCAAGGTGATGTTGAAGGTTGTGAAGGTTCTACTGCATAATCAAGACAGAGTACTGGAGACCTATGCAGTTCTAGATGACGGTTCGGAGCGAAGCATTATCTTGCCACACGCTGTGCAACGGCTGAACCTCACCACGCAGCCCGAAACACTCACCCTCCGAACTGTTCATCAAGATGTGGTGCAACTTCATGGTGCATCAGTCGCCTTCTATGTGTCTTCACTGCCCAAACCTGAAGAGAAATATCACATACGTCAGGCATTCACTGCTGACAACCTGGGACTCTCAGAACATTCATATCCAGTGAGAATCCTCCAACGGAGATATAAGCACCTCCGCCACCTACCTTTGCCTCCTGTGGATCACGCTCAACCCCTGTTGCTCATCGGATCCGACATGGCTCATCTCCTGACACCCATAGAGCCGGTGCAGTCGGGACCTCCTGGGGGACCCATTGCAGTCCACACCAAGCTTGGCTGGTCACTTCAAGGTCCCACCAGTGTCGACCAAGTTCCTGTATCCAACCAGCAGTGCCTGTTTACAGCCATAGTATCACCTACCTCTGAACTCTTCAAGAACGTTGAACGCCTTTGGCAGATCGACACGCTGCCTTACACAAGCGAGAAGCAGGTGACCCGATCGAAGCAAGATCAGCAAGCCCTAAATCTGCTCCAGACATCCACCGTCAGGGTCAATGTTGAAGGGGTCCAAAGATATGCTACACCGCTGCTTCGCCGAGCCAACTCCACTACCCTCCAAGCTCCTATGGAAGCGGTGTTGCCTAGACTTCGTAGTACTGAGAGGAGACTCGCCAAAGACCCACAGCGCGCCGAGGTCTATTGTCAGGAGATCCACAAACTAGAGAAGATGGGCTACGTAGCAGTGGTGCCACCGGAGGCAGCAACATCCACTCCGGAATCCTGGTTCATACCTCACCATATGGTGCGACACAACGAAAAGGACAGGATTGTCTTTAACTGCTCCTTTCAGTACGAAGGAAAGTCTCTCAACGACCTCCTTCTTCCTGGACCTGCCCTAGGCCCATCGCTGCTAGGAGTCCTCATTCGGTTTCGGCAGTACCCAGTTGCGGTGAGTGGTGATATCAAAAGTATGTTCCACCAGATTCGCCTTCTGCCAGCCGACAAACCTGTTCTGCGCTTCATCTGGCGGGACATGAAGAGGACTGAAGAGCCGAAGATCTACGAATGGCAAGTCCTTCCATTTGGGACTACGTGCAGCCCTTGCTGTGCCATCTACGCCCTGCAGCGGCACGTCCAGGAAACGGGTGAGTCCAACAGCCATCTCGTTCATTGTGTTGAGCAGTCATTCTACGTGGATAACTGTCTCCGCAGCACCCATTCAAAGGAGGAAGCGAAGCATCTTGTTGATGGGCTGCGCCAGCTGCTCCACACTGGGGGCTTCGAGATACGCCAGTGGGCTAGCAACATCCCGGAGGTCATTGAGCATCTTCCATCCGACGTCAGATCCGAGAGCAGTGAGCTGTGGCTTTCCCAATCCAGCATGGATCTGCAGGAGCCAACTCTTGGGCTACGTTGGGATTGCCTCCGTGACTCCCTAAAGTACAAACATAGACCAGCGGACAGAACCGAACCCACATTGAGGAACGTCTACAAGGTACTTGCCTGTCAATATGACCCCCTAGGTTATATTGTACCGTTTACCACCAGAGCCAAGATTCTAGTCCAGGATCTTTGGAAGGAACAAATCGGCTGGGATGAGCCGATCCAACCACAGAGCCTCCGTGACAGATGGTTTGCCTGGGAACGAGAGATTCCAGACCTCATCCAGATGGAGATCCCCAGATGTTATGCACCAGCATCTGCAGACTCGCCGACATCAAGCAAAGATCTGCACATATTTTGTGACGCTTCTGAGAGAGCCTACGGGTCTGTTGCTTACCTACGAACAGAGGACGCTCAGAATGAAGTCCACGTCTCCTTTGTCCTAGCCAGGTCCCGTGTGGCGCCAAAGAAGCAGCTGTCCATGCCACGGCTAGAGCTGAGCGCTGCACTTACCGGTGCGCAACTAGCCAGTGTTCTCCGCACTGAGCTCACCTTACCCATCAGGAGGATCACTCTCTGGTCCGACTCTACTACAGTTCTACACTGGATCAAGTCAGAATCCTGTCACTATAAGGTCTTCGTGGGTACACGTGTGGCAGAGATACAGAGCCTTACTGAGGTGAGCAGCTGGAGGTACGTGGACAGTGCGAACAATCCCGCTGATGACATCACTCGGGGAAAGAGCCTGAAGGAGCTGTCCCGACCACATCGTTGGCACCAAGGCCCTGATTTCCTACGTTACGCAGAGGATCACTGGCCGACCAGCCCATCATCCTATCCGGAGACAGATGATAGTGAGCTGAAGAAATCATCCTTCTGCGGACATGTAACTGTTGACACCGGTCTTCAACTCCCCGATGTCAGTCAGTTCTCCGCGTGGAAGGACTTGATGCAGACAACCGCACGGTCCCTTCACGGGGCGGCCGACCCAAATTCTGACTCACCCAGTGAAGCAGCTGACTACATCAAGGCTGAGAACCTCCTCCTGAGACGGGCGCAGTTGGAGTCATTCCCAGAAGAGGTCAAAGCTCTCATCTCCGACCGACCTTTGCCAGCCTCCAGTCGTTTAGGCTCCCTATCTCCTGAGTACGACAAGGATGCAGGACTTCTCAGGGTCGGGGGGAGGTTAAGGAGAGCGGAGCAGCTACCACAAGACACCATCCACCCGGTCTTGCTAGATCCCAAGCACCCGCTGACCAACCTCATCATTCAGGATTTCGATGAGACCCTCCTGCATCCTGGACCCGAAAGAGTGCTAGGTGAGCTGCGTCGTCGGTTCTGGATTCTGCGGGGGAGGGAAGCGGTGAAGAGGTGTCAGAGTCGCTGCATACAATGCCACGCATGGCGAGCCAATCCTTCTGTCCCTAAGATGGCGGATTTACCACCTGCTCGTCTACGCCTCTATAAACCACCCTTCTATTCGACTGGAGTCGATTGTTTTGGTCCATTCACAGTCAAGATTGGACGCCGAACGGAGAAGCGTTGGGGAATCGTTTTTAAGTGCATGACAACCCGTTGTGTGCATTTAGACCTCCTGGAGAGCCTCGATACTGACGCCTTTCTGATGTCTTTACGACGTTTCATCTCCAGAAGAGGCAAACCTTTCGAGCTCCTGTCCGATAATGGAACCAATTTCACTGGTGGAGCCCGAGAGCTACGTGAGGCCTTCGAGGCCATGGGCCCTCAACTGAAGGAACAGTTGGCAGAACAGCAGATTGAGTTCTGCTTCAATCCCCCCAGTGCTCCCCACTTCGGTGGAGCATGGGAGAGAGAAGTGAGGTCCGTCAAGACTGCTCTCAAGGTGGTACTTAAGGAGCAGTCTGTGCCTGAAACAGTGCTCCGCACAGTTTTGGTGGAAGTGGAGGGCATCCTGAATGCTAAGCCCCTGGGTTACGTCTCATCAGACGTAGCTGATCCAGACCCCATCACGCCTAGCATCCTACTAATGGGACGCTATGATGCATCCCTTCCACAGGCTGTTTACGACCCCAGTAACACCCTCGGGAATCGTCGATGGCGGCACAGCCAAGTCCTTGTCGATCACTTCTGGTCCAGATTCATCAGTCACTATCTGCCCAGCCTGCAGGAGAGACAGAAGTGGCTGAAGGATGGGAAACAGCTCGAACCAAATCAAGTGGTGCTCATCCTGGATCCACAGCTCCCGCGAGCTTTATGGCCTGTTGGGAGGGTAACAAGCACTTACCCTGGAGCTGATGGACGCATCCGGACCGCTGCTATCAAGGTCAAAGATCGGACGTACGTTCGACCAGTGGCTCGTCTGGTCCAGCTCCCTAAGCTGGAAGACGCGGCCGAAGATTCAGTTACTTGAGTGGACTTTCTACCTTGGATTCGACTGTCTGTGTAGACAGTCGGGGGCGGCTGTGTTAGAAAGCCCATGTTGTTTAGGTGTTTTCAATTGAATACTGTTCAATTATATTGTGTTTTTGGTGAGTTTTCATATGTCCGACGCTCGTGAACGCACCATAGCCGTTCCGACGTTATTTAACGCACCACACCTGTGTGTGAGATGCCGTAGCTGTGAAAGTTTGTTTTCCTCCGAAGACAGCAGTGGATAGCTTGTGATTTTCCCTTTACCTGTCTTCCCAACATTCACCTATATGTCCTGGGTTTATTGTGTGTAAATGATAGAAGGTGAGTCTAATGGCGTTTTACTGTCCAAGTTGGATGCTATATTCTGCTAATGTTTATTGTTTACCGGTGAATATGGCTAATGCTATCTCATGCTGCTTGATGTTCAGCTAATAAGCTAATACTTACTGTGTTGGTGCTATATGCCTCATGTGAAGTAATTATTTACCATATTTGATTTGATTTATTGCTGAATACAGTCCTTATTTCCAGAGTTATATTACTATGTGTGTATTATGTATGGTGTGTTCCGTACTGATTGTTATTTTGTATCGTTATTATAGAACCACAGTCGAATAAATCCACCACTAAACTGGACATCTGCCTCGGTGTCTTTTAACGGGGACACATCCCATACACCTTGCCGCTCTAAATAACCAGCTAAGTCCTGGAGAACACCTTATCTCCTTTTTACACACCTTTAACAGCAGTTACTCTTGATACTTACACCTGATTTGCAAAAATTTAGCCTGACAATTTAGACGAAAGAATATTCTTAAAGGGGTCTCATTGTATAGAATACTTGATTTTAGTGATTTTGCAGCTCTCCACAGAGGATGGTGCCTACCAGTATGGATCATGGCAGGTGGATGCGTCAAAATATCCACAGAGACTCTAACCATTCCTGGGAATATTCTCCCAAGACAAGCAACCTTTCAGAAAGTGACCCAACCAACATGTTTAGCCTTCTAGAAGTTGTAGGAACATGAATATAGCTGATTGTGACATCACCTCATCTTCATTCATTCATTCATTCATCTTCTATACCCGTTTAGTCCTGTTAAGGGTCACAGGGGTCTGCTGGAGCCTATCCCAGCTGTCATCGGGCGAGAGGCAAGGGTACACCCTGGACAGGTCGCCAGTCCATCGCAGGGCTTCACCTCATCTTGACTGTGCCAAATATTTGCACTTGAACACATGAAGCCAGATCAACTTCCTTGCCCACAAGTCTTTTGTGGGGAATTGTTCGTCTGGGGCCGCTCAATTGGGAAATGATGGTGCTCCAGCGAAGGTCTGCTATTCCAATCAGATCATTTATTCTGGATTCATGTGGTGATGGAGAGAATAGTAACAACGATGAAGTTATACACGTCACCTGAGCGCCATGGAATTTCATTTATTGATTAATCTTCTGTAACCGCTTGTTCCTGTGAAGGGTCGCAGGGTCTGCTGGAGCCTATCCCAGCTGTCATCGGGCAAGAGGCAGGGTACGCCCTGGACAGGTCTCCACTGTATCGCAGGGCTAACACAGAGACACAGACAACCATTTACACATACATTCACACCCAATTTTTAGAATCACCAATGAACCTAATGAGCATGTCTTTGGATGGTGGGAGGAGAAACCCAGAGAGAACCCACGCAGACACAGGGAGAACATGCAAACTCCACACAGAAAGGCCCAGTCGGCCCATGGATTCGAACCTGGGACCTTCTCGCTGTGAGGCATAAGTGCTAAGTGCTCTCCGTGTACTCCAGCTTCCTCCCACAATCCAAAGACATGCTCATTAGGTTAACTGGTGATTCTAAATTGGCCGTAGGTGTGAGTATGAATGGTTATTTGTCTTTCTGTGTTAGCCCTACGACAGACTAGAGACCTGTCCAGGGTGTACCCCGTCTTAAGCCTGATGACAGCTGGGATAGGCTCCAGCAGTCCCCGCGACCCTTAACAGGAATAAGCGGTTACAGAAGATGAATGAATAACAGAATGTCACCAAACTGTTCAAATTATCATTATTTTTGTGTGTACTGCTCCTTTAGCAAGTGCAGCGGTAACAGCCAATCAGGTAACTACAGCGCCGCTTGCTGCAGGGAGGGAGAATAATTAGCGCAAGAGCAGAATGCTAGAGAGTGCAGACAGAAAAGTCGAGAATAGAGGAAAAGGGGAAGTAAATAGAAGTAAAAAGTGTATTTTGATGTTTTACACATTGGTTTTTCATTATTGGGAGGATATTGTATTCACCTGCTGTCCGCGTTGCTGGATTCTGTTTATTTGAGTTTTGAACGAGGATTTGGTGAGTCAAAAAGCCATTTTCTTTCAGCGTGTGTGTTAGCAGGTTATTCCTTTGTTGTGTAAGCTCAATGTGAAGACGATATTACTAGCAGCTAAGCTAATGCAGTCTGAGCAAGTGTAATACTGTGTATTTTATGTTTTTCATTTGTGCAATGTGTAGCTAAAAGTTAAAAGGAGCATACATGGTCAAGTTTGCCTCGCAACGGCGGGAAAGCGAGAGCAGAACCGCCATTTTAGGTCCCAGTTTGAATTTAAATTTAAATAAATATATTTGTACAGCAGGCCAGGTATTTAGTTGGGATCGCCAGGTATTTAGTTGGGATCGCTGGTGTGTGAAAACACCTGGCGCTGCGGAAAGAAGATGGCGAGCCACCCATAGGGAGAGACTTGGAGGATCACTATTCTGCAAAACTGGACTGATAAAAGACTGGTAATACACCAAACTGCCGAAATGTGAGTCATTGGTTATATACACTGACCTGTGAGATCTGAGATTTGAGTTGTATTTTTTTGATACTTTAGTGAACTGTGTTTTCTTTTAATTATTTACTTTTTCCTTATTGTGTGCCAAATTGGAATTACACGAATGTAAAGTTGTATAAAGTGAGTACTTGGCGGTCTCATGTTGATTGGATGATGAAGGATGTTTCTGTTTCTGACCTTGAGAAAACAAGGAAAATCCTTGAGAGTCTTCTTGTCCCAGATTCTGATGTTGTTAGACATCTTGGTCCTGAAGCATCCCCTACGGCTTATCTACAAATGTTAGATTCTGCATTTGCCATTGAAGATGGGGAGGAACTGTTTGTATGGTTCATTCCAAGACTCTGGAGAAAAACTGTCTTCCTACCTGCAGCGTCTTCAAGTTGCCCTGTGTAAAGTTGCGCACAGAGGAGGCGTCCCAGCACAGGGCGTAGACCAGGGGTACCCACACTTTTTTGGCTTGCGAGCTACTTTTACAATGACCAAGTCAAAGCGATCTACCGTATGTATATATATATATATACACACATATATATACTAAGTCATATTAATTGTTGCTCGTGTGTTAAAAGTTCTATCCATCTTTGTTTTTATTTTTATCAAGAAAAATTGATGCACTGCACCTTTAGAAAAATAGCACTGTCTCTTTAAGAAAGACTGTAGTCTTGAGTTGTTGAAGTTGAGCGTGGCTGTGGATGTGTGCCGCTGAACTGAGGGCATGTTGCAAATATAAAGTAAAATAAAGATGAATGTTTGCCTTGCTGTTTGTTTTGGAGGTGCAACAGATAAATGTTTTAGACTAACATCTAAAACATGTTTTTTCAATGGCACGTACTGCCCGCACTGCCTTCGCAATCTACCAGTCGATCGCGATCGACGTAATGGGCACCCCTGATGTAGACACTCTGACAGTTCTGCAGGGGCTGTTCTCCTTAATGACTTCCACCTAGAACACCAAAAACAAAACCCCTATCATTCGCTGAACTCTTAATGCTTTTACGCACTGAGGAAGATAGGCAAGAAGCCAAGGCCGTGAGAATAAAACAACACTTGGGCACCACAAAGCAAAAAGCTGTGTCCCACGTGCAAACTGTATGTAACTGTGGTGAGACCCAAGCTGAGTCTGACACTAGTAGCATAGATGAGCTAAGGAAACAAGTTGCAGACTTGAAAAGTCAGGTAACATTCTTCATGAAAAAGAAAAACAGTATCTCCCAAAAGAGAAACTTCAAAACACGCAAAAACCTGACCATGCAACCACAGAAACCAACTTACCTTCTCAAGGGTGCAACTTCCAAGCCAAAGCCTTGGTACTGCTTTCGCTGTGGGGAGGATGGGCACATCGTTGCCACCTGTGAGTCTGATGGTAACCCTGCCCTGGTAGCGGCAAAATGAAAAGAACTGAGACAACGACAGCAGTTGTGGGAAGCACAGAACTCCCCTACTTTTCCTTTAAACTGAGTCCAGTTCCTGTCGAGGGACAGACAAGAAGTGATATTAGTCAACCATGTCCCACTGGACCCAAGCAACGTGCCATACTGAAACAGTCTTACACAAGAGGTCGTCCGTTCAAGCTACTTCAACTGCTCCTGAGGCACAGCAGCCAGCAGAACATGGCTACAAGGCCGTGTTCAAAGTCGTTGAGCTCAGGCAGCAACAGAGTAAGGATGGTAACCTTGGGTTGGTGAAGATGCATGGAAAAGACCCCCAGTTGGTCCCAGCTGGCCCAACCGTGGTCTTGGAAGGTTGTGTTGCAGTCAATGGGTTCACTATGGAGAAATCAGTAGTTCTGGAGCACCCTTCCTCATCTTCATTGCCAGGTGGTCTGCTGGTGAAAACTTGCTTTGTTGATTTGCCCACTAAAAAGCCATGCAAAGTCCCAGTAGTACTTACCGAGTTAGACCATGATGTTATTGTCTGCCAAAGATGTATTATTGGTGAGATCAGTGCCTTTCAGAAAGTTCTCTCACAAGAGCATAGTGTACTTGCCTCAAAATCTGACTCTCCCCAGAAGTCAGACATCACATTCAACTTCAGTGATTCTCCGGTTCCTGCTGAATGGAAAGAGCTTATCGCATGTAAACTGAACAGCATGCCTGAAGTGTTTGCACAGAATGATCTTGACTTCGGCAAAAGTGATCGGGTTAAGCACCAAATCAAGCTCTCAGACAAGACGCCATTCAAGCACAGAGCCTTCCCACTACATCCCCATGACGTGGAGGCTGTCCGTAAGCATTTACAAGAACTGCTTCAAGCTGGAGTGATCCGAGAATCTGAGTCTCCATTCTCGTCGTCTATAGTGGTAGTGAGGAAGAAGAACGGAGAGGTCCGTCTCTGTATTGATTATAGGAAACTCAGTCTCCAGACTGTGAAAGAGGCTTATGCACTCCCGAACATGGAAGTGGCGTTCTCCTCACTCACTGGGTCAAAGTGGTTTTCAGTCCTCGACCTAAAGTCCGGCTATTATCAGATCCAGGTTGAGGAAACAGACAAACCCAAAACCGCCTTGGTCTGTCCTATGGAGTTTTGGGAATTTAACCGGATGCATCAAGGAGTCACAAACGCTCCAAATGCGTTCCAGCGGTTGATGGAGAGATGTATGGGAGATATTAATTTGACGGATGTTCTTGTATTTCTTGATGACATCATTGTCTTTTCAAAGACATTGAAAGAGCATGAGGTGAGGCTGATGAAAGTCCTGAACCGTCTCAGAGAATTCGGTCTTGAGCTCTCCCCAAAGAAATGCAAGTTCTTTCAAACGTCTGTCAAGTACTTGGGGTTGAAAAGTTTAATGATTACCTGTACAGAAACCAGTTCACTGTCATTACAGACAGTAACCCCTTGACATACATTCTCACCAGTGCCAAACTGGACACCACGAGTTACAGATGACTATCAGCCCTGTCAGCCTTTACCTTCAAGCTCCAATATAGACCCGGCAAACTGAACTCTGATGCGGACGGTCTTTCTAGAAGACCACATGGAGAGAACAGGAGCGCATCAGTCAGTTCACACAAACACATTTGGCCAACTTTGGGGGTGTGGTAAGCCAAGACATTGTACACACCATCTGTGAGAGGCATCTTGTTTGTGGTGTGTCGGATGAATGTGGAGACAATAATGGAGGCATGACGCTGGTGCAATCTCTGGCAATCTCTCCTGAGGCCTTACAGGACAGCAGCATGGTGACTTACCTGGTCTTCCCCATCTGTCCTGTCTGAGAGAGATTGGAGATAAACAGTGAGCCGACCCCTGTCTCCGAGAGGTAATGGCTCAAATGGAGAGTGAAGAAAAGCTGCCTCCAACATTCAGGAAAGAACTCCCTGATATTTCCTTCCTTCTAAGGGAGTGGAATCATCTTGAAATGCATGACGAAGTGTTGCACAGGAAACGTCAAGACAATGGCAGCGTCACATATCAACTTGTCTTACCTGAGGAGCTCCGGCCTGTAGTCCTGCAGAGCCTTCACAATGATATGAGCCACCTAGGCATCAAACGAACCTTGGATCTGGTATGGCCAGATTCTGGCCAAAGATGGCGGCTGATGTGGAAAGAAAAGTTAAGACCTGCGATCGGTGCATCCGCAGAAAAGCACAGCCAGAAAAGGCGGTACTTGTCTTTAGAGCCCGACAGAAGTGGTGCAAAAGACTCGTACAACACATGAAAAAGAAACAAGGACTAAAGAATCAACAAGTGTACTTAACTTTCAATGTCCCTGGATCTGCTGGAGATGACCTTCTTACCAAGAGAACTATACAAACTCCTGAAAAGGATGTCCCTGTTGAAAGAAAAGAGAGAGAGTTGGACAATGGTGCAAAAGTTACCAATGATACCGTGCCATCTGAAAGTTTTGACACCCAGTGGTATCCATTGTCCAGTGTCTGTTTCAAAGCCTGAGTACAGCTCTTACTGATGCTTTGTTGGAAGTTGAAGATTCAAAAACAAACCTGAACCCATCCTTTAGACCTGTTACTAAACAGCTGCTCCCATGCACAGAGGCATGCATGAATTCAAGAGGGGAGGGTGTAACCAGGGTTAAAAATCTATAATAAAAAGAGCTAATTCATATTAAAAAGTAAGTTCATGGAGTACGTTATTAATGTTAAAGATTAAAAACTGATATTTCTCTAAAAAGCAATTCAACTGAGATAAAGAGAAAATAAATAGGAAGTTTATTTTGAAGGGGATGGGTTGGAGACCTGCTGTCAGCCAATCAGGAAGAGGCTTGGACTGTTGACCTGCACGGAGCAGAGTTCACTTCACCTTGAGCAGCTGGAAGAAAAGAGAACAAACCTCGTGAAAATATATTGAAATAAAAGTTGTTAAAACGGAAATTAAAACTAATTGAAATAATCCAGTGTGGAGCCCTGGGCCTGTGAGAGTGCAGTCGGAGAGACCTGACGTCTCCCTCACGAAGAAAACGCATCGGTGAGCGATCGTTTTTACCATGCTAAGCGCTAGCCGCTAACGCTAGCTCACACGGCGCGCTAGCTGAGATGCTAACCAGCACAATGGCAGACGCCATTTCACCAACGCTAAAACCATTAGCTTAATATTTTAAAGCTGCAAACTTAATCCAATGCTGTGTAATATGTTGGTTTGCATAACTGTGACACACACTGTGGAAGAGGTTGATTTAGCATTATTATTTGTGCATTTTTGTGCACATTAAGCCAGGGATTCAGAACTTTATATCACAGCTGTGAGTTTGTTTACATTTTTTATTTTCCCACTTACCCAGGTAAGATTTGTGTGAGGGACAGACTTGGAGGATCACTATTCTGCAAAACTGGACTGATAAAGGACTGGTAATACACCAAACTGCCGAAATGTGAGTTATTGGTTATATACATTGATCTGTGAGATCTGAGATTTGAGTTGTATTTTTTTGATACTTTAGTGAACTGTGTTTTCTTTTAATTATTTACTTTTTCCTTATTGTGTGCCAAATTGGAATTACATGAATGTAAAGTTGTATAAAGTGAGTAAAAGCTTAAATAGAGCTGGTTAAGCAAAGTAAAGAGAAAGTATAAAAATAGAACTAAACTCATAAATGACACGCCAGGAAAAGGAGGAGGACTCAGACGCAGAGGTAACAAAAGGCAAAGGAAAATTTATTCTTTTCGAACACAAGGCTATCAAAAAAACAAAACAAAGTATCAAACAAAAAATCACTCCAAGGAGGCAAAAACGAGACAATGAATATTCAAGGACAAAAAAAACTTAGCTATGACTTGAAGTACGAAGGCTGGTATGCACAAGGAATCGACGATACGATACGTGACACACTGGCACAAGACAGGGGAAAACGTAGACCATATATACACAGGAGGGTAATGGGGAACAGGTGGAAACAATCAGGAATCGGGGAAGACAATCAGACCGGTGACACAAGAGGAAGGGCAAGTGACCTGAAACGAGAGGAGAGTTAGACTTTCAAAATAAAACAGGAAACCACGAGACAATACGAAAACAATTCACCGCTGTGTGACAATAAATAGGCGGAGATAGAATGAGAACTTAAACTGAGTAAACTCAAAGGAGATACCAGGAACTAAACAACCAATGTAAGAAACCTAGGTATAAAATAATATCTAAACTCAAGTAGGTTGGATTAAATCCAAATGAGATAAATAGGGATAAATAACCTTATTTTTGGAGATTTTGGTTTCATTTTGAATGGTTGAAGGGAGTTGAGTAGTTATCTTTTTTATGTGTGTGCATGTACCGTAATTTCTGGACTATAAGGCGCACCTGAATATAAGCCGCACCAGCTAAATTTTGGGGAAAATACAGATTGTTCCATATATAAGCCGCACCCGACTATAAGCCGCTGGTGTTTTAATGTTTAATTACCGTATATAAGGGTTTCTTCTACCACGTAGGGGATTGTCGGGACAGAAATGACTGTTTGGAAATGCAAAGCGTCCCATTTATTTACATTTGAGAAACACAAAAAATCTTTCAATCAATCAATCAATCAATCAAACAATCAATTGATCAAACTTTCACATCTTTAACATTACAAACAGCATTTGTGCAGTGCACAAACAATACAATGGTGTGCTCCTAGCACACTTCCTGCAGTCATAGTACCGTAGTAGTGCAGTATAACAAAAAACAAAGCTTACAACGCTTGACGAGGCAATAACGTTAAATGGCTAAATTTAATTCGTTTGTAAAAGTGCTTGCCTGTAACACGGCAGCAAAAGTGCAGTAAACCGGCTGCTCAACAAAATAACCAGCATCTTTTTCGAAAACAGCCAACACAGCAGTAAAGGTGCAGTAACACGGCCGTTTACTGTATCAAAAAAACCAGCCTATTATACCAGAAAAGTCAGTTCTTAATCCTCGTGTACTGCATTTGGGCTCACTTGGTTTGTTTTGCTCTCGTTACCTGGCGCGAACTGTCTGTCTCGCTCTTGCGCTTCCATCATAGTGCGCCCCTGGTGGCCGTTAGCTGTAAAAATCCATAAATAAGCCGCAGCGTTGTATAAACCGCAGGGTCCAAAGCAAGTGACAATAGTAGCGGCTTATAGTCCGGAATTTACGGTATTTGGTACCAACGTATTATTATCTGTGTTTCCGTTATCCGGTAATTACCGGACTTTGACCAGTAAAATCTGCCGATATCCGGTATTTTTTAACCCTGCCGGTCAAAATGTCAGGTGAAAAATATTCCCTCCTGTACCAGGAAATCGTGCACTGTCAAAAGTTCTGCGTTGGAATGCAAGCTGTGATTACGTGCGTTCATTTTTTAACGTGTTCTTTGTAATTAATTATCGTAATTAACGCGTTAAAGTCTCACCCCTAGAAAATGCATGTTCTCCCTGTGTCTGCGTGGGTTCTCTCTGGGTACCATGATAAGATAAGTGCTGCAGGACTATATTCTAGGGATGCTTGGATAATTTATGACAATCTCCTCTGGCAGTATCTTTGTGTTTTAATTATAATCCAATGTAACCCTTCACTGCCTCCTTTCGAGCTCAGAGAATATTTGGATACTAATGGATATCTGATTTTAATTTTAAGGTCACAGATATTCAAAAATAACTACAGTGAAAAAGGGCACTGGATACCTGTTTTCTAGGATTGTAGTGTATGAGAAAGTATTTATCCGGTTATGAAATCAAACTGTATTATGCACAGTAGGAGCAAAATATCTTGCTGGAGGACTATCAGGAAACCCCACTTGAGAACCATCACTATAACAATGATGCCAGAGTGTTTGGTGTTTTTTCTTGCTCCAGTTTGCATGCGGTTGAACTGGGCCGTGATGTATTGTACATTATGTACACCGCATTCTAGTCAAGCTGAGAGACAGGCACCAGGGCAGCTGGAAACAAGGACACCACAGCACAGGGGGCAAATTCCTCCACAGTTGACCGTTCCATGGCTCAGGGCTGAGTCAAACATCTGTTGAATGTATTAAGATCTAAAACCGAGCCAATTACCAGAGAGAAACACAGACTCTGGTCAGTCTGTCCTCGGCCCATTTCTGTTTAGCTGTTGATGACTGCGGCTTGCTTCCATCTTCCTCCCTCCTGCAGGCGTGATTGGCTGAGTCTAGTCCAAGGACAGGGATGTGCAGACCTACAAGCACAATAAAAAGCCAACCTGACTGACTCATGTTGTTTATAAAGGAATCCATGCGGGAGTGGGTGTGAGGAGGTGGACCTCTTTGTTTATGTGTGTATGTGAGCGCTTTGTGTTTAATCTCTGGCAGCTATTTAACATCGATATATTCATATTCAGATTTGTGCTTCCTACCACTGGGATGCTTTAAGGCCCTTTTCTCTATATAGGTGGCTTGATCTGGAAGGAGGAGGCAATTATTTTTGATTGGACACAGATAAAAAGCTTTGCTAAACGGGTATGTGCCAGGTCTGTTCTGCAGCAGGAATTTAGATAACAGTCATTATGAAGGTGACAAATACGTAAATATCAAATGTGTGACATGGTTCAACCAAGTGATGACAAACATGGCTCAGATGCATTCTCATGAAGGGTTTTATTGTGTTTGAAATGAGATTCAGTTAAAAAACGCCAGTCGGCAAGGGTGACCCAAACAATAAATAATAAAGACGAGGGGGAAAAAGGGTACATAAACTCCTGGTAGTTATATACTGTGTATTATGGCTAAGACGAGTGTATATTTCTACTGCTTTCGTTAATGGAATTTGTTCTAAACGTAAGTGTTTTACAGTGCTCAAACTGACGCAAGGATTGCTTTTGATTCTTTCATTCTTATCGTCTTTGCTTTGTCGTCTTTTAATCCCATCTGGCTACTGTATTTAGCATGCCTGCGAATGCTTCACAATAAAAGTGCCAGCATTGTGCACGTTCACACTAAACAAGAACTAGTTCAAAGTTCAGTTCACACAGATAAAAGTGAACTAGTTCGAGTTCATAGTTCACATTTTTTAATTTTGAACCAAGTTCATAGACTCCAAAATGAACAGTTCACGTTCATTTCTTTTTTTTTTTAAATGAGCAGCTTCGAGCAATTCGAGCAAGTTTAATAGAATCTCTCACTGATCGTGCTCATGCACAGCACTGCCCATAACTATGAATTTAACTAATTTTATATCTGTTAACACAGTTGTTTTAATTCACACTGATATATTAATGGATGCAACATTTTTTGCAATTTAAAATGTTTACCTTTTATTTTCTTGTTTTATTTTTAATAAAAAAGACTGACTCGTACCTTTGCAAATGGCAATAAAGTCTATTCTAATCTAATAGTGGTCAAGTAACTACGTATATTTTCATTGGTCTGATTTTTATTTTTTATAAATTTTTTGTTGTTTTAACCTGTCTTCAAGATTTGTGAGAGCAAACCGGAGCGCCCGGGGAAAACCCACCGATGAAGACAGGTTTAAAGGGGAACTACTGTTTTTTACTACCTGGACCTTCCTTCTGGCATAAAATACGATTGTTTACTCACCCACATAACTTTTGTGTAATTTGCAGTCGTTTGGGAGATAATCAGATCAGTGCATATCCATATATTGGGAGTGACTGGGGCACCGAAACGCAGCCTCTAAATAATGCAATATCTGCCTCGAAACCCGTTCATTTCACCAATAACTAGTTATCGTACAAAATATTGGTGAAATAAACAAGTTTTGGCAGATAATGGTTATTTAGAGGCTGCGTTTTGGTGCCCCAGTCACTCCCACTACAAGTTGTGAATAAAAAAAAAAGTAGTTCCCCTTTAAGTCAATAGACTTCTTATCAGGTGTCACTGTCGAATGTGGAATTGTTCTTCCACTTAGCTGGTTTCCTCAAACCCAGGAAGTGGCGGGTTCTTTTCCAGACTGATTGTTTCTTCTCCTCCAAGACTTCATTAACCTCCATGGGTATGGGATCAAGAAGGGTATTAGGGGTGGACATGTCCTGCCTGCAGAATGACACCTTAGTTGTTGTCTCTGGTTGGTTTTCTACAGAAACCTTGGCCACCTCCATGGGTGTGGGATCAAAGAGGGTTTTGGGGGTGGACATTTCCTGCCTGTAGAATGACATGTCTGTTGTTGTCTCTGGTTGTTTTTCCTCAAAAACCTGGGCCACCTCCATGGGTGTGGGATCAGGGAAGGCATGAGGGATGGGTGCCTCCTGACTGTACACTGATGTCCGATTCATTGTCTCTGATCGTGGTTCTTCGGGGACTGGAGCCCACTCTATGGGTGTAGGATCAGGGAAGGGATGAGGGATTGGTGCCTCCTGACTCCAGAATGATGTCTTATTCATTGTCTCAGGTCGTGGTTCTTCGGGGACTTGAGCCCTCTCTATGGGTGTGGGATCATGGAAGGCATTGGGGATATATGCCTCCTTCTTGCATGGTTCTTGTCGTCTGGCTATTTTCCTTCGGGGAGGCCCATAGTCGTTTCTCTCCTTGATCTCAGTGGAGAGCTTAATGTTGATGGAGACCTGCTTTTTGAGCTCCAATTCAGTCTCCTGCAGTTCCTCTCGAAAACAGATTTCCTTCTCACAGAAATATTTTTGAAGAGCTGTGATCTCTTCAGCCATTTTTTCATTGAGGGCATCTCGTTGAGCTCTCAGGTTGTTGATGAGCTCCATATCTTGAGCCACCCTCTCTGTATGGGACTTGTTTGTCTTTTCAAGCTCTTGCTTAAGGCTTTCAGCATCCTGCATCACTGTGATAACATCATTGTGATATTTGGTGCTGAGCTCCTGGTTTAAAGCCATCAACTTCTCCATATCTTCTTGGAGAGCCTTGTTTTTCTCCTTCTCCACCTGAAGCTCACGTGAAAACCTTTCATTGTTGATTATATGGGCCACCTGCAGCTCCTTATAGTCTTTGTGCAGGTCTTTCTTCTTCTTATGCCTGGTGGTATTGTGGACTTGAGCTTCAATTTTTGCAGTGCTGAGGGTCTCTGCATCGGCGTATTTCTGCACTCTTTCTAGCTCCTTCTTGGTTTCTTTCTCCCTGTTGATGTACATTTCTTTCAGGGATTTCTGTCTACGCAACTCCACCCTTGCTTCATTCAGGTCGTTGGACTGCTGGTTTAGTTTGAGCCCCTGCTCATCCACCAGAACATTCAGTCTTTTAATTTCTTCAAGGAGCGTTTGGCGCTCGTTACAGTTTATCGGCTTCCTTCTCTCCTCTCTAAGCTTCCTCCTGATTGGGCAGTTTGGGTTGTAACCTGCCATTTCTTACAAAGTGGAATCAATGTAATGAAATTGCAAAGTAATCAAAGGTTTTGAATTGCAGTGTGTCTCTGAACAGATATCTGTATCAGTGATCTGCGTGTTTGCTTCGTCTCAGTGGTGTGTGTCTCCTTCTGAAATATCGAAATAATGTGTTCTTCTGAACAGCTGAGCTCCTATTTAAAGATTTTAGGATTTCAGAATTTTACCTTTGATCTTTGTCTTTGATCTTTGTCATGTGACCTTTGATTTATGTCATATGACCTTTGACCTTAGCCATGTGACCTTTGAACTTCAGTCTTCCAACGTCCGTGTTCTTCTTCTATTCTTTTTTAAGTGTTTACATTCAAAATCACATTCTGCAATTCAAATATGGTCCATTAGATTCAAAACAAGTACAATTTTATCTGTCTGACATGTTTCAGTCATAAAATAGTGATGGTCCGACTGTATGAAAACCCAAGTTTTCTTCAGTTTGGCACCAGCCATTAACACAGTGGTTTTTATTCGCACTGGTTAATGAATGGATGTAACATTTACACATTTGGGCAATAAAGAGTAGCCAATTAACCTATGGTGTAGCCTGACGAGCCAGACCCACATTAAATGTAGGGTCTGGGCACTCTCCATAGACAGGGCTCAACCGGAGGGGTGGGATAAACGGTTGTCTTTCAAACTCCCTCTCCACACAATAGGATAGCGCTACAATCAGTCAGAGCAACGAAGAAGGTGGCGTAGTCAGAGCAACGGAAAAGAGAGTTCCTTTCTCAGAGAAAAGCTTAACTTCAAGTCTTTCAGAGTGGCGGCCAAAGCCGATTCGAAAGAAAGTTGTTCACTAGCAGCAGCCATCGCTCTGGTAGTTCTAGCAGGATGGGGAATTCACGCGTAATTCACGGAACTTATGGAGAGCCGAAGTCCCGCCCCTTCCGATTGCCTCCATGGGACCTATCTTTCGAAAAAATATGAACGGCAGTCTATGGCGAAAGATAAATTATTTTCTGGTCCCGATCGACTTGTGCCTTGGATTATACATATATTGTTTTTCAGAATAAAAAATTATTTTTCATGTCAAGAATGTCACAGTTTGTCGCAAGATAGTTAAGTTAAACACTATGGAAAATACGTAATTAAACGAACTACAAGTCCAAGTCGCTTACCGCTTACCCGCATGCTGGCGCGTACAGAACCGACCAAAACTCCCTTCGTGTAACTACAGCTCTCGACATGACCCGATTTATAATGATTTTCACCTCGTTTGATGCTTCTGCCTTCGTCCTGGAAGAAGATGGTAAAACTCAACAAGGAGACAGCCATGGTTCTCTCGCAGGTCAGTCGTCGTCATGTTAAGCCCGCCCACCGACTCGTGATTGGCCCGGTACATCTTGGATTTTTCGAAATCTCAAGTCAACGGAGAGTAACTAGACTGACCCTGGAAGCAAATGTAATTTGCTGCCCCTAGGGGCAGTGTAGATTCTAGGCTACCTATGGTGACTTATGGATTCACTGGTGCGGCAAGTGTTAAAGAGTGACTTTGCAATCCAGATGAATTCTAATGCAGAAACTACATTCATGAATAAATATGTGTAATAAAGTAACATTTAAAGCCACTTTTGTAACTAAAACACAGTTTAGTCCATGTATGTTTGAACTCTTTTGTTACCAAAACATACTCAAGTTTCAGTTATGGAATAATTACAATGAATTCAACGCTCCCAACTGAAGTACAGTATAGAGGTTTGGATGTGTTCTTGTGCTGCCCATTTTACTAACTTGTGTAGATAAACAGTCAGTTTCCCAAGTTGGAGCCTACTTTCATACAGTATTTGCTCAAAGGTTTTTAGGGATATGAGGGCCCACAGGAGAAACGGTCAGCTTGTCTCACAAGTTATCGTGTTAACTGGGCAGTTAGCACTCATGTCACCTTGCCAAGAACGACATTATATCAACAAGTCCTTTAAAATTTAATGTGTCTTTGTCTCTGGCTGTTTCCTCAAATTTACACTACAAAGCTACTATTTTCCAGAAATGTTATTGCTTGTCAGTAAAATAGTCAGAATATTCCCACTGCCAAGAGGATGAAACTCTTCAGTTTGGTAATGCCCCGAATGCTCCTTGCCCTGGTTCCAGTAAGTTTGCAGGATGCAGTCCAACCAACAACAACATCTGTTTATCATTGCTCTTTAAAAAAGGGGGATGAAAACTGACACAAAAGAACCAGACATATCTTTTCTTTTTTTTTTTATTTCACGCATACTTCATCCTTATCAAAAACTGAAGCCAAAGCATTTTGCCAGACAAAATTGTCAATTTGTTTTCCAAGTTGTTGCCTGACAACAGTTTGACAATGGTGTTAGGTCTGCCCATGGCGTTGATTGGATGATTGCTTTCTCAAAAAAGATGCTGCTGTTTCATGTCACAATACGAGCCAAATCAGTGGAGTGGAAATATTTAAAGGTCTGAACCCTGGCATGCCGACGTTACCCACAGTGCAAATTGACTACAGATAGTTTAATCAGAGAATCCGGTGTGTTCGGAAAATTGTGGCAACCTTACAGGTGGCAGATCATGAAATAGCAGATCATGCAAATATGTTGCATTCCATTTGGTAAACATGGTTCTTCCCTCCAACAGTGGAGACTGTTGTTCATTAAGTTAACGCTCATGAAGACACACTCTGATTTTACACTGTATCTCACTATCCCCAGTTCTATTTGAAGGTGTCAAAGGATAGACAAGATTGTAAATGCAGTCTGCATGTGGCCACCTGGACTGGGTGTTTGATTAGCCATTTGGTGTATTACTTCCCCTTTAGTGTTGTGAAATGCAGCAGCACTGTTTCTCTTCATTCTTGTCCAGCAGACCTCCAAGTGGCTTCCCTCTGTGCCTCGCTCTATTTCAGTCTCCACAGGCTACTCCATTATTCTAACAGCGTAAATCTATGCTCACGCTGTCACGGGGATTCACTGCCTCACACTCTGTTCCTGATGGACAACAATGTCTCAATTTTATTCTGTAGAAAAAAAAAAATAAAAACATTAAACTAAACTAAGCTTCACTTGCCTTCTGTTACCAGCATGGAAGAAACACCTTTAGACAACTGAAGTGTAACTCAGCACACAGTGCTTTCTGTTTCTTTTCTTTACTTGGGAGCTTTACAAGGCTACATTTTAAATTCCAGGAACACTGAGCTTCGGGAACGTTAAAAGCCAGGAAACGCTAGAAAAATACTATTTAATGTACAAATTTTACGTCTGCTCAACAAAGGATTCAGTGAACCTTCCTGTAAGCAGGAAGTTTTATTCCTATGTGTGAATCTCTCCAGTAAATCCCAGAGAGGAGTGATTTTGTATTCTCAGAGAAAACAGCTTGAGCAGACAGCGCCCTGTCACACAAGTGCTGCGACTGATTCAGTGCTCTAGGTCAAGCGCCTCCCATAATCCATTGCAAATATGATGACATGTGCTAAAGCAGTTGTTCAAGTCAAAGCGGGTTTATGTACAGGTCATGTGCATATGTCCTGAAGGTCAGCAAGCAGCCGTTTGCTCTCGATATCCATCTCTAGAAATCTGGCTGATGTCATTATCCGCCTGCTAACAGGTCATCTTTCTACGCAGCAACACATGGAGACACAAGATGAATCAAAACAACCACTCAACAACTTGACATACCATTCTGTCATGTGACATGCAATCAAGTATTTATGACAGACTGAACAACAGTTTGGCTTATCACCTGTACATGCAATACAACGCGTGAGGCAGTGTCTGCCCTCCTGGGTGAGCACCACCCGCCCTCTGCCTCTGCTCGAATCCACTGACGTTTCTTTGTTTATGTTCGCCCGATACTGCTATCAAACTTTCACGCGGGTGCCTGTCAACCATATCAAACTCAGTTATTCCCCGCAAAGTCAGACACTTATGCCTCCTCTGAAAAAGTAATTTCACACCAATTAAAAGCTGCAACAACCGAATATGCAATCCGGTATTGCAGACCCCTTCTATCCAGCCTCCAGCCTTGACAATGTGATACAATGAGGTCAGTCGTAAGCTCAGCATGATGATCGTAATTTTTTTTTTGTGTGTGTGTTTTGTTTTGTTTTACAGGGTGGAGGGGAGGCAGGTTCCAGGAGAATAATGCGCATTCCTTTAAGTGCAGAGAGAAATAAACACGCAGCAACTGTTGAAGGATATTGGTGAGATAATTAAAACCTGCACAATACCTGTCTCTGCCCCGTTGGGCTTTATAGCCAGTGTTAAACTGCCAGATTATATTTAATAGAAATTGGGTTGTCACTGCGGCCTAAAGAGGGGAGGGAAAAATTAGCACAGGTTACCAAATCACCTCATTGTTGCTGTGTTACTGTTAAAACCGTGATTAAAAAACATGGGTATGCCTAGAAAGAAGGGTTGCTCCTCTGCATCCTTCAAGGGCTCGAGTATGTATAACACTGAACCCGTCGGGCTCCAGAAATCCTTTTATTATGTTGTGCCAGCGGGACATGGCCTCTTATCGAATCTCTCATCCCGTTGGACCTGTTATGGGGGATTTTCTCGGTAGGAATCATATTATTGATGGTTTTCTCATTTGAATAATTTTGCAATAACAAGAAAATGAATTTGCTGCGTCCCTTTCCTGGTAGCATTCGTGCAGCTAAAAAGTGTAGCAGCGTTTTAATAGCTTGCCTGTGGTTGTTGTTGCAGCGCTTTGAACAGAGAGCAGGAAACTATTTCAATGTTGTCTGCTTGAAGATAATCTTCAGCTAATAAGGGTATTTGCCTGTCACAATGGTTTTATTTGCTCATTATTAAATGCATAGTTTGGAAACACGTACCTCTTTTGCTGGTATGTTTCTAACTGCTGACTGTTTGATGGGATTCAATGGAGAAAATACAGCAGCGACTTTAACCCAAACACATAACATACGTCTGTTGGCTTACAGGAAAACAACACTGTAAAGCAAATGAGCATAAAGCATACAAGGCAGGGAGACACAAATGAACATTGCAGAGCCTCTAAGTCAAAACAGAAATAGAAAAATAAGACTGCAATTCAAAATTATACCATGTTACTTCTGTTCATATTATTCATTCATTCATTCATCTTCTGTAACCTTCTTGCTGTGAGGCATCAGTGCTAACCACCACACCACTGTTACTACCGCCCTGTTCATATTATTATATATTAGAACATTTCATCATTATCATGGGTAAGATTTTCATTTAAATGAAACGATCCGTCACAGAAGAACCTAACACATCTGGATATGAACACAGAATGATAAAAAGTCATCAGACAACAGCCTTCAGACACAACAAATGCTACTAATGCAAACTTAACATTTCGGTGGGCGGAAAAAAAAAGCAAGCCAGCTGCAATCAGTTACTGTTGAAACAAAATCTCCGTCTGATGTCTTTCCCTCTCTGTGTTACGTGTCAACTGATGTTGGTAGTTGAGATTATTTGTATGGAAAACACACCTCCCTAATTAACCAGACAAGAAACGTAGGCTTCAGAGCGCCGCGGCTGTCTTTGTTTGATCACTCTTGCTCTCTTAGAAGCAGGTACTACTACAGCGAGTATGCTAGTTGTGGATTTGGACTGGCTAATTAGAATTTTTTATTTTTTTTCCTCACCCCCACTCCGCCAAACACAGAGAACTTGTTAACACATGTTCTTGCAGACATTCTGTTACCGACTGGTGTTTTTGGTGATAACAAAGGAGAAATCATCTAAACAAGCACAAAGTCACCACAAACTTGACATGTGTAATTTCAGGTCTTGCCCGAGATGTTGCTGCCAACAACAATGGGCATCAGGTCAGGAGAAAGTGAAAGATAAACTTGAGGAACATTATCATGACCTTGTGTTTGGTGTGTTTTCAGAACTTAGCAGCCAAGGGGAAAAAAAGTGTACACAGAGATTTGCTGTCTGGATGTTTACCGCGGACTATTGACAGATGCCACAGATGAAGGAGATGTCCGTTAAAATACATCGGGCCCATTGGGCTATGCCTGTACTAGTGTTATTGGAGACACAAATAATTTGTCTTTCTGATGTGAGGGCAGGACAAAATCAATGTGGGCAGGATGGACAACAGTGATGAGCAGGGGAATTACTGCTGTGCTAGTGGTATGATATGTGGCAGAAAAGAAATTCATGAGTGAAAGTTTGATATGAGAAGTCACACTGGGAGAAATCAAAGTTCATTCGGAGCTCAGGTGACTCAGAGTACAGACTTGTTTTCTACGCCAGTCATGTTATGTAAAACTAAGAGGGAAAATATTAAAGCTGCTCTTCAGAGATGCCACAATTAATTCGCCTTCAGGTGTTCATTGGGCTTATATAACCTATTTAGAGGTATTTTATACAGGGCTTCTGCTTAACGTCCATTATATTTCATCCCATTACACCAGTGTAAATATTAAATGCCTGCATTGTCAAAGAAATTACTTCCACACTTATGCATATTCCAGCAGGGTTAGTTTGAGGTTTTGGAGCTATCTTCACCCAGATCTGACTTTCCTCATCAGCCACACTCCACACAAATTACATGCAACATCAGTCACTCTGGAACAAAGAAGACGAGGACAGAAATACAACTCCAGAGAGAAAGTTGCTGCAATTTTTCTGTCAGCTAAGGATATCAACAATGTACGATAAGCTTTCTTGACTCGCTTGCATAGATGTCTTTTCATTGTAGTGACACAAAACAAGCTGGAGATGTTTCAAAGGCTGACTGACAAGAGTTCTGTTGAAAAATCTGATAAAATTGCCGTCTTTTGTTGATTCAAACACGTGTAAACATTTCAGCCCATCTTCAGACACGTTGAAAGATAAAATAGCACAATGGCACTTGTGCAATTGAAGGATTTGTGTAATTTCATAAACCATATGTGCACCACACACAAAGGAAATGACACCCAAATCAATTTATTAATCTGGATATGTGATAAGTGATTTTAGGCTGCTATAATCAGCATTTTTATGGTAAAATGTTATCAAATGAATACATGCATGTGAATAGTGTTAGCAGCAGCAACATAATGAAGTACCACACCATTCACCTTACCTCTGTGGAATATGTTTAGTGTCTTTAGCTCATCGTTTTTCTTTTCCTGCCCTTAATTGTTTGGATCTCAGCTGTTTTAATTTAAAAAAAGCTCAAAAAAACAAGCTTGTTTCTGCTGTCCATGAGAGGCCCAAACAGTCAGATTAAATCAGTCTTTATACACCAATCATGCATAACTTTATGACCCAATATTCTAATATTGTGTAGGTCTTCCTTGTGCCTCCAAAACAGTTGTGACTCATCAGAGAATGGACATGGGCCTTCTGAGGGTGTCCTGTGGTGTCTGGCAACAGAATGTTGTTAGTGGGGGCCTTTGAGGGGAGGGGCCTCTGTGGATCATCCCACAGATACTTAATCAGTTTGGGATCTAGTGAATTTGGAGGCCAGGTCAACACCCTTGTCTGTGTCAGGCTGCATCCTACTGGGGATGGCTGCTGCCATCAAGGAGTGTCATTGCTATGGTGTGGGGGTGCCTGGTCTGGTCTAGGTGGGTGCAACATGTCTAAGTAACATCCACATGAATGCCAGGTCCAAAAGTTTCCCAACAGAACATTGTATTGTCACAAGATGCTCAATGTTATTTACTTAGCCTGTCAGTGGTTTTAATGCTGTGGCTGATCACTGTGTTATTTCTGACTGATTATAATATAATGAAATTATCACAGTGATGCTTAAATTAAACATCTGTGCTTAAAAAGCAACATTTATTCTTTTTTTGCTTCACTTTAAAGATGCCTGAAGAGAATTTTCACCACTAGAGGTCAGAAAGTCACCGAAACAAATAAAGCACAGGCTTAGCAACTGTCAGAAACACTTTTAGAGTCTGCCACCACAACATTATGATTCCGCTGGAGGCAAAATAACAATAATAATCACTCTTGTTTTACATTTTCTCTAGTCTTCCACAGCTAATGAGAAAAATATCTTTTGTCAGCCACTCCGTCTGTCCTATTGTGCTGGCAGGAGGTTTACTGCCCACAGTTCTATGCAAAGGATTGGTGAGCAGTAAAACTCAACTGTCTTTTTTTGGTGCTGGCAAAAACAATGGCTGCAGAGTTCGTAGGAAATAAATGTGTTTAGTGCTATGGGAAGGCCTCTGCAACACTCACCTAACTCAACTAATATCAAAAACATTCCAAGTTTCTGATTTCTTCACTTTGTTATTTGAAGCTTTTTCAGTGACAGTCCTAATACTGATGGTTAAAACACTTTCCTTTGATGCAACTAGAGTGTGTTGAATATTGCCTACACTTGTTTAATCAAAGATCACATCTTGACATAAAGCACATACAGAGGTGTCTAAAAGTCTAAAAAAGATCCCATTGCAATAAAATTTGGCACCATCAAAATATTCTGTAAAATTTTTCAGTAGTAATTTAATTTCTCTGGTCAAATTTTCAATTTTGCTAATTCTTAGGTAAAACTAATAACGTTCCAATCAACCTTATCTGTACTTGTGTTTAATACTGATATGAATATGCTAAGTCAGTGGTTCCCAACCTTTTCACAGCACGTACCTCTTCAGACATTTGACCTCCAGCCATGTAGCCCCTACTCTCACGCACTTGTAGCAGCTAGAAAAAGAAATGTCTGTGAGCCTGCCGCATAACATAAAATCTCTTAAAGTGATTTCTCACAAAATAGATTTATTCACCAGCATTTTCAGTGAGCAACAGCAGTTCACTTTTGAAAAAAATAAATCTACCAAACATTTCTACATTTCTAGAACATATTTAGTTATGAATCCACTTGAAACTGAAATACAAACTCACCACAGCTTTAATGAGAAGGCTGTGCTTGAGAGGACGCACATAATTCTGCAATGTTTGGTTGAATTTGAGAAAGTCTGAGTCTTAAATCGTTCTCCACACAGAGTCTAGTTCTGTATTTTGTTTTCATAGCTGTCAGAGCTGAGAATCCACTCTCACATAAATACGTGGTGGCAAATGGCATCAAAGTCTTGAGAGCGCGTTTGGCCAGCGCAGGCTGTTCTGTGCGCAGTCCGATCCAGAAATCTGGGAGTGGCTTCTGATTAAATTCCATTTTCAGGGATCCATCTGTTGTGATCTCAATTAAGCTCTCATGTTCAGATGTTGATAAAGAAGCAGGCACAGCTGTAAATGGATGACGTATCCAACTGTCTGATCCGTCTGTTTCAGGGAAATACCTGCGCAGCTGTGCAGCCAGCTCACTGAGATGCGTGGTTATGTCATCTTTTACATTGTCTTTCAAGGAGAGCTTATTTGCGCACATGAATTCATGCAACGACGGAAATACCTGTTTTGTCGTTGTCAATGCAGTTTGACCAGAGGTTCAATTTCCTGATCATGGCCTCTACTTTATCTCTCACATTGAATATTGTTGCTGAAACTCCCTGTAAACTGAGATTCAGTTCATTCAAACGAGAAAAAACGTCACCCAGATAAGACAGGCGTGTCAGAAACTCTTGTAAATTCTCAGACACTTGAAAGTTATGGTCATTGAAGAAACTTTTCAGTTCATCTTTCAGTTCAAAGAAACGTGTCAATACTTTACCTCTTGATAGCCAGCGTACGTCTGTGTGAAATAGTAACGTCTCATGATCGCTGCCCATTTCACTGCATAATGCAGTAAATATGCGAGAGTTAAGTGGCCTGGCTTTCACAAAGTTCACCATTTTCACTGTTGTGTCCAAAACATTCTTCAGGCTGGCAGGCATTCCCTTGGCAGCGAGAGCCTCTCGGTGGATGCTGCAGTGTACCCAAGTGGCATCAGGAGCAACCGCTTGCACGCGCGTTACGACTCCACTGTGTCTCCCGGTCATGGATCTTGCAGCGTCAGTACAGATGCCAACACACTGTGTCTACATAAGTCCATTTGACGTCACAAAGGTGTCCAGCATTTTGAAAATGTCCTCTCCAGTTGTCCTTGTTTTTAGAGGTTTGCAGAAGAGCATGTCCTCCTTAATTGTCCCTTCATGAATGTACCGCACATATACCAGGAGATGTGCCAGGCCGGCTACATCTGTTGACTCGTCCAGCTGTAGGGCGTAAAATTCACTAGCTCGAATGCGATGTAGTAGCCGTTTTAAAACGTCCTCTGCCATGTCACTGATGCGCCGAGAAACTGTGTTGTTTCATGAGGGCATGGACTGTATAATTTTTTTGGCCTTTTCCCCCAGCATCGTTGCAACCATATCTGTAGCAGCAGGGAGAATCAAGTCCTCCACAATAGTGTGTGGCTTGCCAGTTTTAGCCACTCGGTAACTCACCATGTAAGATGCTTGTAGCCCGTTCTTATTAACGGTATCTGTCTCCCGTATGCAAGTCTTACTGGTAGAAAGTCTTCTCAGTTCTTGCTCAAAAAACTCCCGTGGCTTACTTTTCAAAGGAGCATGTTTTGTTTCTAAGTGTCTGCGCAACAGTGAAGGTTTCATTGAGTTATGAGACAGTACCTTTGCACATATAACACACTGTGGCCGAGTAAATCCACCAGTGCTAACACTAGTAAACCCCAAAGCGATGTAGTTCTCATCATATTTGCGCCTTTTCGACGAGGTAGTCTCCCTGCCTGAGGTTGGCGCTGCATGCTTTCCCGCATCAGGAGGCTCCGCATCAGACTCCTCATCGCTGTCCGTGGCTATGCTAGCAGCTTTGCTAGCCACATCTGCACTGTTTCTAGCATCCCGGCCAAACTTAGAAGTTGAGGAATAGCCTGGGTTGTTGTCGCTGACATGTGCATCTTCACCTATGGGCTGACTGGTGGTAGCTTGTGAGTTCTCTGTGGAAGGGCAATTGATCCGTTTTAACCATTTATCCATTTCTGGCGATTAGCCGGGCGACTTTACTCAGACTGATGACTTGACAAGTCAAAGTTATCAGAATTGTTGACGACATAATTTAATGACCCAATCAAGAACGAGATTTGCTTGTTTCTGGGGGGAAAATAACTGTAGCGAGTATAGCTTTATCATCAGGAGATTTGCACCTGCCCACCAATCACGGACATTTCAGGGAATCAGCGTCTTTCTTATTTAGGTGACCTAGCGCTAGCTACATTAGCAGCAAACTGATACATAACTTCAAAGCCAGTTGTCCTACAATCTAGATATTAACATAATTGACTCACATAAAAAAAACAGTCTTTTGATTTTTCATTTAGGTGGAGAATCAGAAAATGAGAAAAACAACCCATTATCCGTTTTTTAAGTTTTGAAATGTAATCAGCTGAGTTCAGAATCACCTCTTTCGCGTACCCCCTACGTCACTTTGCGTACCCCTGGGGGTACGCGTACCACAGATTGGGAACCACTGTGCTAAGTAACTATAAACTATACTAAACATGAGAATGGTAGCAATATCATGGTGAATATGTTGCTCTGTCTGTGTTAACCCAAAGAACTGGGGTATCTAAGTCAGCCACATCCTCACAGTGCTGCTAGGTCGACCATCAAAACTAAAACAACTTACAGCGTGCTTGATGACTGGATATTGAAATTAATTGAATCAACTGACATCCATAAACACTCAGCACTCAAATGCAGCCTACCTTGGCTCAGTGACTTTCCATCTGACCCAACAGTAGTTGCATCTAAATCTCATGATCAAGATCAGATCATAATCTGATGTGTTCAAAGTTGTACAGTAACCTTAAGATATTATTAATTGTAGTTCCCCAATGTGTCCAGTTAAGATCATGGATGGATTAGGCCCTAATTGAATGGCTTTATAAATATGCACAGTCTTTACAATTTACAACTAGGTCATGAAACAGACTGTAAATAAAGAGGAAATACATGAAAATACATCTACTCACAGCAGTCTATTTACAGGCAAAGGTATATGCTACAAACATATCACACCTTAATCTGCATGCTGTTGGTGGTTGAGTTGCATTGTTGGCAACATAGTCGCTGAGCTTTGTCAAGGAAGAAAATGTGTGTCGTAATTTGGAGTTCACTTCTAAATAGATTTATGAGGGCTGATCACGGTTTCACTACCAGTAACATTCATAAAAGGAACTTACTAGGAGAACTTTAACATGTCCATAGCTAAGATGCCTTGAAGTTAATTTCTCTTTTCTTTAGCCCATGCAGATTTGGGCGTTCAATTAAATAAGTGTTGGAGGAACAATATGAAGTGTCACTTCATATAATGTCATGTTACAGTGCAGGGTGTCCAAGAATAGCACAATTCAGGCTGGTGACCTCAGCAAGTCTTATTATTTCAGCCAGAGTTTTGAACACAGCCTCAGCTCAAAGGTCAAGAAATTCAACATCAGCTAAGGCTTTATGGATATTTTTTTATCCCCACAGTGGGATAAATAAAGGATTATCTTATCATAAAACCATCAAAGTATTATTGGAAAAAAAGGTTTTATGGATTGAGGGAAGATCTTGTTTATGACTTATGATTTCTTGTTTATGACTGTGGAGAGAAGCAGCGTTGGCTGAGTTTCCCAAGGTGTGTGAATAGCCAGTTGCTCTGACCAGAAACCTGTGAATTTCAGTGAAGCTGAACATTTTCCACCAAGCTGCTGAGCTCTGAACCACACCGTCAGAATACAGAGAGAAGGCCAAATAATTCCACCTGAGACAAGGCAACTCTTACTCTGATTACACTGGAGATTGATTATTGAACCAAGCTCATGCCACATACCTTGCTCTATGGTGGGTCATACATTTCCAGCCGATGGCTTTAACCTCAGAGTCAGTGGAGGAGTGAGAGACCGAGATCTAGATAAACAGGGACATGGACTGACGGGGGAATGAGGTGAGTGATGATTGTATGGATGAGACCTGAGTTAAATGTGCTGTTAGACTGACGGTGAAAGTGGGGTTGACCTCTTATTGTCAGACGAGATTTGAATTGTACCGCATTTGATAAATCTAATGGCCTCTTGTCACAATAAAATATCTGGTGTCGACTCCATAACCGGCACGCCAGTGATTTGCAGCACCACAAGGTCAAAGAGGTGATGTAACTTCAAGCTGGCTTTTCACAATAAGATCTGCACTTTGAAATAATTGACTTCTGTAGACGAACAGGTAAAAATGGACAAATATTCCTCCAAAGCTGTGGATTAAAAGATGCCCTTCACCTGGAGAGCGAAATCTGATGTGGATCAGTCTGTGATTATCTACTTGGAGCTACAAACAGCTCCTTTATGTTCACTGCCAGTAACTGCTAGACAAGTTCAAGGTAACACGCAGAGCATTATTTTTTCAAGTGGGTTGCTGATATGTGCTTTGGTGTTTTAATTTGGCCCAAGTCCCATCCACTAACATGGAGGTGGAGTTTATGACCTGTACTGCAGATCGAGCTCCACTTGCTTTGGCTTCACTTTTTAGGAGCTGTTCCATTGTCTATATTTATATAGTCTATCTATGGCATTGTCCAATGGACTGTCAGAAAGATGGACTAACTCTCTATGACACCCCTGTGCACAGTTTTGTAAACTTAGTGTGGTGGCTCTGGCCATCGTCATTGCCTGTCTCTGCCTAACAGGCAGCTTATTCAAAACTTGAGACAGGACCAACCTGCCACTCAATGTCCCCTAAATTATGCATAACTTCCCGTATTGATATAATTTAAACAACTGAGTTGTATAAAAATTCTCCCCCTGTACTGTTGTCGTGAATGGGAAAATTATCTCTAAAGATAAGTATATAACAAGTATATTTCTGACATAAAATTCTGCATTTTAACATGGAGGCTTGTAGTTATTGACTTGCTTTTCGAGACAGCATAAAGTGGCCATTTGAGGAACTACAGTTTGGCCTTCTGTGTTGGCTTTATTACAGCTTCTACTCTGCGCATGCCAGAGGACACACTTACTACTGTACTTATTGTAGCTGGGTGCTCACACAGTTCTGATGTGCAGTGTATTTACAAAAAAAAAAGGTTTATTATCTGACCCTAGAGTTTCTTGATCCATCTCAGTTATTAAGTACAGTGTTATCACAACGACAAAGGCAAAAGCTTGAGCAAACCTCAAAAATAACACAAAACAGACATGCACACTTTTCCTTTCTATAGTACAAACTGTGAGTCAGTGGACAGCTACATAGGAGTTGGGGTACAAAGAGGCAGGGTTTGATCTTTTCTTTCAGCTCTTCATTTGCACAGACTAGTTCTGTCATTTTCTCCTGAACAACTGAGTTCAACATCATGAATGTCCTCAGGGAGACTGTCTGAAAATGTGTGCTGTTACCCCCATATTCAAATGGAACAATGACTGGCCCCTCCCAATGGTTGAGTGGTTATTCAGAGTAGCAATACAGTGAGCGAAATTAGTGCTTTTAAAACAGAACCCAGCTGCTTTGGATTGCATTGTGTAAGTAAAATATCAGTTAAAATAAGCAGATTTTAATATTAATGTCCAGTAACTGATATCCCAAAGACAATAACCTTTGCCGTTATGGATAATAATCCTTTCCTCTCCTTCATTTTAAATTTTATCCACACCCAAAGCAAAGGCGAGAAACTCACTTCTGTATTCTGTGTTCATCTCATAGTGTCGAGAAGAAAGCACATCCAATTAAAACAAAACACAGATGACAAGTGCATCACTGTGGCCCAGTGAAACTGAATCCACTAACATCCATAAAAAGCAGCTGGTATGTGAAGCAGACGTCCAGCAACTTCATTGTTGAGCCCATTGGCTGGCTTCCTCAGTGATCCTGGCCATTACTTAAAAGGTTTGTGTTTTTCTAATATGATTTTGATCCCGTGGCCCTCAAGAAATTCTTTGCAATTCCAAAAGTGGGCAAATGGTGATGACTGTCCTCCTTTTAATGAGCGAGCCACAGACATTATTCTCGTATGAATATTGCTCTGAGGCTGTCTGACCTGTGCAAAACAATGTTGTGGTACTCAGTCATTCGGTGAGTGGTAATGAGAGAATTTAATCACAGCTTTCGGCCTCTCACTAAACACGTGATGTAAATTTAAAACTGAGCCACTGCCATTGCCCAGGAGGAAGCATGAAGACTTTAAGTGGAATACCACAGAGCTGAAGTAAACAGAAATCATATTCCGGTGGCCTCTGGATGCCCAATAAGTATTTGTAAGCATTACTTTAGCAACTCCCCCAAAGCAAGAAAAAATGTGCATAAAACCACCGATATACAGTATGTCATGCTAATGTACGCCTGGTGCTGTGCTGCAAACAATGAGCAGATTTGCATGATAAAAAGCTTTGAGTCCGTGCCTTTTGCTATTACCTGTCAGTTTATGCAAATGTAACCCCAATTCTTGAAGGTTAACTCATTCCAGCCAGTCTGGGCTGTGCTACAATCATAGGTTTATTACCAACATAGCAAGGCAGCATAACGCACTGGGCCACGCTGTCTTTGGGTTCACTCCATGGACTGTATATAAAGATGGAAAAAGACTTTATGACAACACCCATTGGATTCATAAAGAGCAGCTTTGTAGCTCATTGTGGTTGGCATCAATCTTCAATCTGCCTTTGAAAGATTTGATATCCCTTTTTTTTTAAAAAAAACATATGCCATTTCTTGGGCCCTCTTGTTAGAAATCTTCCCAGATTTTGGATTTAAGAAGTATGACTGGAGAGAAAACCTGGACAAAAGCAATGCTATATGCAAGATGAGCCAACTAGAAGCACAGAATTCAAAAACCAACCATAAGTTGTGAAAATCTCTTTCATAACCATACTGAACTGATCCAGAAAGGAAGTATGGTAGACACATGTAAAAATGTCTTCAGGTTGTAAACATATTTACTTCAAATGTAAAGTTGGGAATTTTAACATGGAGGCCTGCGGGGATTGGCTCACTTTTAGAGCCAGACTGTCTCTGCGGTTTTTGGCACTGCACGAGTTGGATTCACACCCGGTTGTTGCCACCTGGCTCACATCAGGCTTGTTTTACACCGTCCACTTGAACTAAAGCTGCTAGGAACGGGCAACATCGAGTTGACATGTCAATAAGAATATAAAGAGGAATTTAGTTTTACTACAAAGACGAAGTTACAACAGATCTGTTTGAAACATTTCAGTAAGTATTTGAACAAGAAGGAGCAGCCACAGTGAGCTGTTAAATGAAGAGCTGCAGGCAACAAGCTGCACACCTCCAACTCCTGAGAGAGGAAATTAATTTCAATGTGTTCTGCTGTTCACAGAATGATGGAAGAGGCCAATTAGTATATCTTTATTAAAATGGCAATAGCTCATTTTTATTTGTCTTCTGAATAGCTGTAGGATTAAACTGAAAATCGAAGCGAAGCCAGCAAGTATAGCTCCCCCTGGTGTCTGGCTGCAGTATAGCTCATAAGCTCCACCTCCTCCATGTTAGTGGATGGGACTTGGGTAAAACTAAAACACTAAAGTACATGTCAAATAAATTATTTTCAAGGATGGTTTCTGTCATTTTAGGTAGTGAATATAATACTGATGTATACGCAAGTGTACGTTTTTCTGATAAGCTTCACTTTAAATTGTTATTTAATCGCGTGCCCACCACTCTGTGAAGTGGTACCGTAGTAAATAAATAAATTATATAATAATATCGTGCACTGCTCGCATGTTCTCCGCGCACAAGAAAATCTATGCAGTGCATAAAGTAAAATCCAATATGAAAATAAATTAAACAAATAACAATTTATTCTGTACCATTTTGCAATGTAACTCAGTGAGTGACACGTGTCCAGCCAATGATATGATGCCATTCACTTATGCAGCCAATCTTTGACAGCGCTTTATGTGTACGTGCCCTGCCCATACGCACCGTGGCGCCGGTGTTTTGCAGGTTAGCTATAGGTAACAGTGCGACGGAGTTAAGAGACGCAAATGGTACTAACCCCTTATTATGGCGAAACAAACGGGCAGTGTACTGTATCACATTGTATCACATGCTTGTGCTACAGCACACATGTCATTGTGCAAAATGTCAATGTTTTAATATGAATAGAATTTTATCTCTGAAAGGTCTACATGTCTCAATTCTTCCAGAGCAGGATTCTCCCTCATCCAGACCACAGCAGGACCTTCACACGGACATATAACATACTACACAGCTCATGAACAGCAAGATTCTTTTTCATGTTAAGTGGGCCAAATCATTTATATTAAAAGTAAACTAACGGAAATTACTGCTGTAATTTGATTCTTTTAATAAGCCATGTAACTTGCTATGATCTCAGGTTTTGGACAGGCATGATGCTGGTGTGTGGCCACAGCGTGCACGTCTGATGTTGCTCGCAGTGGTCCACAGTGTGCTCAGGAAGTTTTTGTGTATGCCCATACACATGAAAAATTAGAGGGAACTTTGACAGTAGTACAGTACTGTACACTGTATAATCCAACATTTCCTTGTAACAACTGGAGCGGAGCGCAGTATTAATTAAACAATAACGCCAGAGAGTCTGGATGAAGCGTGTTTGGGTCATCACTAACTTGGCTCTGGACCATTCTGGCTCCAAACTTGCAAGATGGCTCCTTCCTGGGAAACTTGCGTCAGTTTGGCCAATACAAGGAAGTGGGGACGCAATTTATATAGAGTCTATGATGCAGATCATATAAATCTACTGTACTCAATGTTAAGTGATAAAAAATAATTGCAAAATGTTGTACAAATGTAAATATACATTTACATACATACAATTTCATTGTAGTGAATATTATAGAAACACAGTTTCACACTTTACTGCAATCAACAAAGAAAAGGAGACCTTGTCATACACTATAGAAAATACAGTAATAATGAAATCAGTTCCCTATCTAATCAATGCCATTGTAAGATAAGGATGTTTATAATAATGTAACAGGAATTATGATACCCTTTCTAATTCAGTTCATATTTTTACATTTACATTAGAAGTTACAATTACAAGGCGGATCAGGCATAATTATGAGATAAGGTCTCTAATTTAGCCGTGGGCCGGTGTGGTGAATGCATGGTGATTCTGTACAACAAAGACTCCTACAGAGCCTAAAGTCACCGTGTCACTGACACACAGTGAGTTATAAAAAGAGGGCTCTGGCGTGGTGCTCTTTTGCTAATTGGGTCTTAAATCAAAGGCCTTATAGTGAGTAAAGCTACATATCTAGAGGGTGGATAAGTAAAATGATTCAACAGCCAGCGATAAATAGACACCATAAAAGTGGCAGAAAACCACAAGGCGCTAGCCAATTTGAATGATAGGAGCAACAGGAGAACAGGGACTCTTGGAGCACGCTGTGACAGTTCACACTTATTTTGCCTCAGAGTGTTGTATTTCAAGATAATTTCCACCTCTCTTATTTCAGTCCATCAGGACATTTGCATATCCTATTGCAAAAGTTTGGCAGCCACTGAGAGCCTCCTAATTCTGTTGTGAAACCTCTCTGTCTGAATCAAAGAGTACATTTTCTTCGCACTGAGCCCTGGCTCAAGACACTATAAGTGGGAGACTTACTCTTATATCACACTTGCATTGACTCAAAAGCACAATGATCTATACTAGTGAAGCATTCAGATTAAAACAGAATGTAATTAATACAGTGTCTTGTATAAAGCAAGCAGTGTGTAAGTAGTGAATAGATGAGCTTGTCCTCATTACCAGAGCAGATTAGAATAGAGGGGCCTGAAACTGAAAGGCTGGCCCAGTAAAATCTGTCCAGTTTTTAAAGTTGCAGTTAGGTATATTTTATTGGCAGAAACAGGCATTTTGTTAGCGGCTCCTCCTGCAAACTGTGCTAATGAAGTGTTTCGGATTGCAGTAATTGCTACTAAGATACAAAATGGTCTGAGCAAGCAGTGCTGGCTTGGCCTGGATGTGTGTTTTTCCTGGAAATGGTTCACAATTGTCAGGTCATCATCTGTGCACTAGTTTCCTGAACGCTACAGTGAACATTACTGCTGTTTTTATGGGGAGCTGGTAGCACAGGAAGCAAAAGAACAATGAAGCCAAAGTTATTCACATAAACACTTAGCTAACGTTTGAGGGCGAAGGATTAAGCATCAATTTTCCGGAGATGCATTTCCAGAGGAGATCTATTTATACAAGAAATAAACACATGGATGAATCTTTCTACGCTAGTTTGAAGACTTTAGTTGTACGGCACCTCCTCGTCTGAATCCCCTTTGATCTGGGGGAGTTGAGGATTTGCAGATGAAAAAGGGTTGGAAACCATAACATGCAGTATACAGCTACTGGATTAAAGTAAACAATCAGGATAAATGGGTGAGAGAGGTGCAAATACGGTTGCTTCTCCATGCCATTCAGCATCAAAGGTTACAGCCTGGTTTGATGAGTATGAGAATAAATCCAATAATACAGCCTCCTGGTCTCAGGGCGCACCTGAGGTTTTGTTGATATGATCAGGAACAAGAGAGAAAATCAATGTATTGTTGGTTTTTAGATCTGGTCTGGACCTGGACAAAGCCAATGGACGGCTTTGGTGACAGGCCACTAATTGTGACTGTTTCACGATTTCATAAGGAACTTGGAATACTTCTTGATATTTAGATAACAGATCAGTCGTTTGCCAGGTTCTTAGCAGTTATCTACCAACTTAAATCAAGTCAAATCAACATCTTTGAGGTGTTTGAAAGCTCACCAGATGAAAGAATTTCAATATGTTTCTTCGTTTTTCAACACTTAAGGCTGATGTTATCTCTTGAACATCCAGGGTTTTGTGGACACAACGTCCGATGTCTTAACCACAAGCTCAGAAGTTCCATTTGATGAGAGCATATTTCTTCCACTTTAATCTGTCTCATCTGTTACTCATTATGCTTCCCCATATTATGCATTTGATCCACATGTTCCGCCTCTTTCTTTATTCCTTTGTTTTTGTTCATAGCCTGTGAAACCTCCTGTACCTCTTTCCCATCAACATGGAACAGGTTACATTCATGATCACACACCTAATTTTGGACACCAGGCATGTCAGGGCATTTCAACTAAAAATAAGTGGGTTTGGAACCTGACCTGAAAAGCTGCTTCTTAGCTGGTTCCTAGTTGGAAACCAACTAAGAGGCAGCTTTTCTTTGAACTGTTTTTCTTTTTTTTTTCCTTTTCCGGATAAGAAATTCGTAAGACAAGCGGTTACGGGCTCCAGCCTTGCGGTTATCAAAGGTTCTCTGCTTTTCACTGAAAATAGGCAAATCAATGAAACGAAACCTTACAATTAATGAGCATGAAATGAACAAAAATCATTTCGATCTAAAAACTATATTTTGACAAGGACATTTTTTGAATCCCTGTGTAAGACTGAACCACAAGATGGAGGTGCAGTACAGTTGATATTGCACAGTCGAACAAATCTCTAACAAATGCACGATTAATCATTGTATGGAGTGGACAGGGTTCTTCGGGACCCCTGGATGTCTGAGCCTTTATGCCGTCGCCTGCTCTGACAGTCTTGTATGGGGTAATGAAATTCCTTTGACTGATAGCAGCTTTATGTGTTTATGTATGTTCTCTGGTGTCACCAACAACTCATAAAGTCATATGAGCACTGCAGCTCAACCTCATATTTCACAAGTAATAACAAACAGACAGAAATGAAGAATTTTGTACAATAATATATAACAGAAGGGTGGGGAGAACACATGAAGACACAAGGTCAACAAATCTTAGGTTTAACAGCTGTTGTCCTTCTGCTCTGTCAGGGACAGAATGCATTCACACACTAATGCACATGTGTTACAATGGCAGAAAAAGAAGCACGTACGCCATACATTTCTTATCAACACACTGCTTTCACATCAGTTCATCATCAGCAGGTGGATTTAAGTAATTTAATGTTTGCATTCATGCTAAAAGCACATTTAAAGTATCAAGATTTTTTTTCCACACCACAAATAAACTGGACTAAACCGAGAGACAGGCACGCTCAGTCTGGTTCTTAGTCCACACCAGAGTTTGATTGATGGCTTTCACATCAGCCTTAAAGAACTGCTCCAAATGCACCAGGGTTTGTTTTAGCCAACAGCATCTTTAAAGGAATCCTGCGTGGTATATCTGTATTTCTGGAAGAATTATTGAAACACAGCAAATACGGAAAAAAAGAAAATATAACACGTTATTTAAGGTCTGGAGTGAAATTTAACTGATCCATGATGACCTCAATGTTCATGCCACATGCTAAAATTCACTTGAGTCCACTGTAGATATGCCTTATTTGAAGCTGAAGAAACACTGAAACATATCTTTGTGATTGATAATGATTAGTAATGAATCTAGTGAACTGCAAGGACTTGTACAGGATGTGTCTGCTGTGTTGACTAATTATGCAAATTTCATTTTTAGTTCATCAGAAGATCAGCAAGAATCGGCAGGGGAGGATGAGATAATTCGAGAAATCGTTCGTTTCATCAGCCATTTGCATTTCATTTGGGGTTTTGAACGTGATCCATTCATTTCTCCAGTCACTGTAGAAATAAACATGATCCATTCATGATTCAGGACAAATTTAACTGCTGCTCTTCACTTTTTTAGTAATACTGACATCAAAACTACAAAGGAACACATATTGAATTATGTAATTGACCTGGCCTCCAACTTCACTAGATCCCAAACTGATCAAGTATCTGTGGGATGATCTACAGAGGCCCCTCCCCTCAACCTATAGGACCCAAAGGCCCCCACTAACAACATTCTGTTGCCAGACACCACAGGACACCCTCAGAAGGCCCATGTCCATTCTCTGATGAGTAATAACTGTTTTGGAGGCACAAGGAAGGCCTACACAACATTAGGAAGGTGGTCATAATGTTATGTCTGACTGATGTATCTTATGTTGTAGTCACCTGGAATGGTTTTCCAACGGTCTTGAGGAAGATCCAAGAAGTGCTGAGCACTTGTTCTCTGCTTTGCCTTCACTCTGCGATCCATCTAATCGCAAACCATCTCATTTGGGTTTAGGTTGGGTCATTGTGGAGGCCAGGTCATCTGATGCAGAACTCCATCGTTCTCCTTCTTGGTCAAACAGCCCTTACATAGCCTGGGGGTGTATTTGAGGTCATTATCCTCTTGAAAAACAAATGATGGTGTGTAAACCAGATGGTGTGGCGTGCGGTTGCAGAATGCTGAGGTAGAGATGCTGGTTAAGTGTGCCTTGAATTTTGAATAAATCCCAGACTCTGTCACCACTTTTTCTGAGGCCAGTAACTCTAATGAACCTACCCTCTGCAGCAGGGGTTACTCTTCGTCTTCCTTTCCTCACAGGAGCCAGTTTCATCATAGCGTTTTATCGATTTTGTGAGTGCACTTGAGCCTACATTCAAAGTTATTAAAATATTCCGGATTCACTGACCTTCGTGTCTTAAAGTAATGATGGACTGTTGTTTCTCTTGACTTAGTTGAGTGGTTCTTGCAGTAACATGGACTGGAACAGAAAGTCGAACAGGACTACTTACCTCGCCGTAGAGGACCGTGTACCAACCCTATCTCTGTGCAACACAACTGACGGTGTCAAACACATGAAGAAGGCAAGAAATTCCACAAATTAAGGCTTGACAAGGCTCATCTGTTAACTGAAAACCATTCCAGGTGACTACCTCATGAAGCTGACTGAGCGAATACCAAGAGTGTCAAGAATTGTCAAGAATTTAAAATATAAAACATAGTCCGGTTTGTTAAACTCTTTCTTTTGTTTGCCACATAATTCCATGTGCTCCGTCATAGTTCTGGTGTCATCACTACTAATGTACAATGTTGAAAATGATCAAAATAAAGAAAAAAACTATGAATGAGGAGGTGTGGAGTTAACGTTACAGCTCAGCCTGGTACTGGATTTTTGACCTATATAGTATGACAGACTAAAGATCTGATGAATCTATTGTCAGTTCTTTGAATATGAAGATATTATATTTTTCACATTTGCCCATTTATTGTTCTCCAAACAATAGGACAAACCCACAATCCACATAGCATACTGTACAGTTTGTGTTATGTTACACATACAGTACGTTATATAGGGAGTTATTGCTATTTGACCATGTTTCTGATTGATTATCCTTAAGAGAGACACTATCATTTACAGCAGCTGACATGTTTATTGTTGCTTTGTTTAAGGCTGGGTCCAAGGATTCACAATTCATTCATAAAGTACGCATCTGTGTCATGTCACTTGACACCAAATGTACGCTCTGTGCAGCTGTGTAATTTAAACATATGGTATAAAGCACCATCAACCAGGCATCATGGGGGCTTGAAAAGTCATGTATTTACCCTCATATTTCACTTTTCTGCTGCACTCAATCAATCCCCTCCGCGTGCAATAGGAGAAAGAGTGAGTGAGGAAATTGAAGGCAAGGGCTGTTATATGTAAGGATCCCCACACCGCGCTTCCTGATTTATTTTATTTGCGCTCCCTCGACTCTTTCCCGTTGCTTACCTCTCTTTTCCTGCTCGCTCGTCCTCCTTCTCTCAATGTCTTTTTCGCTCTCCCTTCACAATTATCTCTTATAGCCTGTGAGGTGATTAATGGGTTTCATTTGACGTCCTCTCCTACCCTTCGCAGAGCACCAACAAATAAAATCGGGGCCCAGCACACAAATTGTCCCTCAGAAGGGCAGTAAAACTGGGCAAAATACGGGGGCTGCGAAGAAAATGAAGCAGAGAGATCTGGCCTTTGGAAAGAAAAACATTTGCAGAGGAACGGCCTGGAACGATTTCCTCTGTAGCCTCTCTCCCCAGAGAAATCCCCCTACTGCTAATCTACAGTTATTGCTATTGCCGACGGCAGTCTCCAAATTAAAGAAGGGAGGGGGGATAAAAAAAACACTTAGACCTTATCGTCTCTTTACTACTTGTTGTTATTAACACTTTTTTTTTGTCTGTGCTTTGTAGCCAGATTCCAGGTGGCATTATGTGGTAGATTATTGGCCCAAGAGTTCAAAATGTGAAAAAGATTCATATCACGTAGTGCCATTTCTTAAGTTTCTGATGCCATATCAATTCAGATGTGTCAAAAGCACTGTGAGGACTCCAGACATCAATCACTGCCAGAGACATAATCAATACCAAGACTGTGACCCTGTGGTTCATCCCAGAACATTCTGGTTGAACAATAAATGGAAACAGGCTCATTGGCATTTTCCCTCACCACATATTTAATGTGAAGAAAAAAAAAAACAGTAAATCCTGTATGTCAAATATATATGTTTGCTGGCTTTTTCCATTTGTTCCAACTACATCTCAAGAGTCACGATAATCTATAACAATCTTTGCATGGATCCCAGTATAATTAGGCATAAAATACATGGATGTCTGATGATAAATTTGGTGAGCAGCTAATGTTCACATTTGGGCTTTGAGGGAAATGGCTCATCAGCTACAAATGATTTCCACAAATCGGGAATTCCTCTGATGATATTTTGACTTTTTCCAATCATCGGGACAAATATTAATTTGTCCAGTACTTTGGTTTATGATAAAACATTCCAGATAATCCTGGCTCTACTTTCTGTTTAGTGCTAATTTGCTTAGGTTGGCATGCTAACATGCAAAGCTAAACTAACACAACAAAATTATTTAAAGTGGCAGTCTTGAAGATTGTACTGATGAAAGTATTTGCAGTATTTATATATTTTAATGAATCCATCACTATCTAATGTCTATTAATAATATAGATATCAGGTATTTGATCTAACCTTATGTACCATATTTTCCTTTATATTGTTAGAGTGATGTAGGACTCTTCTTTCTGCTCCAGACCATATTCAGCAGTTTTATCCAAGAGGCACGGTGGGAAATGCCAGCCAATGACATTCAACTCATGTAAAGGGTACATCATTCCATCTGCTTTGCGGTTCGCAGCTGTCTGACCACTTACCAAACTGTGTCTGGGCATCATAACCGTATGTTCAGCGTCCTTCTGACAAATGGATCCTATGTGAGATAAATATAAAGGAAGCCCTGAGGTCATCCAGGACTGCAAGTACGAAAGAGGAAAAGGATGGAACCAATGGCCGTGGTTACTGCTACCACAGCGCTGTATTGACGTAAGTGTTCTGACACGCCATCACTACAGACATAGCATGACATTTATATCACAACCGAAGGCTTTTCTTAATTCCACAGGCGGACAATAAAATGTCATTAAACACAGAATGAAACCTCCTTAAAGTTTATATTTAGATGCTAACTGACAATCTCTGTATTGTAAACTTAATGTTCTACATCTGCCACATACTGTACTATATGGTTAACCTATAACAGACTGAAGGTCAGATTTATTTAAAGGGATAGTTCATCACAAAATCAATATTATATAATTATATATATGGAAGTGTTTCCTATTGATTATCCTATTGACAAAATCACATCACCATAGGTTTCCTGACCCTGAGTAGACAGATTGTTACCTGCGTCCAAAGCCTACATGTCCTTAACTCTGCATAACATTTAAGCTTTAATACAGTTTAAAGGGATTAGTTATATACAACTTGTAAAGTTGTTATAAATGGAGAAATTACGGATAGAGACCAAAACTGCTTTTGTATCAGTCTGTGAACATGTTTATTTTTGCTGTAAAATTTAACACAGAGGTTATGGCTCTATGTGGTTTGATTCACTTTTGAAGCCTCAAGTGGCCAGTCAAGGAGGACTGCAGTTTTTGCACTTGCACAATTTTTTCCTCAGCTCTGTAGCGTAGTCTGTATTGTTTTCTGTATTGTATCTTGTCAGGTTTGGGCTACAATCCTAAACCATGACCCGGTCACTCAAGAAAAGCCACAGACCTTGTTGAGAGCAGTTTCACGCTGGAACTATTTTATGACTACCTAACTAACCTGCTGACCGTATCACTGCAGAGAAGGAAGCATGCATGTATCCGCAAGGACATAAAACAATGTCCTCCCCAGTTGAGCTGTAACACTCTGATGCTACAGTAGACCCAGCACTGTCAGTTAGTTAAAAACTCCATGAGCTAACAGTTACCGGGTCTACTTAGACATAAAATAATAGGTCATCATTTCTGAACGGAGACATTGCTGTTCAGTTTTTCAATTGTTTTCTGTTTGTTCTGAATGTTCCACCTAGCTCCATTATATTTGAGAGGAACAGAGATCTCAAATAATGAATAAATAGCACCCAAAGCCTGAGGAAAACATGCATATTTGATTTTGGGTTGAACTGTCCCTTTAAATTTTTGCTGTTCTGTGTGTTCACATATATACATAAATGCATACAGTTTTTAAAACTGTTTCACCCCAAGACTCGAAAACCACAGACAGGCAGGAAGCAGCCTCTCTAAAGTTTGTAGACATTCAGTTGCTAATTAGCAAATGGTAAAAAACAAAATATCCCACACCCCCGACACAGCAAAGGTATTCAGCACAAGTGACTCTCCAATCAGCAAATTGCCACAGCACACCACAGTGGTTTACATTATCACGGAAACTAAAGCAGGGAAGGGGACATATAAATCATTCAAATCACCTGCCTTGAAACCATGAAGGAATTTATCGCCGAGTGTGGAATGGGAAGGCAGCGGCGGCGTTGTGGCAGAGGAGGCGGGGGGGTTTCAGTGAGCTTTACGAGCCTTTCAATAAACATATGAATAATTTTGAGAGTCGTCAGGAGCGGCCCGCTATCTTGATCTCAAATCGATGCATTCAGGGTAAATTAAATGCCACAGAGGGGGGGAAGGAGTGAGCAGAGAAAGTAGGAACTGAGCTGAGGCAATATTACAAGGTGATTAAAACAGTGTCTGTGAATTGCTACGCTGGGAGGCTGGCGTACAATGAGGAGTAAGGGTGCAAAAGAGAAAGGCAGGAGGTTATCTTTTAGCCCGGGTTTATTAAGGAAGCAGCCTCTTTTCTCCCAGAAAGTGCAGGTTTCAGCTTTTACCATTTGCAAAGCTTCCATGAGAGTAAGAGTTGTACTTGCTGGAGGACTTGTGCGTCAGCAAAATCATGACGCTAACTGTTTCCTTTGAACGTAATGCTCCGGCACTAAATTTTCCTGGACAAGCATTAAGTGAGAGCTAAATGGTGCCTAGAAACAGAGCAAACATTGCTTCTTTACAGTAATTATACTCTTAGAACTACACACTTTTAAGAATATATTATGAAGTGCTGTCACTGTTCGGTCTAGATTCTGACGCTCCATATTGAGATAAAGTACATTTGGCTCCTGTTTTACAGCAGATTACCTAATCTGATATGAGCATCTGATGATGAATTTTATTGCATTTGTGACCTTCAGTCCCCTAGCAATGGCATAACCCACGGAAGCAGGGGAGCACTAAAGAGGAAAACAGGTGAGTAGATGAAGGGTAAGATGAGATCAAACAAATGACACAACCTTAAACACCCCACTTCAGAATGTCTAAGTCTGCCTTCACCCATGGGACAGCATTAAGACAGAAAAGCAAATTATTGTGTTTGTACAGCAAAAATCCTTTGAATTGCAGATGAAAGCAAGTAAAACCTATTAACTGCCTCATAATATGCTGGTGGCACACACGCTTTTATCCAAACACACTATTATTCAGCCCCTGGCAGACAATAGTAGGGGTATGGTATGGCCGGATATGTTACAAGGATGATTGCTGCTTTAGCTTCAAGGGTCCTGTTCTTCCCAAATGTCGTATTTGCGTAGCTTGAGAGGGGAGGCGGGAGAAAAGTTTAGTGCCAGAGTGTCTTTAATCCATTGCCTGACATTTTTTTTTATTGCTCAGCAACAAAGTGATTTATACCATTCCCAGTGGTGCAGCCTGAGGAATAATGCCATCAATTTGCCCTAATTCAGTTTCAGTGACAAACCTCTCACACTGGGTAAACCCATTCCCGCTGATCACCTCACAGCTTAAGTGGCCAGCAGTTTAAAGAGGGAGTTTGCTGCACAAAGCCCAGTGTCCCTTGGTGGCGTGGCAGCAGTTTTTAAAGTCAGATTATTGTCACAAGCAGAACCGTCCCAACAACAAGTAGGTCAGACAAATTTTGTACCAAGCTGGCTTCAGCGTACAAATCAGTAAAATGATGTTGACTTATACCATTGAAAAAACATTTCATTAATATTTCTCAGTGAAGGAGTGATCATACTATTCATCACAAAAGTTACAAGAAGACATAATTAGGAAATATGCTGTTTACTATATTCTAACATTAGTTAGCATAAATGATTATGATTTAACTTTAAGGGTTAGAGCCGATTGCTATTGGCAATGCAGCTGTAATATTTATCCTCAGAAGGTTCACCCACGTAGAGCATGCCGTTTATGGAAGTGTACGTTGCAGATGCACTGGAGAGGAGTGCTGACACACCATCCATTAGCATCTGCTGTAGACTGACTTTGTTTAGTTCTTGTCCGAAAAACAACACATTGACCAATCGAGAACCAGACAAAGCTCACTGTAATATTCGTGCTGCTTTCTCTTCGTGTCAAGGTCAGAAAGCCAGTTGATCCTCTCTGCTGAGATGTTCGTGCATAGCCGCTGTACTGCCATGGTAGGCCATTTAAGCTTTACAGTGTCCACACTGTCTCTGACTCATTTTGGACAATCAAGTGTAGGCATGCTTTGGATACAATCCCATTTTAAGCATGCCTGCCAGCAGTTACTGTAATTGGGGATGAACATGAACATTGCAGAGCTTTTTTTTTTATTGTATTCCACGTGAATACTTAGACAATAGATCATGTTGGCATGTTGTTACAGCCCAAGTCTGCAGTTCATCTCCAGCACAGCACTTGAGCAAGCTGCTCGCCACAAGGTCCATGTTAGTAGCAGCTCCGGAGCGTTGACACACTGTAACACGATGCATAATCACCATCGGCATCCAACACCAAAAAATAACTGGCAGCAACTGGACTGACTTGACAAAGATCTCACAAAATAAGAACAGCTACTAAATAGACATTGTATTGAGGCCTATAATGTACTGTTTTAATACAAAATTTTTGACGTAATTAGATCTGCCGCCCTCGGCAAGATTCAAACCAGCTGCAGTTACACGTTGTTAGTATTAACCTGCTCATCTACTAGGATGCCACGTCATTTTTTCTTTAGATACTTTTTTTTTTTTTCATAGTGCAAATTAGAAGAGACCAAAAGACCAAAGACATGCAGCTGCTTCAATCTGGCCTCTTGAAGCTCCAGCAGCAGCTAGTGTATTTGTTTCATTGTAGACAATATCTCTCTATAACTTGGACCATTTTCTGTGAACTGAAGTCCATCCTTTATCAGTTTTTCTCCCAGAATGCCAACAACCGGTCCTTTGTGGTCTGTCCACTTCCACTCTCTCTCTCTCTCTCTCTCTCTCTCTCTCTCTCTCTATGTCCATAGACATCCCATCCTACTTAATACTGAACCCAACCATGTGTGATATTGGCTGTGCTGGCTTTCCAGTGGCTGCGATCCACCCATTCCAATCCAGAGGTGTTTTGCTTCACCTACAGCCTGGAAACCGTGGTTGCTCTGACTAAAAATTTCATCCAAGAAGACAGCATTTTTCCAGGTGACAGGGTGACAGAGGTGACTTGAAATAAATCAAATTACCTTCGTGGTCATGCTGGTCATCATGCTCTGTTTCTCAAATGGAGGCGAAGAGCTCGTCTCTCTGACCTGTTTTCTGCTTCACCAAATTCTCAAGACGTCTCTGAGTCCTGCTTTACTTACGGGAGGAAGAGAGGTCTTTTTAGTATTCTGGTTAGTCCTATTTTCTCAACCATATGCAGTAAGGACTTCAGCTGAAGCCAACATTAAAAGCTTAGACATATTTTAATACTGCTCCAGGTATCATAAGAGGATCAGTCAAATAAGAGACCCATCTGTCTGGGTTGAGTTTGCACTTAAGATCCAACAAATGTGCACATAGTGCTTCTTCCCCCGAGGCTTTTATCCATTGTCTCCTGCAGCAGTGTTACCATTTGTTACAACAACTTATTTCTGCCTAGACATGGAAAAAAAAACTGTAATGTAATTCACATGTGTGACCTGGGAAAATGGAACAATGTATTTCTCTGCACTTCCGTCAGTGCTATCGACCAATCAATTAGAGCATTCTTTCCTCCACGGTGCAGTTTCTGCTTTAAGTTATGCCCTGTGTATGCCTCTTTTCTGGCAGTGTTATGCTTGTTTCCATAGCAATGACTCCTTTGCTCCCACACTCTCCACTTCCAGGTAGGCGCTGCTGGGGTGACAATGCTTCAGTGAAGAATTTCTCATCATTACAGCTCCTCTGCTAGACTAAGGAGAGACATCCTAGCAGTAAGTCAATTGTCCTTGAGTGTGCTCCAATAAATTTCCATTGATATCTCGTTGAAAGGCTCAGCCGTTAACATTCGACATACCAGAGTGGCTTTATACAAGCTTATATACTTTATAGTGTTAAACTGAGGAAAGATGGTGAAAGGAAAACAGAAGGCGGTGACTTTTATGCAGATGAGGAAAGCTCTAATCAAGCTTTATGCATCTGGGCATAGTACTGTTTTTGTTTGATTATTTAACTCCTGAAATTTAACATTAAGTTTAGCCACTGGATATTTTGGCATCCACAGGGCTTGGAGAAAACGCTGCTTAACCAGAAGTTAGCCCCCGCCGCCAACACAAATTGAACATTTCTTCAAGGTCAGCTCCCCACATTTCACAGTACTGCACCCCTTTCAGCCGGCTCTGCTGACATTGCTCAAATTCTGATTTATCCAGCTGCCTTTGTATGATTCAACAAAATGACAAAAAAAAAAGTAAAGAGGCAGCACAGAGCTGGAGCAGGAGAGACACGTGCTGCAAGATATATCCATCTCTAAAGCATTACAACAATAAACCGTATATGTCGTCTATGTGATCGACGGTGCTTTTTGTGCCTCTTTTCTGTGTCGTTTTTTAACAGTGGGGGTGCAGTTATTTTTATTTGTGCATGGAGAATGCTTGCAGCCAGTATGCACAGGGATAAAGGTCTCGCAGCCAGCCAATTAGCAAATCGAGCTTGATTTAACGTTCCCTCCGCCATCTAATCATGTAAAACACTGAAGCAGTCTGGTGATTTATCATACGCCAATCTTTCCCACTCCTAGAAGGGACCGCACAGGCAGTGAAATGGATAGAGACATTTTTTTGTTTTGTTTTGCATCCTCGCCTATTCCAGGCATATGTCCGTGGCTGCCCGCGGATGCCAAATGAAAGAACCGCAACCTGCTTCCCTTGGAAAACATCATCCTTTACTTAGCTGCGTAGTTTCTTAAATCACAACTTTTACTCTTTCCTGAATTGTGTCTTTTTCTTTTCTTTTCTCGCTCCCAGATTTATTCTAAAGAGCAACTTGGAGCATCAAACTTGCCCCTCAAAGGTGTCGGTGTGAACCTGTTTCCTTTCAGGTTGACATGTGAAAAATTGGTGACACTTCACAACAGCTGTGTGAAAGCAGACGAAAGAGTTGAAAGTAGTAGGTACTAGATGTTACAGAGAGAAAGACGGAGCAGACGGTAAATGGGTACATCTTGTAAGGGTGTGATTCCTACTCTCTGCATTCATCTTCAAGCTATACCATGTCCAGACATAAAGTTCTCCCTCGCAGCATACCGCACACCACTGCAAACACATTATTTTCCCTTTCTGCAAGTAAATGTTAAGGTGAATGTGAGCTGAAACGTCACTGCAAATAAAATATATATATAAAAAGTAAAAAAAAATATATCTGTTACTTGTCTTTGAATTGAGAAGATATGACATTTCTCTAAAAATAGTTGAGTGGCCCTGAGCAGCCGGTCCATTGTGCTGACAGGGCGTCTGTGCACTGTTTAATAAGAGATAGAATAAGTGCATGTCAGGCTCGACACAGAGTTCTGCTGGGGGAGTGGTGAATATCACAGCCCTTGATGGCAGGAGATCAATGGTGATGGCTCATCCACACACTGAAACAGTCGCCCCGCTCACACTTACTCATACTTTTATCTCCTCGCTCTCAGACCCTGTTAGCAAGAATTTGCAGAAATAATGTCAAGTAAATCTCAATCAGTTCAGACAAAGGCAGCTGAAGTAATCAAGTTTTCTGCTTGAAATTTAGTCTGGCATTATCATAAATGATCACAGTTTGTGAGTAAATCAGTCATTTGTCATTGAGTAGAACTGACTGCACGATTGGTTTGGTTTTAGACTGAAAAGTGTGTATGCAACTTACTAATACAGCAATCAGCCACAACATTAAAACCAATGACAGGAGAAGTAAATACCCTTGACCATCTTGTGACAATTCAATGTTCTGCTGGGAAACTTTTAGACCTGGCATTCATGTGGATGTTACTTAGACATGTAGCACCCACCTGGACCAGACCAGGCACCCCCACCCCATAGCAATGACACACCTTGATGGCAGCAGCCATCCCCAGCAGGATGCAGCCTGGAAGGCTACTTCACACTGACACAGACACACACACAAAAACGCTTTAGGAACAACTAAAAAAAACAGGAAGAACAGCACAAGGTGTTGACCTGGCCTCCAAATTCACTAGATCCCAAACTGATCAAGTATCTGTGGGATGATCCACAGAGGCCCCTCCCCTCAACCCATAGGACCCAAAGGCCCCCACTAACAACATTCTGTTGCCAGACACCACAGGACACCCTCAGAAGGCCCATGTCCATTCTCTGATGAGTCAATACTGTTTTGGAAGCGCAAGGGAGACCAAAAAAATATTTGGATGGTGGTCATAATGTTATGCCTGATCTGTGTATAGTTCAGTATAGTTGGAAGGACTGCCAGAAGAAATATCAGAGGTGTCTGCAAAACCTTGCAAGTCCAGTTGCCCTTGTTTCAGCTTGTTTTTGAGATATCAGACATTATTTAAGACAGTGAATCCTACTTTTCCCATAATGCAATGTGCATCCAGGAACTTGAACTGTAGGTTGTGTTTTTTGTGAAGTAGCTGGTAGCAGGAAGATGGCTGGAAAACAAATATTGCACAGTTTTTATGGATGTAAAAAATTTAAATAATAATTCAGTGATTAAAGGTAACAGGTAAATGTATTTTCCAGTGTTAATGTTCCATACACAAAGTGGACACTGATCAGAAACACTCCTGCAGCAGGCGTGTTTGATTTGTGGTATTTACCAAGATGGAACTTGAATCGTGCTCTGACAGGACTGTGGAAGCAAATGAAAATATTTTAATGAACAGGAGTAAAGACACGATGCTTATAGGGAGTATAAGAGGAAAAATATCTAACATGAAGTAGCCTTCCAGGCCAGACTGCAAGTGATCTTGTACACTGAACAGTAAGAAAGCACTAGACAATGCAGGCAATGCTTCTTGTTATCTGAAGTAAAACAGAAATCCTGCTTTCATGTTAAATATTTACCTGTTACAGTGTATAGGTGTTTGATGTCCAAAGACTGATGATAACTTCTGGAAGAAACAAGGGAGTGGGCAGATACTTCAGATCCACTCAGCCATTACTAAGAGCCAAACCTGATTCTAGAGGCACTCCACATGGTGCTCTATGCACTATTAATGGCCAAGAGCCGAGGAACTACAAGAAAATATGATTGCCTCTATAAATTCCTCAACATCCACTTGACCATCTTTGCAGTTACAGCCCAGTGTTAAACATTAAATATACCAACATCCCAAATACTTGTTTTATTCAGCATTTCTACCGTTGCCTCTCTGTAAAAATTTCACGTCTTGAAAAAGGAAATTCTGTACATGATCTCTGGAAAGTTAGACTGGTAATCCTAGCTGCCACTAAAATGTTCCTCCAAATGAGGTTGCCATAGTAACACATCAGCTTTTGTCTCTATCAGCCGTTTCTCGTGCTCCACGTTTTCTTGGTGCAGGGCATGAAACGATCAGATTTTGCTCACCTGCTGTAAGGTTACTGTGGTAAAGAGTCTATAGTGCACATGTGGGTATGCATAACATATGCAGTTTATAAGTGCTGTATCAGTTGAAGCACGGAATATGTGAACAGTCTCTAAAAACATAAATCAAATAAGCCTCGGCTGCCCTGCTTACCCTCCATCTATGAATGCAGACCGGGTGCATCTCAGCACAGATCAATAATTGGCAATTCAGTGTGACACCTCCTACAAAATAATATAGTAAATGACTTCATTATGGAAAGGTCGTCTGTTTCGCTTGCACCACCCATTTTTCTCCATGTATTTGGAGAAGCCGTTTGGTAAGCACAAATGCATGATGAATTATATGCATGCACATTTTGACTCAAGTTATCTTTTAGCGAAGTATATCTACCTGAATGTGATACCTTTGGTCTCACTCTGCTTTTTGCGATAAGAGTTTTTTTTGTAATATAAAAGGTTGCTTGCAGAAATTTAGAGACTCCCATGATAGTAGCAACTATTATCCTCACATTCCTTTTGGGCTTCTGGGAGACATGTCTGCCATCCCAATTTGATTGACACTTCTTTGCCCACTAGAAACATGAAGAGGAAACTAAAAAGTGCCTATTTTGCGGCTTTTTTTGCAGTAATAAATTCTTACCATGCTTGTGATTTCAGTTTGACATTCCCACCAGCGATGACTCTGATAGCTGGTGGGAACGAGAATATATTTCCTTAGTCTGTGCTTCATAACTTTGAGGAAGAGGCTCAGTATGATGGGGAAGAATCATTTTAGGGTTGCTGTGGGATATGAAATTTGTCATGGGGTTGATGGAAGAGGGCGTATTGTTGATGCATTGTAGGGCCTTCGTAGGTCCGAGGTCTTATAGTTGTCTTTGCACAATATACCAAGACAATTTTTTTGGTTGACAATACCATGTTTTTTCTTGTTCTCTGGTTTTCAATGAGATGATATTTAAACAAATAAAATAATGGTGGTCAGTTTTGCTTGAACCTTTGGTAACAGAAACCAGGAGATGTCACAAAGTAGTATACAAAGCAACTCTTCGTAAGATGTTGGTGATTTGAAATTGAGCTAAAAATGGCTTTAAAAATGGTCAGACGGCTTCCGGATAAACTAAAAAGCTTCCAAAACTCTGGATTGAGTGGGTTTATATCATGTTAGTGTACAGATAGAGTTGTTACAAACATTCATGTAAAAAAAAAAAAAAAAAAAGACTTTTTTTTTCAATCAAGAGCAGATAGTTCTATAGTTTAGCGTATTTCATGGTAAACTATAGTCTGCTCTTGTTATTTCTAAAAAAACATATCTTCTTTATGTTATAAATATGTCAAGAAAACATTAACACATATGCATTTAAAAGAAAAACAATAAAATATTGTAATAATATTACATAATGTAATAACACTGCTGCAGCTCTATAACTGGAGGACAAATGTGTGAGTGCAATTACATTTTAAACATGTGGCTATCTCCTAACGGATCTGTTAATTAGAAGCTGTTTGGTAAAACTTTAATAAAGCTGCCAAGATGCTCTGCCTGTTAATGTATGTCTACCCATAATCGTAAACACAGGCTCACTTTAGTATGCTGTAAACACTGCATTATTTGTTTGCTAGTCAACAAGAGAAGACCTGTCGTATCGCCCTATTAAATGAGGGTTTTCTTCTTCTTTTATGTTGTCAAATACTTGGCAGGAGAACTACTTTGAACATCAATAGCAATAAAATCAAGCATTGTGATTAAATGAGCATTCATTTAACTTACTGCTGATTAATAATGTTGCCTTGTGTTCTCCCATCTGACTGTAGGTCGAACAAGAGAAAGACTGAAGGGAGGAGAGGTAACTAGTTTGTCGATCACCAGTCGCAAGACTCCTTAAAGCTGAACTGATCGATATTTTTTGTGCCCACTGTTTTCTTTCCACTCATTAACTCTGTTTCCAGTTGCAGAAATCCGCTGAGAAGAATCCATTTTTTTTCATTTCTATCTAAAAACCTTTACTTGTAGAAATTGAAATATTGCAAAACATTAAATAAAACAGCCAAATGCAAGTGTCATAATAAATACTGCTGTGTAAATGATCATTAGATACATGTGTAGCGCCCATATAGCGCCCATATAACAATACCAATACAGGCACACTGAAAGAAATTTAAAAGCTAGAGTGCAGAACTTTTACAATCAAGGCCTTGCCCATCAAGTTCATACAATTCTGATTTAGCTCATCGGCGGCAGGTAGATCCCTCTGTACTTTACTGTACCAAGGCCTTAAAATCTGGAGGCAGTGGTGACGACAGTCCTGCACTGGCAAACCATACGTTTTACGCCAACCAGCAATGCTTGTTTTCCTGACCTGAAGAGGGTCAGCAGCCAGAGCAATGGTGACTGAGTGGGCTACATCAACGAGGTGTATGGAATGTGTACAGAATGTAATGTTCAATGAATTCATTGTCTTTGATGGGCAGGAAGAATTCAATAGAATCTAGGAGGTATGCAAGAAAGGGTCCTTGCATTCAAAGGAAGGATTACAGTCTAAAAAACAAAGCAAGCATCAAGGACAAACAGGGATTACCTTTGGTGTAGCTCTTCCTTGCTGAAGAGCAGTGAAAGAACAGATGTGACTGGGGGACTATCTACTGTATAAATACGTCGTACGAACGTGTCGGCGGTGTTTGTATAATTACTCTCACTGCCAGGAGGGGGAGACAAACGTTCTGCACTGATGCTCTTTTGTATGTCTCAAGATTTCTGTTCAGATTAAAGCCTGGAAAAGCTACAACAAACACCCGGAAGGCCAAGAAATCCGGGTTTCTAAGAGACAGCCAGTAAAGATAATCCCATGGCAACCTCTGAACACTCAGACGTTTCCACCAGAGAAGCAACTCTGTCTGTAACCCCAGCAAGACCACAGCCATAAACCCACTCTGCAGCATCGAATTCACCGTGTACATTTAACTATACCCACAACTGCTGTTCAGAGCGACTCAATCCAGCTTAGCAGACATACACAGCAACACTCAAATCCCTCTTCCTTTTAATTCGCACTCTCGTGGCGGGGTGTTAATGGCTTACACAACAGATGTTTAGTATGCTGCGTTTTGGTCCATGTGAGCCAGAACCACCCGCAGCCTCAGACATCCATGACAACCTGTGACTCTGTCTCTGAGGCAGAATAAGCCCGTTCACAGTCTTATCACACGTACGTGTCGCTCGCATGAACAAAGGCAAGCACGCATGAGTACGGGTGAGCATGAAACAGGGGAAGACGGCATGCAAACCAGTGAGTGTGAGAGATGGGGTGTGAATGAGAAGGGTAGAGATGGAGGGAGTGACAGAGGGAAAGAGAGCGATGACAGCTTCCATCTGCTGGGAAGCAACTGATGCGCTCCTCAGACAGAGATATCCACTTGGATGAGTATGTATGTATGTATACACAGTAATGCACTAATGAGGGTATTTGACAGAAGTGTGTGTTATAGCAACAATTAGTGGGGGAGGAAAATTTGCCTCATCATGTATAGAGCAGTCGGTTTTACAAACAGCTGCAATTCATCTGATTGGGAGATGAGTGTGTGTGTAATGGTGATAGAGGCAGAGAGTGTGAGGCTAAGATAGAGAACCCACATAGAACACACCATAGGCTAATGGATGCTCTATGTTCAGAATCTGAGCACAAAACGGGTCCAAATACAGCAAATGGCTCTTTCAGGAAAGACTGGTGCGGTTGCAAAGGCTAAAAACAGGTGTAATGTGCTCATTGGTTTGACACTTTGACCCCGAGGTGTACAAGAAAGGCCGCCACATTCTCTCTCTCTTTTTTTACGCAAGAGCTGATCTTGTCACGGGTAATGTTTTCACCCATCCCGCTGTGCGGTCACATCAACACAATGATTCTAATGTAACAGGATTTTTTTTGCCCACCACTGACATCTTGTAGTACAGGTGTGCAAAAAGCCTCCAGGATGACAGTTTAATGCTGCACTCGTGTCATACAGGAGCCATGGTAGATACAGACCCGCTTGCTAGACGGAGCCTTTCGCTTCAGCGTTCAGCTGGTAAATATTATAGAGGAACATATTTAACCTCATCTCAGCAAGGTGACTTGATCGATTGTGATGTTCTAAAGTCTTCCTGAATTCTCACGTCATGTCCACCTAGTATATACTAGTACATACTGCACAGTATCACTTTCTTTTTAAAATGGGGCTTGTACATTTTAAAGGAGGTAACAGTATGTCATCTACACATTAAAAACAGCAACAAAAATAATATTCTATGTATCATTTTGTTGTGTGATCATTGCTAGTGACTCTGTAGAAAACCTTTCATTTTTTCCATAATAAACTTCAGTGTAAAAGTAAATGGTCTTGTCTTTTAGATAGCACTTTTGTGACTAATGGTACTCAAAGTGCTCTACAGTCACAGAGACACATTTACCGATTCACTCACACAAGCACACACACATTCACACACCAGTGTTAAGCAATGGGAGCAACTGGATGTTCAGTGTCTTGCTCGAGGACACTCTGGCATGTGGCATTTCTGGGGATTGAACCAGTTCGTGGACAATTTCCTGGTTTGGGATTGATAAAGTATCTATCTATCTATCTATCTATCTATCTATCTAATAGATAATAGAAAAATCCATTCTGACATCAGTCATGGACTGTAAATTTAAAGAATGACGGTATTTTTTTTTAAACATGAAAGTAATATGACATGATATTTGTATGGAATTTATATTTTTATGTAATATCTCTTATTTGGGGGGTAAGTTGAACTTGAGTTCTCCATTCTCAATTCTCCTTTCATGAACAAATTGCTAGTGAAAAAACCCCAACAGACAAGTCAAGCCTTACAGGCTTTGGCAGTACTGATGTATTTCCTCATTGCATTATTACAGGTAATTCTCTTACAATAAGGACATGTCATAAAGTATCAGGCTTACAAGAAGTAATCATGTGCTGTCTGGTTTTGGGAGCGTTTAAAGACTTAAAGTGTTTAAGAGTGTCCAGGAGCTCAAATACAAGAACAGAGAGAACACCGTTTATTTAAAATTTCACTGCTTTGGAACAGCGAGGTATAATTCTCGCCCAAGTTCTGACTTGGCCAAACACATTTGGCAGCACTTTCTGGGTGAAGGCTGGTGAGGGTTCATGTGTTTGTTGCAGCACAGTAATATGTCACATTAACATAACAGTATTATTAATAATAATTAAAGCAAATTCAGCATAAGTAATTACATAATTCATTCAATTATGAATAGATATGAGATTTTTCTCAAAGTCCAACAGGCTAACATTTCTGCAGCAACAAATACCAAATAACAAGTATTTGCTATTCGATAAAAAAAAAGAAAGAAAAAGAAATTAACACATCATATGATACTCAGACTGGAATAGCAAAACTTTACAGTTTTTTTTTATTACATCATATCATATCCTATGAGTAATGCTGTATGTTTTTCAAATATATTTCCAGATTTATTTATTTATTTTTGTGACTATTTTTAGGCACCGCTCTGTACACTTGTTTAAACCCAATGGCATTTCTGCAACAACAGACACCCGAGGATCTAAAACTTAAAAATCTTAAAAGAATAAAAATATAAACGAATTATTATAATTATTTTTATGACCCAAATAATATATTTTGCTGCTTAGTATTATATTATATTATATATGCTGTATGCCTTTCAAACATACAGTATTTCCAGATTTCTTTTCACTCGTTTGCTCATGCAGCCCGTAGGTACAGAGCCTTTTACAGTCCCTGCTGTCCCTTGTCACACTCGGTCTGACAGTCCTGAGTGTGTGCACCCACATGACGTGAGACTCCAGCACATGACATATTTGGCTTTAAAATGACGTCACGGCAGCGTGGGACTCAGCGGGCAGGTCGTTCGTCAGTCTGAGAGAAGAGGAGCAGCAGGAGGAGACGGACCAGTCTCCTCTCCTCTCTGATGACAAGCTCTGATCCCCCCTCTCTCTCTCTCACTAACTCCTCCGAAACAACCCTCAGCCTCCAGGATTCTCCTTCGCCGCTTCCCCTCTTCCTTTTTTCAGTTGCACCTATTTATTTATTTTTGTTCTGTTCATTTTTTTTACTTTGTATACTAACCCCTCCGCTACCCTCAACACCTCCAGAGATGTGAGCAGATGAAGAGGACCCCTCGCCAGTGGTGACTTGAATCCTCCGTGCTTCAGAGTGTCGAACGTCCTCATCATCCGCCCACATTTTCTTTCTTTTTTTTTTTCCATTTGGACGTTCATCTGCCTTTCAACAATGTAGGAGAAGGTGCGCTGTCATTTCAACGATGAGGATGCCAAGTACATGCCCTGTTTTTGCCCGTCTTACCATCTTTGTCTCTCCAGCAGGGTGGGAGGTGGAAATAAGAGATTTGCGTGAAGGCAAAGTTTGAGGGTATCTCCTCTGGTTTCCCGCTCACCTGTCCGCCTGCACGCGCCTACCCCTCTTCTTTTAACTGACAACGAGGACGAGCGTCGACAACAGAACAACCGACGAACAACTTCAAACAGACCTCATATTGTTCTGCTGGTTTGCTTTCTTCTTTCTTTTTTTTTTTTTTTTTTAGTGGGATTTGTTGGAGGAATTTGATGTGCGCAACGCTGAAGGATATGGCTTAAATAATGTCTCCGTTGACAGCTGGAGGAAGGTCTGTAACTTGAGTGTTTTTTATTTATTTATTTTTTTAAACATCAGCAATTGTCGACTTTGGTGGAAACCCATCTAAATGGGAGGGTACCTGGAGGACTGAGTCGGATTCGGCAGTCGAGAAAAATGTGGATAAAACGGAGTGTTGCGCGCAGGTAAGCCACGAATAATTTTATTTAGCGCCGTACTAATTACAATATAATTAGCAAATGCGTGGGGTAAACGAGGAATGCTGAGAACGTTTTATGTAGTTTCACATTTGACGCTGCAGTTCGACAACATGTCTCAGTTTTTAAATCTACGCCACTGCAAGTTATGAGAGTCTGCTGGAATTGATGACCGGATTCCATGTATCGATACATACGAACGTAGGAGCTGTTGTGCCAAAGTTCTTCACATACATCGACCATTCTGTAGTGCTGCTGTAGTGTTGACAGTAAGAGATGTTAAGGCGCAGGTTTTGTGGAGATATGTTTTGTTATGTATTATTTTATTATTTTTTTTTAGGAAGAATATGATGGAAAATTTCTTATCCTGTACGCTGGGGGTCGCCAACAGAACGGCGCACGCCACACACATACACTCGCAGACGCGCGCGCGTGCTCAAAAACACACGTGTACAGACACGCGCGCACGCACGCAGCCTCAAGGTTAGGTCTGTCAGCTCCTCCTCACTCGCGAGGGGGAAAATATCAGGCGCGCGCGCTCAACACGCAGTTAATAAGGAAATTATAGGGAGAAATTAGAGGTGAAAAATAAGATATAAATACGTCTAAGCGTGGGTTGTAATCACGTTATATTTCTAGAGTGCTTTTAGCTTCAACCCCCTAAAATATGGATACCGTTAAGTGTTACCACAGATAGAGTAGAGGATGAGATGTAGACTATCTGGGTGGAGAGAAAAGCTTGACCTCGATGAGAATCATTGCCCCTCAGTTATTAAGCCACAGTGAAAAACTCTACATCCAAACAATAAATAACAACAATATATAGTAAACTATAACTCTAAATTGCAGCAAGCCTTCCCCTGACATCAACTTAGTTTCAAAGTCTCCAAACAAAAGCTAAAATTGAGCTCATTCATTTCCTGTGAAATAGGTTTAGAGGTAATGACACGCTGCGAAATGAGACCGAAACCTGCCAGCGGTGAGAATCTCTTGCCACCTGCTGGATCTCATTCCCACCGGTAGCTCTAATTCCTGCCCATTTGCAGCCGTGCGTTTATTATGCATGACACCCACTGTACATCTTAGGGCTGACCTCGCGGGGTAATGGCAGTGCAGCAGACAGAGCTGTTGCGCAAGATGATGAAACGAAATGCTTTTAGGTCCCACGTCTCGACACTGATCTGTCAGAGGCACAGAGAAACCAGTTTTCATCTTCAGGAATTTCCTTGTCACTTGCTGGCGAGATGTGGAATGTCAAAATTGGAAGCTGGATGTTATCAGTTCTTGTGGCTGAACCTGCTTCTTCTAATGACATGTTTCAGATACTTTCCTATCACACACTAAAACTTTGTGTTCTTTGTAGTTGTCACTTGTCATCAGACAGTGAATGTGAAGGTCTGTACTGGGATAAATCCCTTCTTTTCAATGTGACTCAGTTTTATTTGTTTGTTTGGAGTAAGAAGGAGAAATGAGCCGTGTGTGTGTGTGCAGAGAAAGCTACTGTACCTGTTGGAACAGACAAAGAACAAACCACCTACAGGAACTAGATATGTGGGCGTAAATTCAACAGCACTGACTCCAGCAAACCAGGAGAGAAGGACTGATGGATAGCATTTTAAACCAAGGCCTTTGAGGATGGCCTCTGTCGTTACTCATCGGGTATTAAGGGCAATTTGTATCATTTAAAAAGCCCGTGGACTAGGGCTGTGTGATAATTCCTTATTATCATCATTTATGGACGTTAGACTGTAGGGGACGTGATGCTAACAAGTTGTGATCTTGTTTTATACAAAATGTTCCCACTGAAACTAACAGTATATTCTTTAACAATAAAACATAGCTGATAAGAATATATTGTGTTTACATTTATCATAATAGATGGATACGGAAATACTGTATATTCTTTAACTTTCAACCGTACTGATCTACCAGAGAATAAATGCAGGAAATGTGACTTCAGCTTGGCACATATTGCAGTATTTCTAAATAAATCCCGGATCATTATGAAGATTATTGATATTATTTTAACTGACTGACACAATTGCGTTTTCAGTCTCCATTGTACTGCGCTTGACATAAGTTAGCTGTTTCATGTGGTGACATGGAACATGCACTGGCCACTCTAATATTTCATTGGACCCCCTTTAGCTTTGATTACAGCACGCATTCTCTGTGGCATGGTTTCGATAAGCTTCTCCAATGTCACCAGATTTCTTTCCATCCAGTGTTGCATTCATTTTTCACCAAGATCCTGTATTGATGATGGGAGAGTCTGACCACTGTACAAAGCCTTCTCCAGCACATCCCAAAGATTCTCAGTAGGATTAAGGTCTAGACTCTGTGGTGGCCAATCCATGTGTGAAAATGATGTCTCATGCTCCCTGAACCACTCTTTCACAATTTGAGCCCCATGAATCCTGGCATTGTCATCCTGGAATATGCCCGTGCCATCAAGGAAGAAAAATCAGGAAATCAGCTGGTCTGATTCTTTGGCCACATAGTGTTGCTGAACCTAGACCTGACCAACTGCAGCAACCCCAGATCATAGCACTGCCCCCACAGGCTTGTACAGTAGACACTAGGCATGATGGGTGCATCACTTCATCTGCCTCTGTTCTTACCCTGATGCCCCCATCACTCTGGAACAGGGTCAATCTGGACTCATCAGACCACATGACCTTCTTCCATTGCTCCAGAGTCCAATCTTTATGCTCCCTAGCAAACTGAAGCCTTTTTTCCAGTTAGCACGTGTGGAAATGCTCTTACTTTCACTATTAATCATAGCCCTGAGTTCTACTGTTGTTTTTCTGCGATTTGATTTCACCAAACGTTTAAGTGATCGCCGACCACGATCAATCAGGATTTTTTTCCGACCACATTTCATCCTTGAAGACGATGGTGCCCCACTATCCTTACAGTTTTTAATAATACGTTGGACAGTTCTAAACCCAATTTTAGATGTTTTCTCTGCTTGATGCATGCCAATGTCTTGACCCTTCTCAGACAGACTAACATCTTTTCCACGACCACAGGATGTTTCTTTCAACATGGTTGTTTAAGAAATGAGAAGCTACTCTTTGCATCAGTTGGGGTTAAATGCCAGCTGAAAGATAATGGCCCATGCAGTAATTATCCAATAGGAGGCTCGTACCTATTTGCTACTTTCTTTTTGGCCAGGCAGTGTAGTTGCTTGGTGAAAGCTGTCTGTGTTGAATAGTGTGCTTTCAATATCAAAAGTGATATTAAAAATTAATAAAAAAAAGTTATTATTCACATGCATTGCAAATCGGTAGTGATGCACCGATGTAAAAATTCTGGCCGATACCGATAACCGATGTTAATATTGCTGTTATGGCCGATACCGATATTTACCGATGTCGATATATTTATATGAAACACATTTTTATGATAATCAAAATCATTAATCATCAATAAATCATTTTTTTCTTTTACTTTTGCATTTTATTTTCAGAAATGACTGATACTGTATTCTGATAACATTGAAAAATATTTAAGGTACAGTAGTAGGCCTAAAAAATGGCCAAAGCCACTTAGCAAAATAAAATGACTGATACTGTTTTCTGTAAACATTGAAAAATCTTTAGTTGAGCAGAGATGTCGTCTGTTTGGTCATTTTTCAAAGTCTTTGAAGAGGATCCTATGCTGTATGTAATGACTCCTCGCTATGCTGTATGTAATGACTGTGAAGGCCGGGTGATGCGAGGGGGAGCTCGTGTCAAATCGTTCAACACAACCAATTTGATCACCCACTTAAAAAACAAGCATCCCGAAGCCTACAAAGAATATGAAAAACTAGCTAATGCTAAGCAGCGGAAGAAAGCTACTGCTATCAGAGCTAGTGAGCGGAGCGCGAGCAAGCGAGGGGCGGAGCGGATGGAATTTTGGTGGAGCGCGGAGCGCTTGTTAATTTAGAGGCCGGAGCGGGCGCTCTGTTCCGCTCCGATACCGCTCACACCACCAGCCTGACGCGTGCCCAAATCCACCCAGAATTCATTTCTTCCTAATAAAACCAAAACCGTTCATTTTCAAAAAAATTGCCATGGCAAGATGGAGTTCGTGAAATATTTTAGAAAGGAAACTGATAGGGTTATTTCTCCCTCTTTTAAATTGGAGCGAGCGTGGAGCGATTTCGCTGCAGCGGGGGAGGACTTTTAGGTGGAGCGGGGAGCGAAATTGAGCGGAGCGGCCTGACGTGAATTTGAGCGGAGGAGCGGCCGACTGAACAGCCACCTGAGCGAGGAGCAGGACATTCGCACCGCTCAGCTCCTCTCAGCTCTGCACACACATCAAATACACAGGAATAATTATCGGCCTGTTCACATCGGCTCTATTTTTACACCTGACCGATACCGATGTGTAAAAAAATGACCATATCGGCCGATATTATATCGGCGGCCGATATATCGTGCATCACTACAAATCGGTAAAAATATGGTTAGATGACGATGAATGCCATCAAATAAATAGCCTACGCTGCATTTCCTCTTGTGAAATTTAGTAATGAGTTCTTCAAATTCCGTACACATATATGCATTTCAAAGAAGATACATTTAGCTGTGATCCAGTATGCCTGTAATGGTAGAGAATTTTAACAAGCTCGAACCAGAGTGCGTTAAACAGCAGGGATTCAGCTCTCCCTGGCTTGCCATATCCAAGCTCAATCTTTTATGGACGTCACACAGTTTTAGGTTCCCCACGGTGAGCTCTCGTGTTGCTGAGGCACAGGAGATGCTATCAGGCCTCGGCACACTGCAGCTGTAAAATATGACTGGCAGAGGCACCAGTTGCCTTTCACGAGGGCTTCGTTTGTCTGCTTCCTCTTGCCTACATTAGGACTGTTGAGCGCAGGTGACTTCACGGCCTGAATTGATTCTTGCAAAAACAGGGACAGGATGTGACATGACATGAGTGAATGAAGCATTAGTTCAAAGATGATGATTAGAAAATACAGTAACAAGAAGAGAGGAGGCCGTTTTAATGAAGTGTAAGCTGCAAGAGCTAGGGGAGTTATGCTCTTGTATCGATATTCCTGGAGCTCATGTGTTTAGTATTCTGTGTGTTATCCCTGCACTAAGAGCTGCTTTGTATCTGACTAGTTGTTTAATTTTGATTTATATCACTACTTTAATGAACAAGCGTTCCCTATGTATTATACTCTGTTCTGATTTATTTTTTTTCCACTGAGAAACAATTGCACATCTTCAGTCTAGAGCTGCTAATTGTGTATATGACCAGCCATCGTCCTCAATGATAACTCCAAAACCCCCTCACCAAAAACTCCAGGGCTGAATGTGACATTACTGTGTTAGGGGCCATCAGATATTCCAATATTCCTATGATTTAGGTGCCATCTTAATAGCCTCTATGAGGGTTATTAACTGGGCCTCTCTGGAGCGTGATTAACCTAATTTGCAGTGAAATAGGCTGTGTTGCTTCTCTGAGATCCTATCCTCGGGAGGAGTGTGAGCCTGTGTATGCGTGTGTATTTGTGTGCGTGTGTCTGCGTGTGTGCCGTTAACACCCTGCACTCAGCAGTCTGTTAAGTCCAGGAGGACCAGAACAGGTTGTCCCTGTGTAGTAACGCAAGAGACAAACAGACATGGATGCTCGGTCATCTGGCCATTTTTGAAATACCACAAAGAGAGATACGAGTTGTTGTTCCAGACGGTGGTGAACTGTACATGACCCACCACTGACTGGCGTTGTAATTAGCAGAGAAGAGACATACAGTATGCAGAACTGGATCATAATTGCTGTTGTGGTTTACTTTCCTACTAAGACATGATTACATGGAAAACTGGAGTTTTGCTGATGTTGATTTTGGAAAAGTAATACCAGTAAATAAATATTCAATAAGATGAATTCTAAGTATAAAGTATAAAGTTGTGGCTTTACACCATTATGGGACAGTAAACTTTCCTTAAATTAAAACCCCATATTCGAATCTCATGAATTTTAAGTGCAAAATTCCCACTGAACTGATCGCAGTCCTCAGCCTGATTGGGTTTAATGACCAGCTCGTCCAGTTTGGGTTACACGAGGAAGGAACGGGAGCACATCCATCCCATAGAGTAAAGGAACTAACGGCACAGAGCTCATACTTGATTCATGTAGTGAGCTTTTGCTGGATCAATACTGCCTCTACAAAGGATCAGACTTATCCGTCATGGCCCTTCCCACTAACTGGCCCTCTCCTGGCACGGGGGGTGTATCTCAGCGGGCTGCTTTCCTCTAAAATACTTCATAAATGAAGAAAATAATGCATGTCGCCCCACCAAATCCCCACCCGCTTTATTTTTTTCCAGGCTACTCAGAGTTAGTTGATGTGGATTTTGGCATAAGGCACAATAAAAACTTTGACAGCAAGGACTGATATGATTGGAGCATTGTCCTCATTCTTTTTTCACCCTGTTTCTTCACAGCACTGCTTAACTTTATGAACACGTGGGTCAGGCACACTGTACTAGAGGGGTTTGTGCAGAGGGAGTAATTAATGGGATGATGCATAACCCTTGGCTGTGGCATCTTAAACCCCCCTCTACCCACAAACCTGTATACACTCTGCCCCACCCTCTTTCTCTTTTGTTTTCCTCCATGAATTATGTTCCGTCCTCAGCAGTGCAGCAATGTTTCTTACACTACAGCCATTGTAGCAGCTGCTGCAGCCTGGCCTTACAGGCATGGCTGTATGTGTGTGCTGCACTCTACCAAAACATTTGGAAGATTTCATACAATATTTGCCTCCCAGAGGCCTGCTGCACAGAGGCAATTCATAAATCTCTGGAACTCTTTGGAAAGCCAACTGTGGTATTTATCTCCCTAATACTGGATATCTACCGAAGAGAGCTTAACTCCTACACCTCAGAGCCTGTATTTTTTTTCAGAGCAACGCAACCACATGCAGCTGATATTTTTAACAAACACACACACACACAGCCAACAAGTAGAGATAAGTCCAAATGGTGCATTTTGATTTATGATGAGAAGATGTTAGGATGTGAAACAAATTCCAGTGGAAAGATGATACTATACTTCAGTATAGTATATAACAGGAAATTGTGTAGCTACAAAAAGGTGATGGTGACTTTCAATATGTCCCTATCAATGTTTTTGATCTCTGGAGAGGTCTCTTAGAGTTTATTTACATGTTCAAAATGTTGTTTATAGATAACTACGGCATTCAGTACTTGAATGTGAACATGTGCCGCTGTCCAGGGGACATATTTTGAGAGTTAGGCTGTTGTAAATTGTGTAAGGGCAATTCTTTATTGAACCTGCCTTATAGCAGGGTATTCAAGTGATATAGCTTTTGCTGATGATCAGTGGGAGATGTCTAGAGGAACTGTCAACACCTGGTTAGTCTCAGCGCTTACCGCACTCATTTGATATCAGGGGCATGCCACTTAGCTGGAGCAATATCCAGGAGGATTTAGTCACCGTAATCAACAAATCAGAAACACAACATAGTGGGAATAAGAGATTTGGTTTCTGTGTATCTTGGCAATTGAGCTTGCCAACTCCAAGTCATTTGCATGTGTGTGCGTGTGTGTTGGGGTGTGTGTGTGTATACATGCTGGGTTATATTTGCCCTGTCACTTATTCTAAGAGCTTGAGCACACATTACCCTTCAGCTCCGACAAAGGAATGATTGCATATTCAACAGGTTGCAAATGGAAACTCAGAGGTATTACAGCTTGTCCTTTTAGGGGGCGGAGGATGAACCCTCTGTACTTGCGCACTGTAAGGAACGCAAGTACTTATACAATTGCAATGCAAACACAGCTGACAACTACACAGAGATTCTTATTAACTTGAGTATAATTTGGTGCATACATGTGCAAGGCTGATTTGATAATATTCAGCACTTAAATACTGGCCATAAAGCAATAAATCATCTTAACGACAGGATAATCATATTAGAATTATAATGTAAAATGGGCTTCGAGTGACACTAGTGAAGTTTCTTTTCTTCCTCCTCATATGTCGTTCAAATGTATTATGAGCTCAGTACACATACTCTATGTTAAGTGCCCTATAATGCCTGAGTTGTATCAGGAATATAATATATTAAGATAAACTGTTACATTTGTTGTCCTCTTGTGTACATTTACTTATGTTTGAAGAAATACAGTAACTAAGATATTTGTTCTCACTTTCAACACATGGAAAAGCTACTATATGTATCCAGAGCCCGATGGAGATTTTTCTTTACAGCATTTCAGTAATATTTAGGTTGGACCACTTGGGATCTGGTTCCCCGTAGGCAGAATACCTGGCTTTATAAAGCTTTAACCTCTACTTATCAAACACACTATTTCTCATCATTCTTCCTATATATATATATATATATATATATATATATATTTTTTTTTTTTAGCCTTAAGCTACTAGCAGATGTTGAAATAAGATTGAATGTTTCAGTACAGTAAAGTTTTCATTATTGTAGTGTAGCTTTTAGTCGCTGTATTAATCCACAGTTGGAAATAGTTCTGTACAAATGCACTAAACATCTTTACATGTTTGAGTAACCACAACACTGACCCAATCATTTAGCCCCTTTAAAAGACTATATATTCTTGCATTTAGATTTGGTAAATACTGTGCATGACAAGCACTGGGACAGGCTTCAGCCCCCCGTGACCCTTCACAGGACAAGTGGTTACAGAAAACAAAAGAATGAATGTGCATGATGAGGATGTTGTGAAGTCATTGGATGTTGTAGAGTAATAATGTGTGCAACTGGATTATGTAATACATTTTGGCCCATCTCCAAAGTGGTGCCATCTGGTTCTGAAAATTAGAAATAAGAATATATCAAGATATCAAGACATTAACTTCCATAATCTGCCTGTAATAAAAAAAACAAACAAAAAAAAAAAACCTGAACAGTGTTCCGCACAATTGGAGAGAGTGGAAAAAAAGTGCAGAGTAAAGGCAAAAGTGAACAGAACTGGATTAAACCAACAATAGAACATTTTGTTCACGGGCCATTTTGAGCTGCTGCCACAATATGATACCGTCTGTGAGAATTATGGTGGATAAGAAAGGTGCTGATGCTTTGTGTGCCTTACTGTATGAGTTCGTTAGTATCTGATGAACGCAGACTATCGTTCTTGTTCTCAGATGTATTTCTTTGTTAACACATGTCAAGGCCTACATCCAATTGCGCTGAGCTATAATGAGAAATTTACTTTTTAGTCTGATAAAATGTAAATCTCCACTTCAGCAACTTGCTAAAGTTTGTTTTCAGTGCCATAACAGATTCTGTTGTTGTGACTATGTGGGACATGTGCCATTTAAAATGAGTTTTAAAAAGAATAATGGAACAAACCTTGTCCCCTCATAATTCATAAATATCCAATGTGCTGCACCATTCATCAAGAGAATTCCTTTCAGCATTTTGTATGCCTTCTGACATTTTCAGTTTGCTTTATTATTAACAGTATTGAGCTTATTGACCTGGAAAGGCAGACCTGCCATATTTTTCATATGAGTAACACATTTCTCTGAAAAGTTCAGCCTTTTTAATGGCCATATAGTTTCCTTAATGACAGTTTAGGAACTAAAGGTGTTCTTTTTTAGGTGTTTTTTTCAAGCTGTACGCATGATTACTCTGCTTGGTCTAGACTTTTATTTCTGTGTGAAAGAAGAGATGATTCCAGTCAGTTTTGGCAATATGTCTCAAGAGAGGTTATATTGCATTGTTGCTCCGATCTGACTGTCAGGTTAAAATGATCAATGCATTACAGCATGAAAGGGTGATGAGGTGAGATCAGGAGAACTTGAATAAATTCGTTGGACCACTATGACTAAGAGTTTCTTGGAGCATTACTGATTTTCCCATATCACTAGATCTTATGATTACCACTGCATATGTTGTTTGTCATACAAAGATGTTATTCAAAATAAGAATGCTGACAGCTTTGTGCAAATGCGGTTTTATTTTGTTTGCAGTATGTTGTGGATGTTTCTGGTAGATAGTGGCATATTAAAGGTAAAATGATGGATAAAGTTAATAAGATTCATTCTATAGGAATATCCAGATGTAACAAATGATAATCCATCAAATAATTATCAAGGGACTAGGGACTTTGGTAAGGACCAACAAGGTGGCCTAAAAAAGACAGTATATGCTTGGTGAAATATCAGATATAGATTCAGTGACCAGTTTGAGTCTGAGTGATGATTAGCAAAGCAATACGGACTAGGGCTGGGTGATAAAACGATATCTATCGCGATAGACACGTGATCGATATCAATAGAAAATATGTTTGATAGAATGTTCGATAATTTCACTTGAACTGCGTTAGAGAAAAATAGGAAGAGAACCCTGAGCCAGAACTGCAAGTCATTCTGGGGGATGTAGGCAGAGGAAGGTCTTTAGCCTCTCTACCCCTCACACGTCCTCCACTCAGCATTCCAGTGGCTCCCGTCTGGACGTCGTCTCCGCTGCCCTGCCTGCAGAACTCGGAGAAAAGCCACCTTCGTCCCCAAAGCCATCCTCCTCCTCAACTCCTCCCCACACTCTCTCTCTCTCTCTCTCTCTCTCTCTCTCTCTCTGACTCTTCTCCAGCTCACACACAGCCATAGTACAGTCAACCTCCCCTTGCCCCCCACCCCCATACTCACATACCAGAGACTCTTGGTTGTTTTTATTTATTACCCATTCTACCTCGGCTATAAATTGTAAATACATATTCCCTGTAACCTGTAACTACTGTTTACTGTTTACATTTGCACTTTAGTCACTTTACTTATACAGTCTGTTTACATTCTCCATTGACATTTGGATAGTCGTAACATTTATGGCATGGTAACTTGTATATACTTTGTATTTTTTCTGCCTCTGTTTTTTTGCACCTTAAAATGTCTGTACTTGCACGTTAAGCTGCTCACTTGTGCCTTAAATTGCCCCCCGGGGACAAATAAAGTTTTCTGTATCTGAATCTGAATCTATCACGGCCCAGCGAAGCCAGGTTGGTGGCATCAACAACAACAAAAAAAGAACGGCGTGGAGTGAAAGGAGAATATGAGTGCGACAGAGCGAGAGGAAATTGTAGATAAAAAAGGAAAGGTCACGACCAATATTTTGGTTATTTTAAGTCAGACGAGTCAGACCGACGTTGTCTCCAAACTTGGTGGCGAGTGAGCATATTAATTGGCTCTTGTCTCTCTTGATTAGTCAGTTAAGAGTCGGTTAAGTTTGGTTTATCTGCCGGCCAGGTGACTGGCTGCTGACTCTCAGTTAAGCAGGGATCCACGAGCAGCGGTTATGAGTCGGTTAAGTTTCGTTTCTCTGCGTATTGTGCGAAAGTGAGTTAGTGGCAGAGTGTCTTAGTTTGCTAGTGGTCAAGTCAGGTAGTACGTTTTGTTTCTCTGCGAGTGAGATGTAAGATGTTTAAATGGTGCCATTTATTGATTATATATCAATCAAACGTGGTAAGACTCAACTGAACCGGTTAAATAGACTCTAGATTCATGATTCTTGAGTCATCTTCGATGGCCGGTTATATGAGCCGAATCTTTTTTTCCACCGCTACTGAATATTAATTAAAAATGAATGAAAATTAAATGCTATTGAATATGTCATTGTTATCGTTTAAAAAAAAATTTAAGTGACGGGTAAAAAATGGGTTATGACGGGATTTTTATGACCCTGTCAGTCAAAATGACAGACAATGAAAAAGTCTAGTGCAACCTCTGATCAAGAGGTACACGGCAGCAGTGCCATACAACAAAACTTCAAAGCGATATAAAGAAATAACGGATGCAGTGGCGTATCATTTAGCGAAGGACCTGCTCCCGCTCAGCACAGTTGAGAAGTCTGGGTAGAATAGGTTAAAAAAACGAATCAATGATTATCGATATCGACTGACACGAAACACTTATATCGTGATACATTTTTCAGCCATATCGCCCAGCCCTAATACTGACAATGCTTTTAAACAGTGGAAGGATTAGCTTGTTATACAAATTAAACTAAAATGGTATGGTTATTTGTGATATAAATAAAGACCATAGAATTTTGTTCTTAAATTGACTGTCAGACATTTTCGGCATTTTCCATCATTCAGTAAGCAACTGAGTCACAGCTCTCTAAGGCCTCTCCGACAGCAGTGTATTTAAATGAAAGATCTTAAGATGCTTTAAATAATGCGAGGCCACTTTGGTTCCGCACGGTTTCATTTTTTTGCTGTTGTCAGTATGTGTAGAAAACAAGTGTAAAAAGGGGACAGACACCTGAGAGAAAGAGGAATGTCACATGCACCAGAATAGTCAGAGACCGTATTTGAGTAGGTCGGTTTCTGGAGCTTGTTAAACTGAAGCTTCCACATACTAACTCACTACCCTAGAGAGCTTTGCACTGTGCAACCACTGCGCAAAATAAGAACCTCATTTTTGTTTTACAATCTGAATGTCCCAAAGGTCTGCAGCCCTATCATCAACCCTACCCCACACATATATACACAGAAGATGGAGCTGCAGGGAAAAGAAGGGCAGGGCAAGGAAGTCTTTTGCCCTGTAAGTCGTAGTCAAGGATACTACAGATTTAATTATTATTTAAAGTGAACATTTTCTAACCGTTTGACATTTACTGAGCTGCTCAAACAGGGTATCATTCCATATTATCAGTAATAACAGTAACAGTAACTTTGATTTGTTCTTAGATATTTCTCTGTCAAGTAAATTGTATTTATATAGCTGAGTGTTCTTAAATCTGTGGGTTGTGACAGTCACAAGCTGGGAAGTGTGCTAAAATATGTTAAAATATAATGAGATCACAGACTAATAATGATAGATGGTTCTGAGAGGTGATCTTTTCCTCTTTGTGTCAGACTCATTTTTGTGTCAGTTGCAACATTTTTACTCCATATGTTGAGTAAAACTCTGCCAAAGATGGACGGTATGAAGTATTTATCAAACACCTGTTGAACCAGCTGAACAAAAACTTGTGGACCTTTCGCATCCTTTACCATTCTCCTACTGTCACACTCTTGTTATGATAATCTTAGTGAATTATTGTGATTGAGCTAAAATCAGACTTTGATTGCGTGTAATGATAAGTTTAATTATATATATGCACCAAAGGATTTCTCAGGAATTCTCATGGACATTAAACCTGGCACTGATCAGCCCCTCCATTATAGCACTTGTAAAGCAGAGTGTGGTCACATTGGACGAAGCAGAGGACAGCAGAGGAGTGGATGATGACTCAACCGCTAAACTTTCTATTTCTGGGGTGGCTGGATTTCTACTTACATTTCATACTTATACTTACTTACCTTTCATGGCAATGAAAATAGGAAGTAAAATGCAACCTCTTCTCTGTTCTGCTGTCCAGTTGCGTGTTTACTCATATTGTGATGTGTGTCTGTGTGTGTGCATGACAGATAGTGAGCTCGGTAGAGTGAGGTGAGGTGAAAAAGCACCGCTGAATGGTTTTAAGTGGCATTTTAGTCTGCATTATACTGCACCCCTCTGATTCATAGTCTTATTTCATCACCTTCTCTGCTTTTGTTTTCAAATTTTCTGCAGACGATGGTATAACCATGTGACAGTGTTTCTCCATTAAGACCTGTAGTAGGGCTAGGGTCAGACCTGGTATTAACATCCCTCCTGAGTGATCCTATGGCAACTGGACACCTTAAAGTACATGCTCTCACCTATTAAAATGCATCCCCGTAGCCACCACTCGAGATCCAATCTGTATGCAAATAAACACTGACATGACGCAGTAGACTTTTGTGCAAACAGCGTGCATTCACCTTGTCAGACCACCCTTCAACATAGCATTTCTGTGTTTTCAGAATGAAGGAGGCAAAACTCTCTTGAGAAGCGGTCTGCCAGTGTGGCAAGATGCATGTATGTCCACGCGGCTGACGGAATATGGTCACCTGTGACACCTGTGTGACAGCCATTTGAACATGTAATCCCTGACCTGTGAATTTGTCAGCAGCTGTTTCCAAACATCCAAGAGAAGTGAGGTGTAGAATCTCCTACAAACATAAAAGACATCATTTGAATTTCAGTTTCGTAGTATTTCCTTTATGTACTCTCCCCTTTATTTTTCATTATGACATTTTCAGTCCTCCATAAATACTGAAACAGTATTTGACAATAAATTAGCAAGAAATGTCCAGTAAAATTCATTGTAAAACGTCTATACTGATTTCACAGAATCTGTTCCTGGCTGAATGGCTGGCTTTATTTCTTTACACTAAAGCCACTTTCATGAAATAATACAAAATCAAAAACACTGTAGTGGACTGTGCCTCTGTTTACAAAGAGTGCTATAGTTAAGGTTTACTGTTTAGTGCTTCCACACTTGAGGTTGTTTAATCTTTACAGACTGCTGACCTCCTCTTGAAAGCAGTGATTATTCTGGGTCAGACTCTCTTAAAGCTACATGCTGGAATAAATGGAATAAGGAAGGGCAAAGAAGGACTGTTATCACGCCCTCATTTTCTCAGTGTGCTGCAGCAAAAACAAAATAAAGACATTTTTTTCATTAATCCCAGAGGGGTCAGCGTAATTTTCATGCAGTGTGAATATGTTATTTTTATAAGAAAGCAAGGCAATTACCAGCATATTAGAAGTGTTAGAAATAAGTAATGAATTATTTATTGTGCATCAGCAAGGTCAGAGTTCAGTCTTTGGGGACATTTAGCCACACTTTAGCTCCCTAAGGCTCCATGCCCTTGTGATTTTACTGTGATGCTAACATGGCATGAACCCTCTTCTATATTAGAAAGCTTACGTCTGTCATCATAGTGTGACAGCATGAGATGTAAATTTAGTACCTTTAGTCACCAGTTTCAGCCGACCAAGCAGTGATCTGTGCATAAGATTTTTCATTACTGCAGACATCGAGAGTTCGCTTTGGCATTGACATTATTTTCTAAGCTCAGCAATAACATCCTGTCAAGTTGAATAACTGAACCCTTCATACACTATCCCATTATCAGAATCACATAGAGGGTTTGGGTGAACTGTGCCAGACTAAAATGTTATTGTGGCATACATATAAATATACAGGCATATAATTCCTATGTTGTCATTTTTTAAGGTTTTAGTTTTGAAAGAATAAAGCATTTGTGTGGGTTCTCTCCAGGTACTCCAGCTTCCTCCCACTGTCCAAAGACATGCTTGTTAGGTTCATTGGTGATTCTAAATTGGCCATAGGTGTGCATGTGATTGTGAATGGTTGTCTGTCTCTCTGTGTTAGCCCTGTGATAGACTGGAGACCTGTCCAGGGTACAGAAGGTGCATGAATGAAAGCATTTGTGGCTGTTGCAGTGGAATACATTGCATTGGACATTAGAATTACCTTTACAAAAGGGATAATGCCCAACAATGTATCCATTATCAGGAATTCATGTCTGCCACCAAGGACATAACTATTGGACACGCAGCAAAGGTGTAGCAATCAAACATTTTTCATTAGTTATAACTCAGGTTCAGTTCAGTTCAAACTGAATGTTTGATTTGTTACGTTCCCATAAGGGTCGAATGCAAAGGAAACATTGTTAAGTACTCCAGGCAAGAGGAGATTTTTCTTTTCCACTCAGTGGACTTATATGTAATTTTACAGTATGTTTAACAGCAAAACTAGCTAGATTCCCAATCACGTTATTATCCCCAAAGCAATATCAAGACTTTCATGAACAAATGATAGTCCATGTGTTCTACTGGCCACACCTTCAAGTAGCGACTTGAACAGAGTTTCTGTGAAACTACTAGGTAGATAGATGTGTGCACTGCCCTCAGAGTGAGTCATGTGAAAGGAGCAGTGTCCTTGTTCTGTGCTATCAGAGAGATTTTACACCCCAGAGGGGTAAGACTGCCACACAGCTCCTTCCCTGTTCTCTCCTTTCTTTCTCCATCTCTGTCACTCTCTTAGGGTAATGCAAATGCATATTCCATATCCTCCAATCTCTATTTTAAGAATCTTCTCCCCAGTGTGGACGGATGCACTTGGGGCTGGCAGAATCGGGGAAAGTGGAGTGAATCGAAACACATTGTTTGAGCTCCCACCAGCATTCCCCTGTCTTCGGTGTATTCTCTATACATAATCCTTTTAAGTTGTTCAATCTAGCAACATAGCTCCGGGAGCTCCTTAACAGTTGCCACAAAGTGTATGATTTTAAAAGGACACATAACAAATCCACAAATCCCCTGGAGGCTTTTGAAGAAAGCCATGACAGTGCTATGCTTTTCAGACAATAAATAACATCTATAAATAACATCTGTTACAATGAAGCACTGAATACCAGAATGAAACTTTCCAACTGGAATGATATCGGACTGAGCAGACGCAAAGAAAAGACATCATAGCCTTACAGATCTTACATATCTTCACTCTGAATTGTTATACATTCTATGGTGTTACTCAGAAAAGATGCCTGATAAACATAAAATATTAATATACTGACCGATACTAGACAGATATCAAGTGGGATTTTTTTTTTAATTATTACGTTGCTTAAGTAGCCATGAATCAGTCTTGTTTTATTTGTTATATATAATGTCAAACAAACAAACAAACAAACAAAAACTTCACAGTCCACAGCCTGGAAATTATGACTAAGAAATATTTATTGTGCTGAAACCTACAGTAGAATATATTAAAGTCTTTGGTTATGCCTAGAGGCTGAAGAGGTTTTGATACAACAGTTTAACACAACATACTGTACATCACAGGTGGAGAGGTTCCTTTATAGGGTGTTCTTTAAAGGGTTTTCTTTCTCAAAGAAAGTGTTCAACATGGCCACTGGCAAAATGTGTGTCTAGATATTTGTTAAAATAAATGTCAAAGTAGAATTGTAGCATCGCTACAGCACTCGTTAAACAGATAACAAAATTATGCTTTTACAAAAATTTGTGTTAGCAAGTAGACTTTGTAAAGCAGGCATAAAATATATAACCCTTAGTTAAGAACTACAGTTGGTGAAGCACCCTCATCTACCATGCATTTTACAAAGAAAACTGTAAAAATTGTCAAAATTAGAAATTATGTTCACTGACCTTACTGAACCTTGCCAGTTTGTTTGTCAGTTGATCACATCCATGCTTTAACTAAACAGGAGTATTTTTTTTTTAATTTTGCATAATGGTGTATAATCTGGCCTGGTTTAGACAACTCAGTTGGTAAGGGAGAAATATTGATCCCATACTGACAACATATAAACATTGCTTCTGTCACGGTTTTTTAAGGGGAGGTAGGACCCAAATGCAGGACTTAGACGACTGAGGCAGGAGTGGGCAAAAACTGAATTTAATTCAACAAAAAGGAAACAAGACTATGACAGTACCCCCTCCTCAATTTACTGTCATGGTTCTGGTTTGATTCCTGTGTTCATGTTTTGAGTTTCGTTCATGTTTCATGTTTTCCAGTTTCCTGTTTCATTTTGTTAAGTTCTGGATTTCCTGTTGTGTTACTCCCTGTGTTTCCCCCCTTTTGATTAGGCCATTGGTTTCTCCTTGTGTTGTCTTGATTTGTGTCACCTGTGTCTCGTCACCCCTCTGTTCCTCGTGTGTGTATATATAGCCCTGCCTTCCCCTTTGTTCCCGGTCGCGTCATACTGTTTTTTGTTTTTTTTCTACTGTTTTCTACTGTTTCCCTGTGTTTCCTAGCTCTGGTGTTGTTATGTTACAGTTTTGTCTTTTTGAAGGTTTTGTTTTTGTTTTGTTTTTTTGGCTTTCTGTTTGGTCTTGTTTCCTTTTTGTTTAATTAAATTAATTTTTTTGCCCACTCCTGCCTCAGTCGTCTAAGTCCTGCATTTGGGTCCTACCTCCCCTTAAAAAACCGTGACAGAAAAACCAAGAAGTTAACAAAATACAATAAACAGAAACCCAGGAAACTAGACAAACCATGACAGCTTCTTTCTTCACATTTTAATTAATTAATCAATTTGGCATGTTTTCACACCACTCCACACTCCATACTTTAGAAAACTATTAAAAGTCAAAAACTGAAATCTCTCTGTGTCTCTGAAACTGGAGTTGTTGAGTTTTCTTGAAGATGCTTCATCCAATAGCTTCTTCAGTTCTAAATGACTTGTGGGGGAGTTTAGGTATTTATTTGGAACATCTGATGTCCCAAAATTTAGTGTTTTATTTGGAACCCCTCTAGTCATTTACTGAAGACCTGAAGAAACAACTTGGATGAAACATTGTGAGGCATATTACAAGAAGAGTGTTTATAAGCTTTGGGAAAGCTTATATTTCACCTGGGAGCACATTGGCCTGCATAATTGTGAAATGGAAGTAGTCCAGAACCATCAGGACTCTTTGTAGTGTTGGTGGTAAAGCCAAACTGAGTAACAGCCAGAGAAGAGCCATGGTCAGGGAGATGACCAGGAACTGAACAGGCACTGTAGCAGAGTAGAGTAACTGTTTAGAAGTCCTCTGCAGAGATGGGAGAAACTGCTGAAAGGACAGCTATCTCACCATGTCTCTGTTGATCAGGTCTTTATGGTAGCGCTGCAAGTCACATGACAACCCACTTGGAGTTTGTCAAACTGCATTAAAGGGCTGTGAGAGCATAAGAGAAGAAATCTCTTGTCTGATCAGTCAAAAACTGAACTCTGTGGGCAAAACTCACAGGACTATATTTGACAAACACCAGGCACTGCTTATAATCTGTCAAGTCAAACATGGTGAGGGTAGCATCATGGTACCATCCAGCTAGTGGAGGTACTTCTAATCAGCAACCAAAAGCATAATAAGACAATGGTAACAATAACAAGACAATTCTTCACCTTAAAACCCTCAGAATGTGTGAAAAGACCTAAAAATAGCAGTTCACTGATGCTTACCATAGCATCTGACGAAGCTTAACAGGATCTAGTTGGAAGTAGAGATTTACCCAAGAAGACTTGAGGCCGCAGTAATTAACAAAGGTGCTTCTCCAACTTATTGAATGAAGGGTCTGAATAGTATTGTGAGATTTTATAAAGATATCATGATTTCCTTTGCATATATGAGTTATCGGTGTAGATTGGTATGAAAAATGCCAATATTCAAAAATTGTATTTACAATACTTGACAAGGATGTCTGAATCGGTACCAGGAGATTGGTATTGGGGCTGATCCAGGCATTTGTAAAATGACCCAATCAAATTGGTATCAGGTGTCGGGCAAGCCCGATCATTTGTAGTTATTTATTTTATTGCTGCGATCAACCAAAACATCGTCCCTCTAGCATCAAAATGTCTTCTTCCTCTTTGTTGACTTGCGTCAAAGCTGCCCAAAAAAGCAGAAGAGGAGCCAAAATCATGTGACTAAACATGCCTGCTGTGTGAAAATAAATGAAGTTAGTCAGGCAGCAATTTGTAAACTGTGCAATGGGATTGCTGTTCTGCAAAGTGTTAGTAGGAGATTGTCATTCAATACTACCAACTTGATTCACACAGGTTTTCGGGAGCCATAGTACGAGCTAGTGAACTTGAACATCACAAGTGAAATAGTGGATTATTATTTAATGTACATGTATTTGTCACATTGTGTACTTTATTCAGTCTAAATAAGTCAGCTGTGGGCAGTACCACAGTGTGCATTTACAAATATATTGTTGGGATGTAGTCCAGCATATTCTCACAAAGTGTCATTTTAACCTCTTGCTGTGCCCGTTTGGACTCACCAGAGAAAACCTCCCACTTCAGCTTGAAACTTTGTGAACTGTAGCTGGTGAAGCTGTTCCCCAGCGGATCTCTTTTTTTTTTTTTTTTTTCTTCCAAAAGCCGTTTTTAGAAGCGTGTGGGTAGAGACATGGATACCAGAGTTCAGCGAGTAAATACTCTGTCAATTGCAAGTGCTATCCTGAATAAAAACACTGGTTACATGTTGTACTCTGAAATTATTAACACAAGGCTGAATAACAGCACCTTACCCAGAGGAGGAAAACCCTCACTGAGAATTAAAAATAAAAAATGAACTCAAAAAAAAAAAAAAAAAAAAGAATTACTGATTCAGTCTTAATCCTGCCTGGCAGTAGTCAGTAGTGTGTCTGCCATTGCACCCAGCTTTGCAGCAGAGGTGGACACACCTTCAACAAGGCACCTTTCAATGACTATGTTGGCTAGAACATTATGTGTACTCTGTGGTTGGGCTGCTGAGACCATACTGATAAAATATCTGTTGATGGCAGCCTGGGGACACAGGTTGAGAGGATTGAAAAAAGCATGCCTTTTCCACCTCCCTCAGGTGGGAAGCCCATCTGCTGAGGCCTCACTTCTGCAAACTCACAACAAGTTCTAATTAAGACCTACTTCGCACAAGTGATCACAGTGTGATGATGACGTGAGAAGTGGGCCAGAGATATAATGCAGAGATAATAATTAGGCACAATATCTGATTAGCTGCAGAGATAATTGTTTTGTTCTACAGAGTCTAACGTGGAGCAAAGGATGAGTTCAAAGGGTCATATAAACCTTCATCAGGCCCTTGTACTCTCATGACATTAGTTTACACACACTATACAGAAGAAATTGGACTCTTAGACTTTTTAAATAGTCTCTGTGTGTAACCATGCTTTAATGTATTCTTAACAGTTTTGCCACTTTCTGTTAAGCTTGACTTCTTATGATTAGTAAAATATTGAGGCACTGTGAAGCAGTTTAAAAAGGCATCAGAGGAGCCTTTAAAGTTGACCTCATTCACAGAGACAGTATCATGCCCTCTGTTTCTTTGCTTATCTGGGTCCCATGGTTTGCAGAATGGCTGCACATAATAGCCTACACAGCCCTCAGCTACTTTGATCTTTTCTGGGGGAAGAGGAGAATCATCAGCCTTTGGGTACTGCTTGCCTTCGTCAAGATGCTTGACATGTTACAAGCCTTTAGGTTATGATGACGTTGGTCTTCGCTGGGATAAAATAGTGGCAACTGGCCGTGAAAGCTTCTGTTTGATTACACATTTGATTGTACAATTGGGTCATGGTGGTTATTTTATGTTTATTCTATGAACTATTTAACCAACAGTTCATGTAATGTTGTTTTATTTCCAACTTCTGTGTTACAAGGGCACCCTCTCTAAAATTGTAACTCTTCTTGGCATCTCCTGACCCTCCTGGTACATTTCACTGAACACCTATTGTATAAAGCAGATCTCTAGCTACCCACCTATCATTCCAAGTGGCAACTCCTTTAATTATGCACATTTAAACAGATGAATTATATAGTATTTACCCCAGTACAGTTAGCAGAATTGGATAAATTAACTATAGATACCAACACTGTTTTTCCACCCAGCTGTAAATGTTTTTATTTCAACTGTAAAGTTGAACATTTTACCATAAAGCCATATGGCAGGGGTGTCAAACTCATTTTAGTTCAGGGGCCACATACAGCCCAGGCTATTCTTACTACAACAGTGGCCAAGTTAGAAATGGCAGTTATTTTTGTAGCCCGCCGACTCTATACTCTTACTTTACAGGGAGGTAGGTAACCCACCTTGAAACAATTCTGAGAAATCAGTCTTTGTATGGGGAGGCGAATGAGTGACGGGTCTGCTGAAGTATTACACTTGGGATGTGTGTATAGCAGCAGTTAGAATGTACAACTCTTTCTAGGGTCCAGAGAGACCTGATTAGCTGGATGTACAGCTATGCTGCAAAACATTGGCTCAACCTCCCATGCTTTTACAAAACCACTGTAGCCCCATAGTTCCACACTCATTACCAGTTACTGTTTATGACACAAGACAAGGTGTGTTCAGAAACCATATTGAACATAGGATATTCCAGATGCTTCATGAACCTTCATCAATAGTAGTTGTCTTCTGTCTAATTTATGCACTTTGCACTTTGCAAATTCATTCCGTGGGCTACCTTCATGTTTCTGACTTATTTTCCAAAAAGCTCTGCAGGCTCTGTGAACCTGCAGGAGGAGGAGGCAGCTAAACAGCCCAAAGTACTGAACAGTGTGACTCAGGATGGTAAAACTGAGATCCCAATATGGCTGGCTTCACATTTGAGCTTTAAATGCCCAGTCAAAATAACTGAACTGATAGTTTAGCTGAGCTGGTTTAACTAACATCAGCCTTGTGTAAACTACAGCAGCTGTTGGGGGGGGGGGGGTCATGATCAACTGTCATTTATAAATAATTAAATACAAATGTCATTAATATAGGTCTATGCAGTGCACTCAACAGTGATGCCCGTGCATGTGTTGCTGCTTGAATTACCATTTGTGCATTTAGCCCACTCTGCATCATATCTTGGCTGATTTCATACACATGACTGTACACACGAGTCATATGCAGTTGTGTCAGTACAAAGTGATCTACAGAAGGCAGTGTTGACTGTAAACTATTAGTAGAGTTATGAATAAGGTTTAGGTCATCAAAGGATTTTCATAGCATCCAGGTTTGAGGGGAGTGTCTTGATTTATTCTAAGCAATTATTAGTGTTTGTTCTGCAGAGTATCAGTGTTGGGAGTGCATAAGAGTGTGATTACACCATGACTAATCTAACATTCACATACGTTCAATTTGCACACCCACACAATTTTGCTGTCAAATTAAAGTCTGCCTCATCATATCCATGTGAAACGCCTCAGCTAAGGCTATGTAGTGTATGCAAAAGAGGGAAGAAAATGCAATTATTTCATGCCTTAGTCATTGTGCTGCTGAGAGCAAAAAAAACAAAAAAATAAACAAATGCTACTCTGGCTGAATTCACAGATTATGAAAGAATGAAAAATAATAAGATGAAACCCCAGCCTTCACACAATTGTGCACACCACAGTAGACCACTTCACATATCAACAACCTGGCATATTGGATATGGACAACACCCTCTTATACAAAGCTACCTGTATCTTCAAGGCATAACAGTCTGTATGAATGGCCTTTTTTATTAACCGCTCTCACGGTTTGCTCAAGCATTTGATTGAGGATTATGCCGTGAATCTTTTTGACAGACTTCAAAGGCCACTCTTCATTCATTTTGGTCTTTTGATGGTATTATATTGGTTATGCGAGGCTTCCAGTTTCAAGGCCAGGTAAATGGTTTTAAGTACTGTATTCAGTGGATTACTCAGTGTAATGTTTTCCTGTTTGCACAGCCGTATAGCATGGGTTGTGAAGAGGATAACGCCAGGAAATCAGAAAAATGTCATATGCTTTAACTTTGCCACCAAAGTCTTCAGCTTGACTTTCACAGATTTTTCATGTACTTTTTCCTCTGTTCATTTTATAAAGGCTTTTTGGCCATTGGCATGTTGCGAACTCATTTGCTAACTCTAAGATTTAGCTGTATAAATCAAAGCTTAAATCACATGCCAACGATATTTTGATAAAGTGGGAATCCCTGATTATTTGCTGTGGACTGTGGTTCTCAAGCGTAAAGATCATGTTTAATTCAGAGTGCCTGTCAAGGACTAATCCCAACCCCCCTGACAGTGGCATTTGTAAGAAGCTGCAGAATAAGTTGGAAGTAGATTTACTGAATATAGTACAGCTTAAACTGGCACAGAGGAGAGAGAGGAGTCAGGCTTGGTGAACCTTCCACCAGTGCTTTATTGTGTTTGGACTGAGAAGCATAATCCAGATGTATTGCTCTGAAATATCACATCTTACATATACAGTTACATCACTGGTTCTCTGTTGTAATCCTACATAGTTTGGATTTGATGAACAACAGCAGAGGTTGTGATCGCACTTACATGTGTGTACCATATAGGCAATCTCTTCTGGCTATGTGGTAGTACTGACCAGTTGACAGGCATTATGGAAGAAAAAGTGCAAGAGAGAATATGAGATAACAGGAAACATGTCATATACGTGACATATACACAACGTATTGGGCTTTATGTGTGTCATTTGATTGAGTGTCCTGGAGTGTGTACGTGCTGTATGGATGTTAGATTTGGCTTTGCAAGATGCATCTGTGAGGAGAAGCCCAATGTGCCTCTTTCATCAGCTGTCTGTCAAGCCTTGCTTAAAATCATCATTCCAGCAAGTCTTTAGCTGACCTTCAAACCCGAGTCCTCCAGGCCAACAGACACGCTAATTAACGGCTCACTCCACAACTTCACAGAATCATTTCATTCCCTGTATGTCTGGGTCTAGGATGGTCTCAGCATACTGAGATCCAGGATGTGAAAGCAGCCTGTAGGGCTACTGAAAACTTGCCAATTATTACACACAGAGTAGTTTACAGTCAGCTTTAACTTTTCCCAGCACTCCAGTAAACATATGCGTAAGGTTGTCATACACCAACGTACCATTTTTTTTTCTGTTTTTCAGCTAAAATGATTTTACAACTGCATGTAGAATCACAATACTTCAGGATGATAAGGCTTGGGCTGAGTACAAGCTTAGAATCAGCAGACGTCATGAGCTCCACTAAAGGGATTTCCTGCCATATTGTTAAGGCTTACCTATATTCCGAAGTTAGTAATAACAGTATGATGGAGCATGTGCTCATAAAATAGGACACCAGACACAAAATCCCACCAGAAAACAAGCTGGTATGTTCAGGCTGTGAATACTGCAGTTATTGCACCATCTGTGCAGTATTCGTCCAAATGTTTTTTTTTTATTATGGGGCATGTCAAAGTGTATTAGTTCTTCTTAAATCATAAAACGGTGGTTCTTAGCAAATATGACTTGCGGGTGTGTTGCTGTAATATTCCCTCTGCTGCTGTAACGCTGCACTTTTCCCCATTAGAGGATCAATAAAGGATTATCTTGTATTAATTTGTCTTATCTTTATCAGGAGCATGTGCTGTTGTGACTGGACGTGTATGTATTCAAAGCACCAAGATCAAGACAGGGTATTCTTATGTAGAAAATCCAAATTAATTCATTTTGCAGTAATTTTACAGAAATACATTTTGCACTGCACTGACTTACATTAGAAGTAACAATATTTATGGACATTCATAAACAAATTAAAAATATACTGTATGTCACTCCAAGTGTCCATGAAATGGCTAGTGGAGTGCTGTCTGTTCTGTATATTAACACGTTTCCTGTGAAAACAGTAAGTTAACGAGGCCGTCGCCCCTTTTTGATTTATTCTGACTGGTCAACCTCAATGGCCTGATGAAGAAAACATCTTTGGGGGGGGTATAAAAACCCCTGTTGGCTCAATTAATACAGTGTAGGTGACATACAGAGCAATACAGATCAAACTCGAAAGACACAATGCTTGAATGGAGAACAGCTTGGTGGGTTGAACTTTATAAAACTAATGTTTAGTGTTAAGAAGGAGCAGCTGTTGTTCATTCCATCCATTCACTGCATAACATAGCTTTATAAGAAGTCAGTCATCACTGAGCATGCTCTGTGCAGGCCAGCAGTTTTAGCATCTTTCATCTTTTATGGTAGTCATGGCATTAAGGGCTGCCACTTCACTGCTCACTGTTAGGAACATTTATGGGGGCGTTTTGTTTGAAAAAGTTCTGTTGAAAATAAGAGAAGTAATGGATTCAGCTGCGTAGTTACCTCTTTCTTCTCAAAAATCAGCACCCCACTTGATTTCAGTGTCACTGAACTGCCTTTCTATTCACTTATCTAACACTGATAGTAGTCACTTCTGTTGCCTCTTGATGCCGTGTGCCCTCAGGCTGCTCTTGCAGGCTCCTCTGAACGGTGTAACATTGTTGTGGCTGTGTTAGCAGGGTTAAAAGCAAGGTGTTTCACAAACATGGTCATTAAACCTGTACAGTTCCATTGATCCTGCTGTAAAATAATATTACTGAGACGAGCAACAACCCATTTCCTTATTAGAAACTGCATCCATTTGGCCTGGAGACTATAAAATCTGAGTCACCTCCAGTTTGCTGTTTAAGCAAGTTCCAGGATCTCAGTCTGAGGTCACAAGACAAATTATTTCCCATATTTTCAACTGTCAATATTGCACTGACCTTGTCACGGCTCTTTCACGACCACATCAGTCATCATTTACTGCTCAATTAAAATGCCATTCTAAATTATTTATCAGTGGTGTGCTGATCCTTCACACCTTCAGAATGAAAGATGGAGGGTAATAAAATCGCGTTTTTTCTTGAAAACAAAACAACAAAAAAGCTAAAGAAAAACTGTGTCTATGATGCATTTTCACTAGCAAAAATGACTTTGGTTGCTGATTAGAAAACAGAGCATACAAGGATTCAGACAGATGTTTTAGGAAGGGCCACAGCAGTACGTGTCATGTCTTGTTCGAAAAGTATATCACATTTGTTTTAGCAGTCCAGTTTGTCTCAGTCAGACATCCCTACATTGTAACTAGGTGGTGGTTAGAAACTTGTTAAAACATAACTTGATGATTATGTGATGCCTTTCTGTTGCCTTAGAGGGTCGATGAACCCATTCACACTTTTCCATCTTTCATCACCTCTGTGATGCTTCCAAAACGAGTCCTCTGTGTGGGATTAAATTGGCCAAGGACAATAGAGATGAAAGATAGCCCATAATGAGCTTTCTCCCTAAGGAATCAATGTGTAGCTTTGTCCCAGGGGCCAGTGAAGGTTCTCTGTAAAATTTGTCCACAGCAGGGTCCCGGCCTGAAAGAGCAGCCTCTCTGTCACCTTGCCATCTTGTTAATGAGCAAAATTAAGGTTTATTTCAGAACATTTTAGAACAGTCAGTGGCACTGAACACATTTATGAAATAACCATAGTGGTGAATGGTGATATACTTGTCATACTGTGTCTCCTCCTTGTGTCGTATGTTACCTCCCTGATCATTGCTCTGCATAATCAAATTGCCCTTTGGGAATCAGATGACTTTGTGTCTGCGGGAGATAATACAGAATATGATGATCAGCTAAACCAGGCCCGACCTTGTGTGTTGCTGTAATCATCCCCAGAATGATATGAATCTGTAACATCAAGGATAAATCCTCACTGCTTTTGACAGTTGAGAGCAAATAATGCAAACCTATAATCTTTCTTATGTCCATGAGCAACATTTACTTTGTGTCTGCCCTTTATACTGTAAATCAAGAGGTGCTTCACGAAGCTAATTATTATCACAGCTTAATTAAGTGGATATTTAAGGAGTAATACTTTGTTAATTGTGCAAACAAAAGATGAATACAGTGCAAATTCATATGCAGTAAAGCTAACTCTTATTTATTGTTTGATTTAAAGAGGTGTCTCTCATTTACTCTTTCTTTTTTCAGCAGTCTGTCTGCTTGGAGGCCAGGCAGCTGTGTGGGGCACAGAGTGTGGATCCTGCTGGCCATGACTCACCTCACCCTGGACTTTTCAGTGTGCAGCCCCCTCAGTCAAGGTCTGGGTATCAAACTCACGCCTAAATCGGTGCTTTACTCACGGCCTCGCTTGCAGCCCCTCTGGGAAACGCCCAACAAACTTCAGTGGAGAACAGTGAGCCCGTTGGCCCGCCGGCTCCTCAGCCCTGTCCCTCCACCCCAAGACAACAGGGCAGGGTTAGGGCCAAAAGTCAAAGGTCAAAGGCACCGAAAGCCAGCACATAAAGGACAAGCAGCGTGTAAGGAGTGCCGGCTGAGATACTCTCAAATAGAGACAAGTGATCCTTTGGCTGTAAAAGCAGAAGCTCCAGCAGCTTTATCAAGCGGGAGGTTGTATATTAGAGCCAAGAGGCAGCTCAAATGGGACAGCTATGACAAGTCTCAGGAGGGCCGGACTACAACGGTGGCTGGATTTATTGACTGGGGACCCACAGGGACAGATAGCATAGACGAGGACGGCAAACCGGAACCCAATGTCACACTGTCCACCCGGGCCTCCACTACCACAGTGGCCACAACCACTAGCACTACAACCAGGCTCTCCCAAAGGACGTTCACTTTGGTGACCACAACAGAGTCCAAGACCACCACCAAATCCACATTCAGCATCACAGAGACTGTCAAACCACCAAAGCCATATGGGGAAGGTAAGTCATGCAAAACAGCTTAACAACTAATTATTTAGTGTAAATTTCATGCTTGACATGTGTTTATTTGTTTTTAATTGCATTTTCTTCTATTAGTCCCATGACTCATAACTTTAATACGAAACAAATACAGGACTGAGATGTTTCCACAGGGTCCTTGGTGTTCAAACATTTCTTGTCTTAGGTTTTCATGCAGGCTGCAATTTTAACAAAACAAGTGCACAATCAAGCTTTAAAATTAAAATAATGAAATCAGTACTAGGCTTTCCCTATGCAGTTTTTGAGCGGCTTAAATGTGGTGTGTTGAGGTGATGAAGTGTGGACTTGTGTACTTATCAACCTTCAGAAAATGCTTTAAATTTTAAACATATTATCAAGTGAGCCCTTTCTCTGTTTATGCCTGAATAGATCTACACTGCACTTACCAACAGTATGACACAAAGAAATACTGAGTTTTGCTATTTTAAACAAAAAAATTAACTGACACTGTGCCATTCATGGAGGCTGGACAATGTCTAGATGGACTCGGAAACTTGAATGCTAAACACCGGTGACTCAGAGGCAGAGTTCTCACCCACCACCTTCAGAGAGACTCAGTTTTGTCAGTAGTGACAAAACTAACTTCGTTTTTCTTCCAACATTTTAAATGGTGTGAGTTCACATGTGGGAAGCTGACTTAGAATCACATTCTTGATTTCAGCTGGTTGGTTGGGGAACCTCTATGTGTGTGGGATAGTGTGAAAAATGACAGCACATACTGCTCCTTACTGGCAGGTCGAATGGGTGCACATAACTTGACATGCAGGGGGTATTTAGTTGTTTACAGGTCAATAACCATGCTATGCTGGGAATCAGAAATTCCAACTTCTCAAGAAAAAAAAAAGGTGGAATTGGGTTTCGGTAATTTGAAATAATATGGAAGAATAAATGGATAAAGATAAATGTTTGTGTAATTTTTAATGAAAATAATATTGCAGCTTGGAGAAACAGCCCATGGACTATGTTATTCATAGACATAGCAGCCCTCATACCTGAAATACTGCACATATGATTTTTATGAGCAGCTCCTCCGTGCTGTGGACACAAACCTCTCAGCCATACACATTATATTTACCATTTCATTACTGTATAGGAGGAAGATGGCGATTTAAAGTGTCCGTACGAGTAGTTGTAAAACATTAGTCATGTTTAACAACTCATGCACAAGACTTATGCTAATTGAAGTTTCCCATTTAGTGCAGTAATAAAAATGTCATGAAATTAGGCACAGATCAGTGATCAAAAGTTCTTATTCACCCCTACAGTGATTTTTTTTTTTTTAAAGATACAGAGTAATGTAAAAATTCTGTGAATGTTTTTCTTAATAAATTAAAGACTATAAATACAAACGTCACCAGGTCCAGGGGAAAGACTCAGCTCTGATGCTGGAACAAACTAACTATTAAAACAGGTTGTAATGTTGGTGCCATAAATATATGTTGTCCTTTTGTGACTATAGAGTGAATGTCAAAAGCAATGGCAGCACATAATTGTCTTGTCGGGGTTGCTGTGAACTCTTCATTTTCTCTTGATGGGGCGGTTAGTGTGAGACCACCTGCGATTCAAATGATGGCTTTATATTGTATCTGGAGGAAATCAGTCACCGCTGCCAACTGAAAGCTGATAGGCAGACAAAGTCAAATTTCTTCCGAATAGGTGCACATTGTTGTATGAATAAGTGGACTGTGTCTCATCACAGCAGATGAATAGGAACCCCTTTCAAAGCAAAGCCTAGGTGTATAACTACTGTGGAAAACTTTCCTTTGCCTTCACAACACATTAACCCATGCCTGCCTCATATTAGCCCCAAGGCAAGATATAATTACTACACTGACAGCACAGCAGAGCTGATGAAATAAAACTGTTACAAAAAGAGAGGTGTTTCACTTTATCTTTGTCTCTTATGTTTGATGCTGTATTTGTGTAAGATGTTTATGGATATATTACATTTGATGGAAAGAACAAACACACCCTAAACTGATTATCTTATTCAGAGTAAGGTAAAAATCTGAGCTCACGTAACAATTTAATTCAAGATTTCCGCTTGTCGTCTGACTTTTGCAGCTTGTGTTCAGTTAAGCCAAACATATTTATTCCTTAAGGGCATATAGAACTAAATTGGTTGAATCAGCTGAGGAAAAGGGATATTTAAGCATTGTATACAACCTAATTTTTTTCTTACAAAGAAAATATTTTACATTGGTGAAACTGAAGCCTTGAAGATTTTCTGATATTTCTGACTGATTACATTGTCATGAATGTTTCTTGACTGCAGTAATTGCTTTGATAATGGATAGCTACCGAATCTGACCCATCTATACACAAAAAATAGCTAATAGTAGATAGTAGGTGTCAGACCAGGGGTCGCGTTAACCAAATATTTACCAAAATGGAGGAATCGTTGCTAGGACTGATGGAAGGCAAATTTTATTTTAAAAAGATACCTGATGGAAGCCTTGATAAAAACGGAGTTTTGTGGAAATTGTGCAAAAAAAAAAAAAAAAAAAAAGGTTTGCATACCCCCGAAGCACTTCAACCCTATGGTGCCATCTAAGAGCTGTTAGCGCTAGCAGTCCCGGTCCGATATACAGTCAATGGTCCATTTTTGTTGTTGTTGTTGTTGTTGTTGTTTTTGCCATTTAAAGTCAATACCATTCTGAAAAAGTACTTAAAGTTAATGAAAATTTAATGAAAATTAAATGCTATTGAATATGTCATTATTATCATTTTAAAAAATTAAAGTGACAGGTAAAAATATATTATGACGGGATTTTTATGATCCTGTCAGTCAAAATGACAGACAACGAAAAAGTCTAGTGCAACCTCTGTGCCAGACAGATTTTTTTTTATTTTGCATATTAAAATTTAAAATCTTTCAACCAGCTTGATTTAAAAGGTTTTTTTTTGTTTATTTTCTTTGTTTTTTTTTTGCACTAGACCAACCACAGAGAGTCTGGTTCATGTCCTCACATATTTAAACTGAGGCACCTTAACTTTCATTTAAGGTCCATTATGAGAATAGGAGTAAGGCTGGTGCATGCAATGGCGTGATAATTGAGATGCATTAGTCTGAAAAATGCATGACCAGTGCAACAGACTGCATATGCATTATGCATACATTTCATGCATGCAAGACTCGAAGTTGTAGATGTTGAGGTATCAGTTGTCTGGATTTGGAATACAGCTGTTACAACTATCTGAGGTGAATGAGGCAAGATATTCTTTTTTTTTTCAGTGAAGAAGAATTCTGTCAAATTCGGCATATATGTTAATTTGGATAAACTGATAAGAATCTGCTCGTCAGATGTCACAGTTTCATTTTCATTGCACGTCGTGGTGAAGCTATCACTCCTCAGCCTCAAAATTGCCTCTAACTAAAGACAACATTTTTCTCACTAGAAAGTAGGGCTGCAACTATCTATTGATGTAATCAATGATGCAGTTTATGTACATGCATCCCCAGTTATGCTGGGACACACTGCTGATCCCAATTGTCAGAAGTGTGTCAGTTATTTACACAGAGACGTAATGACAGGCATGCCTTGAAAAAAAGTAATGACCTACAACAGCTTTGTGCGGGCATCTCACAACAGAGAGGATTTGGAAGCATTCCAACTTCCAAACAACAATGAATTTGCATTATTACAGTGAGTTTTGTGTGATTGTTGTTTTGCGGTGAATGCCCAGAAGTTGTCATGTCACGACGGTGTGGCGACCCCATCTTTTTCAGACAAGAACTCAACAAACACTCTCTAGAGACTAATAACTAGTATGGCAACACTGCTTTCAAGTGTATTTGCAAGTTGTAAGTGGCTTGTTTCTGTGCATACAGACCTATAATATAAAAGACCTAGATTTCCATTAACATTGTGTTCTAAGCTGGTGTAAGCAACCTTCAGCAGATAAATAATTCAGGTGCATTTCCAGGACAGGGTGCCTCTCTTTCCTGTCCTTGTGCTGATATTGAACTTCAGGCAATGGCCATGGCACCATCTTCATCAGTCCTCTGTACCCCTCTGTATAAACAGGCTTTTAGTAAAGAGACCAGAAATGAATCATTGGAATCTTCCTGGTCAATATAGTGATAACTATATCACTATAGTGATTATAAAAATAAACTCATTTGAATTCTGTTTTCACTGTATATCCACTCTTGAAAGGACATGGATGTAGTGCAACTTGACATCTGGTTGGAGGCATACAACCACAAGGCATTAAGTCTAATTAATCACTGTACTAATTCAACTTTATTAGATTATTCCTAGTAATCAGCGTATCAGTATGCCTGTAAACTGCTCTTTCTGTCTCATTCAGTTTCTGACACAGAGACACCTCAGCTCAACCTAAACCTCTGGGAGAAGCAGACCTAGCCATCCTGACATTCACAGCACTCAGAACTAACAGTGAAAATGACCACTGTAGAATGGGAGGTGGCTCAATTTTTTTTATTAAATAATTTGTAACATATGTTACACAAATGTAGGTTACAATCAAATATTCAGCCGGTTTGTTGATTCTTTTATTCACCTATTTTCTGTACCTGCTTCTCCTTTTTAGTATCAAGATGATGGGGTCAAGATGGCTCTGTTTTTTAGCACATTCACTGGATATTACCTCTTTGTGTTTCATCATATGATATATGTACGAAAATGAAGATGATGTAAAGAATTTCACGTAAATGTTTTAGCTCTGCTGCTGAAAGAAAAATGTTTCATTGCCACTTAGATCCACAGTAACTGTCAGATTTAAGCAGATGTGTGGATCTGTGCTAGAAATGCCAAATAACTAATCCCCACTCATGATACTGTAGGGAGCCAGCATAAATTCAAGTCATGAGTATAGTTTGCCTCACTGTATGGCATGTGTGTATCATGTCTGCAATCATCACATGCTGCCATCACTGCCGAAGATGAATGCAAATGTTTGTTTGTGTAACGAGACAGAGACGAGTGAAGGCAAACAGAAACAGAAAACAGTAAATTCTGTCAACAGCAGTCGGAATGTCACCGTGTCTATCTTGTCTGTGGTCAAATATAAGCATTAATGCTTTAACTGATGAGAAATCTTTGACAGCTCATTGCACCTGTTTTACCAACAAAATAGACTTAGAAATGCAGGTGTCAGAGCACAGTTGTCAAGGATTCCTGTCCCTTCAAATGGAATACCTCTGTACAAAAGAACAGTTTGGAAAAAAATGTAAATCTTTTTGTTTTTACAGAGTTAGTGAGGGATTTCATCATTGCCTGACAGTCACTGGTAGTCAGATTGAATGGGATTGCAGATGTGAGACTGCTATATTATTGTAACACAGACTGAAAATGCACCTGGTGTCTCGGTGGACATGTGTGACAGCTGAGAGCTATTGATGTTTTGTATTTTTCACTAGTTTTTGTCAGAGTTACAATACAAGCACAGTATTTTGTAATTGCAGTTGAGTCACAGTCATGTAGACATCCCATGTTCAATAAACATGCAAGAATTCTTCCTCACGCTTGTTGTGTATACACATTTGACCCAATTAACACTTAAATCTGCACGCCTACCATTAGATCAGATCCATTCCATGCATGTTTCAACGGTTTTAGCTTTACTATGACATTTTGCCTTTGGTTTGGTTGGAAACAATCTGAGTGGTGACACAGAGAAAGTACATGACAGCTTCCCAGAGTTGCACTTGTTGGCTGTTGACTATGTGTCTTAACTCCCACTCACTTTTGGCATTGATGGTGCCAGAACAAAATAGACTACTATGTTATTACGTTTTGGCGAGGTAGGACCCGACACAGGACACAAGGGGAGGCAGGAGCAGGAAACAAAATGACTTTTGTAAAAATTTACAAATCCAGGAATGGAGAACAGGAATCACAGACGACAACACAACAAGCGGATAACAAAACAGAGAACTCTTCAACGCAGGCAACTTCAAAGGGATGACTTGACAGTGGTAACAGAACAGACGACCTGACAATGAACAAAGGGAAAGGCAGGACTATATATACACATGGGCGGAGGGGTTGACGAGACACAGGTAGAACTTAGGAGGGAAAAAACACACAATGAGAAACCAGTCATACTCAGAGGAGGGAAACACAGGAAGTAAAGCAAGATAAGAACCACCAAGGAAGAAGCTTACAGAATAAAAAATAGGAAACCCAAGAAAAACAAAACAGGGTTACAGAAAACATCCAGAGTCCATATCATGACACTGTGTGTGTTATTATTGAACATTTAACGGATTTACACCAGGGTATAGAAATGAGGGGTGCTCTTAATCAGTTAAAGGCCTTTAACAAGGAGGATGTAGTCAGCACTGTCTCATAGCAGGCCACTGATAATAGTGTTAAAAAGCCACACACGACACAGCCTTGGTTGTTAATAATTAAAATATAATGGGCTATTTCTAGTATGTGCTACCAGTGTGCCTACTTAACATCGTGTCCCAGTTAGTTTAGATTGGGGTATTTCTGAATGCTGCAGCTTCAGGTGGATGGCTCCTGTTGATCATACGTTCATGGCACTGGACATCATACAAGAGGTGAGGGAGTTGGAAGAGGGGAAGGAGGTGGGTGAGCATGTTATAGCCGTGGTGCCTCCAGCTGCTCACTGATTGTTCCTGGTGTTTGTGCTGCTAGTAACTTCGACCCCCCTCTGCTCTACGCAGATGGAGCTGTCAGCTCCATTATGGATATGAGATGATTCAAACTCCAGTCTGCAAAGCCTCTACTAATAACTAGGGTACTGACAGACAGTCCAGGGGATTGTGAGGTTAAGTATTGTAGGTTATTGAAGTGTACGCAAAAGGTACAATATGTGCCTAAAAAACAGTCTAAACCAGTCAAAATTTACAGATCTGTGGCGTCTTGTAACAAACGTAGTTGATATTTAAAATAAAAGACAGAATACAGTGCACAAACCAGCAGGTATTTAAAGTCAACTGATCTGTCTGCCAACAATTTATATCTTGTCATTTCTATCAACTAAGAGCGGAAGGCTAAATGAATGGAGTAAATAAGTAGATTCACCTCCAGTGTAGAGCACAGTGAGCACATGTAAAATGTATGTTAAGTGTCCTGGAAATCTCTTTTTAAAGACGCTCTCTAAGTAAACGTTGTAATGCAGCATTTTGACCTCTGCTTTAGCTGTAGAGGCATACAATACAGCCTCTTCAACAATGAGACACACACAGAGAGACAGAGAGAAACCACTTTTCCCAACAGTTACCATGGCAATCCAATAAAATTGCCATTACTCTGTGTATTGGCTCTCAATAAAGTGGGTAAAAGTGAATCTCCTTTTCTGCAGCGTTAAATCTGGACTTAAATGCTGATGCTTGGTGACAGGCGTGCAGAGTCAAACCGCCCTGTCCCTGATTTACAGAAAACTCAGCCAAGAGGAGATGAAGAGGCGAGACTGAGCAGATGCTGTTTCACTTTCTGTTTCTGCAGCTCTTGGTTCATGGCTTGACACATCTGCCTTGAGGAGCACAGGTACAGATGTTGAGTGAAACACCGTTTTGGAGATTGTTCGGTCAATCAGAAGAACTAAAACAGAATCTCAATTGCGTTCGTCAAACACATTTGAGTTTTATTTGCTTAGGTTTTGTTGAAACATAACAGTGTTGCCTGACAGGAGTTGGACTCATTGCGGGTGCACGATGTGTTTCAGAGCTCATTCACCTGCTATTCAGCTAAGCTTTTGTTTGGTTGGTAAAAAAATGAAAAACTCCTGTCACCAACATGACATTACACAGATTTCAGGATGGTTGTTTGAAGCTGCCATGCTGAAATCTGTTGAAGCAATGCCTCTTTACACCCACCAGAAAATTGCGCTCATTTTCATTTGTCTGTTGTAGCATGAGCTCTTGTGTGTTCCCCTGCTGTTTCTGATACTGACAGGCTCACCAGCCGAGTGTGTCTTCTTGTTACAGAGACCATCACAGAAGCAATGTACTCGCTGCCCTGCTTGTTTTTGGGCCATTTTAGCTTTTGCCATCCAACCTGACTGAATTATGCAGCAATGCCTTTGACACTGAGGGAGAAGGCATGTAGTGTAATTGTTTCTGATCTCCCCTCTTCTCTCTCTCTGTCCTGCTCCTCTCTCAGCCTCTTCTTCAATAAGTGTTTTAGATTGCTCGGTGACTCGGTGGAAATCAGCCTAGATTGACACTTTGACACCAGTGTTAATTGGTAATTCCTAACTATCAGCAGTCAACCTTTGACGGAAGGCTTCTCCTAACCTGTCCTGTTAAGGTATCTGGGTGTGGGAGAGACAATCTCAGAGGGGTCATGCAGCATATTAGCATGTATTGAATATACCTGTACAAATGCTCTGGTTTGTGGGGGTGGGGTGGCTCAACCACAGTTTTACAAATGAGGCGTATTTTCCACATTTTTCAGAAGCTTCTAAGCAAACACTGTGTGGGCTAGGTATCATTATCTCTAAACGGGTCTTTGCAAAGAATTACTGATGGCAAAGGACACTATAACTCATATGTACATGCATCGTATATTAAATAGTTATTTTCCTCATTGTATGTCCATCATTACCTTGTTACAGCATTTCTAGTCAGTGGATAAACTGCCGTTTAGATGATATCACACAATTTAATATTTAATCTATAGACGAATCAGGGAACCAGTTCTACCGTTTATGTACACTACATGTACACAAATTCTTACATATTTCAAAGTTCATTATTTTAATAAACAATTTTAAATTGAAAGTTACCATCACTCATGGTTTTGTGAATATGGTCAAGGATTTTTACGTGTACATGATTATGTTTTTACAGAGTTTATTCTTAGCATCTGTAATGGCCGTGTTCAGGAGGTGTGACATAAACTTTGCCCCTGTAACATCTTAGAAACTGTAATATATTTCAGTGTTTGGATTTTTGCAAGAGATGAAATATTGACATATTACAGTAGAAAAAGCCCAAGAAAATGAATGATGGCTAACTTTCATTTAGCTGCTTTTGTGACATTGTCATGTTTTACTGGGACATCTGAATGGAACATTCAAAAGTCCTAGTATAACAAGTAGAAGAATGTTATTGGAGTGCTGTGAATCCTTACACTTTCTGAACACAACTTTGTAACTAATTATTGATCAATATTTAATGTCAAAGAAAATCCCAGTTTATAATAAAGGCTGAAATTGATCCATCTATTCAACTGATAGATGGATCAATTCAATTACAGATATTTCAGTTGCAATACATTCATTCATTCATCTTCTGTAACTGCTTGTTCCTGTGAAGGGTCGCGGGGGGTGCTGGAGCCCATCCCAGCTGTCATCGGGCGAAAGGCGGGGTACTCATTGAGAACCCCAATGGAGTAATATTAATGTTGTTTTTAATTAGCATGAACAACAAATGCTGTGGGATGGTGGATAGAGGCTCTATGTTACTTCCAGAGTCAGTTCTAGATTCACTTACTTCTTGTTCACTGTTACCTGCCTGTGTTAGCAAATGTGTAGAGGACTTAGATGGAATGTTGTCATTCATTTCGGAACTTGCTCACTAATTCTGACAGCAACATGACTGACATCTCAGTGAAAGGTAATGTTACGTCCACATTTTTTTGATTTTTCTGTATGTTGTGAACGTATTGAGGAATTGACAATAAAGAAATCTTGAATCTTGAATTACCCGCATCGCATAAACTATGTTAGATTAACGTTAACTCGCATTTTCATAAATGTTGGCTGCTGCCTACATATCGGTAGTCTGTTTCTGAAGTTTTGCTTCCTCTTGTCTAATTCTTGCTGTAATACGTAAATGAGTTTAGTTCAAACATCTGTTTCATCTAAGAACAAGCAGAGGAAACCTAAACTGATCAGGAGTGGGAGTGTATGATTCCACAGATGCTGCAGGTCAATGAATAAGACGTTATATCTGAAATACATCCAGACATGGAGGCTTGATAGCACCTTAAACATTTATGCAGCATCAAAAAAGACGTGTTTTAAAGCCCAGTCTATGAATCAATACTGAAGCATTCAAATGAAGATGAATTTAAGTCACAAAATCGATTTTATAAAGCCTGCCCTATGAAAGTATTCCAGGTGAAAATAACAGCTTAAGCTAATGATGACTTTTAGGTCACAAATAGTAAGAGCTACTGTCTCAGATGACATGTGTGTTCCTCATAAATGTTTATTCAGCATAAATATGGCCATGTCATAGCTAAAGAAATGTGTTGAGTTGTTAAATTTAAGTTCTATTCCAAACTATGATACTTCCTCTTAAAACAACTGTGATAGTTTCCTTGTTACTTAGGGGTAGCAGAATAAGCATTCTTACTACTCTAGATAGACTTTAGCACTTGAGCAGTGGTTTGGTATCCTCCAAATATTTAGCTCTAAAGCAACTGACTGCACTATTGCTAACTTTGTCTGCTGCTGCCGCTGCTAAGCAATTAACATGCACGGTTATATTTAAGCTTTTTCACTAAAAATAGCCACCCTGTAAGTCTGGATAAGCATTGTCATTGCTGTGTGGGTTCTCTCCGGGTACTCCGTCTTCCTCCCACCATCCAAAGACATGCTGGTTAGGTTCATTGGTGATTCTAAATTGGCCGTAGGTGTGCATGTGAGTGTGAATGGTTGTCTGTCTCTCTGTGTTAGCCCTGAGATAGACTGGAGACCTGTCCAGGGTGTACCCTGCCTCTCACCCGATGACAGCTGGGATAGGCTCCAGTCCCCCCGCGACCCTTCACAGGACAAGCGGTTACAGAAGATGAATCTGAATGTAAACCAGATAAAGGACACATGTCTTTAAAGCACAGAGATTATGTGATGTGAAAATGGTTAAATACATAAGATGTGTTGCTCTACAAACTAGGCATTAGTTAGTATGCACGCGATTCACTCTGTACTGAGTTTTTGCATTTAATCTGAGGACCTTTTATTAAAAGTGGGTGGCAAGGGATAATTTCCTTTAATCGCAGCGCTTTTTCTTGACATATTAATAAAACTGTCATGCCCAAGAATGTAAGAAAATTTCATTTATTCCCTGTTGGTAGCTTTGATGGCGGCTCAAATCCTGCAGCTGAAGAGGTCACAAGCTAGCTGTCCTCTCCTCTCTCTATCACTTTATGTCCCTTCCCTTTTTCCCTGCATTTCTCCCTCTATCTATCCCCCTCTCAGTCTCTTTTTGTTTGGCAGTGATTTGACCAAACAAAACCTAACCGGGTATCTCTAAAGCAAGGTGACTGCCAAAGGTGATTTTTCAGCCTGACTGCCAGGACACAATGAGTTTTAGATAGGCAGGCCAAACTTTCCTCCCTCCAACTGGCAGCTCTGGATGAAAATAGAACTGGCCTCTGCACTCAGATTTGTCACCCATGTCATTATCTGCTCTATTATCCCCGCTCCCTTAAACATACTGCCCTGAAAATTAGATTATAACGGACCTAATGCTGTGTTTGTGTCGCTGGACCTCACGTTCTTGGGTTAATTTGTTTTATTAAAGAGATGTTCAAGGCAAAAATGCATATATTGGCCCCAAATGGCATCCTGAAGAAAATCTTAATGAGCTACTTTGACTTAGAAGGGTAGACTACACACAGTACACCCATGTTTACCAGCTGAGCCAATCAGATCCCTCTCATTTAAAATTACAGACTCAGTTTATCACTGACTTATTTAGGTTTCTCTGGTTTCCCTTGCCTGGGAAGAGTTCATAGGATGCTTGGATAGATTTAGTCATTTTATCTGTTTTGATTTACAGATCAACTTCACCATCTTTTATTAGAATTCAGCTGACTGGAAAGTCTCCCTTTCGGTATACGTACATCAATATAAAATGAAGCAACTCTCAGTAGACCCCTCAGCTATTGATCAAGGTCAGAGGCCTGAACTTAGACAGATGTTAATTCATAAAGGAATACCTTCAACTTCAGCGTCAGTCTGAGACAGGCAGAGAGGGAGATGGAGGATAGAGAGACTTGTCAGATAAGTTAATGTGCCTTTGGGACTCTGATTGCACTGGGAAGGTAAGGCTTCCCTGAGCCAGCCAGAGATATCATTAATCCAAGGTTGACCTGGTCTGCATTTTGCATAGCCCTGCCCACAGACATTTATTATCTAAGAGGAGGCTATCCAGGCAGCAGCTAAGCAGAGGAGAGGTTGTATTCTTTTCTAAAACGACAGAGCAGCACTTCCTTTTGAGTGCTTCCTGAAGACAAATTGGGTTGGATCAGCAGCCAGGCAGCTGGCTGATGGAGAGGTGAGATGTATAAGGCCCATGTGGGCATTTTCATCATGACAGCTTTCTTTTTTATTTTTTTTATTTTTTGTCCTCCTGCAGCATGTCACCTGCTGCAGTGTGTCATTGTGTCCTAGTAGCTCTCATGCTCTATCCCTCAGACACGCACATACAAACTAACCTTAGAATACGGTGCAATAGACTTGCGCTAATCCTCCCTTTAGATGTGTACTGCACAGGTTTGTTTGTGGATTACTGTCCTCTGGCAAAAGTGAGAGATCAGCACACACTGGAGTCTTAATTGTTTAAATGAGAACAATGCTTTTGTACTTCAGTCACACGGAACAAACTGGACAAACGGGAAATTTAGGCTATATTTATGTCTGCAAGCTCATTAAGATGTACTTAATGAGCAAGGCTGTGTGATTTATACTTTTTATGGCTTTGGCAAAAAATTTTGGAAGATGACAGTGACAGAAATTATGAATGCATAATATTTGTTGGTTTTACTTGTGATCACATACAAAGGTTGGTGGGTTTCATAATTATTTTTAAATTAAATATTGCACATTGAATGGTAACAATTTAGCTTGTTCGTATTAGTTTTCTTTTCTCTAGGATTCTGTCTGAGTTATCATTTTCTCAGCCAGTTGCCCTGCAGTTTTCTTTTTTGTTTTTTTGATAGCACTATAATTGGATTTTAATTTTTAGTCCAATAAAAGCAGGTAGAAGAGTGCAAGTAAATCTTAAACAACTTAATGTACCATGAAAATAACAGTTATGAGCTGGATATGAGCTTGTGACCTGTGAAGAAGTACCATCTTGTTTTTCACTCTGTTCTTCTCTACTGTCACATGTTTACTGTGGTTCAGATACTTATATTCATCATTCCTTAAAGCAGTATTTTTGGAATATTTTTACATTTACAATGGATTTGATAAATATGTTAATGTGAAAAGCCCCATAAACTTTATTTGTTATTTTCAGATATACAGTCGCTCTCAGCCATTTACAGCAATAGAGTCCTAATGAAGCCGCTACCTTCCCAGCAGGAGACAGACAGAGTCTGAAGCTAGTTTGAGAAGTTACTGGAGCATGTGTCAGTAAATGAACCAGACGTTACTCTCATGAGTTAGAGGAGCTTAAAAGAAAGTGAATACGAAACTGTATTTCATTGATTGACCACAAACACAGCCGTTTGGCAACAAAACTACCATGACCACTTTGCTATTTTTAAAGAGAATAATTGTTAATATTCATTTCAAGGCCCGATGCTCTATCTGCTAATGCTTGTTGTGTGTGTACCCCTGTTAGTGTCTTGTGCATTAGCAAGTGCTCACAGTGCTTATACTACCTCTAAAGATAAAATAGATATTTTATTTCATATGTGTCATTGTTGTGCAGAGCTCCTGATGGAAAACTGATTTGGTTTGGTTAATTTTCTTTTGATGGTCTAAGAATAAATGAAACTCTCTACCACAGATTATTTTAGACTTATACTTGATCTCCTTTATACTTTACAGCTGGCTGTAAAGTATAAAGGAATGGAATAATGGAATAATTTATACCAGCATCAAATTTTTCGGAGTTGTTAACCTCTACTTTTTATGTGAGCTGCTCTCTCGAGTGCGGCTTATTCTGCAGCACAGAAAACACGAGAAATGAAGTGCGCGGCTTTGTGCTGCAAATGAGAAGAGTGAATGCTCTAAAAATGACCATAATTATCTGCTGTCATGTTTGTTTCTGTCTTTTGCAGGTTTGGCAGTTCACCAGATAATCACAATCACTGTGTCTCTCATTATGGTCATCGCAGCCTTGATCACAACACTCGTCCTTAAAAACTGGTAGGAAAGATTCCTTTACTTTTGACCCATTACATAGTAGTAGCAGAACCTCACTCTGGGTCAGAAACAATAGATAACCAGAGGTACAAGGTATGATTTTATGTTTGTTTCTTGTCTTTGGTGCGTGTTTTTGTAGCTGTGCGCAGTCTGGAAATGGTCGCCACAATAGCCATCAACGTAAGATCCACCAGCAAGAAGAAAGCTGCCAAAACCTGACAGACTTCACCCCGGCCAGGGTGCCCAGCAAGGTGGACATATTCACTGCCTACAATGACAGCCTGCAGTGCTCACATGAGTGCGTTCGGACTGCCGTTCCCATCTACACTGATGAGATGATCCAGCAGACACCTGTCTACAAGACTGCTTACAACGGAAACAGGTATGCTTCTATGAAAGACTGGTGCACCTTGAAATACTTCTTCCAGTAATCAGTGTTGTATCTTTTTATAATGTCTGTGTCCACTATAGATATTATCGTTGCTGTTATTGGCATAAATATGATCCATGCTAAACAGCAGACCTAGATCATTTCAAATAGGTTTAAGAAAATCAATGTTTCTGTCCTGTAATTGTTATGAAGAGATAAATTCCACATCAAAAGATGAAATTCACACAGATGAAAAATCGTACACTGAATTGACAGTCATGAGTCTTAACATTCTTCTCCTTGCTCTGAGCCAAGAACAGCTTCAGTCCAAGATGTGTATGAGCATATCTACACATAAATGGGTTGTTTTAATACTGTTGTCTATCGCCCCATTCCTCATCCATCTGCCTCATGCCTGGCTGAGCGCTGTGCCTCAGCACGCTCAAGCTGCACGCAAAAATCTGAAATGTTCCACTGATTTTCAAAAGCTGTGTAATGTGTCAGTTTATAGATGCAGAGCAAAGGAATGTCTCTACAGTGCTATTTTCTGATGTCTTTCCGACAGTATTTCAAATGCCGCACAGGTGTATGTGCTCTGAAAACAGGACTTCAGTACCCAGAAGGGATGTAATGTGATATCAGGAAACCGTGCTCAAAACATCCGTATTTACCAGATAATCTGTTCCACTTTCATACCAAAAAAAATAGGCAAAAGAGCTAATATTGGTGAGTCACTGGTGAGTTTGCTTTCAAATCAGTCTTCGCTGTGGGTGACGATGAAGTAAATTATTGTGATTTATGTTCACAGCTGTGTTTGACTTCGAAATCCTATACCTAGTTATTAACAATGAGTATTGTGTTAACTGTATAATTACAGTCACCTAAGATGCAGGGCCAGCAAAGATGGTCACACTTACTCATTGTATCCAAACCCAGTAAGGGTTTCATTATGTTATGTTGTAATTCATCTGGTGTAAATAAGTGTGGTGTAAAGTTAAGGGATGATGGCTTCATCTTTAATAGTTATATTTTTCAGGTCGGAGAAAATGAGAATATAAGGTTTTCATCTTCACCAACAAGTAGAGGCCTCTGTTTGTGTTAGTCTGTGATAATGGCTACATTTATAAGGACAACATTTCTTCAACTCAATTATAGTAATTCTGTCAAGTGTCCGAGTCAAGTTTTACTTAAACACTACAAAACTATAGTAAAATATACTATATGTGTTTATATGCAAGGAACATACAAGTACAAAATGGTTCTGCCCACTGTGGAGCATCAAATCTTTCAGAAATATAACAGAATATTTTTTTATTATTATTTATTTTTTTTAACCTAATTTTATTGACTACACTGAATTCATTCAATAGAAAAGAAGACCAAGACAACCTTTGTTGGAACAACTGGTTGTTTTGCTACCCCCATGTTTCTGTCCCTCACTGTAACTTGATGTTAGCCCCATGTGGGAAAAGTGCGGAAACGTGCAGAATACTAGACCATGTAAACATAGTCACTAATGCAGTGTTGACTGTGGCACTAATTCTAACTAAGGAAATAGTTAACCTAGGAGACCATATGAAGTTTTCTGAAATGAAAATGTTTGTGTTCTGAGGAAATACCCCTGCTCAGCAATAAGTCCGTTCAGAATCACTTCAGGCTTATTACTGATAACTAATGTGATGTTGTTGTATATGCAATAAAAATCAATATGAGTAAAGCTAATGACAACTTCTTCTTATTTTACCCAACAGGCCCTCCCCCACTGAAAGACAGCTGATTCCTGTGGCCTTTGTGTCAGAGAAGTGGTTTGAGATCTCTTGTTGACGAGCTGAAGGCCTTGTTTATGTTCTGTGGGTGGAAAATACTTCCTGAATTCACGCTCTGGTGGGTACTGTGCCACTTGGTCCTCCTGAAAATTATTGTCTGAGCCATCTCCACCTCGATCCCCGTGGTGATGCTGCCCCACTTTGGGAATGGAAGGGAACTTGGCGTATGTTTGTTATTTGTGACACGTATATGTTCCTTTCAATCGTCTGCACACTGATAAAAAGAGTAGTGAAACCCAGCATCACAGGTCTTTCGTTCGAACGTAGAGGCTAATTATGTATGTATCAGTCTTAATAACTGTAAGAAGACAGTTAATTATTTCTCTCTTCATATCTGTAAGATTTTCATTAATATTTATGCCGCTACCCTTGTTCTTACGCCAAAAGCGTATTGTTTTGAACATTTCTAGGTGTAAAGGGCCACTTTCACTTGACTTGTGACACATTTATATGCATGGCTAATATATGCCAGAATGGCCCTGCATTTGAAATTCAAAGCGTGAACATTAAACACATGCTCTGGGCCCATGGTGTTGCTGGAAGCCCGGGGGGAGGTGTAACGTTTGCTATTGACCCAGATTTTAAAAGGAATAGATCGCCTGCAGGTAACGTAGTGAGAGGACAGAGCCTCGCTGTTGTCTGGACACACATTAGTCTCAGTCAGCTAGGCTTTCCACAGCACTCTGCCAATGCTGCAGTCTTAGAGACATAAAACTCATTATAATCTCTGAAAAAGCCTTATATAGGCTAAAATATATATTACCATAGGCCTTGACGTTACCAATTTTAAATACAGCATTGCCCTTTCATCTGGTTTATGAAAGGCATTGGGCTGCATGTTTCTCAGACCTGACCTAAAATAATTGGAAACTAGGCTAATGTTGGAAATCCTGTTTGTGGTGTTTTGTTTTGCACAGGGCTCATAATGAGGGGTAATTGGGCTTTTGTTCTCTGCATCTTCACAGGATCCAGTTGGAAACAAGCAACACACAACACAGCTTCTTTTGTAAAATAGTGTGATCACTCTTTGGACACTGGTGAAGATATTTATTTTTCTAGAGATGACAAGCAGCGCAGCCATTGCGCTGCCGCACCATATTTCCAGGAACCTACAGTCATTTAGATATAGATTCTATATAGATATATTTAGAGGATGTATGGAACAAGACAGTGGACGTCACGGATGTCTCAAGGAAAACATTTGACATTGGACAGGAACCCAAGGAGCTGCTTTGGGTAGAGGATGGACTGTATTTCTGAACAATGTGCCAATAATGCCACTATGTGCCACAACCTGGATAAATGGAAGTTTCAACAACTGATGGACTACACACAGAGCGCTATATTAACCCAGTATCAACTCCAATTACATAGTTTTTTTCTGTTTTGTTTTTTAAAGAAATGTGAAAGTAAAAAAAAACAAAAAACACTACAAATGTATTTGAATATGTTTTCTGAATTGTTTTAAGAAATGTGTTGCAAAAGAGTAAAAGATATTTATGAGATGCACTATTCTATTAGTTGGGGAGGAGAGACAGTGGGAAAATAGAAAGGGTTTATGCTTTACAGAATGATTTTAATCGTTTCTACTGCCCCCATTTAAAAAAAACAACAGAATAGTTATGTCTATTTTTTTACATACTAGAGCCTACAACAGCCCTAACAGTGGAGGTCTTGCAGCACCTGGGATCACTGTTAATTAAATCCTCCCACCCGAGCTCAGATTATAACAAAGAAAACCATCTGAATGCACCCAGTGCAAGCCAATCCAATGCCCACCTCAACTGCTTATTATGTAAGATTTGTACCTGATGTAGGTTAATGGAAAAATACACAAAAGGCTTCTGTGGAGCAGGCTACCGGCTTCAGCAAATCCCACAGCCAAGAATTCATATATAGACTCTAAATATCGGCAGCCACAACAGACTGCATTGAGCTGGACAGGACATTCATACTGTCTCAGGTCTGTCTAGCTCTCTCGCACACTTCATATTGGCCTCCATCTCAGCTCCTTTTTGGGCTAAATACTAATGACTGGTTATGATTTAGATGCAGGCTGTAACGATAAATAGTGGAACAGATTTAATTTGAGCCCCGCATTCAAATAATTCATGTGGTAATTTGCATGAATAGCAAAGAGGAAAATGAATCTCTCCACAGATAGTAATTGAATATCCACCCCCCAAATCCCAGATTGGGTCTAATATATTTGTTTTGACAAATTATTTTTTAATCATAAAACTCTGAATTAAAGTCTAAAACCCATCCTCAACGTGAATCTGTTGGGGATGGATCACAAAATGAGCTGGAATTTTTCAGCTAGGACTGAAGAAGAAGCTGTGAAGAGGGTGTTCCTCAGGATCCACATGATCTGTTTCAAATGCAGGATGTGAGCAGGAACGGGTTCCCCCTACTGAATGTGTTGTATTTGCTCTCTCCAAACTCAGATCCACTCAGTACTTAAGGACATTATGTATCGCATATCAGGATTTCAGCTATCACAGCCAGGAAGTTAGGAGTTGCGCACAAATGGAAAAGTTTTAATTTGTGCTTAAGAAAGCTGAGCAAAAACACAACAGAATCTGGAGAAAGAGGAGTTATAATGTGTTCTCTGGAAAGCCTAAGTTGCAGTAAGGGGATTAAGACAAGCCAATCAGCTGCTGCCAAATTGGTTTCAACTATCTCTTGAGGGAAGGTGAGGGAATACTCTGGTGAGGAAGGACAGTGGAAATCTATCGAGAGCTTTCTAGCACCAAAAATTGTATTATCAAGCTCTGAAAGACACATTACCATTGTGCTATGAAGCTTTTAAGCAAGTTGTCTATTAATCTACCGTTTATTGTGCTGTGGGTTTGTACAAAGCACAAATACAACTCTGTAATTGTAAACATTTTTGGCTGCAGACAGCAATATGTACAGACTTAAATGTTGGGCTCGATAAGGTATGGACGGTAATCCAAGTGGGTGCTTCATAGACCCGTTCTCACTTCCTCAAAAGATTGACGAAAACAGGTTGTCCCAGTGCGATCTGTAAAAGCGAGCCATTCAGGAGGCGTCGAGGCGGCTTGGGATAAACACTGTGGTGCAAAACTCCTGCTTAGGCCCATTCGCAGCATCAAACCCGCTCTCATGACAGTTCCGCTTCGGGCTGCTTCTTTCAAACATAACATATATTTTTTTGAATGAAGAGTGTTATCTTACTAGTCAGAAGGATATGAAACTTACTGTATATTATACACGTGTAAATGTATTTTCTATATATTTGCTCCTATTTGTGTACAGGTGTGTACTATTTTTCAAGGCCTCCCATTTTTGGGAAGGTTTCAGCTAGGTCGGGGATAGTGTCTTTGTTTACATGTGTAACTACGGTATTTCTTTCAAAACACAAAACTAACCTTGTGCCAAGCTTCTTACCTGCACTTTCAAGCAGTACTTGTATTATATCTTTAGCTAACCAGTATAATACTTCAGTAGACGCTGCAATAGTTCAGAGACTGCAGAGTGGTTTCCAGGCGGAATATCTGAAAGTAATAGTGCTGAGTGGTTTCAAAAGGTGTTGTGATCATATCTTGGGTTCTGCTGTATTCATGGTTGGCTGGGAAAACCAATGACTTGCTCTTCTTGAACATCATTTCTAAATGAATTTTAATAGATAGTGTTTCATCAAGTGAAAAAAAGAAAAAAAAAGAATATCCAACAGTAGCTGCCAAGAAACCAACTAAACTTGACCTAGACTGGGTTGCATTCATTTGCCATTTTTCTCAGTTTGTATTTGTAAATACATATTGCTACAACTGCCCCCAGAAAAAAAAATAAGCCATTTGTCACATACTTCACTGTAAAGACTGCAAAAAGAAACTAATATTAGCATTTATCAGCATATGAATTAATCAGGGAAAGACATATAAAGAGATAATTATGAGAGTAAGGTGGTTTGTAAAGTACGAACTGTTTTCAATTTGTATTCCATGGTTCAAATTTTAAGATCACATCTGATGAATTATGTTTTTCATTTCCCAAAGTTTTTGAAGGATACGTCTGATTTATTTCAGCTTCAGCCTTATTTTTAGCCATATTGCCGGCACGGCTGTTGTGATGGCTTGTGTTGGTGTGAGTCGATGTGTTACAGACGGATCCTCCTGACTAGCATGCTTACACACAACACTGTAACAGTGGTGATGGTAAACGATATACCTGCTGAATCCCAGCACGTTAGCACTGTCTGTTAGCATGCTGATGTTTAGCTCTGAGCATAGCTGTGCCTAAGCATAAATTAGCAGAGCTGCTAGCATGTCTGGATCCTGTAGCTTTGGCCAACATTTCCACTAGTTATAATGACATTGTGCTGGCTAAGTAATCTGCTGAGACCAGGGAACACATTTACATGGACAGTATTTCTTCAACCTAATCCAGTTCTAAATGATTAGAGATTTCAACTCTTTACATGGACACTAAATAAAATGATCTAATGAGATCAAAAATCAAATCTGCCCCCTAATATAACAGAAGAGGTTATTCTTTTTACCCCCAGCTTTACTGACAACAGAATTCATTCAGTAGAAGAATATGTCCAAGTTAGGACTGTGTTTTCAACTGGTCCCATGTATTTGAGTTGTTAATTACTTGTTTCGACAACTCAGTGTTTTAAACCCTTAACTTTCACGGTTGTTAACTATCTGCTTTCCTCCCAGAGGCTAACTATGTCACATGATGTTTACCGCACTTTGCACAAACATGCACAGAAAGACTTATTCTGATCAAGCTTTTTCCTTGTTACAGATGCTATTTTTTTCATACTGAAATGATTATCAAAGGTTTACACCACCCCTTTCATTCTGATTGAAAAGTCCCTTTGATTGGTCAGTCCTCTTTGGGCTGTCATTCTGGAATACTTGTGTCCATGTAAATGCAGCAATGAAGCCAGTTAAAACACAAGTGAGAAACTTGTTCAAGTACAACAAGCACAGTAGGTCAAAAGTCCTCTCTGGAGCAAGCAAACTGTGACTGATGTTTACAATAGCCTGTTTCTGCAGTAATGTTATAGTTTGCCTCACTTTTCTCTTTCAAAGTTTGGCTCTCCGGAGATTTGTTTACCACCTGTCTGATGGTCTGACACGCTCTGCTCTGTCAGACTCATTTCCAGCAGCAGCGTGGCACTTCGTTGAATACACTGTTATTATTACTGATTGCAGTGATGGCCAAAGCTCATTTTATTCTTAATATCAGGTTGAACAAGACTCAGATTGTCCTTTAAGATTACATACCGAGGATGGTGAGAGATCCGTGCAGAAATATTCAGCAGTTCACTGTTGTCACCTGCAACTTTGAGCAGTTTGTGATCCCCTTTGAATTCCTTTGAATGGTGTACTGTTTCATCAGAGAGGGTACTTGTCGTTGTCAAGTTTCTGTGCTACTAAGAATATTTTGAAATATCAGTGTGACCCTTCTAAAAAATTGAAATTTCCCCCAAGCTGTTAATGACAGTGTAGGGCTGATTTTCTTATTTTAATTTCATTGTTCTGGAAGATAGTGATCAGAACAGAACTGATTTGATGGCACAATTGGAAACATTGCAGGTTTTGTTTGAGTTAGCCTTGATCTTGCTTTGTTAGCGTTCCTTGTTAAAGCCACAAGGAGCTGCTAGCTAAAGCATACTCACTTTGAATTCCTGTAGAACATTTGGACAAATAAAAATGTAAGTGGTAGCTGCGATATATATTTTAAAGAGGCACGAATGTCTGGAGACATCAACATGCATCAGCCTCCTTTTACCTCTGTCTGAAATCAAACTGATGCTTAAGGAAACGTCTTACTGCTTTCTTGCCTTTTCAGTTTATATTTCCAGATAACTGATGAGTGTGGTTTAGTATAGCTAAGAGGGGAGGGGGAAAAGATTCCACTCGGCTGGTCAGATTTGATTCAGGAAACGTTATCTGAGATCAGCGCACGCAATGGCGGGAGGGCGGAGGCGGGCGAAGGAGGGGAGGCAAAGACTCGAAATGCCTTTTCCGCAACGAATGAATATTTTGCAGCTCCCGTTTCTGTCTCTTCAGCAACCCATGAAACCTACGCTCCCTTCAGCACAAACAAGCTATCAATCAGCAAGGCTTTTCCTGTCAAGATGAAGGATGTGGCGCGTTCACAGGGACTGTGATTCCTGTTTGCATGTCAGACATACACAGTGGAACTCATTGACATGTGTTGTTTGAATTAGATGCTGGCTAAATATCTCCAAGACCAAGAATTGATAGTTCTTTGGAGTATTTGGGGAAGGTTTCACGTGAGATGAATCAATATTGACTTAGTCCTGGTCTTTTGGTGTCTGATTAGCCTGGAAACAGGACACGGCTGGTGTTGAAAAAAACTGATAAGACGCTAAGACGATGGGACAAGGCACAGCAGGAAGGAGAAAACTCAGAGGAAAGGACAGATCTTCATAGACTGATATGTATCCATTTTTTACCGTCAGAAAACTGTAGCTCCTCACTCCGCTTCTCCTCATCGTTTCAGAAAAATCACGTACTGTGCGCTTACTGTATCTAAAGTGGAGGGCTCCGACTCTCCTCTTGGGTCATGTTTTTACTTTTCTATTCAGAAGAGCTAAGGCACTGTCACTGTCAGTGCTCATCAATACAGTCGAAGACTTGAACAAAAAAGAAATAAACACCTTGTTTGCAACATCTCAATTCTCCCATAATCCCCCTGCTAGACAGAGACTAGTGACCCAAATCTGCCGTTGTATCAAATGATTTGCATCGAAGGCCTCGAGCACTGTTTAATGCCTTCCAAACAAAGTGTAGGCCTGACATGAGTGATGCATCAAGGAAAATATGGACCCATGGTCGCCCATCCCCTGAAACTTCAAAATAAGATATAAAAATAAAAAAACACCTTATAAAAAAACAAAAATCATAGGTAGAATCAAAATTTCAAGGGATGAGGAAATTGTATAGAGTATTTTTTTCTTTTTGGGGGGAAGGGAAGGGCTTTTCACGTGGGGGCACACTGGTTTGTTCATTGGAGCTGACTTACAATCACAATCCATACCTACCATAAAGGACTCAAGTTGTGTTGTCGCCATAAAAATGAAGAGTTTGTACTTTGTGACTCTTAAACTTTTTATATTTGTGTTTAATATATCAATGAGTACCTCTGTTAACTTTTGTATAAGACCTATGACTATAGTATATACAAACACACACACACATACACACACACACAACACACCTCCACGAAAAGGGACTCCAGTCTGTCTCTGTGACGGCTAAATGTTGTATAACTTTTATTTTGTGTCTTATGAGCCACATCTCTTCCTTTTGTAGTTATTGGTAAACGTTTCAATTTCCAGGTGACTTTGATTTGGTTACTCTTGTACTACTAAGCTCTGTATTTGCAAGCACTGTAAATGCGATTCTCATTGGATTCGTCCTATGTACATTTAGTACTCTGATGTTGCTATTTAATAAAATGTAAAACAACACGGGACTGTGCTATAGGGAGTTTGTGGGGCATGGTGGAGGGCAGTGTTCAGGGGAAACGGCACAAAATAAAAGATTTGAATATAAATCCAAGCTGGGGTCCGATGCATCTGTCAAACTTAATGACATGCTAGATTTTAACCTCATATAGTTAACATTTTAATGAACAAAAAGTGTCACGTTAAATTTGATACATTTGTATTATTACTGCCAACAAATTAGACCATCATCTACTGACTTTACTCTGTGTTACACTTTTTTATTGCTTCCGTTTATGCTGCATTCATCTAAACCTAAAAAACTTTTTGTCTGACGTTATTACTATACTAAAAATGTGTTATTATTACTATAAGACAGTTCATGTACCTACATATGCTGGAATAGCAATCAACAAAAATCTTGGTACGCAGTTTCTCAAAGTAATATTAACCCAAACTTGGCTTAGGGTTACTTGTTGAGCACCTGTGAACATACCAAAGTCAGAAAAACAAACTTCCCAACTCCCATCCAAAGAGCCTGTGCATGCATTTTATTGGTTATTGACACTGGAACCTTAAATACTGATAAATTCAAAAAGAAATCAGTGCAAAACAACTCTTATATGTCACGATATCATACAGTCAATGTTATTATGGTAATGATCCAGTTATTGGCTGCAAAACACCCACTGCTTTGTGAAGTGACAAAAATAACTGTGGCACCGTGGACCGTCTTGATAAAAGGCTTGCAAAAACATGCAGTGGCATATTTGGAAGCAAAGCCGTAAGTGCTGCAAGAGCTATTTTCTACCTGATTAAGGTGTGAAATGTCCTCTCAGCTGGCTTTTCTTCCTATCTAAAGCAGTCAACCATTAATAATAGCATTGATTAAGGCCTTGCGAGCACAGCCCCTGTTTGTTTAGTATTCGCTCCACAACGGTTTGGGTGGAGAACCCAGTTTAACATTCACCCAGGTCACCAGCAGCTCTTATGGGAAAGCCACTGACAAAACCAGTAACTATGGGCAATTGTTATTTCTGATGCACTTCATTAGCTGTGTGGCTCAACAATCAAGGAATTTACTTAAATTCAAGGTCACTAGAGGCAGCGGCAACTACTTGCTTTATCCACTGGCATCTCATTCAGTGTGAGTTTGAACTGGTTTTAATTGCAGAATAAAATAAAACTATTCTGTCATGCTATGAAATGTTAGCATGCTAATAGGCTAAACTACAGTGATAAACCTGGTAAATATTTTAGCAAGATGCTGTCCAAACCTGGGAAAACAAGCTCTAAGTCAGGGGTGCCCACGCTTTTTTGGCTTGCAAGCTACTTTTACAATGACCAAGTCAAAGTGATCTACCCGTATATATACTGGTGCACTGCACCTTTAGAAAAATAGCGCTGTCTCTTTAAGAAAGACGGTAGTCTTGAGTTGTTGTTGAAGTTGTGCGTGGCTGTGGATGTGTGCCGCTGATCTGAGGGCATGTTGCAAATATAAAGTAAAAATAAATAAAGATGAACATTTGTCTTGCTGTTTGTTTTGGAGTTGCAACAGATAAATGTTTTAGACTAACATCTAAAAAAAATGTTTTCAATGGCACGCAATCTACTTGCACTACCTTTGCGATCGACATAATGAGCACTCCAAACAATTAATTATGGATAGGTCCTCTAATACTGCATCCTGTTGTCCTTCTCTTCCTAAGATGCATTCAAACACTAAGGACTAGGGAATCTGTAACAGTAAAGAGAGATTTTAAAGCAAATATGACAATAGTTGGCCTCGTGGTTGCAAGTGGCATCTTCAATACTAACAAGAACTCCACACAGTGCCATCAGCTTGTATTTCATATACAAGTATGATCTAAAGAAGTGGTTTTCAGGTAGACGGTCTTAGTGTGTTACAAGATATTTCATCAAAGACCTTCAAGTCAACAAGGCTTGTTGAACAGTACTTGGAGTAGCATCACACTTTTTAGCATCATTTTACAATCTTTCCAGTTCCTGTAATGTTTGGGATGCACATCACTTAAAATGGATGAAGACAGTGCCTAACTCTTTATACACACACTCAGCTGATTCCATTGATGAACAATAAATGTTAATTTCCCCAAGCAGCAAATTAGTGTTCTTCTATTTAAATGTACATCTTCTCTGTCCGGGCCTCTCGTGTCTTCTCTCTCTCTCTGTCTCTCTGGGTTGTCGTATTCTTTCTCCCTCAACCTTTCTCTCTCGTGCTGCCTGTGTGTTTTTGGGATCACCTGGAGAAACAGTTCTCCTCTCCCATTTGACGGATCGGCCTGGGCAGAATGAGTCCTCCTCCTGCGCTCCCTAAAGCCAGAGCCTGTCCTCGGGGTGGCCTGCCAGGCCGCATTAGCATGAGGCCTGTTGGATCAGTCCGCACTGACTGTGACAGGCTTGGAACCCCTTTGCTCCTCATACATTAAATAGAATTATGCGGCCCTGCCTGCACAGACGGACACGATCAATGGGGTGGACGGCACATGCCAACAGCTGCCAAAGAGATACTTCAGTGCGGTGAGATTAATCCCTGCTGCAAACCTGCACCCGTCAAAGAGTCTGCTGCCACCAAGCCCGGGCAGGGCAGTCAAAGTTGATTAGCTCCGTGGTTGTCCAGTTGAGTAGAGCACACAGACCACCACTGACTGGCAGCTGAGATAGGTGAGGGCAATGCTGATAAGACTGCTACACTCTCCAACTCAGAGTTCTGGTTGTCTAATGACATTATACAGTCATTAAGGAGGTGATGGGTAGTCTCTAATCAAGTCTTGGTATTGTCAGCAGTAGTGCATTTCCAAATACAGATTTGATTTTCCATAAATCCCGGTAATTGTTTAACAAGAGAATCGTTTCATTTATGCTCTGTGACCGAGGAACATCAACTATCTTGCCAGTTGCTTGCGACTTGACAGATTCCTAACGCACAGCCTGCTCATGTCTCCTGGTTAGGACTCCCCTGAGAGCATGCGCCTGACAGCTCAGCAAAACTACAAAGAAATTTGAAATGACTCGCCTCAGGCAACTTGATAAGTCGTAGCTGCAGGTGATGTTAGTCTGCCACTGTCTTATGGGTATACCTTTACCTAAAACAAAGGCTGCAGCGTTGAAGAATCAGAGGATAAAATGAAAGAATCCTGTATCCTGCATATGGTGTGACTCTCCTTTAATAGAAAAATACATCATAAAGTGTCTTCCTGGTCAAGGAGTGCCATAACCAATTTATATATGTGACTGGCCCTAGACTTTGGTATCCTCTCCAGAGACAGTGGCTGTGCTTCTAGCTGCACTAGCACAGGGTGCTAACTGCTGCGTTATACATTGCATTTTATTCTAACATGGCTGAATCCTGAGAGTCCAGTTCCAGAAAGTAGTTTGGCAGCTCGTAAGCGAGTAGGTTGCATTTCTTCTCTTCTTCTACAGTAGCCTTGTTTGCCGCATAAACTCACAGTGCCAAAATCCAGTGACAGCACCTCTACTTCTTACAATGTCAGACCTCAACATCTTTCTCAAACATGACAGTGCTTTTGTTGTCCTTCCCTGCAGTCCGAGGGACTTGAGCCAGCGTGGTGTTCCAGCTTGTGTCCTGATGAGAACTTCCTAAAGTCTTGTACGTTGGTTATTACGTGTTCCAAGTTAGATCTAGTTCCACGTACATATTGTAGAAGTGTGGATGTAGCATTAGCAGAGCAATAGCATTACTAATGCAGACCAGAGATTCTGTGAGACAATTTCCCTCTGTGTGCCAAGGTTCCTTCTTGGTGCTCTGGACGTGAGATCGATTGAGCACTTAAGAATTGTCTGTATATGATGTAACTCTACCATCTAAGCAGGACTTCTAAGGTAAGAGCACAACTGTGTTGCCTGAGCATCAAGGCTGAGTCTAAAGATGCTGTAGTGGTGCTGAAGGTCCCTGAGAATGAACTGTGTACATTGATTAACAAATTCAAGGATTGAAATTACCAACAAATGTGCCTCAGTGAAGTTTTAATCTAGAGTACACTGAGATAGTTCATATGCAAAAGAGAGATTGTCTGTAGGAAAAACAGGAGCATCAATCAGCAAATGCATCAAATTACATTTGTTTACAATTAAGCTTTCTAGCAGTCGCAGTAATAATGACTCTGGTCTTGATCTCATGTTATCATCGAGCCACAAAGTCTGCAAAGGGAGGACATCAGGGTGGATGGATAGGTAAACTAAACCTTGGACTTCAACACAACTGACGGCTGCTTGGTCCCTGTTTACTAAGACAGGTGAATGGTTTCTTTAATCTTGACCATGGTCATTCCACAATCTTAGGCAGTTCTTCAGTATTCTTAACTACGACTACAAACCCAAATTAAATCAAAACAACATTTTTGAACCAAATTTCCGCTAATCAATTAAAAAAAAATAAAATAAAATAACAATGGGAACAGGAATTCTTTGTTTCTTGAGGACGCTTTACCATTGAGTGAACTTGAGAACTGATCATATTCTTTGCCTTCCACTATAGGACAACAGTGTCAACAACAGTGACAATACAATGACTCATTCTGGACATGGGACTTATATAAATATGCCATCCAAAGAAATTACATTTTTATGTCTTTTTCTCAGCCTGCTTCACATCCTGGCTCATATTGCCTAACTCCAGAAACCACATTGTCATGGCTAGCTCTGCCTCACTTCATCCCTGTCTCATTTGTTGGATAAATACACAGAGGTTGACAGTGGTAGTGGTGAGAAGTCCTTTACAGCAAACCAGTGGCCTTCTTTATGTCTGTTCTCCATGTTGAGCAAGTAGCTGGCTTCCTCTATACCCAGAAGAGGAATGGTGGGCAGAGCCTGCCTATAGAGCAGACCACTCAACCAAGACTGTAAATACATGGAAACACATAGCACTCAAACAGCAGCTGTTATACACTGAACTATTTAAAGAAATCCCAATCATTTGTTCAGCTATTTAATAAAACAGACATAGATTGCTAAGTAAATTATGTGATTCTAAAATTGTTATTTATTTGTGACAAATGGTCTTTATTTGCAGATTTCTCAACCTTTAAGAGTCTGTGGACTGACTCCTGCCTGCGCATCACTCCATTCACACTTCTCTGTTGGACCAGTCTGGGATTTTCTGGCTTCAAGAAATGCCGACTAAAGAGCCAGGCTTCGTAACAGCCCTTGAAAATCCTATGGAGTCATGACAGATGCTAACTTAATCTTTCTCCAAAATCTATGATTAAAACCAGATCCAGTAACTGAGTCCTGAGAGATGTTTTATAGCCGCAATAACGAGCAAACAGGGACAAGGAACACCAGAATATTACACACCAGTTATGGTCAAATGCCATGCTGTAAAAATACACTCATTCTTCCTTAGCGCCTCCAGTCAAGCATTCTTAAATCTGCAAATAGCAAAACATTTTCGGGTGACAGACTAACTTAATGCCTGTCACTTAGAGGAGCTGTGAGATGCCAAAGGGTGAGAGAAACCAAAGAGAGAAAAAGAGAGAGAGCCTAGTTAGGACCTTTTCAATTCCTTCACCCAACTTCAGAAATCAGGGGTGGCCCCAGGAAAGCGTAAAAATAACATTTTAATTCCTTTTGCAACAGGAAGAAATGCTCCAAAACAGGTTAAAACCTGGAGCTAGAGTTGCCAGAGGTGATTGGTGGTGATGTCACCCAGCTAAAATAGCTCCTCATTAGCACCTCAGAAGCAGGTCGTATGATTAATCGTCAGCAAAGATTTACAATCCAATTAGAGAGTGTCTGGGTGCAGGACAAATGACTCACCTTTGAGGGAAACACATCAATGAATGGACCCAAATGGACCTTCTCTGGGCAATTTCTGTGCCTCCAGCTGATTGATGCGCAAGTGAATGGGCAATGTCTCCGGGACGGTAGGTGTTTTGTCACAGAGGCCATCACTCACCACGCTGGGAGGACTGTCATCAAAACACGGCAAGTCAGTAGACTTCCAGTTTCTTCTAGACGTCAAACACTTTGCTAAACTGTTTTTATGCCCCCTTCTGTCAGAGACCAGAAACAAAACACTGGGTTCTAGTTTGAGCATTTGTGTGTGTGAACACATGTGTCTGCAAATGCGATTCTCTGAGAAATACTCATTTAGCAGAGAGCACTTCCCCGCTCTCCAGCCTCGCCTCAAGTTTTAATCCCCACATTTGCATGGCTAAACATAGATCAGCCTCCACGCATTTGTGCTGGATATCAACTCGAGGAATATAAATGCTTGTTTTGACTGCATGTTGAATATGTTCATTAAACATTCATGAGCTCGCTCCGACTCTGTCTTTGCGGCAGCCATTCGAACACTACCTGGATATGACACAGCTAGGCAGTATATACACAAATACCCAACTGTACTGAAACAACTTCGCTTTTTTTAATCCATATTGGGGCTGGGCCACTCTCTGTTCCAAAGTGTGATTCAATTCCTTGCAAATGGGCTTCTCCAAGAGTTTTTTTTTTTTTTTTTGCTGAGTTTTGAGGAGATAGTGCACAGATGCGGAACGGATGCAATAACCAGCAACTCTCTGGCTGATAGAATAGCTTTATCACACACTACTTGCACTGTTGAGCTGGGGCATTCTGTCTTGCTGGTATTTGCACTCACAGAGAAGCACAGACATGCAGAAATGCTAAACAAGATACGATGACATATTCTGAAAATTAAAATTTGTTTTGTAGCAACCATCTTACACGTGGGCAAACATACTCATTTTCAATATTCTCACTTAATTACACATGAATGGAGCTGTGTGTGTGTGTTGTGGTGTGATGGGTAATAGTAGTGGACACTGAACAGGTCTCAGCAGCTGTCCAGTCTTCCTGTTTGGCAAAGCTCCTTATCTGAAAGTACCTCAGCTCTTGGCAGAGATTGTGGCTGACGCTGCTTCAGAAAATAATAACTTGATGATGTACACAGACGCATGCATACATCAATACATATAAAAAGAATTGGTGCATTCCATATTTTTTACATCAGGCAAAAAGCCTATGCTCGAAAATATAAGGTAGGGATTGGACAAATTGAGAGAAAGGCCAACCAATTCAAGTGAATAGCCATGCCACAAATTCTACTTATGTCAAGCTACTAATATTCAGTTCATGTTTACACCAACTGTACTGAAATGTACACTTTTATTGGTTATGGTAAGGGTGGTTGAGTATTCTGTTTAAGTACTGCACGCTCAGATGTCACCTCTGGGTTTTAATAACTTGGATATTTTCGCTGAAATATTTAAATAGTTAGTAGGGACCTTTGGGTGCTATGGATTGAGGGGAGGGGCCTCTGTGGATCATCCCACAGATACTTGATCAGTTTGGGATCTAGTGAATTTGGAGGCCAGGTCAACACCTTGTTCTGTTCTTCATGTTTTTTAATTTGTTCCTAAAGCGTTTTTGTGTGTGTGTGTGTGTCAGGCTGCATCCTGCTGGGGATGGCTGCTGCCATCAAGGAGTGTCATTGCTATGGGGTGGGGGTGCCTGGTCTGGTCTAGGTGGGTGCTACATGTCTAAGTAACATCCACATGAATGCCAGGTCCAAGCGTTTCCCAGCAGAACATTGAATTGTCACAAGATGGTCAACGGTATTTACTTCTCCTGTCAGTGGTTTTAATCTTGACAATCCACTGTCAAGAGGATCATCTGCAAGTGCCAGTGAATGACTGAACGATCGTAGGACCTGCTGGTGTCTCCTTAACTGTTACTTAACCATCACAAAGAGAGAGATTTCACTAATATGACCTGCATGAGAGGCATGCCAGGACAAAAAAACTCTTTAAAAACTCTGTCAATGAACATACAGACAAAGACCAGACCCTCGGGAATAATGCGTTCTGGACAGACAAATCAAAGATTGTTGTTTTCTTTTGTTTTTCTGCCAACAGAAACAGTAGACATGTCTGACAGCTCTTTTAGGAGGAAAAACTTCATATCAACTGTGAAGCGCAATGGTGGAATTCATCTGCTTTGGGGCTGCTTCGCTGCTTTAGAGGCTGGGCAGCTGGCAGTCATTGATTTATCTGTGAATTCTGAATAATATTAAAGAATGCTTGGAGGTAAATATAGCCCTCTGTCTAAAAAATGAAGTTTAATGTGAAGTGAAACTTTAAACAGGTCCTAAGCTTCTAAGATCCTAAACTCACCAACAAATCCACCAAAGAATGTGTCCAAAAGAAGAAATCGATGGTTATGGAACGTCCTTGTCAGAATGCAAAGCCTTGATCTGAATCTTGTTGAAATGTTGTGGGGGCTTAAAACAAGCAGTACATGCAGACACCAATCTGGAAAAAAACAACTGCCAAGTGAGTCCATTGGGTACAAAACAACAATTTAACTAACTCCTTGTTTTCCTTTGCCAGATTTGACTGAATTAAAGTCTGCAATTACATTTAACCAAACCTATTACGGTGTGGACTAAATGTGGACCCTGTTCTAAACACCTGTAGAAAATCAGAAGTGGAACCAGTTACACATCCATACTTTATATCTCCCCTTTACTCAGTCAGATTCAGTTACGTCCACACGGTGAGTCACCAAAAGGGAATACACGCATAAAAAGGGAGATTTTATCAGAGTGCACTTGATAGAAATGCCACATTTCCTTCTCACCTCGTACTGCACAGATGCAAAGCACCGTGCGAATTACAGACACGGCGAGAATAGACATGTGTGCGTAAACATGTGTGCAGGCGTACTATTATTACACAGACTTAGTCAGATGTGTTAGTGTTAAAAGCATCTGTCTTTAATGAGCAACACTGAAAGCCTGAAATCCCTGTTAACACCCCCTGCAGCCTTCAAGGATCACTAACAATATGAACAATATGACCAAAAGTACTTGATTTAACAGTTTAAGGAAGCAAAACAAAGTTCACTTTAGATATAAAATACTACATAACTACTGTGAATCTACAGTATTCTTCTTTTAATTATGTTTAATGAAAGATGGCCAGAAAAGCATGCTGTATGTGTGCAGTTATTCTCCTCTTGTTATAAAGATACTATAACCTGTGGACATTTGTTTTTTTACAAGGGCAATGATACTGTATTTCTACAGTATACAGGCCTCATTTACACAAAGACTAAAGATAAACAGTAAAAATGAGTAGAAATCTAAAAACATCTGTTATAAAGGGAGCTTCCTAAATCATGTTTATTATTGATGTTATTGTAATAACACTTTTCGTGGCATGCATAATCATGCACATACTTATTCTTGTGTGTGTGTGCTCTGAGATTGTGCTGATAGATCCTTTGACATCACCTATGACACTGCTTCTTGGTTTTAAATCAGACAACTGAAACTTCACAGTATCTGAACTTGACTGAGATCTCCATGGGCCAACTGCCAACACGTCAACTGAGTCTATAGCCTCTAGAGCTCTAGACAGCAAACATAGTGTTTACTAGACTATAGAGGGACTTACTGCCCAGGAAAACGTCTACCCTCATGTGAAGTACAGAAAAAAAGGTCTGCAATCCCATACTGAAAGATCTGGGGCAGAAGTTCTGCTGGAGTCCATGCTTTTACTACAGGACCCAGTTGTGCACACAGTCATCATCCAGCCTTTTACAGCTCACATCAAAGAGCTCTCTGCTAGGCTGGAAAGAAGTATTCTCCCACTGCTCATGGAAAGATGTACTCCAGAATATGGCTGTCACTACAGGTACACTGGTAGCCATCTGTTTAATGTTTCCTAAAGCATGAATGAGCTTTTTAATTTATATTTCAGTTGTTCTGACCCATTTTAATTAGCGTAGTTCTAATTTCATTGGTACACATTAGAAAATGCCATATTACCTCCATTGTTAATGGATGTAGCCTTGTCCTGGAGGAAAGGTCATCAGGTGGTACCCAGCCATCATTAAGTGTTTCGACCCCTAACCACAACAAGAGCTGGTGAGTCAGCACTGGTGGCCAAATCACTGCCACTCTCCTCCAGGCTTCCAGCTAATATCCTCCCTCTTATGCCAGAGCCAACAGGAGGCTCTTTCTGCTGCCTACCCCAAACTTCGAGCTGCTGTCTTTCTCATCCGACCGCCCACCCCCAACTTGGTCAGCAGTTTCCAGACTGTCTTGGCTGGGAATCCCAGACACCCTACTTCCACAAGGGATAAGCAAATCATCCACCCTTTATCCTGACAATCCTGGACCAGTTGTTCATATTTTGCTCATTTCCTTTCTTCTGCTTCTTCACAGTTCTTCTTCCACGGGACGGTCAGTGCAAACAATATCGCATTCTTACCCTCGTAGGACCACATAACCTCTGGTCTTAGTGCTGTGGACAGGATCACCTCTGGGAACTGGAGCTTCTTTCCTAGGTCTACCGTCATTTCCCACCCTTGGGAATGGCCAAGGCTCCCTCACAGCCGGTGGACTCAGAGCCTCCCTCCTCCATCTCACCTCTCACCATCCTGGAGAAGGACGTGAAGAGGCTGTTTGCAAGGCAAAACCCCCGCAAGGCTGCTGGACCAGACGCTGTGTCTCCATCCACCTTGAAGCACTGTGCACTCAACTGTCTTCAGTGTTCACAGATATCTTCAACATCTCACTGAAGTCATGTCACGTGCCAGCTTGCTGGGAAAACACATCTCAGACTCCCGTACCATCAGCACGGGTTCCCCTCAAGGCTGTGCCCTTTCTCCTCTGCTCTTCTCCCTGTACACCAACAACTGCACCTCCAGTCACGAGTCTGTCAAGCTCCTGAAGTTTGCGGATGACACCACCCTCATCAGGCTCATCTCAGATGGAGATGAGAGCGCCTACAGACTAGAGATCGACCGCCTGGTGACTTGGTGCAGCCGCCACAACCTGGAGCTGAACGCCTCCAAGACAGTGGACATGATCGTGGACTACAGGAAGAACACAGCCCGACTCCTCCCCATCATCCTGTCTGATTCTACAGTCAACACTGTGGACTCCTTCCGTTTCCTGGGCACCATCATCTCCCAGGACCTCAAATGGGAGCTGAACATCAGCGCCCTAATTAAAAAAGCACAGCAGAGGATGTACTTCCTGCGGCAGCTGAAGAAATTCAACCTGCCAAAGACAATGATGGTTCACTTCTACACTGCCATCATTGAGTCCATCCTCACCAACTCCATCACCACCTGGTATGCTGCAGCCTCTGCTAAGGACAAGAGCAGACTGCAGCGTGTCATTCGCTCTGCAGAGAAGGTGATTGGCTGCAGTCTGAAGTCTCTCGACGAGCTGTCTTCCAGGACTCTGAAGCGTGCAGCCAAGATTGTGGCCGATCCCTCTCACCCTGGACACAGACTATTCAACAGACTCCCCTCTGGCAGACGGCTGCGATCCATCGAGTGTAGAACCACTCGCATGGCGAACAGTTTTTTCCCATCCGCAGTGCGTCTGCTGAACAATGCCAAGCCCCCCCCCCCCACGAACACATCAAACCCACTACCATCCCACTGTAAATCTTCTGGTTGAATACATATATATATGTACTGTGTATATTTTTTGTATTTTTTGTATTTTTGTATATTTGAGAGCCAAGTTTCTTTATTTTATTTCATCCTATTTTTTTTTTTCTATTTTATTTTATTTTATGTGTAATGCGTGCAACAACACCGAAGCAAATTCCTTGTATGTACAAACATGCTTGCCAATAAAGTCTTTTCTGATTCTGATTCTGATTGGGCTGTGTTCAAGAGCTTTATTGTCTCACTCTTGACTATTGGCTTTTGCTCCTCCTTTATGAAGGTAATAGTGCTGAGTGGTGGTTTCATTTTGTTTGGCTGCTTCTTCTGCCTTTGCTGCTCCAAGATCTGCAAGCGCGGCTAGTACCTTGTCATGACGAGCTCCACACAGCCTGCACAATGGGTCCTCTCTCATTCCCCACCTGTGCAGGTTTGTTAGTATAGGCAGGGTCTTGTACACAGCTCTGAGCATTAAAGACATATGAAACGGCTCCAGATGCCACAGCTCTGCCCATGTGATTGACCTCTTAAGAAGATCCCATCTGGTCCAAGCCCCCTGCGTTCAAAGCTCGATTGCCTTTGTTCTCCTTTTCTCCTCCTCCATGCTTCAAACTTCCTCTTGAATGAGAGTGTTCCTGTCCTTGGGAGTGGACTTTGCCCAGTACTGAAAATAGGAACTTCCTAAGCCTTGCCTTCTGATGCAGGGGTTGCCAATGATTTCCTTGACCTTGAGGGACCTCTTAGCTTGGTCATTTATTTTCTCTGGCACTTATGACCTGTTACGTGAATAATTGTGTGTCAGTCATTGTTTAAGGTTAAATTATTCAGTTAACAGCTGTATATGGTTTTTGGTAGCCTTTGGTGCCCAACTCCTGCAGCAGAACAGAAACAAGTTGACAAGCAGTATCATCACATTTTATCATGATTTAAATAATTGCTTTGGTAGGTTATCTAAACCACAGAAGCTATTGATGCCATCTTTCTGAAAACTGACCTTCAGTTACCGTAAATGGCCTTCATGAGAGATCAGGCTGCATCCTGCTGAGGACGGCGGGTGTGTCTGGTCTGGTGTAGGTGGGTGGTACATGTCTAAGTAACATCCACATGAATGTCAGGTCTAAAAGTTTCCAAGCAGAACGTTGTATTGTCACAAGATGGTCAATGTTATTTATTTCTCCTGTCAGTGGTTTTAATGTTGTGGCTGACGCTGGGTTTGAAACCCCACCTCCACTGTTTAGGCAGGCAGCACACAGAAAGCTCAGCCTGCTGCCAATATAGCATGCACAGAGGAATTCATTGCTTCAGTTATCTATAATTAACATGAACACTGATTAAATATCCACATAAAAAGGTTTTCTGCAACATTCCCATTCTGCAACCTGTTCACACAAACTGGCAATCGTGTTCCTAGCAGTGAGCAGCAACTCATGGGGACGCGGGGAAGTCACCTCCTGGGTGTATTGATTTATCTTCTTGTGAATGTTAAATGTTTATTAAAAGGGTTCAGCGGTGGCAGGACAGGTGGGGTGGCCTGAGGTGATGTCCTCATCTCTCACAGAGAATACTCCCCCCATCCCTTACCTCCTACCTCCGCTCACCATCACTTCATCTTCTTTCTTTGAGAGAACACAGATTAACTTCAGGGCAGCCCAGATCCGCCTTCTACCGTATATTGCCCCGATGTCCCTCCTGTCTCGTCCACACAGAACTTTGATTACCTTCTCTCAGCCCAGCAGCCCTGAATGGCAGGACCGCAGGTCAGGAGTCCAACTAACAACACAGGCAGCAGGAAAGAATTGAGGCAACCGAGAGAGCTCCTGCTACATTCATTGTCCGTCATCTGTGGCTTGTTTTCTTTCAGCTGATAGAAGATGACTTCTTCCTCTCTGACTGAGTTCTTTTTTTCAGCCAGACGGGAGAAGATCAAAGAGCCAGGAGAGGGAGTGGAGTGAAACTCATTTTTTAAACTGACTTGAAACAGCTGAAACTTATTTGCATTATTTAAGCAGAAAGGGTGGGTTGTGGATTTGCTACTCGTCTATTAAAATCAACAAAACGTAATCTCTCACTAATTAACACAAAGGGGTATTTATTTAGAACAAAACTACACATTTGACCTTAGTTTCAACTCAGAGGGGTTAAACGAGATCAAAGCTGGTTCTGATGTTAATATTTTAGAGACAGAGTGAAAGGGAAAATGCACTTTGTTATGAGCCGAAAGCCTTCCTGTCGGTTTTGTTCATTGTAGCGTTTGCTGCAGATGAGAAGCACTGCTACCGGGGAGGGGGGAGGGGGAGTGGGGGGAAAAGGAACTTATGCACTGTGATGCAAGAAATCCTCAGCACTGCGTGTGTGTGAAAGCATTTTAAGACTGGCAGAAATTAAGTGGATGAGCGCAGTGAACGGGGAGTCATGTAAAAATGCAAATACTGTGAGTGTCTTTGGGAGATCAGATCCAATTAAACATTACAGCTCACTTAAGAAGCATTGTTAGCTTAAATAATGATGATGTTTTATACAGCCTTACAGGGAGGACTATGAGAGGCGGTAAAAACACAAAACAATTTTCTCTGTCAGCCTACTGCATGTATGCGTGGTACCATTTCCATGCATCATGTTCGATTACAAAATTAATTTGCTCCATGTGACATATTGCCATCCAGATGCTAATCGCCCGCAGGCGACGGATGAGGTGGCACACCGTGATTGTAATCACAGATAAGTTAGAGATTTTCATATTTCGCAGACAGAGTCCCGCCAGCTTGACCTTTCGGCTGTTTTCATGGGACTTCCCTGTTTATGATCAATATAGCAGTGGCCCTGCTGAGGATTGGACCCAGTGCTCAGAATCCTTTATTTCTTTCACAGCCTCGTGTTTGTGCTGCATTTACAGCAGTGTCATCACAGTAACGAGAGACTGAGCCTTACAGCCTTGTTCAGTGTCTGTTAGAAAGTTATTTTTTTATGTTATATTGTTTTTAACTATACAAGCCCATAACTACTGCATTTTGACTGCTCTGATTTACTGTGATGAGTTGGTCATGGCTGAATATAAATGACCACAGTATACAGTAGGTGTCTGGTCTGAGGCAGTTTGTATTCCCGTCTATCCCGACCCGATGATGAATTAAATTTTCATAGCTGCATTATTGGGGTTAAATATGTCAGTGAGTAGTGTCACCATGATATCCAGTCTAACCTTCTGGTGAAATCCAGTTAGTAGTAAAATATTAACATCAAATCTCCAAACCTTTTCACATTATGCCACATGTTGTAGTTTTAATTTAACCTGCAATGTGTCAAATTTGAATATACAGGCAGGTTAAAGGTAAATAATATTCCTGCATACAGTCTGTGTTTTATTTCCGTTTTCATGGTTTGCGGGTTATATGTTTTCATCCATTTTCTGCCTGTTGTCTGTGGAATCATCCAATACCAACAGGTTTGCGTTCTGCATACCTTACTCTGCAAAAACCTAGCAGCATTATCTGTCGCCTCAGCTCATAACTTGCTGGTTGTTAAGAGCAACTTAGTTGATGGGAGAGGCCAGAAAGCAAAACCATTGACTGTATGTGATGTCCCCCATAGGATTACTGTAGAGCGGTTTTGAAGCTCAGTGTGGTGGTTCCAGATGACCCCATTTCTACAATGCCTGCTTCCCCTCACTCACGGATAATTCAAAAATGGCCAAAGAGGTGGAGTGTGAAAGCAGCTCAGGTGGACGGTTGACTTCTTGGCAGACGGCTAGTCCCCTGTGACGACATACACCTGTCACTCAAAATGGCCACACCATAAATTTTATATACCTTTGAGTCTTAATAAAATTTAAATGAGTAAAAGAAACAAAGAAAAAGGGAATCACCCCCATTACAGAATGGGGAAACCGATACCAAAACCATTTTGTGTACCAGACTGACATGACCAGGCTTAACATAGCAGTCTAAGGGGATTGCATGCCTCGCCTCAAGTGGACATATGAGGACAAAACTGTCCTCTGAAGAACAGTAACATCAAGTGACATTTTTACATAGCAACAAAGGCCTTGTGGGGAGGACATCACAATGGTTGGATGGGTCAGTACAGTTTTGAAGTTCAACACACAACACTGTTCATTTCCTGTTTTAAATCGTCTGTTCTGTAAAGTGTGAACACAGTCATTACCTAAACAAGTGTCTCTTATTTGTCATGATGGAAGCCACTGTAACACAACAAACCTGCCCAAACTACAACCTTTACACACTGCCATGTCATAAAACAGATTTATTTTTGAACAATTGTAATGGCTGAAGGGAGATTGTTTTGGAATAGCGTGGTCCTGCTGGCACATCGAATGAGAAAACGATTAATGTGTTGACCTGGACAGCATGGACACACAACTGATTTTGTGGATCCATTTGTTGAATTATTTTTAGATTCACAATAACAGGTCATGTTGTTGTTGTAGATGACGTATTACGTATGACTCGCTGCCCAAATTTGTGATTCTTTGAGCAGTTCAAAATATTTCGTTTTGTGTCCAGTTTGTCACAGCAGTTTGTGTTGAAACAGCTGACCAGTCAGAGTGGCAATGTCATTTTTTGCCAGTTTCCTAAGTGGACTGATGTAAAACAGCAACACCAAAGTGGTCACAGAAATAGTGTCAAGTATGACTCACAATGAGGCAGAAGTAGATATAAGCATCATTTCAGCTCTAGCTGTGAAAAGCATGAACAGCTCCTACCATCTGCTGCCCCAGCTCCTTCCCTGACTGATAATGATCTGAATGGATAGTTCACTCTCTTCCCTCTGGTTGTATTTTCCTGGGTCAACAAAACAATGGAGTTTTTTTTTGTTTGTTTTGTTTTTAACCGAACAACTGTGGACAGGACAGACTTGGTACATGGTGAGTATAAACGAGTTTCTTCATCTGACTTCTGACTCTGAGCCACTGCTCCTCACCAATTCACATGACCACATGGCTGACTATAGACTCCATCAGACGTCTGAAGGTGTCCTGGGGTCTAAGGAACTAAGATATAAACAGCAGATCCTTTAAATTGGGGAAGTTGCAAGATGGGGTCTCTATGGATTGAACTTGTTTTTCCAGCTTGGTCAGACTGAGCTCTTAGAAATTGTGAGGCCATGTCATGTCTCTTAAATAATTCCTGAACGAATATCGCAGTTTTACACTATTATCCTGCTGAAAGAGGTCACTTCCAAGAGAGAATACTGCTGCCATGAAGGTGTCCAGATGTGGTCTGCATCAATGTTTAGACAGGTTGTACATGTCAAAGAAAAATGGATGAATGCATGGTTTCCTAGCAGAACATTCCCCAGAGCGTAACACTTCCGCTGCTTTCTTAGATCAATAATGTACACGCAGCAAGGCATCTACAGGATGCATAACAAGACTGATCAGACCAAACCACCAACGTCTAGCTACAATGCTCAAACGCCTCATTGTTTCAGTGGTGGAGAGGGGTCAGTATGGACTGTCATGGACTGTGTTCTGATAGCTTTCTAACTTAGCCAATATTAAAGTTTTGTGCCACAGTAGCCCTTTTGTAAGAATGCTACGAGGAGCCTTCGCTCCCCATGATCAATCAGGGTTGTCGTTCCTTGATACTTTACTAGTCACTATTACTTGGAACACCTTACATAATCTACTGTTTTGAAGGAAGGTGCTTTGACCTTTGTCGGTGTTAATCAGATCCTTACATGTGCCCATTTTCTTGCTTCCATCACATCAACTTCAAGAACTAAATGATGGCTTTCTGCCTAATGTATCCCACCCTTTGACAGCTGCCATTGTAACAATATAATCACAGTTATGCACTTTACCTGTCAGTGGTCTTAATGCTGTAGATCAGGGGTGTCAAACTCATTTTAGTTAAGGGGCCACATACAACTCCAAATGTTTCCCTTTGTTTTACTGCAAAGAAGTACATTACATTTACTGGTTTAGCATCAATTAAGCAGAATTCCCAAAGGAAAAAGGCTCCCACTGAGCAAACAAACACACTAAATCGTGCAGGCAGGCACATAACTAAATCACACTAACTTAAAACGCTATATAGATACTGAGCTTACCTCTCGATCCCACCCACCTAGAAACCCGGTAGGTTAACTTGAACATGTTGAACACAGGACATTCCATATACTTAATGAACCTTCTCAAATACTAGTAATCTTCTACGTAATTTCTGCATTTTGCAAATTCATGCCATGGGCCAGATTAGATCCTCTGGCGGGCCGGTTTTGGCCCACGGGCCGTATGTTTGACACCCTTGCTGTAGATGGTCGCTGTATGAAAATCCAATGAATCACTTCTCCCAAACAAATGAGGAGTAAAGAGGAATAAACTGGAACCTCAAAAGCTGTGAATAACATGACGACATGAAGGACAGACATACAGAACAGTACCATCCTTGTATTAGAAATACTGGAAACTCTGATGTCAGTATTGTTAGAAAGTTTGAGCTTTCAAAGTCATTTCAGCAGGTTTCATCAGTGGCAGCTGGTGGGAACATTAATTGCCAATCAGTTGATCCTAGCAGTTTGCAGAGGTTAAGACCATCTCATCTACTTAATGTCATCCGCTGCCTCTCCCTCCTCACATTGATCGAATGTTGTTTAATTATCAGCCAACTGTAGAGACTCAATGAACTATTAAATAACTTAATGATTTGGCACTTTCCCCCCAATAGCTCTGATCCAGTGAAGCGGCTCCCTGCACATATTATACAAATGACTACTGGCGAAGGTGTATCAGCCTTGTACTCCTTTACACCACCAAACACTTTGTAATTTAGTCGCTATGAACCACTGAGGCCATGTAAGTACCCCAGAGATCATAAAAGCTACAGAGAAAATTGTTATTCTTGATTTGCTCTTTAAGGGGTTCTAAAAACCACATATAAGTCATTTATTTCTTCAGTGGTGACTCCCCTGAGCTTGTAGCACTGAGCCATTTAAATTCACCTATGTTGCACCGCCAACCCCCCAGAGGTGCTGTATCACCCAAACTGAACAGGAACATTGCAGGCTTTATGGACTGGTGATGAGATGACCGCCATCGAGCCCGCTGTGTCAACACTTACAGAGAAGGATTCACAGCTACTGTTTCATGCCGTAGCTACCTGCTTCTTCTAGCAGCTTAAGTGGAAAATTGAAAGTTGTGGATTATTAAAGGCAGCTAAGAGGCAGCTGGGGTAAGTCAGTGCCACCGGAGAGATGTCAACCCAATCTACACGGTGGCCGAAGGCAGCTTTCATCTTACTAAAGATTCTTTTTAGTTCTTATCTGGCTTATCTGGAACCTGGGGAGTTCACACTATACAGTATATAGTAAAGCTCATCAGCTATCCTGCCTGCCTGCATCACCGTTAACAGTCTCTTGATCTAAATTCATGAAAATCACTCCATAAATCATTAAACATCATCTCTCTGATCTTACCAAGGACTGAAAGGGAATGTCCAATGTACACACTTGACCTTAGTAAGAGTTTTCAGCCAAATTAATCCAAATTGTGCAAACATGACAATATTACTGTTGCCCACTTTCCAAGCATTTGGTCAGTCTGCAAACTTATAATGCTTCTTTGTGGCTAGAATTGCATTCATGTTTCATGCTAAGAGCCTTGGTGAGAAGGGACTGTTTTAAATGTACTCTTAAAAGGCTGACCATTTTTAAACCGAGGTAATTATATTCATCCTTTTCTATTTGCCTATCCCTTGCTCATAGAGTGAAGATTCTCTAAGAGCACTGCACAGACAGTAAAAGCAATGATTTGATTTTAAAAACTGGAGGTGAGTGTCTCTAAATGCACCAATGAGGACAGTTCTCCAAACAGTTCTGTGTGTGAGAGCTGTTCATACGTATGATTGAGCACAAACGTACGTATGGCTGTTAGTCGGTGGCTGTTTGTCAACACAAAATTCAATCTTGGCCTGTCCTCCCCAGTTTAACAAGCAAAATAGTGACAGAACCCAGCCGTGGACAGGCAAGCAAGAAAGTCAATGAAGAGAGGGAGCGACATTAGCAAGATGAAAAACAATGCAACTGAGAAATATGTTATCTTTCTGAATGTTTCATGCTGGTCGTGTTCAGGAGCACAAATAAAAACATCTACAACTCTGCTCAACCGTGCAGGAAGTTGGAGATGGAGACCGCTAGGTGACCTTGCTGCCAAATATGTATAGGGTGTGCTTCAAACAACTGCCCAAAGGTTGCAGCCCAGAAACTTCCCCAACACAGTGGACGTTAAATGATGACTGAGATGGATTGCTATTCTATGAGACTACACATTGTCTTTTAGCAAGACGCTGAGCAAAGAACTCTCTGCTCTTAGCTGTGAGCTTGATCCGGGGGTAACTCCATTCACAGTAAATGCAGGGAAAATTGTTCTTGTTGAGAGAAGCATCTGGCGGGGCTTTGAAGCTGAACTTTCCATTCAAAAGACCTGCTCCTTTATCCATTTCTGCTTGTTTTTCCTGCTCGCTCTCTGCTTCCGCTTCTTTAGGGATTGGGCGTATCACTTCCCTCCTTAGCGTAAGAAGAAAGTCAAACAAAGTTCTTGTGTAACAACGCATGCAACAATGTGTGAAACATGAACAGAATGTGGCTACATGTCTCAAGCAGTTAACTTCACATGTCATTGTGTCCAAAGTCAATGGCTGCTAATTTTGGAAGCTGTCCAGATACAAAGACGGAGAAGGTGAGTCATCCATCCTCTGCCCTTTCTTTGCGTCTGACCATTCATCCCCACTCTGCTCACCGAAAAGCTATCCATTCATCCTCACTATGCTTCAGTATGCATGGCCATCCATCCACCTTCAGCAGGGTGCAACAAACCATTATCATCAAGGCACAATACACCTTTGATGGATTTAGAAAGCAAAGCAGTTTACACATTCCGGGTTTGCTTTGAATACTATTATCTCACTTATTCTAAAGTGCTATTTATAATAGAGAATGATGATGAAGGTGATTTTCGGGAGAAAATCGAAGAGTGGACAATAACCTCTGCCCACTGTTTGTGAATTTGGCAGATACCAGTGTTTCCTCGGAGTTCACCCTAACTCTTGCATTGGAGACTTTGGGATCTAATGTTCAATTTATCACTTTCAGCGTTTCAAGATTATTTGTGACCTTGTTGTGCAATATATGCACACATGGGCAATGCCAATATTTCAGATGTGCAGAAGTGTCCTAATTGCAAGGCAATTACACAAAAGTGCTTAGTGCACAGTACAGGCTGTAACTGTGCCTGCATCAAGCATCTTCAGGTATAAGTAAATGTGTGTTTGTCTATATATTTAATATTTAACTCTGCTTGTATGTGAAGGTAGTGCAGAGTGGCCCATCCTCCTGTAACTACCCCAAGATACAGCTGTGTTGTCACACAGCTCTGAGTATGCAATTATGACATACTCTCAGAATGCTGGCACTAAAAGAGATACTTTTAAGAAAAAAAGAAAAGAAAAACAAAGAAAATCACCAATTTGATTTTAGTCCTCCACTCTAGCATTCAAAATAACAATTACATGCCCAGTGATATGGAATGCTCTTATTGTCAGATAACTGCTAAAAGAACATTAAAACCTTTCATGGAGAGAAAGTCAACATTCAAACCCTTTCAAGTCAAAAGTTCATAAAAGTCATTACAGGAAGAATAACAGGATATATAAATGGATGATGAGACAGCTGGATTACTGCCTAGTGTATGATATTGTAAACAGTTGCAGATCCGAGTGGTTGTGACGGTGATAGCCGGGCAGCGGCTTTAACGGCATTTAACTTTAACGGCATTTTTGCCATTAAAGTTAGTACACACATCTCATCTCAGGATAAACTGTTACCACCTTTTAGAACCCTAAACTTTTTATCTAGCATGATCATTAGGTCAAAATGTCTATTTTCCTATCAACTATCAACTTTTCACATGAACAATTAGCTCAACATTAAGCTCACACAAATGCTTTAGCATGCAAACAACGCCATCTTGTCCAAACTGGTGGCAAATAATGGCTTTGCAAGACACCCAAAGGATGTTACAGAAACCATTATCATTCATACACATTCACACTGGTGGTGGTAAGCTACGTCTGTAGACGCAGCTGCCAAGGGGAAGACTGACGGAAGCGTGGCCACCAATGTGCGCCAAACGGCCCCTCTGACCACCACCATGATCATTCATACGCATTCCCAACCCTCTGATTATAGGACGACCCGCTCTACCTCCCATATAATTTTGTCTAATGCACAGTGGAATTAAATTTTCATAATCTTCTTGAAAAAAAACAAAAACAAAAAACATTCCTGTGTGGGGCCAAGACAGAAGGAAAGTTATTTTGCAGCTAAAATTACTGGACACATTTAAAAAAAGAAAGAAAAGAAAAAAAGAAGAAGAAACAATTCTAAAGACTTTTGCCAATTTTGTCTTCCAATGGTTTGATTTTTAATTTGTAATGCTTCCTCATGTCTTAGGAATACTGTCATATATTGCCAAATGGTTAAATGCAAGTCTTAATATATCATTCTGGATTAACTGGTGTTTTAGTGGTAAAAAATAATCCAAAACCTTGCAAAAGAAACCCTTGTACTGTAAAGGTGACAAAGAGATCCACAACAGAAAAAAACATCACAAATATTTACATATCCAACACATATATGTCTTAGAAAATGTCAAGGTTATCACTGGTACTGCTAAAACTTTGGTTCAAAGCCACTGTTGAATGACAAACCTTTTTTCCCCGAAGGGAAATATTTGAACTAGGTCACTCATAGTGTGCAGAGCAGGCGCAGAATGACCATGCTGCTTGATGAAACACCTGAAATCAGCCCTGAGGACTGTCGGTCCGCTGAAAAGAAAAGAACCATCAGGTGCATTAACTGAGGATTTATCCCAGAATTTTGTTTACTAGCCTGCAGAGGAAAAGGCAAAGAGCCAATAACATGCAGTTTTGTGAAGTGAAAGAAGTGCTTGAAGGAAGAAAAGTAACTTTGTCTCTGTCCCAAATTACTGAAATGTGTCTCCTTAGAATAGCCTCATTCTCAGTTTTTATGTCAACTTCACTTTGAGTGCTACTTTTGCAGCCAAAGCTGCCAATTTGCTATACAAGACAAGACCAGACTAGACCTTTTGCTTCTAAGTGACACAAGCCCTGGTACAAGTAATTTGAACCTTGCATCAGGTACCTCGGCGCATAAAAATGTGGGATTACCAAAGCAGCATTTCCACCCCGACATCGTTCCCTAAAGATGTCCTGGCAGTGCCTGCGTATCCTCCCTAATCATTCTCTGACTGCCAGCCTTTTGCTATTGTAATGCAGGGAAAGAGTAGAAACTATTGAAAGCCTTGTTTTCAGCAGCTGCTGTGTGTGTGTGTCTCTGTTGAGTTTTTCCTAATTACCTCCCAAAGGAGCCTCACTGCTGTCAGACAGAGAGGGAAGAGGGTGAGAGGAAGCAAAAGAGAAGAGGGGCGACGATGTAGGGGATGGGACAGGAAGAAAGACAAGAATGTCAATGGGAACAGGAAGACAGCGAAAACAGAGCGAGGGAAGGGAAATAGCGTAGAGGCAAAAGAAGGAGCTCGCATGCGATCTTCCATTTAGCCTCGCTCTGCCATGCTGACTGTCACTTCAGCTCTGGCAAACAGGTGGAACGCGTGCGTCTCAGAGCAGGATTTTAAAAAATGCATTGAGCCTGTTTCTCCAAAAACGCTCCATGTGATAAAGCCAGAACGTACGGGCATAGTGACTGTTACAGCACATAAATACTGCATGTACAGCAGTTGATTGTCTGGCACAATGTGTAGATGTACTGTATATATACAACAGATTCTATACATGCAATGGGAAGCTGATATAAGGACGGCACAAGCTCATGTGAAATCTTTTATCACCATAGGCTCACCAGCCACTCCTTATACATAATTTTTTTAATTTAGCAACTCACTGATATTCATCTGTCTTTAGCAATGAAGTAGTATCCAAACACCAAATATGATGGCATTTTCCATGGATAACAGGAACAGGAGCAGTCAAAATATGTCGACACTACCTAGTCCAAACTTATCTTGGAATCACTGATGATGATCATATAGTGCAGCAACCCCAACTTCCTTGACCCTGCTCCCATAAATAGTTTTCCAAATCAAATTTCCTGGTCTTCCAAAAGCTAATGGATTTCATTTCTGCCCTTTTCAAATGTTGTGCCTTTTAAGATACATCTCTATGATGCACTGGGATGCATCATCTGTGATGTTCCTGGTGTCATCAGGTCCCTGCTTGCACTCCAGCAGCAACAAGCCTGAGGTCTCCCCTCTTAATCCAGAGCCACCTTGTGTCAGTAATGGAATTTATGGCTCCCCCTTTTCCTTCTCCGAGCCCGCCTCGATGGCATCGCAGCAAGCCTGCCAGCCTGCACTCTTCCACGAGCTCCTCCCAAGGCACCGTGAGCTCCCACGTGATCACATGTTTGGTTGCATCTGAATAGGTGACCATATCAGGGCGGAGTGAGGTCCGGGTGATGTGCTCTGGGAACTCAAGCTGTCTGCCAAGATCCACTCTCAGCTGCCAGTCCAGGCCCGTAGAGAGCAGGCAACGTCTTGTCTGCTGATGTGGGGGATTCTCACCAGCTTTGAGGAAGAGGATGGAATTCTTCCCAGGGTGGAATTTGCTACACTTAATGCTACATGTATAATTGGTAGGGAGGATTTTGGGTCGTTGTTTGTAGGCCTAAGAATTCAACCATTTGGTTAGAGAGAGAGAAAATGTTTGCTCCCAAACAGCTGGCATTTCCAGAGAAAATAAATTGTCAATGAGAGATATTCTGCCTTTATGGTTAAAACACTGGAAGTAGTGCATATGAAATGTTTGACATTCAAGAGGTATCATCAGCTGTATGTAGTGAAAATACATCTACTAGGCAACTGTTGGTAGAACATGAGGCCAGCAGTTTAAAAAACTAACAAGGTGTAACTTTATGTAGGAAATGTAAAGGCTAAAGGAAAAGATGAGGCCACGGTGGGAAATACAACATGTTCCTCAAGGATATTATAAATGAACAAAAACGCTCTCTGAGTTACGGTAAACGTTCATGGCCTGCAGCATTTTTGAAAAAATCGCAACCAACCAATATCTAAGTTGTGAATACCAGAAGAAATATTCATCCAGATTCATATAGATATGATGAACATGGTGAACACGACCTCATTTAAAGGCATCAATAGTCAGAGAAACAAGTCAATAAGCAGCTACAGGTGACGTCTTCAGCTGTCCAAGGTGAGTCATTCGTACGTAGAAAGTGACATGTTAAATGTCACTTTAGACGGACTTAGATATACCCCATAACATGTTTGGCAAAATTAAGAGGAAAATATTTAAAACTATGTAGTATTTGGATCTCAAACCATTCAAGATCAGGACAAACAGGAAGTAATCCTTGACACTGACAACAATCTCCTTGCTGATGCACAATGACCCATTTGTTCTAACAGTTGTTAATGTGTTTGAAGCTGACATGGACGCTCTTTGAGTGCACAAATGGACATAATCTTGCGGAGTAGGTATATTAAAGGATATCTAGTCCAAGTGGGTTGTTTCTTTTTGATCCGGCAACACACCACAGTGATGGCATTTAAGGGAAAGAATCGTGTTTTTCATGATCAGAAGATTTCCAGGTCATTCTTGTCCATTTCTTACCATGCTTTCACTCAAAACCAGGTTATTGGAGTAACCAGGTCAAGAATGTAGTTCTGAGAGACTGGAATTGAGGCCACTAAAGACAAGACTCCACTGACTGCAGACAAAGAGCTTTTTTATTTTTGGGTTATGGTAATGTAGACATATTTTCCATTCCAGTTTCATTAATTGTCATTGCCCCTGCTCCAGGTCCAGATTTTATTTTGGCCTCCTTTTTCATGACATGCAGCTAAAGACAATATGCTAAAACATTTAATATGACATTCCTGACACTTCAATCATAACTTGCTGGGATCATAGTTAAATTTATATATTGGGAATGCTAAATAATGCTCTTTAAAGTCATTTTTCCAAATGCATGCAATGTTTTGTGGCATCTCTGTAGCTATCCATGGTGCTGAAGCGGTGCTGTCATTGCCAGCCTGTGTGTGTCAGCCTACGAATATGCATAAAAATGAAGCTGAATTTAACAATAGGAGCATCTGCATAATCATTACACTGAGTACATGCAGAGAACATAGCCTACGGCCAGAGCCCCCAGCTTGTTTCCCTATGTGTATATCACATAATGTTATTAAACCCTGCAGTGATGCTTATTGTACGTTTCCCCCAAGTATACGTATTGTCTCTGAATGCAGGTGCTCCCACTTCCTCATTGTATTGCCATTCCTATTTACAGGAACCAGAGCAAGTAGAAGAGGAACGTTAAAAAAAAAAAAAGGCAGCAGTTAAAAGCTCCTTCTTGTATTTTTTATTTTTTTTTTTCAAAACTGACATGTCACAACAGGAAATGCAAAGATGGAATTAATAACTCTAATAATCGATATCCAGAAACATTAAAGAAAGACAACTGGACTTGTAGAAAGTTTCTTAAAAGACGTTTTGCCACCCATCAGAAACCTTTCCCCCTTTCCCATTTCCACACAGTAAGCATCTAGCCATTGACAGACACTAGTCAAGCAAGTTTCCGACGGGCTACATTCACAGATGTCCCCATTTGAACCTCAACTCCCCACCAGTCCCTTAGAGCGGAAGAGGCTACTCGGATGAGTCTTCCAGAAAAGTCTGGTTGCCTTTCTCTGACAGTTTTGGATATACCATAACCTGGATGACTGAGAACCTTCACAGATAAATAATATAAATGTGTCCAATTCAAGGGGCTTTGGCGTTACTGCATAGATATCATTTAGATAAAATATAATTTGCCTCCTCTATGAGTACAACACATACAGTACATTCCTATCCATACAGAGAAAATCTAGTGATTACCACAAGTCAACGCACTCAGCACATTCATATTTGGGATCCTGGATATCGAGGTGAATTGGTGGGATTGGTGTTGTTAAAGTGATACATGATTTGCAATTAGTGCCTTATTTCCTCTCATCCATCCTGATCTCACCACTCCTCCCAGTTTGACCCAAGAGCCTCTCAATCACTGAATCACACTGGAAATGTGAACCCAAGACCAAAAAGACTCCTACAGTGAAAGAGGAGTGTTATTTAAGAAGCCTCCTACACTCACTTTTTCCTCGTGTTTTGCCGACAGGGGCAGTTTGGCATATGAGACAAATGTAAAAAAAAAAAAAAGAAGAGATTTATTGTTGTTTGTGTCTTTGGTATATTAACAATGCGGCATTTGCATATAAATCCTGTCTAAAGACTGAGAAATCACTTGGCTTAACCAGCAAATGTATCTCCAGTTAATAATGGTGTCCAGATGAATAAGTACACTGCACATCCTGGTACGTCCTTACAGGTAGGGGTAATAAATGAATGAATCTGCACATTAACAGTAGCTGTATGAAGAATCAAAGTTTTCTCTAGACTTATTCCTGCATTAATTGGTTCTTGTAAAAGGACCAAAATGTTCTGTGCCTCAGAATATTTTTCTATTTTTTGCATAGCATGCATGGTCAAAAAATAAATACATTTTTGACACTGTCTTCGCCAGCCAACGCCTTCCTCCGAACATACACACGTCTTTACCTAAATGTCATCTCTAGGCAACTCCAAACAGCATCTCCACAGCTTCACAGCTCTCTAAAACATCAGCAGGGAGTGATTTCACGAGTCGATAAAAAACTTTACTCCTAGTCCTACAATAAAAGTAAGGCCTGAGGATTTCTAGCCGGTTAAAAGGGATTTCTTAAACTGAGACACTTGATGAAACATAGGCCCAGGAGTTTGCTTGTGCTCCTGGTCATCTCAACTCAACATCTCAAAAGAAAAAAAGTCAGTCACACCCTCCTGTGCTGGTGCCTTCACATCAATTCAGGAAAATGCACAAATTAGTCTGGGCCTCATGAGGTGAACTCACCGTGGCTATACTCAGTCACAGCTCATGCTAATATTGGCAGATTGATTAGAATGAAAATGTCAATACAGTTCCACGGTTGACTTGACTATCGCTTCATACATACATTCATAAAGGTTCATTATTTAAGTCTATAGACAGAGGGACTGAAAAGTTAAAACTAGTCAACTGATCCTTGTAAAAATCAAATACTGTTTAAAAGGCAATTAACACATGAATGTAAACTGCATTGATCACTTGGTTTACAGCGTGAAGCAGCTGTAGGTGACTTCAAATGAAATGCACACATTCATAAACGTAGAGTGTAAGTATAAAGAGTACAACCACTGTCCCTTCCTCAGACATAAACAGAAAAAATACTGTAAAATATTCAAACGCCTTTATTTTGACATGAAATCGAAATGAACATGTAATCTTAGATCTGGATATGAGGAAGTTTTGACCGGTCACTAGTGGGGCTTCCCGCTGCAGGAAAAGTCAGTTATTGTATGGAAGATCCAAGGTGGATTTCTCCTTTGCGAATTTATTCATGGAAATGAAATGGGATCGGGCAGAGGTATTTATTTATTAATATATCAAGCGTGGGGCATTACCTCTGTGGCATATTATTTTCTGTTCTCCCGGTGCCCCCCTCCCCTCGACAGGCGGCATTAGCAAATGTGTGCTGACAGCAGAGGTTACCTTGAGCGGGCCGCTGGACCTGGGGGCTGTATGTCTTCATTTACCCCAGTATCTGCAGATGCCAGAAAAAAGGGAAAGTTATTTTCTGTGTCTGGCCCGCGGGGAAAACTGAGGCTAACGATCTTGGCCGTGTTGATTGTTACCTTGCTCCTAGAATAGCACTTTACTTTTAGGAGGACGCGCCGGGGAACGCGAGCAGGGAGGATGAGAGGGGATGTGTGGGGGGTGTGTCGACGCACATGTGAGCAGAGGCAAAGGGGTCACCGGATGAATGGACACACACACACACGCACGCGTACACACACACCCCAACACAAGGGGAAGTCTTGTGAACCCAGGTGCCCAGAGTCGGATGTGTGATGTGATTATACTGAACCTTTGACTCCACCTATTAATCATCTGGATTTTTTAGGTCAACCGTGAAGTAAAAACATGGAGTTAAAATACGATGTACCATATTGTCCAGTTCATTGGTTAGTACAGCATTAGCGTGCAGTGAGTTAGCTCACCATTTAAAGGAATATTCTTAAAGTAAAATCACTTGAAGAGTTAAACTACATGTCTATGTCTCCTCTAAGCTACACTAGTTAGCATTCCATTGTAACTATTTCTCATGCTCCTATAAAACATTATCTTCTTCTTTCATGCTTTCCATACTATAGCTATAATAATAAATAGGTCCTTCCCATAAAATATCAATATAACATGAACAACTTAAAGGTCCAGAGTGTGGGATTTTGTTGGATCTATTGGCACAAATGGAATATAACCCTCATAAGTAGCTTTTCATCAGAATATAATCATATGCAAATACGAATGCTTTTTGTTAGATTGGAACGAGCACTTCATATCTACACAGGCAGTGGGTCATCTTCCACATAGGCTGCCACGTTCCTACCATAGCCAGTAATGGACCAAACAAACACTGGCTTTGCAGAAGGCCATCCACGTTTTTCTTTCTCCTACAAGCTACAAGAGTAGGAGGGGGTATTTCAGTTCATCACTTAATTCCATGTCAGCCTTCAACGTGTTATCTCTCTAAGGCCACTCAGTGATTTGTGTGTGCACGTGGCAGGGCCATATGTGAGTCTGCAAAATGAAAATGTTCTCATTTGCATGGACCCTCGTGTGCGACCCAAAATCTGTGACCGTGCAGACTGTCTGTGCAACAAATGTGTCAACAGCACAGACAAATATCGCACATTAACAGGAGCTGTATGAAGAATTCATATATACATATATATATATATCTGAAACAAAACTTTAACATGAACATGTACACCTCTTTATATACAAGTCTCCCCTTTGCCAGCAGTTAGGACAGCTCTGCAGCATTAAAAGACATCAGCAGAGAGTGATATCCTGAGTCAATAAAACCTTCACTCCCAGGACTAAACATAAGACCAGAAGATTTCTAGCCACGTCAGAGATTTCCTACTGTGAGGCACTTGATAAACATAGGCCCAGAGTTTGGTTGTGTAGCTGGTCATCTAAATTATGTATGGTCAAGGCTCATGGATGGATTGATAAATAGAGAGATAGTCAGACTGACTGATTGATTGATTGATTGTTTGATTGATGAAGGTGAAAGCCTTGACACCGTTCCTTCTTCGACGGCGACACAATCTTCTCTTCTCAGAACAGAGCGGTGCCCTTTAGCTCTTTCTTGTTTCATCATAATGGAATAGATACAAAGAATATGTGGACAATAGGGAGCAGGAGTCTCAGCCACGGAGCAAAAATGAAGGGTTATTACAGTTAAATGCAGGCTGATGCTCTGTCAGCTAATCCTGGGGCGGCCATTATAGAGAAAACTAATAGGCACATCAGTAATCAGGGCCAAATTCATTGTCTTATCTCAGCCCAAAAAACACCTCTAAATAGCACTATAACAATCATGGTTAGATGATCTCTCTTAATATTCAATAAGAAGTACAGACAAGTGTTCAATGAGATTTTATAACAATAAAAAACCCAACTGACCTGAAAAGTGTTAGTGATGGTTAAAGTCTGTTTGGTTTGGATTTGTTCTGTGTTGTATACTATTTTACAGTCATGCTCCCTGTATAGCAGAGGTCAGCCCTGTGTTTCCCACTCTGCCGTAGAATTAGTTGGCTGGCCTGCTCATAACTCAGAGCTGAAGTTCATCCACACCTCTGGATGAACTGTAACTGTGAGTCAGTTCCTAATCGGCCCACATTTAGTTTCTGGCCTCGTTGATGCTCTTGTGGCTGAATGGGAGCAAATCCCTTCAGTCAAGTTCCACAATCTTGTGCAAAGTCTCCCTTGGGAAGTAGAGGCTGTTATTATACACATCCATCACATGAAGTTCAGGTGTCCACAAACCTTTGCTCATGCTGTGTATTTTTAAAAATTAAACAAAAGTGGAATCATTGCGGAGACAGTTGCTTGATAAATCACCACATAAACACTGAACTATTTTTTGCCGAAGACGTTGATTATCTAACATCATCTATCTGTAAAATGTAAAAGGTGTAAGCACAAGGCATTTTCATTAAATCTCCAAAGATGCACAAACACACATTAAGCTGGAAAGCACACGTCATTCAAATCAACCCTGATGCACTGCCGTTAGCACACTCAATTTATTGAATTGAGTTTAGTTTTAATTTGCATCCTAATTTGACCCTAGCACCTCTGACTAAAGCTCAGGCTGCTTATATTGCTCCCCGGTTTGTAATCATTCAGTTATTCATGAGTGCTCGTACTACTCCTGCTGCAGAGAGGTGGAAACATTCTCACTCTTTACTGCATCAAAGTGTTTGAGGCTCTAACTTTGATCCCACACTATCACGAAGCAGCTAAAACAAAACAGAAGATGGCACTTTTCACATTTTGCCAGTGATGCACTATCCACCCAGAAGTGTTTTGAAATACAAAATATGATGACTGGATAAGAGGCTGGAGAGGGGTGTTGAAGCCTCAAGATCTGTATTTTCTGTGCATTGTATATTGCACAAGCGTTATATATTGTAAGCTCCCAGAAGTGAGATTTTTATCATAAGTCACTCTTTTGCGTGCTCTCACTCAGCTTACACTGACCCACATTCCCCAGAATGCCTTTTGGCAAGCCCCAAGAGAGTGTGTGCCTGAATGAATGATTTTAATGTAGGTGGAGGACACAACAGTTCTGCTGGAGCTCTTCCAGTTGAAAAAACAGGAGTCACCCTTCCCACTCAAAATGCACCTTGTCATGTATGCCATATTTCATTCAAGTCTATTGTGGCACCTGTCTGTCGGGGCGAAACAGGTACACTATCTCCGTCTTCCATTATCTGTGAGCTGTAAACATGACAGTGACCTTTGGGTTGGTGTCACTCTTGCAGCGAGGCTCTGGGCACGTCAGAGTTTCGTTGATTGATACAGCTCTTTGATCCAGACTGAAATATTACATCACTTTCTGACAAGCTTGACATTTACCGAGCTACACAAACACATACCACCTGTGACTTGGTCTTAGAGTGACATCACTTGTCTGACTGCTGTTCAGCCGGGTTTACAGGTAATATTCTGCGGATGCTCACGGTTGTCTTTGACCTTTTATACTCCACTTGTGCATAACTATTAAAACTATTGAAATGTAACGGACAGGTTGTCACGGAAATAGAGAGGCCACATACCACCAGAAAGATGATGTATGGCAGTCATTGTGGCTGAAATGGGCCATGAGTTACACATGAGTCAATTAAAAAGATAATCCTTCTAGCCAAAAAAGACTTAAGATTTCTCACCATGTTCATGCATTCATACATTTTCTGAAATAAAGTTCCATGGTATCCTTCCAAAGGTTGAGCTTTGGGGTTGTAGTTAGAGAAGTGACTTTGAGTCCAAAGGATCACAGGTTCCATTCCATGTCCATGACTGAGGTGCCTTGAGGAAGTACCTAACCCCCATTTTGCTGCTCCCATTATGCTGCACAAGCGTCGGAATGAATGGGTCCCTATAACGGATCAATAAAAGAAATTATTATTATTGCCTTTCTATACTGAGGCTCTCATATGAATCACATCACTTGTATTTATTTTTGGGAATACCTTCAATTACTGCAACAAAATCTGAGTTGGATGCAAATGCTTTGCAGAGAATACTGGTGATTCCTGGACTCCACAAACATCTTTCCACTAAAACAAAAATGACATATCTGTTGGGCTATAAGTGAGGTCAATAACCCAATACACGGGTAAACCATTGATCTCCATGACCTCATTTGTGGTCAAGCTCTAGCCTTAGACTACTTTCACCAAACAGAGTTATACATAGAGTAGCTGGTAATGTTTTGTTTGTCCACTTATTGACAGAGATGGATGCTGTAATGGTTTTCATACACTGTTAAAATGTTTTGTTTTAGATTCTTCCTTTGATCATTTTCATTTCACAGCCTGCTGAACAGAAATAACATTTATGAATGTCTTGACGGCCCACAGATCTTTTTTATTTTCACACAAATGTCTTGCATATGTATTCCCGCATATTTGAGTTGTAGGAATTGTTGGTGTTTTTTTTGGTATTTTTTTTTTTTGCTCTTCAGCAGAGGAGGTGGGATAGGTGTTTAAGTTGTGGACCACAAATGAATCACTCTCGGCTTTGTGCATATGGTTCCAGGTTTCTAAAGGATGAATGCTGTTTCAGGTCACGGTTCCCTTCAACATGTTTCCCTCATATGAGGACAGGCATTCATTGGCTTGAATTACTGTCTACATCTCTTTCTGGCTTTACTGCCTGACTGAAAAACCCAAAGGACAGTCCCTTCTGCTGGCGAACGCCATCCACGCGCTAAAGCCCTGTCCATCTCCCTTGGCCTTTTTTTTCACAGATTTTGTCCTCTTTCCCTCTGCATGCCTCTCTCTGGTTCTCCATGGGTCCCCTAGGCAGCGGCAGGTGCACTTCGGGGGCTATGGAGGGTCTTTGCCAGGAGCTTGAATGAAGCCTTTATAGACTGGCTTTCAATGTCCCTCCTGTTTCCCCCTGTGCTATCTTAGAAAAACCACTATCATCTCTTTTATGATCTACAGCCCTCCGATTGTGTCTTCCCCCTGCCAGACGAGAGGGGCTTACAAAGACCTCCGGGGGGGCTGCGATGCTCCATTTCAATCAGGCTCATGAGTCAGCTCCCCCACATGCACACACCCCCCCGCACCACAGAGACAGAAACTGCATGTAACTTCAAGGCAGCCATGCTACAGTGACAGAGAACAAGACAAACGCAGGCGTCTGACACCACAGCTTTCAGTGGAATTACTGCAGAATTAAGCCGGTGAACTGAGAGGAAGGAAAAATGAGTCAGCACAGCCTGTCATTGTCAGTCGTCGAGCCTAACACCGCCGTTGCTGTAAACCCGGAGAGTTAGCTCTTTAAAAAATCTGCAGCATTTTTATCAAAACAAACATGTTATGCAACTATCACCGATTGCTATGCAACAGTGATCCAACCTATTTTCAGCTTATGGAAGCTTTTCCGTTTGCTCTTCTAAGCATTCTCTGTCTGGTGAACAGGATAAAAAGCACTGGAAACATTCAGTTTGTTTGATATGGCTAAAACTGGATAGGTATGAAGAGCTAATCAGCTTTAATTCATCAATACTAAGAGGTTTTCTCACATTGATTGTCCTTTCACACATGTCACAGGAAGTAGTCTACGTTGCATGCTATCCCACCATGGACTGTATATAAAGACAGATAAACCTTCCGTGATGTCACCAATAGCCTTCCCAGAGAAGGTGTATGGTGGCTCTGGCTGTCACCATCTGACTCCGCCTAACTCCAAGCTACTTGAAAAATGGATAAAGAGGTCGAGATTGATGGGAGCTGAGATGGCCAGATGGCACTTGGGGATATAGCTTGCCACCTGTGAGGACACCCACCAGTTTCAAAGTGACAACTCCCTTAATTATGCATCATTTTAAGCCTTAGTACAATATAAATAGGTGGGTTACATAAAAGTAACCCCTTTACAGTTGTCCCTGTTTTCATACCAGAGGTTGGTTCTCATCACTCTGCCTGGTTTGGGCTAGGGCTGGCGCCTACATACAGAGCATCCAAGAGGAGGATGAGGAGTCATCTGTGATGAATACTGTACCCACTGATGTCAATACTACGTGTATTCAGACGTGAGAGAACTATCAGCGGAAGAGTGGAAAGCAGACAAGCAGATAGTAATTCAAAACAGCTCCATTCTGCAATGCTGTCGAAGTCATCACCACACCCACTCGCCTGCTGAGAGTTCTCCGCATGATTTACCTGCTCCGTTCCCAGAAAGGCTCGATGAGACATTACCTGGATTTTGTACTGGGGAGCTGGCAGGATACAGTTTGTTCAGCTGATTTGGACATATGCATTCTCACATGTAAATCAGCTTCTCACAGCGTTGTCCAGAAAATGTATGAACTGCAGCGTGAAAGGGGCTCACTGGTATAATGGTATCATAACAAGATAATAAAGATTGTTAAAGTTAGCAGATTAAATAAATAAGGTTAGGACTATGTTCATTTGATGCCCTGTATATTCTGTTTGATTTGATTTTGGCTTCTGTTTTGTACGTCCCACAAATGCAATGTCCATGTTGTTGTCCCAAATGTCTCATGTTTTTCCTGTTTTACAAAGTCTCAACTTTGTAAAAATGTAGCTATATAATTAGTAGGGCTCCTTATTTCTTCTGTGTCTGTGCGTATTGACTTCAACATTATGCAGACCTTAGTAATTTATGTGATTGCTGCTAACTCATTCGTTTGCCCTTGGGGTTGGGAAGACACAAACTGATTATTGACAGCTGATGAATGAGAAGTCATCCGTATTTGGCTGTTACAAAAAAAAAACATTACATTGCCTGAAACAAGGGCTCAAATGAAGGCGAAAGTAATAGGCTTGCTTTGGAAAGTAATGCTCCTATAACGTGCACTAAAGCCTGGCCTCAGTTCAGTGGTCACGGTCACCGAGGTCAGCATGTACTGATGCACCTGAATGCGTCTGGCCTCATGAGCTACAGGTCAGCTATACTATTGATTCGTAACAATCAATGAGAATCTATAGGAGAAATCAGGAAATCCCCAGAGTCCTTTAAATGTCTGTAATTTGTGTTTTGCAAAGTACACTGTTGACATTTTCATCATGAAAGAATTTGTATTGAGCCACTATTGTTCTGAGAGTTGTGGTACATACACTATTGAGAAATCCTTTGAAAATTTCAGTTTATTGGATTGGGTTCATAGGCCACATTTTAGATCTGTGAGTCAGAACATACCCACAAGAACACTGTGTGTACATGTATCTCTAGGATCTATTTCACATTGTCACAAAAAATCCAGTAGCTAATTTATTAACTAAATCTTAAAGTGAAGCTAGAGTGAATGTAGTTTAATACAGCACAAAAACATAAAGGTTTGGATAACTTGTGTCTAGTTGTATTCCCTTGTGTAGATGATATTAGTTATATTGTCTGCCTCCATACAAATCCAGTATAGATACTGCAATTGATTAAATTCAATTTTCAAATGATATGAAACAATGCATAAATCATAAAAAAAATACTTCGCTGTTCCCTCTGTTGTCACCTAAATGTTGGTCAGTTCTGTGCAGTGATGTGATGGTGTTAACAAAAAAGAAAAAAGAAAAAAAAAAGAAAAGGTGTAAACTATGTGTGTCTCTATGAGATTCTGATGCTAGCTTCCGTCGCAGCTTCACAGCTACAACTAAAAAGCAGCAAACTTCAGCCGGCACATCTTCCACTGTCATGTATGACACAATACACATTTACACGGTTAATAAGCCTTGTAATCAGTGTTTAAAACAACCAAGCTGCAAATATTTTGCACAGGTAGCATTGCCTCTTTTATACAATGAAACATGAGAAAAACTGCGGCACAGCTGCACAGCATAGCTACAGCTATAGTGACAGTGTACCTCCATCATTGTGGACAAACCACATATTTATACAACAGTACTTTAAAAAAATGATGGGTGATAAAGTGATGTAGCTGTAAGGTTGCAAATGTGCATAAGGAGGATGTCGACAAAACAGAACACAGTGCTTTCACACAATTTCCCGTTTCAGACCTAAAATGACAACAGAGGTTCTCGACTTTAAGTCGATTTCCTTCATCTAAACTTAAGGAAGCACATGTACATGTTCTACATTTCACTTCTAAGGGTCATATTCAAAAGGCAGCAACAAATGATCTATAGTGGTATTCAGGATGGAGGACTTGTTCAGTTGTAAAGATTAAACTATTTGTGGAAGACTGAAATGTCTGACTACAGTGATCAGTACTACCTGAAACTGTACAATATTTGCCAATAATGCAATATTTGTACAATATTTTCGCAAGATGGAACAGTCATTAAATCTGCCAGAGGCACACATACACACCTAAACACACATTTATGAGGATGATACGGCTGCTAAAGATACTGCGTTCAGCCGTGATAGGTCACAGATACATGTGATAAAATTACTGACAGTAGTAGTCAACATGATGTAACACTAGATACCTCTTCTTCTACTAGCTACTACTAATGTTATGTCCTATTGCATAGCCGCAAAGTAGTCCTTGTTGAAGCAGAAGTGGTTTTAAATTGTTTCATGAAACGGAAATGCCTCTTTGACGGTTGCCTTGTGCACTTCATGATGTATTTACAGAGCTCAGTGGTCAGAGCAGGACAGGCTAGACATCATGTGTCCTATCCTATCTGACCCTTATCACATGTTAATGCGAGAACAGAGAACAGGGGGTTATTCCTGTAAGTAGGTTCTAAAGAGACTTCCTCATTCACTTAGAAATGAACATTCCCCTTCATCCTTCGTTGTGTATTAATGAAGGTCCTTTAAACATATGCAGGTACCATTTACTATTCCACCCTCATTGCCAGCGCCATTTAAAAGTAGAAGCCCTTATAAGGACAATTTGTTAATTATTAATTGACCCTTGCACTTATGCACTGTAATGATGATAGCCATAGGCTTTTAGGAGCCCCCTCAAGGGCCTCCACAGCATGTCTTAGACTTAAGACCTTGATTGAGAAACAATACGAGCAAAAGCCAAATTGCAGAGTTGCCCTTTGCACCAGCAGGAGGTAGAAAAATATATTGAGTTGAACTTTCTGAGAACAAAAGCTCCCCCCTCCCACCTACAGTGACTCACAATGATCCTTTATCAAACAACGCAGCAACATTGCCCTCTATCAAATGGGTTACCCATCAGCCATCACTCCATTGTGGGGGTTTTAGCATTGGCACTGGCACTCAATCACTTGTGCCTCTGTGGATTCCCCAAATGTAGTGGTCCTGCCAAAGATCCCATCGCCTTATTAAAGAGCACAGAGGCAGTGCTGTTGCGAGGTAGCATGCATCAGCCTAAGGGAAGAGAATGAGGCGCTAGTGACAAGAGAATTCATTACAGCACATTTGCTGATGGTGTTGTAAAACAGAGAAAGAGATGCTGCGCAAAGGTCAACCGTTCACACGTTTTAGTAGTGGGAAGCATCTGAATGACTGAGTAAGCTTGTGGCAATGTCTTGACCCTTCACTTGCAGGCTTATTGATTTCTTGTTGTGTTTCAACAATGAGGGGTAGATGCCAAACACTTTCATTGTAATATGTGCCATCTCGAACCGTATATCCTTCTCTTTTTTTCTCACAAAATGGAGAGAGTCTGCGGACAGAGGGGGATCTGCAAAAAGAAATGCCAGGCCTCTGCTTCTCACATGTTAGAAAGCCACTTCACCAGCGCAGCTACCCAGTTACTGACGCCTACATTGTTACCACAGCAACTCATGCAAATAGGTCGGTGATGTCTGGACACTCAAATCAGATCTATTCACCAGCAAATAACAGTGCAGAGAGCCCGCACTAAAGATCTGATTAAAGAAACGAATCTCATTATCCCGGCAGTCTAAAAAAACAGTTTGTACAGCTATGGTAAGTCCCAAGATCAAAACATGTCACTACTTGCAATACTTGTGTACACAGTTACTAATACAGTAAAATTAATTTGTGCAAGTGTAATGTTTCAGCTGTGTATAGTTAGGTTAAATTCCTAACCCACTTAGGCTGGGAATGATTTACTGGGTGCCCTAAATATTTACCACTACAGACCCAGCACATACAGTACAAAGCATTGCACAAATCCATCAGAGTACCCACTTGTTTCCTTATGCTTGTTATGTAAATCATTAATAAAACTTGTTCCTATTCCAGCTCACCATCACTGTGTAACATCTAGTTGGTTGTCAAATTACAATGGCATTGAACACACGTTTGCGGAAGACAGCCTGCATACTGGAATTACAGTTATAGGACTGTGAATTTATTTGTGCAGTTTTTTTCTTCATACATCAGCGACAACAATCAGGAAATTCTGCACGACGCAAAGTCATTTCAATGCATGAGCTGTTACGACTATGTAGAAGTACAGCATGTGACATTTCGCAGCATTCAATCTACGATGGATTAAACAATCTTCGATGGATTAACACTGCTCTTGCTTTGGCTCAAACCTCTCATTATAAACCAAACAAATGTTGACATTTTGAGCACACAGCACAATATTTTTAACCCAGAGACTCATTAGATACTTAATTGATCCCAGATGAAAACGATTGGTTGTGCTCCTTGTGCTTAAAGTGCAAGCAGAGCACAACACAGTAATTGCCAGGCAGCTGCAATGCAATAAATGCTTAATTGGTCGGTGTTTGCGACGTAATGTGAACCTTCACGTATGACACTCTGCACAACGGTGCCATTCTCCTGGAAACCCAAAGCACAGCAAGTTGAGAAAAGAAACAAGGCAGCAATTACGGTGTGAACTCTTATGGAGGTGCTTGGTATAATTAATCAACCTTTACAGTAGCGGGGTCGGCGAGGGGTCACAGTCGTCACAAAAGTATCGAAAGAAGCTTAAACATGAAAAGCGGGCAAGTGACTATCTGTCAGCCCACCCTGACCTTCCTCCTGCTGTAGCTTTAAGCTCTATAATTATACAGTCCTGTAAAGAAACTCATTTGTGAAATGAATTGGCTCCACACTATTGGCTTAATTGTGTGTCACCTTTCAGCTGATAATGCCATTTATTCACCCAGGTCCAGGTAGCGAGCACAATGTTAGTGGATTAATCATACAGTACTGTGCAGGACACTCCATCTGTGATGGGGGCTGGCTTGTAGAAAACAAAAACATCCCTGCGTGCCAGCTCGCAGCCACCGAGTACTCAATGGTGAATTCTCAAAGAGGCTGATGCCTACTAAGCGATGACATATTTGTTGATGCATGTTGTTTTCATGCTGGATGAATGTACAGAAAGTCTTTGTCATAGTTTACTATATGAATTATGATTCATGTTTTCAGGGAGTGGGCTGCAGAGTGGACCACAGAGGCAGCCTTACGGATCATAAATAACGAGAAACTCAGTCAAATACAAGGCACTGCATCAATGTGTCAAAGCTTATATCAGATGCTGTCCTTCTAGACTAAATAGTGGATGAGTTCTATATTGTGTAAATTAACCAAAAATAGCTCCATGATGACAAACAGCTCAGAACGGAGCCTGAGCAGTGGAGGGAGTTCATTAACAGAGCTCAGCAGTTATGTGCTGCAGTGGTGCATTTATCACTTACTTTTACTAATCCCAAAAACTCTGCGTAACTGTGGAATTAACTGGAGGGATCTGGTTCGCTATCTTACTGGAGAGTTCTCTATCAAGTTAATCTCTCCACATTTACTGCAAAAGGCCAGTCTCGAGGCAGCTAGCCGAAAAGAAAAGAGGAGACTCCAAAGTAGTCTTTACATTTTGTGTCACCATAGCTACCTACTGGTAAGCTATGTTCATAATCAGTGAATACTTTCACACCCCAGGCTGATTGCTTAAACTTCAAAGGCTTTCTGTCTCGACGCGAACTCAATACACAGTGTGGATACTTTAAAGTGAAGATTCGGGGGCGTGCAGACAGATTTGTTGATGCAGAAAATAAAAGGAAACATTTTAAAGTGTAATAAGTCGAAAGAGAATTTGCGCCCTCTCATTATGTTCCCTCACATAGATTGTTAATATTCTATAATAAGTAAAGCGTCTGTGTTCCCTTGGCTTCCCTCGGCTCATGCCAGCATGACTGCAAAATAAATCGGACTCTTACAGTGATGTCTCCACATCCTCTAAACAATAGATAGATAGATGTTGCTTGTTGCTTGTTGCTTGCAGTTACCCTAGCAGTCTCAGACATCTCAACTACTTACTCTTCCAGCAGTATAAAGAACAACATTGCCATTCATTTGGACATGTGTCTACCATTTGGCTCATTTTGTTCCTCCTCTTTGTCCACCTATGTTCGTTTAACAGTTTGATACGTGTGACTGATTTCTACCAAACCTCTTCATGGAATGGGTTTCCATGGCCAAGCAGCTGCATCCAAGCCATACATCACCAAGTGCAATGCAAAGCGTCGGATGCAGTGGTCACCACTGGACTCTAGAGCAATGGAGAGTGACATATCATGCTTCTCCATGGACGAATCTGGGTTTGGCGGTTGCCAGGAGAACAGTACTTGTCTGACTGCATTGTGCCAAGTCTGAAGTTCGTTGGAGGGGGGATTATGGTGTGGGGTTGTTTTTCAGGAGCTGGGCTTGGCCCCTTAGTTCCAGTGAAAGGAACTCTGAATGCTTCAGCATACCAAGAGATTCTGACCTCAACCCGAAAGAACACCTTTGGGATGAATTAGAGCAAAGACTGTGAGCCAGGCCTTCTCATCCAACATGCAACATGCATGTAAAGGCAGATTAGCGAATGCTTTCGGCAATATAGTCTATTTTTGCAGTTCTTTGATTACAAAGTTAGTCAGAGTAGATGGAAGGCAAAGAGCCGTTTGTCCCGCTGTGTAGGATGGAATGAAGTTTGAGCAGAGGTTTAACCAGAGCACCTGTAAAAGGACAGTAACCCGAGCACAGTCTCGTATTCATTTGTGCTTTGCTCCAAGCCAACAGAGAGGGAGGGTTGCACGTAGGTTACACATTACAGTTTATCACAGAAACCAGCTATAGGTTACTTGTTGCAAGCAATGCCGTTGATGAGAATGTGTCATGGTGTTGAATTATGAATGTTTTGTGTAACCTTGTTTGGTTTTTCTGGTGTTTCCTCTTTTATTTTGTAATCAGTTTTCTTGTTGAATTTAAGTTTTACTTCCAGTCTCTCTGGCTGCGTTCAGACTGCAGACGGATCTGATTCAAATCTGATTCCTTCTCATATCCGATTTTTAGGGCTGACTGTTCACACTGCCTTTAGCAAGTGTCCAAATCGGATATGGTTCTGTTCAGACTGGGCCACATTCTTCACCGGTCTGATAGGTTGCTGTAGCAACGAGCGGAAGCGTCATTCAGCACGTGTATTTGTCAGACGTCATATAATTGCGACAGCGACAAGCAAAACAACAACAAACAACACGATGGATGTACGTCACGTCAGTGTAAAGATTTATAAGGCATGCAGTTTCTTCCTCTGTCCAAGGCGAATTGTTTTCAAAGTCCTCCTCCATTGTGATAGCTGTAATATCACTGTCCGTGGCCGTAACGTGGCTCCTCCACAACGGAAATAGGCACGCGGTCTGGCGCATTGGTTCTGGCCTGGCGTCGCGTAAGTGACGTCACGGACAGTCAAAACCCATCTGAGTGTTGGGAGCTGTTCAGACTGAGACGCATCTGTCCATATCCGATACGAATGCGATATGAAACTACCTCTGGATGTGGTTTGCAACCGTTTGGCAAAAATCGGATTTCATGTGATCTGTCACTGTTCAGACTTCAAAATCGAGATCCGATTCAAATCTGAATGGGCTAAAAATCGGATTTTGGCTGGCAGTCTGAACGCAGCCTCTGTGATTCCACTCACCTGTCTTGCCTTGTGTCTTTTGCCTGCATGCTCCGCCCCCTCATTGGTCTCACCTGTCTCTTGTTATTCCATCAGCCCTTGTGTGTGAGTGCATATATAACCCTGACTTTCCCTTTGTCAAGTTGTCTGTGACGTTAATCCTGTTTAATTGTCCTGCTACCCCTGTCAAGCTGTCATTGGATTTTCTTCTGTGATACCCTGTGTCACCCTGTTTGTCTTACACTCGTGCTTCCTCATGTTCTCGTCTTGGTTTTGGCTCTTACCTGTTTTGTGGATTTGTGACTTGGATTACCCTTCCTGCCAACTGCAGGGTCTTTTGTTACCATTTTGTAAGTTTTCATTAAATTTTACTTTGAGTTGAGGGAAACTGTGACAGAATGGAGACGTCCTGCAAGAAACTAGGAGCATAAAGACACCAAAACATATGACGGAAGCTGTAGAGTTGGTGTAGAGATGGTGTGTCACTTAAAGAATTCCATTTTTAATACAATTAAAAAAAAATTGCCAAGACCACAAATGGTATGAATTCTGTATTAAAATCAAGTCAAGACTGCACTAATTTGCCTTCCAAACTGTCAAATTTGGATTTCCTTTTACTTTTTGTTTTGCACACTCAAGTGGGGTACTAACTTAACTTGAGTGACAGTGGATCAACCTCAGTGGATCTCCCTTCTGTTGTCTTTTGCGGCCCCTACGGCAATAAGTGGTGTGTAACTGCAAGTGTGTGTTTGGACCCTAATTCTCTTGTGCCTCGTGTGTGTGGAATCTCATCCAGTTTAACTTTAGCTCAGCACACTGTCAGTGACGTGATGGAACTAGCTGTGTGATTTCTCTCAGGAACGTCTCCACAGACACCAAGTTCTGAAAACTGTAAATTTAGGAATTTTCCTATATCAGTGGGTCATCGACTCAATCACCATATTTAGCAAGAGATGGTGACTCAGCATATTCTGGCATCTGGTAAGAGGCCAGTTTGGATTTTATTATTCGGTGTGCTTCAAGTGATACAGAGGAAAAAATACATCTGCGTGCAGCTGTATTGTCAGTGGAATATCTGACATTAGCGACGGTGATTAGTTGTTACATTAGCGGTTAAGGTTCACTTTTTTCTATTTGTCGAGAATTCCTTTATTGCCGTCAATTGTTCGTCTTTTAAAGTTGTTTCAGTGTTAATGTATTTTGTACATTAACACTGTTGTAACAGTTGTGATATTGGACTCTAAACAGGTTGCTTCTCTGATGGCAGCCATTTTTTATTTTTTCTGGAAACAAATTCAACTTTGCCCTTTTGCTCTTCTGTCCTTCACCAAATAATACCCACCCTAACAACCTGATTAGCCCGGTAGATCTTTGCTGGAGCATTATCAGTTCCCAACAGAGGGTTTTCAGACCAACTTTTATTCACTCTATTTTCAGGCAGGGAGGTCAGCTCTTCTTCCAGGCTAGACATAACACACATTAAGTGAAATCAAAATCTTTTAAAACAAACTACACGAAATTCAGTATTTGTTAATGTACAACTGCAAGCATGTTTGCAGTGCTTCACACACAAAAGTTTCATCGGAGCTCCTCTCCCAGCAAGATGCAACAGTATGTTGCCCTGACAGTATTACCTTGTGGAAGTTGTTAGTGTTCTGAAGCTGTCTTTGTTTTACAACTTCCACCCGGTGTCTGTCTCTGTGTAACACAGAGAGGAAGAATGGTGCTGTTGTTGTCCACAGGGAGAAGCCAAGTGAGAATTTAAAGAGAAGCCAGGAGTATTGACAGCCTGAGACTTGACTGATCAATACCTCTAAACATCTAAAAAACGCACAAAACTTTTCTTTTGCCCGTGAATGAAAAATGTCACCAATTTGTTTTTCCAAACTTTATGCCCTTTTGCAGATTATTTCGCTCATTTTCTTGCAACTTGATGTGACTTGAATGTTCTTATCCTCCACACTAAGTACAACAATTGCTGGTGGAGGCATTACAGACAGACAGGTGTATGAACTCCGATATCTGCTGGCACATAGTGATGTGAGCTTTGGATGTCTCTACTGCAACAGAGAGAATGAGAACACTTGCAACTGGGAAGTACACAGCAAAGTCTGGTTGTGCTGTTGGATCATACACCTCCTGATCCATCATCAGTCTTTGTTACAGCTTGTGTTCTTCCTGTCCCCCCCCTGCCCCCCATTCAACCTACATCTGTCCCCAACTATAAGAAACAACGATAAAATGACTAAAACAACATGAAAAATAACCACTGACAACCACAACTGTGATTTGTTTCTATTTCCAAATGTAAAACAGATGTAAAACACACAAATGTAAATGTAAATTCATTAGTATATTTCATCGTCTGCATACATATACTGAATCCAACATTGCACTCTTGTATTGTGGATGTTGATCTATCTTCCGCGTGGCTCTTGGGACAAATTAGTAAGTTCTGAGATAAATCAATAAACTAATCAACCGTTTACTCCTCATCTTGCTGTTCACTGAAGAGAAATTACCACTATGTTGTCTGATGTTTCGCCCCTCAGTTAAACCCAGACTGACAAGTGTATTTTGGGTGACAAGTGAGTGAATACAGATGTGATGATTTTGTACTATGCACCGGAAAACATGAAGCTACAGTAATGTCAAGTAAGCAGAAATGACAGAGAGAGAAAATGCCTCTTTTAAAACTCCCAGAGTTAGGACAATCATTTTGTTGGTGTATAACTGCAGATTTTCCACTGTCAAAAACTGAACTGAAATATTTTCTGTTGAGTAAATCCGATTAAAACTAAACAGAAATCAGGTGCCAAAATTAACGGTGACATCCACTCACACAATTGCATAATCTTTATGACATTTTAAAACTTACAGTACACAGTTTTGTCGTGGCTATGGTTCTGTGATTAAAATAATGAAACTGGTGATACCTGAAACAGGATGCTGGGAAAAATGTTAAAAGAGAATGAGCTGTTATTCCATGAGGACACTGTCAAAACTGAATCTTTGACACAAAGCTAGTGCCTACATACATACTGTATGCTAAGGGAAATACAGACAACATTAGTCAAGTACAAAAATACTGTGCATTTCATGCGTCCCATGTTAATACTGTGATTTAAGAACAAATTTTTAATTAAAATTATACAAAAGTCTGTCCTAGTGTTTCTGATTAGTTTGCATCTGCTTCCACTGCAGAGTCAGGCTGACATTTTGGATTCCTCTAATGGACATTTAGGAGCTTTCGAAATGTGATTCATAAAGTGCAGATCTCAGGATTGGTTTGACAGCTCTACTGAGAGTGGTAGATGACATGGCTTCAAGGGGAATAACTGAGTGTTGAAAATATCTGCAGAGGGTTTAAACAATAAAGTCCTGACATTCTATCTATAATTGCTAAGGGAAAGACCAACAACACTGCATTTTAACATTTAGTCTTGTCCTAGACAATATGTATGCAAAATATTATGAGACACACTTGTTTGTTTTCTGCTGGAGTGGTTAAGAAGTTTTAGTTGTTTTTCTTTAAATTAAAAAATTCGTAACAAGGTGAGTTAGGTGGTTTATTAGAGAACCATGTGAGAAGTGTGCATTGGAAACTGTTGGAAAAAGGACAGGCTCTTTAAGAAGTTTTACTTGGATAGCAACTGGATGAACCATCCTTCTATCACAGGCTAAAGAAGCTGCAGCCTGAAGGGCTTTCTAAGCTAGCACACAGCTGATGTAGCTAACTATGTTGTTAGCATGTCGGTAAACAGTTATTGCTGTCCTGTAGGGAAAATTTGTAAATGGTCACACTCCACTGCTGTTTTGAAATTAACGTTCACCTCTTGATGTCGTCACGCCTTAAACATGCCCTTAGCTGCCAGTAGCTCTTCAGAGGATAATGATAGGTTGAGCCATAGTGCATATTGCCTATAGCTCAGCAATATGAATTCTCTCATGTCCAAGCTAATCTCAGGAGAATACAGCCTTGCAAGCAAGATTCCAGGTAGCAGTGTACTAAACAATTCTCAGAGCAGTTGTGATTCATGTTTTCTCTCGGAAAACTGCAACATCACTGAATAAGCTCTTGCTAGGACTTCACTTTAACAACACTGTGTTGTACGTGACTCAGCCTTTATGCAGACTTTCTGCTTCTTCAAAGCCTAACTTTGCATAGGTGGGCATGTTGACTGTAAGATGTAGCTGCTGAGAGAAAAAGACGGAAATTTGTTGCAGGCATTAAAATCTCAGTGAATTGTTTTTACACTGGAAGAGCTCAATCTGTGGAATTTATTAACTAATGATTAATACTGACCTCTATTTACTCTTCATTAGATGCACACCGTGAGCTGGTGTATAACTTGTGAACTGCCTTTAGGCTCGGGTGTCATAAACTCTGTGCTGCACAGGGACGGTTGCTTGACAGGAAGTAAATTCTAGAGGTTTAAGGGTGATGAGAATCCCAGAGTGTGAAGGAGGCTTCATCTGTCTCTTTGGTTGTGTTTGCTGAGCTGGTAGTTTCCTCCTTAATAACTCAACCCCCACGTACACAGAATTGGATCTCTCTGACAGGGTTTAGCTCCATCCACGTCATAGTGTGCCGGGAATGGCGCTTAGAAATCAGGAAGAGGGGGGGCACAGACATGAGAGAAATCATGTAGTGGTAAAAACCACACAATCACTTCAGTGAAGTGGCTACTTGCCCTCTGAGTTGCCATTTCGGAGCTGGGGCAAATTGTCAAGCAGGCAGCAGGCGAAGACACTCTGCTAACATTCAGGGAGCAAGTATAAGAGCAGTGAATTGCACCGAATTGACCGCAGGTCAAGAACACTGACCTGTACCCATTGAATCAGCAGAAGACAATATTATACGCAATCCAACATGAAAGTATCATTAGCATAACAACTTTAAAAGCCCAAAGCCCCGATAGCTACAGAGACTGCAATGTTTATTAATTCATGTGAAGTTTGTCCTTGCATGCCTCGCCACTGAAAAGGCCATTACAATAAAGAGGTTTATTCCCTTGGGTGCTTGAATATACACAGAAACTTTTATGGTAATCTGCTCGTACGCCTTTATTATGGTATGTTTTGTGAACGATAAATCTCTTTTAATGGTGGCACTAGCAAGAAGTCTGGTGGTTGAAAAAAATAATTACAATGTGCCTTCTGAAAACCGTGAACAAAGATATAATGTTCAAAAATCTGATTCACCAAAGTTTAGTTTGAGATAAATTTAAAAGATAAAAGCTTTACAGAGGTCGATGCCATTTTTTCATGAATATTGAGAAACTACATGCAGACTACACACATTATGCCATTTCATTTAGCAAATTCTGTATTCTGACTCAAGGAGGCTTTCTGAATCCAATGTGTGTATTTTTGAAGGGCCAATATTATCCAGAATATTAGCCTGGCTGATTTGGTATCACATTTTTAGTATCACTGAGAAGTGAGCTCAGGTAAAACAGAATACTCAGTACAAAATACATACAATACAAAATATAAGCACAAGCATAAACATGACTACAGTCAAATAATAAAACATGATTATTAAGGGTATACTATATAAATAGATGTTACTGACAGATATCTGTTATCACCCAGATTTTGGGGGTCACCATTATCATTGAAAGATCCTATGAAGATAATATGAAACTATATGAAGCTAGATCTCAATTTATTTTGTTCTCAACCAAAGAACAGGGCCTCCTTTCTTCTTGGGCCCGAGCCTGAATCATTCTAAGGGCAGAAAGACAGAGAGTAGTCCAGTGATTGTAGACATGTACACATCAGCCAACATTAAAACCACTGACAGGAGAAGTAAATAACATGACAATTCAATGTTCTGCTGGGAAACTTTTGGACCTGGCATTCATGTGGATGTTACTTAGACAGTGCTTTATAAATAAAATTTATTATTATTAATATTATTATTATGTAGCACCCACCTAGACCAGACCAGGCACCCCCACCCCATAGCAATGACAGTCCTTGATGGCAGCAGCCATCCCCAGCAGGATGCAGCCTGACACAGACACACACACAAAAATGGTTTAGGAACAACTCAAAAAACATGAAGAACAGCACAAGGTGTTGACCTGGCCTCCAAATTCACTAGATCCCAAACTGATCAAGTATCTGGATGATCCACAGAGGCCCCTCCCTTCAACCCATAGGACCCAAAGGCCCCTACTAACAACATTGTATTGCTAGACACCACAGGACAGCCTCAGAAGGCCCATGTCCGTTCTCTGACGACTCACAACTGTTTTAGAGGCACAAGGGAGACCTACACAATATTAGGAAGGTGGTCATAATGTTATGCCTGATCGGTGTATGGCATCAGAGGTGAAGCTGTTCTTTTACTACACTACTACTAGATTGTCTCACATTGCCCCAGGCTGTAGTGAGTTATTTTGTCAAATACTGATAAATCAGCATTAGACAGAAAAAATCTGAATTAAATCATCCTAAATAATCTTAAGAATCTGTGAAAATATTGTTCATGTAGAGTCCAGAATGTTTCACAAACCTAATACAAATCTCCCATTAAATAACTTGCAGCATCAATACATAAACTTTGATTACACTGCAAACATGAATCATTCAGCGTACTGCTGAAGAACAGATAGAAATCCGTAGTGTTGACATCTTCACTCTAGCATTGCAGCAGGCCCGCTCTGAGCTGGAAAAATGACGACAGAGGAATCAAAACAAATTGATGTGCTCCTAATCTGCATATTGATTGGGAACTTCATCAGGCGTCCCTAATGAGCACACAAAAACAGACCTTGAAGATGAGATTGGTGATTATGATCAAGCTGCCATTCAGAATTATACCCAGCTCTCCAAATGAAGACCCACATACATTTAAACATAATCAAATAAAATGTCTCTCCTTCAGATCTACAAGAGGGACCGCTCTCTGCAGATGTTTACAAGGTGGATGTCTTGAAGGTGATTTAAAAAGGTAACAAGTCATGTTTGAAATGCTCTGCGTCAGTAGTCGTTGCTGTATGACGTGTCTGACTGTGCGGCAAATCATAATCAGGGGGTTTAATGTAGTCTGGTGAGCCTTTCTGTGTGGAGTTGGTATGTTCTCCCCGTGCATATGTGGGTTTTCCCTCATTGCTATGGCATCCCTCCACAGTCCAAAGACATGCTTGTTAGCTTAACTGGTGATTCTGAATTGATCGTGGGTGTGCATGTAAATATGGTTTGACTCGATGCTAACCTTGTGATTGACCGGTGACCTGCCCAGGATGTAGCCTGCATCTCACCCAGTGACAGCAGGGATATGCTACAGCCCCCCATGACCCATTACAGGATAAGTGGGTATAGGTGATGGATATATGGCTGTGAGAAGTGAGTGAGTTTGGTCTGGTGGCTACAAAAAAAAAAAAAAAAGACCCAGAAAACATAAGCGCACCTTAGAGGTCTCTAAAGCCAAGCAAGTAAGTGTCTGTGTGGCTGTTTTTAGTCTGGCTGATTAGTTTTGCAGGTATTTTGATCTGGTGATGATGCTTCATTAATCCTGTTGAAAACATGATTATCTTTAAAAGAAATCATGGCAAATTGCTGCAAAAGTTGTCAACACATTTCCTTCTGAACCAAAAATGTCAACCTCCTGGTGAAACTAGAGGAAAAAATCTAAGGGGCTCATCTCAGTCAGTATGATTTATTCTTCGGAGACCAAACCTGTCTCTACAATATTTCATGGTGATCCATGACACAGTTGATGCATTTCACTCTGAAATAAAGTAGTGGTCTCAACTAACCTACTTTGCCATCTGTGGAGCCACTAGCATGGCTAACAACACTGACAAAACCTACTTATTGCAACATAAAGCCAGCACAACAAAAAATAAAAATGAAAACAAATCAAACACAGACGCCCATTTCAACAAATCTCTTGGCTTTGGGGGATTCTGTTTGACAGATTGTGCTTTTTTGAGAAATGCAAGGATTTCAGCCATGCAGTGTAGTTAGTGTGTGCTCAGTCCCTTGTGCGTTGTAATCCCATACCTAAGACAGGCTTTTTCTCTACTCCCTGGGCATATGGGTCCCCTGGTGTCCCCCAGTCAGCCATGGCTGTAACAAACCAATTAAGTGCTACTCTGCGGTCCCATCCCTACCTGACTGTCAGCCAGCATTTTCACTTAGCACACACCTTGCCCAGCAAAATATTATCACAGTGGCCTTACAGTAGACACTCAGGTCTGTGTTAGTACAGCACTGGCGGGACCATCACTGCCACGGCCCCCTGATAATGACCTGTGTTATCAAGCCTTGCTGCATTAATAAATGAACACTATATGTTTAAGCTGTCAGCTCCGTTCAGTTTTCTGAAATTACCCTTGACCATAATAAAAATCTTATAAATGCAACACAAGCACTGTTCAGACTCGTTCATTAAAAAGGCAGGTGACAAAGCAGTGCTGCCTTTAAATGTATTAGTATGAACTGGGAATATAAAGTCACATTATAGTACATTAGCAGACCTCAGAGCACTGTCACCCATGTAAAAACTGGCCTGGAGGCCAGACCCAAGTTCCCCTGCCTACAAAGTTTTTGTGGGGTATTTGTGGTCTGGAGTTGCTCCATTCAGAATCCATTATGCTCAGCAAAGATCTGCAGGACCTGTGAAATTGTTTGGGTGACTTTTAAGCAGCAATGGACAGAAAAGTAGCAGCAATGTAGTCATACAACACATCTAAATGCAGTTAAATTAATTTTGAGTGTTATGTGTTCTTGTGGACTTATGAACAGTCATCATCTCTCATCTATCTGACCAAGTACAGTCCAAATGCCACGATTTGTTCTTGGACGGCTCATTTTATGGAGGACACATTAGGAGATAAATCCCAGTTCATAAACACACAGACAGAAAGAAGATACTGTAAGAAGAGGAACACACTTGGCAGCTATTCCATAGTACATTCTGCTGACCTATGATAATGGACTGTCCATTGATTTTTAGATTGACTTCCCGATGAAGGCCTTCACCTGGACAAATGTAGACACTGCTCTCTTATCACTGAGTGTTTTCAAATCAGTTTACTGTAGGTGATAAGCCGTATGTTGGACAGCCAGGAGGAGTATGTTTTACTATCGTAACTGCTAATAGTCACTTATTCCTGTGAACTGTGTTGAGGAGGGAGTCTAGACGGCAAATATCAACTTTTTATTGGTATCAGGTCAACCTCAGGAATAAGAATGCAGTGAACTCTCACATCTTTGCCACTTTTGCGTCAGTGCTTGATGTTTGCACCTTGTGCGAGTTGAGCTGAAGGCAGACAGCTGTTGTTTAATTCCTTCATTAAGATTTCAAAGACTACTCTGTCCCTGGTTTAGAAGCCTAGATAGAGTGTCCTCAGCCCTTTCTCTGCCAACTAGGTAGTAAAATCCCTTCAGGATTAGTTTCAAGGCCTTGAAAAATTGCAGGGTAGTGTTTTAACAATTTTGTCAAAGAAAATCCAAAAAGAGCAGCAGTTTGTAACCTTTTTGATGTCTGTCTAAACTTTATCCTGTTCTGTTTGCAAGGTCTTGCTTTTAAAATATGTTGATCATCATGTTAAGCTTCCCTTTCTTGCTCATTAGCAGCACATTTGTGGTTTAGCTATATAAAAATGTGTTTTCTGTTTGTCTGGGCATAGAAATAGCCTGACGTATTGACACTGACGTAGAATAAAAATAGATAATTGCAGCGTCTATAAGTAAACTGTGTTCAGAATTATGTTGACATTTGTAACTGTGCAAATCCAGTCCTGATGAACTGTGCTTATTCTGTGGTTCATAGGTTTTGCCTAAAGATGGATGGTAAATGTATTAGCCGCTATAAGAAGTAGCCACAGCTACACAGAGATGATGACAGAGAGTTGGATGTAGAAAAACGGGATATAATGATGTTGTACTTGTAAGTGTGCTGCTAATAACATTTCAAAAGAATTGTAGTTTTTTATGTTAAACTAAAACATTGTTCTTCAGAGACAGCTTCAGGTTAGACAAGCAATCCCACTGATTCACAGTGGGAAACCGGAAAAACTACCATCAGCTGGAAAGCTGGGAAGACTGTCATACATAGCTGTCCTGTCTTGAACGATGCTGTTCACTTGGTCTCCACTTTATTCATAGATGATCTTGTTGTTATGAAAACATTTGAATGTTTATATTAGATAAATAGTTACATTAATTTAAAATCTTAATGTGTCTTATGAATGGTGTTGTTTTTGATTCTCTCTTTTCCATTTCTCTTTTAATGTACTGGTTTTCTAAGCTGAACAATAGACTGCATATGGACAGTGAGTCCCACTTTCTTCCATTGGCCAAACTGACACTATTTTCCTGGGGATACGGGCGGTGCCATCTTGCGAGTTTGGAACCAGAGTCTACACAGTACAGTCCGAGAGTGGAGCTACGAGGAGCTGCGTTATTGATGACTCGCCCACATTTCAACCAGACTCACACCCTTTTGTTTAATTAATACTGTGCTCTGCTCTAGCTCCACCAGTTACAAAGAAATGTTGGATTATACACTCTATAACTTTTTTTTCCCACCTCATGGTCCTATGGCACTTCTTCATGGAGCGGTTGGCATGGCAACTTGTAGTCATCATGATGCCATATCCTATTTCCATAGCATCTAACTAACTAAAACGAAACTTATCAGCAAAATGGACACTTGAGGAGTTTATATATCAGTATTATACAAAAACCATCCTTAAATTATTTGTCATGCATTTTAGTGTTTTAGTTTGGCCCATCCACTAACATGGAGGAGGTGGAGCTTATGAGCTATACTGCAGCCAGACACCAGGGGGAGCTCTACTTGACTTCCCTCTCTACTTCGGCTCTACTTCAGCTTCAGTTTTGAGGAGCAGTTCCGTCCTCCATCTTTATACAGTCTATGAGCTGAACAGTCAGTCAGAGTGATCTCTCGGACTGACTTGTTCCACCACAGATTAAATATGTTGTTCCAACTAGTGGCAATGGTGTGTGATACACTAGAAAAACTAAAGGCGTATTCACACCAGGAAGGTCCGTTAGTTCACTTGCTTTGGTCCGGACCAATTTTTTTTTTTAGTGTGGTTCGCTTTCACACTGTGATTAATTGCAACCGGACCAGAATTTATAAACAAAAACACATGTGCTAAGGTCGTTCAGCCATTGGCTGGTAAACGTATAGGCGGGGTAAAGAAGGAAGCCAAATGTCCCACGTAAATAGGCTACAATGGAGACTTTGCGTACTGTAGGTCTACTTGTTATTATGCTAGCAATATGGTTTATAAACTTACAGCTTGTGCTCGAGTGTCAAGACCGTTTGATGCAACATGAGTTTAACCATATCATGCTCGTTATTTTGCAACGGCTCATCTCTACCTAACCTACCTGCGTTTGTTTGCTTCACGTGTCTCTCTCTGTTGTGTGTGTCACTGGGCTATCCTACATTTCCCATAATGCGCGAAAACTACGGGAAACTACGGGAGCTTGTCAAATCCAAAAAGGTAGATTTTTGCAACTTGGGTCGGATCGAGGTCGGGCTGCTTTCACACCATAAAGGAACCGCACCAGGGTTCGGTAGGAACCGCTCCGAGACCACCTCCTCAGCTGGGTCTCGGTCCGCTTGTTTGGTCCGCACCAGAGTTCGAGTGATTGTATTCACACCAGTCAAAAAGGTCCGAACCAAGCAAGGAAACGAACTTGAGTTCGTTTTAATCGAACTAAACAAGGCAGGTGTGAATACACCCTAAGACTCACTGACCCAACACCAAAAAACATCTGACCATTGCCTTGGTGTCTCTGGGCTCTAAACGTTTAGCATTTGGCAACATTTATTAGCTCAAACTCCAACATGAAATATCAATTTAAAGTCACCATTGTTTGGAGAACTCAACACAGATGTATAGAAATCACACTCTTTCAGCATTTTCAAGAATCGAAGCAAGAATCAAGAATCGAGAATCATGGCACACAAGTATAAATGCTCTTAATGGTGAAGGCCACTGATGCAGTCTACAATATATGCTCTGTGTAGAGTCCACACAGAAGTTTAAGCCAGGCAAACATTATGGATGCAGAGAAAAATATCTCTTTAAAAAGTTCTCTTTAAAGGTAACATTAGTCTCAATCCATTCTGTTGTGTCTCGTTTGTTTAAACCCTACAAAAACGCAGCATTAATCAAATATACATTTTACGGGGACTATGGTCCGAACTGTCAGGAGAGCTCACTAGTTAATGCATCTTGCAGAAGTAGAAGGCAGAAGAATTATCATATTATCCCTTTTGAAGTGTAGCAGCTTGTGCTTCCTCATCATTTATTTCCCCCAGATCTTAAACAAGAGGAAGACATTTGTCACATACTACTAACTTTCACAGATGTCTGTTCAGTGAAAAGAATAACCATAAATTGCACCCATAATTCATGCAAGGCATCATAGGGCTGAGCATACTGTACAAGACACTTGCAAATACCTGCAGCAAACAGAGAAGGAAATTTCATCATGGTTACAGCATCAGCCAGCAGAATAAATAGTGATTAATAATCACACTGATCTAAAATGTGATGTCTCTCTTCAAGTGTTTGTTTGACCTCAGTATGTGTTCGTGCTCATGACTTAAGGGGAAACGAGAAGATACATTCAGAAGTTGCACAGATAAGGAGAAGCAATGCACCTAAAGGTTACCAGCTAAAACAAGTATCCATCCAACTCGAGAGAGTGGAGGATTTTTACACAGAGATAATCTTTTCACCATGGCAACAATGGTGCTGTGTAGCCCAAGGCCAGCTTAGTGATTTGGCTTCACGGTGCCAATACAGCGGGCAGCTAGTCATTGCTTGGGCAGAAATAACTGTCACTGCAGCATCACCACTCAATAGTCCACTCAGCCCACCCATTTTCTAGCTTTTCATATTTGTTCAATCTTGTACAGGCACTTGGCAACTGTCACTGGCATTTAAATTTCACAATCGCTGCCCGCTTAAAGTAAATGAAGACATAAGAAATAAGCTGACGTCATGGCGTACCGTGATCCATCTAGAAGATTAGGATCGATTTTTAGTGGGTGTCCTTTTGGGATCAATATTTATTTATTTTTTACATTTTTATATTGTGTGATGCCTGTCTACGTGGTTTTCGGCCAGCATTATTTAGCCCTCAGGGAAAGTTGGCTAATCAATCACGGCTTTGTCAAAATAAAGCCAGGGAATTCTCAGGAATCACTCAAGCTCACGCGTTTTAAAAACCCGAATGACGTCCTCTCCACCCCAGGGGTTCCTTAGCGGATCACTAAAGGCCAAGTGCAGCAAGTCACCTGAACCTAAGTGGGTGGTGACATTTACCTCTTGTACATAGGTCAGGGAACACTGGGAGATCTGAGGGATGTATGGAAGAGATAATACAGCAAGAACAAAGAATACAACCCCCCATGGAGAATCCAAAACCTTTCATTTAATATTAAATGTCTGCCTGGGCCGAGGAGACCTCCCACTGGATTGATATTTTCTGCTGTGGCACTATTAAGATGTCTTCAAATATTTTAATACAATGCCTCTATTATCTGACCATTTTCATGCCCCATTTCTTAACTGACCAAAATGGACAAATCCAGTTGTTCAGCAGTCATACTTTAATAAACCCCTCAGGCTATTTTATTGGAGGAATATACATGCACAGATGAACAGTGAGTGTGAGCACAATAAACATCTTTATGAAGCAAGCTAATAATAAGGTGAAGCCGTCACAATAGCATTAATTAACACTGAATCAAAGGTGAAAGCTGAAGTCATATTTAGAAAATACTTGCACATGCACAAAGTGTTTTGTTTAGTACTGTTAGGACAACTGTTTCTTAGTAGTTTGAGACACCCTCCACACAAGTATACACCGCAATATTTCCTTTAATTTTTATAGATCTCTTTAATGTTTCCAATGATTATGATTTTAAGAATAACTTCTGTAAATGGACAACATCTACTTATGAATTCTAAACAACTGGACAACATATACAGTATATTTGACAGTGTAATGGACCCTTTTCATGGCTGACATCTTGACATGTCACAGCAGGGAAAGCACAGCCGTATTAAGGTTATTAAGGAGAAGGTATATATTTTGCACAGAGAGGTTCACAGCCATGGTTTACCTGAACACTCAGTGGACCTGTGCGGCTTTTTCATGTGCTTTCCTTACTGTGACAAGTTAAAATGTCAGCCGTTAAAAACTTCTATATTCTGCTTCTCATACTAAATAAATTTAGTACCTGAGATGTGCACTCTATCAGAACAGCTCATTAAGTTTCAACCAAATTATATCGAACTACTAAGTTAATTACCACGGGTACCTGTGAACACATTTTAACCTTTAATCAAATTTAATCAACAGTTAAAGATGTACCTAAGATGTTGTATTGAGGCCATTTGTAGACAGAGTTTAGACTTTAACCATCTATTTTAGTTACTGCTACATCACTTCTGGTAATGAGATGGAATTAAAACAGTCCATGAAATGGAATGTGAGTCTCCATCCCAGCGGCATGACAGCTTCTGGCTTAATAACAGCAGTGAATAGGGCTGCTGGGCTGCTGTAGGGAGCAGCGAAGAAAGGGGATCTTTTACAACTCCCACTGTTATTAATAGAGCCTTATTAATTACACACTGTGGTATCAAATATAGCACAGACAACAGGCCTCGCCTCAGCTGGAGAGCTGTGGTCATGTAGCGCTGCTGAGCGTGGAGATGTCCTCAGAACAGCTGCTCAGGCCTCAAACACCTGAGTCCACCATGGACCAGGCAGACAGAGCTCATCCCATCTCCATCACTGTGGATTACTGCAGTTGAGTTCTTTTTGGATGTGCACAGTTCAGTGGGACTACCTATCTGGAAAAAAATTAATTTGCTGTTTCTCCACGATGTTATGTTAGAATGCAAATGGTGGCTTGAGGACCAGCTCATAACATTGAGATAAAATATAGAATTCCAACCTTGTAACTTAACCTTTCTCTCCAGTTGTTCTGCATGTCACTTAATTCAATCAGTATTTTATTTATGTTAATATTATATTGTGCTTTTAGCTCAAAGCTAGTGAGACAACATAGATGCTGGCAGAACAGTAGCTAGCATGGTGACGATGTCAGGATTACAGAAAATAAATAAGCAATTCTACAAGCAAAATATTAATTAACAAAACATTGATGTACTGCAATGTTAAAGAAATGCTAAACATGTCTTAGATTTAAACTGGAAGAGAACAGTTAGTGGAAAAACTGTGTTATTTGTTTGTGCTGAGTGGTGGAAGCAGGAGCTTATATCAGCATCTTACATTTCATGTGTGCATGGAAATAACCCACCATCACTTACACCTGAGTTTCACCCACTTTAAACCAGTGGGAAATGCACAGACAAAGTAAAATCATCTCCAAACTAAAATTATTATTATTCAAGCAATCAATAATGTGGTCATGAGGGGTGACAAATTGAGCATGCTCCATTTATGTTTTCTTGTTGTCATTTGAATGACCAGTGTGTAGAAATGTGTTCTATTACTGAAATTAAATACTGTATCTGTTTCATTAATACATTTTCCTTAGAAGCTTAGAGTGAACCCTTCCCATCTACGTAGGAAGATCTCTTTCACTTTGCCCAACGAGTTTCTACAGTAGCCCACAATGGACAAAACAAATACTACCACCATGAGTAGTAAATGAAATTTGCCATCTTGCTAGTAAGTTATGTAAGGTTCCCACAAAAATTGGACCCGAATACAGACACAGACACAAACCCAGGCAACTGAACTGTTTAATAACAAAAAACACAAGAGGTGGAAAAAAGCTGAAGACGGTGGACATAGTACTGTGGTCTGGACTGAATACAGAGGTTGACTGAAGCTCCCCCAAGCAAACTGTGGACGAAGAAAAGACAAGGTTAAAAAGTAGCAGGCAAGAACTAAGAGACGGAATGAACTGTCGAAGCAGGTCTTTTATGAAGGCGCAATGAGTAGATGGAAAGCAGGTGAGTTCAATCAATAAGGGGAGATGGGCAGAGAGAGGGAGCCACTGCCAAAGCCGCTGACGAGTTATGACTCGCAGTTTCACAGACAAAAGAACACAACAAAAAAGTCTTAATGTCTATCTGAAGTAACCTTATTACTTGACATGCTATTGCTATTCAATTGGTTTGTAGACTTTGACTTTATCTTGAGAGCAGTTACTGGCAACAGACAAGAGAAAGGTTATGTAGTGGTATTCTTTTGGTTGTACCCTTAGTGCTAGATGCCAGTAAATCCTTAACACTGGTCCTTTAAAAAAAGAAATATGCGGTACTAAATAATAGTATATGTATGTATGTATGTATGTAGTTTATAGATGACCTTGAGTTGAAATGCTGCAAATTACACACACTTCCCCCAGGAGCTTAAGCTCCTGTCTTAAAGTTCATAATTCTTGAATAGCCTATAGATGTGGCCATCAAAATGCTGTCAGCCATGATGGTCACTAAAATGCAGCAGCCATTACATTATAGAAATACACATCTTGCCTCCTCAGGTACAGCAAAATGCTTTTACACTGTGACAGAACTGTATGTACATGTTGCCTGTACGACAGGACTAATGTGCCACATTGCATTAGGGCCACTACACTATCTGGTTGAACTGAATATGCATTAGGCAGAGCAGGGCATGTACTGTGAGGATGCAGCATTCATGTCTTTGCTTCCACTGAGTAGACCACTTTCTGATGCCCAGTGACAAGCACCACAATTCATACTATAGGCAGGTTTCCAGCTGCGTGGTTTACAATGGGACTCGTTATGCTGTTGAGGAACACAAAACTCTCAGTGAAATGAGCGAGGAGCACATAGGTTATGTTGGAGCTTGATGTGAATTCCACCCCACTGATCCCATACTGTTACCGTCGTTCACCAAGAGAAAAGAGAAATTCCTGAAAAGATTAGTTAGTGATTAGGGTAAAGATGAGATGTGAAGAGAATCTGAAGAACAAACAATTTCACCATACATTACTTCAACATCAAGTGTTTACCTTTAAAATCCAATACCCAGCCAGTGCAGAGAAGAAATCTGCAGAGCAATTGTTTGATGTTCTCTACAAAAGACTCTTTGAGGAATGCGAAAATAACAAACAGCACCAACCACTCACAAAGGCCCCTCTCCCACTCATTGAAATTGCCTGTGCACCACAGCTCTTGCCAGTTGCCTCAGACTCCATTTTTGTAACCTTTTGTGGAACGCAATGAAGGATCAATGAAATTGCAACGGCCGCGGCAATGGCTGAAGTGCTCTCGCGTATTGATCCCAGGTTGTCTGTGGCTGTAGTCAATAACCTGTAGATGTAACTGGGGACTAGAGGCGGGGCAATCAGTACAGTCTCATAAGACCTCAACAATGTGCTTTCCACATAGGCTTGCCATTAACAGATGATTGTATGGCTTGTGAAATGCTCGATAACAAATCTGTAGGGCAGCTGTAATGATGAAAGTTACTTTGTCACTTGCAAGTCTCACAGTCCTGGATGCCACAGTGGCTGTAAAAGCCACCTGATCTATGAAGTACATTGACCTATTACATTTATTGATCTCTTTTAGCAGCCAAAAGGAATTCCAGTCATCAAGTTTAGCATACTGTACCATAGGTTTAATGATCAAGTTGTAATACTGTACATCGATAGATAGGCATCTATTGACAAAGAAGGTAGTTTTGGATTTTTATTGTTGATGATACTGATTCATTTTATGTTCCTAATTTACAGTCATTCACTACTTGTGTTTTTTATTAATGATTTTTATTGAACTAACTTGCAAGGCAGCTGGATTCTCATTATCTTTATGAGATCAAGAGAGCTTCAAGCTTTGCCTTATGTCCAAACCACAGTGGTTTAACAAATCAACTTCCTACAAGGAACTATAGATTTGAGCAGATTTGAGTGATGAGAGTCTGTAGTGGTGACGAGAAGACTGATCAGATGGTTCATCCAGTGATGCAGCATATTATTTTGGAAGTGCCTGCCCTTTTCCAAAGAGTTCAGGATAACTGCTTAAAAAGTTCTTCATAACAAACCTCCTTAATTATTGCTTCATCTTCATCATTTCTTTTTTTCCCCCAAACTTATACACTTACTCATATTTGCTGATGAATGTTTAATACCCTTTCAGGGCCTCTCTTTCCATGTAAAACTTGCAAAATCCATTTAAACATTAAACTGACATTCAAGGTGGTTACATTTTTAAACATGGCTGCGGGGAACTCCAAGTTGGCACACAGTTGCGTTCCTTTCCCAGCTGTGGTTCTTCTGCCTTGACCAGTTATACTCAATTTGCATTTAAGAATGGGAAGTTGGTACTGAATCGTGTCCTTGTCGAAGTACAAGTGTCTCACGGTTGATTTAGGTAAAGAAGGAGGACAGGTTCTGCAGTAGACAACACAGACTAATGACAGCAGCTGTACACAAGTCAACAAAGGGTTGCTGCAGGGTAGTAACCCGTCAAAAGTCGAGAAAAGGCAGTATATGTAAAACATCTGAGGACAACAAACACTATGCCTAATTGCGAGCAAGTCGCTAGTGGAACAACACAACTGCAAGATCTCTGCATATATTTTGGATTGTTTTTATTCAGACACAACTGAATGTAGTAGTCATAGTTATTTTTTGGTTGTATTATTGTCAGTGGTGGATAAACTTATGATTTCTATTGTATTTAATTTTAATTGTTTTGTATTCATTTGATGCTCACTCACTTTATTTCCTGTGTGTACTGTTCTTAAACTGTGCTGCTGCAATGTTGCAAATTTCCTCACTGTGGGACAAATAATGGATTATCATATCTAATAAACAAATATGCGTGACATGCTTTTTAAACATCATCATTTAATTGATGAATTGTGCAGAGTTTAGCAATCCCTCATCTTTTCATCTCATGCTATAATGGGACCAAATGGTTTTCTACATGTATGCAAAATTACAGATATTCCCATCTACATCAGCAGTGTAAAAGCTCTTGCAGGTGATTCTTCATAATGGAGGAAGCCAGTTGGAGTTTAGCTTTGTTTTAGATATCCAGTACCATGACCTGGATGACTGAGAATCTTCAGAGACAATAACAAGAAAGTCCTCCCCTGAGAAAAGCTGGCTTTAAAAACCTTTGACTCACCTCACCAGAATAAGCCTCAATTTACATAACCTCATCCATCTTCCCCGGAAACCTGTGAGTCACGGGAGGTTAACCACCCTAAGCGCCGTTGATTCAGGCCTTTACCGAATGTCTATGATTGTCAGCACTCTGAAGTTAATAAACCGATAGTCAATGGATCATTTCAGAGCTGCTTTAAAGCCATATTTTTGTCCCTAAAGACTTTGTGGGAAGCCCCTAAATCTGCAAGCGGCAACACAATCAGTGAGAGATCATCATTCTGCGGTTGTCAGTTGTTAAATCAGACAGTCTCACTGCTTTGAGGTTGTTTGCAGGTTTTGTCCAGCTAAACCATTTTTTCTTTTCCATGGCACCCGCCACTGCAAACTCGATTTTAAGCTAATTAGATTTTTCTTAATCAGATATACAATCTCAGAGTTGTTTATCACTACAGAAGCGACACGTTCCCTCTAATTATTATGTAGTATTGTTTGTGTGAGACCATGTTTAACAGTGGGTGCAGTTTTTTTTTTTACGAGGCAATTATCTCTCCAGTGTGTTTATTTATCTCACTGTTTCTCCAAGCTGAGCATAATAAATATGTATGATTAAAGTAACCAGGTCTTTTGTTACTTCATGTAGAACTAATTAGAATTTAATGACAGCTTTTAATGCAGCTGAATATGGCTGCCCACCAATTCATCACAATTTTATGAGCAATATATCTCCAAGTTTATCTCTTAGATTGTGATAACAGGAACACATTTGTGAACGATACTGCTGACAAGCCGTGGCTCTGCTGACGACCTATAACTCTGAAAAATGTTTCTGTCTGGCACTCTTTATCCTATTGGTCAAACTTTGCAGTAAACACATGTTTAATTTCTTTTGTTGTTTTTCTTGTTTCATTCAAGGAAAATCCAATGGTTACTGGAAAGCACAGGTTTTCAGCACAGCTTTTCAGTAACATAATGGTGTCTTCCAATCCTTGATTATTGCTCTGATTCTCCCCAATTTCAGCCCAGTGAAGAAGTCAGATTGGAGGCAAATTGAAATTGATTGAACCCCACACATAGAACGAAAGGACAAGTTTAAACAATCGCCTTTCTTCTCGTACAGAGGACAGGCCGCCATGTAGGAAGCACTAGATCATAGCAGAGCAGCAAAACACTTGTGTCCATTTTATAGATTTCGCTCAGCCCCAGCCGCTGGGGGATGAGCCTGCGCTCACATGGTGAAAATGTAATGCCCAATCTTGTGTAAAATATTGGTCAATGACCCGATCAATTTGTCCGGGCTAGAGAGTGCAGCGTAGATGAACTCTAGTATGAGCCACTGTTGTAAGAGTAAAGCACACAGTGGATTAAAAAAGTAATCAGGGCCAATCACTGTTACACACTATATGTTGTAGATTTAATATTAAATAATATAACTACTCATCAATGTTCACCCAGTAACCAACCATGATACAGATATCACATCATTAACAACCTAAAACTGAAATTTCAGGCCATTTAATGTGCCACACCACAATAGAGTCAGGTGCATCATCTAAAACCCTTCAGGACAGACTGTCCACACAGTCCACACCAACCTATCTGCATGGTGTGGTAAGGATTTAGGCATTAGTAACAAATCAGCGACACTGGTGGGCTTGATCTTAGATCGATAGATCTTAGATAGATAGATTCCCTCCCCCTGTGCCATGGTTTCCTGGAGGGAGTAGCAGCAGCAGGGATTTTTACTCAGCACTTTTGTCTCTTTCTGGATGTGGTGTCGCTGTTGCGTGTCACGTTGACAGTGGCACAAAAGACCACTTGAAGTCTGTATTTGTAGAAATCTGATTTGAATCTTACTTCAAACCACTTCCAAATGAATTAGGCTTATTTTATTTTATTTGTTTTTGGCCCAATCAATCTGGATATGCAAAATGTCTGCCATTATTTGATGTTGTTTTTTGATATCACATCAATCCACAATCAGTTCACAATTTCAGAGGGTGGACGCATGGATTCAGCCAAAGAGTGGGTTTAGTGAAATGTGTGGGAATGAACAACATTGTGTGTAAAACTTGTCTGCATCATTAAACATCACTACTTCATCTATAAGCAATTTTCTCTACAAACAACTGTAATCCAGTGATTTCTGGCTTTCAAACTGTGACTCCAGGACTGTAACAAAACAGTAAAAGACACTGGATTAATGGGCAATTTAAATTACCAGCATGTTCACAGCCATAACCACTGCATGTCGGTAATGCTGTGCTGGCATGGTTTAGAATTGACTAATGGTAAACTTTCAGCAGCTTAAGTGGCTACAGTATGAATGTTTGAGTTGTGTGTTGTGGTCTAGGACTAACAGGCACAGTATGGAGTAAATTGTTGAGTCACGGTCAGTGATTCTACTCTGGGTAAGTAAAGGTTAATAAAAACTGTAAATCTGTATATAATGACTTCCTTTGCCTGCGTCTCAATCTCAACAGCGCATTGATCCGTGCACAGCACCCTGAGTTTTCCGTCGGGACTCTAAACCCTGCTTTAATGAGTGTATTTGTCGCCGAGAAAAATCACATAACACCAGTCAATTTTCTTTCCTTCAGTCCAGGCCCATACAGCAGTTTGAAGTTAAAAGAATGACCAATTCAAGGCCATCATTTGCAGAACGTAAACACATGGCAGCAAGTCACAGTCTCGCTGGGCAGTCCCAACACTGTTGGAAAGCAGCAGTTCATTCAAGGTGAGCGGCCAATGAGTAGTGCAGCAGCCTGAAGGGAAGTTTACCTTTACCGAGGCTAAATGTGCTTTACCCAGACTAAACCAGCTATAATGTTTCTCATCATAAGGTCATGTAACGTATAGAGTCAATTTCTTTCACACTAACTAACTTAAGCACAAAGCTGTCTCTGGTAGTTACCGAACCTCCATCTGATGGACTTAAAAAGCTAGAGGTATAGTGCCAGATGCAAGCCCTTATGAAATGAGTTTGCACAATGTTGATCAAGCTAATCACCACCCGGTAAAGTTACTCAGTATTTTACAGTATACCAGAGTTTTGGTGTGGAAATATTGCTGTGCTGCTGCTACACAAAACCTGACTGACCCTGTAAAAGATGCTAAAAGAAAGAATAATACCCTGGGTTTAATGTTTTTTACAGCAACGCTCTATAGGGAATTTAGTGCTATCACAACTCAGAGAGGCAGAATGTTCTTTTCACACCTGAGGACGTAACTTTCTGAGCAATGATTTACCTACAGAGATGTGCAAAGTAATTTATCAGTGAGATGATTACAGATCCCATGCTTTGATTTCAGTCACCTCTGTGCTGATGTTTACTTTTTTTCCGCTCTCCATGGCACAGTGTGTCTGGAATAGCAAAAAAAAAGGATCTTATTATTCTCCATCAGATACCACTGTTTCAATTTGAGAAGCTTTGCTGCTGTTTTAGCTATCTGAAGGGCTTCACTGATTGAGGGAGAAGTTTGCAAATCGTTGCTGATGAGACTATTTTCGGCAACAGAACAGAAACTGCCAAGGAAATTCTCTTGATAGTAAAGATTAATTACTATTGAGAGTGCTGTTAGTCTTTCTGCTGTTTTGATACGCATGCAGGGGCATTTGGTGAGAGAAGAAATTTTATTATGAGAGTAGTGGAAATGGCTCCCTTTCAAATTAAAAATGGGGTTTGTTTTCAAATCTAAGGAAATGGTTTCCCTCAAATCACTCCTTTTTTTTCTTGTCACTCTATGCTTGTAAAGATTAGGGATCAGAGCAGATTTGCCTCAGTTTGTACCACCCTGACCAAATTTACACTTGTTGCGTTTCACCGTTCTTTGTTTTAAACTTGACACTGGTGTTTTTTCGTTTACTCAAGCTGCTACTTACATAGCCTCCCCTGTTTTTTTCTTTTTTTTGTATATCTGCTTGTCTTAAAAAACTGCTGTGAGAATTTTAAATGAAAAAAAAAATACAACACTGAGATAATCTACAAATGTTAGAAAGATAAGCCATCAAGACAAACTTCCCGCAAAGTATCTGGAGTAACTCCTCTGCAGAACTGGTGCAGTTTTAAAGTCACATGTTTGTCACAAGAAATATTGGTTAGATTTGTTTTTCATTTACTGCGTGTTGTGTGAAGTTATTCATAGATAACAGAAATGGCATCTTGTTTAAATGCATCTTCAGCTGACCTTTAGTGTCTAAAACCTCAGCCTCTGTGGAGCTCTTTGCAGACGCTCGGTTTGGGGTGTCGGCTTGTGGTGGAAATTACCCCTGCCATGCAATAAATTGGCCGTGTGAATGTTTCATGCAGCCAAGGTAACCTCTCCATCAGATACTTGCTGTGTTGGCCTTTTAATTTGGTATTTGTAGAAAAATGTAAGATAAGATAATCCATTTTTATTTATTTATTTATTTATTTTTTTAAATCTTTATTCCAGACACAATATGCGGTCCATAGCAACGACAACAAACAACAAACATTTAAGACAATCCTTCGTTTATCCCACAGTGGGGAAAATTACTAATAAATAGGGTGTCATTCTCCGTCAGGATCTGTTATTTGCTTGCTAATCAGCATTTATTTTCCTAAATAAACTGTATATTTGATTTGTTGCTGTGTTTGACCAAACAGGACAGTTCTGTTTAGTTTAGTTTAGTTTCTATTTCATGTTTGTGGTGCATTTTTAGTTTTAGACTATTTTGATGCTAGGCTGTTACCATGGTTACAAGTGGGATCCTCACCTTCACAAGCTTAAGCTGAATCATAATCAGAAAAGCTAAAGATAAAGCTAAAGCTAACAAGCGTTTACCATCATTGTAACGTATTATAAACCTATTGGCCCATACAGTAATACAACAGACTGACTCATGTGCCTGTTTGCCTATTCTTCCTGCCTGTATCTCTTGTTGTAGACTGGTCATCTAACAGAATGTTAATACCACACCATGTAATGCAGGTCATATGTTACCACGCTTGTAGCATGGTGACATCTGATAACGTAACTGGCAGAACAAGAACGTTGCTCAATTAATGATGGTTAAAAGGTCCTGCTGTAAAATCAGTTCAGTCAGCACCATTTTAATCAAAGAAAGTGTATTCCAAATGTGTATTTAATTTAATTTATTTTGGTGGTATGGCTCTGTTGTGAGACCTGTCTGTTCTTCCGTGTGCTTACATGGAAAGCCTCAGGCATGGAGAACAGAGCAGACGTTATTGACACAGAAATGACATTGATAAAGACAGAAATGGCATGAAAGGAGGAGCTGGGGAGGAGTTGGGTTGCAAAGCAGTTCACTGAGCAGGGGTAGTGAGGCTAAAGCTGCTTTAAATAAGACACCTTGAAAGAGATCTGCAAAGGATGCCTCAGCTAAACCATCAGCTGATGTGGGTTGAGCTTGTGAGCCGAGTTTGACTCCGTGGATCTGTGGAACTCAACATATGAGAAATGCAGTACTATACTATATGTATTTCAAAATGACTGTGTATTGCAGCATTAGTTAATTTGTGAAGTCATTCATATATCCCTTTATCATTTACTTTTTATTCATAGCAGATATTTGGTCGTAGTTCTCATATTTAGTTTTCGTCTCATTTTAGCCTTTTTCCTTGCTTCAGTTTCATTGATGCTGAAGACTCTCCGGGGGGGGGGGGGGGGGGCTCTGGAAAACCAACAGTCCCAAGAGAAGATAGGACTGATGAAAGACTCTCATGTATCTCTCTATCTAGCAGAGCGACACTCGCTTAATGCAATAACCATAGACGTGACGGGATTAATGGGTTTGGTAGTTGTCAGTGTATGAGAAATTATAGCAGGCTGTGTGCAAGATAAGACAGAATAAACCAGAAAGATGGTCTAACTGAGAAATATTCATGGGTTTTGTCTGACACCTGTAATAGTTAAAAATGACAAATATTGATGTGTTTCTTATACTATGATCTAAAATGTGATTTTAGTTCATGACTTAATCTCCATTCTACCGTGTAGAGGTATGTAAGAGTGTCTTTAAGGGTTAATGACGCTTACCAGATAACGTAGTCACTGCTAGCTGTCTAGCATCTGTGACATTAACCCAGAGCTGATGTTAAAAGATTGCAATGCCTGTTCTGTTGAGCCTTCCAGTTGTTTCATCTAGACTCCTCTTGGCCATTCTCTATTTAAGTTTGGTTCCATTAATGTTCATCATGTCACTGAATCTTTGGCTTGGAACGAAATTTGATGTAATGCCTGCAAAATGAAACATTTGATCAAGCGAGGCCGCGAAAGCAACACAGTCTATCTGAGGAACATATGTCAGAATGAGCTGAAACGTAATTAGAGCTGCGGCATTACGTTTCGATCGCTGACACATTCAGCCCACCCGTTGCATTATTCATAAATGTTATAATTCTCAGCCATATGGACGCCATTCTTACTGCCAGTTTCAGCAACATGGATTATGCCATTTTCCCATTGTGGCGGGGCTGGGATAGTGCACTGATAAATTAAGTGGCTGTGTCATTTGCAGAGTATAAATGGAATGAACCCCAGAATAGAGAGGTCTTTCATCTTTTCTGATAAGCCTGTCCTGATTACATCTAAATGTAGAGCAACATTTAGAGGACTATCAATCAAGTGGAACCATGAAAAAGGGAGGTGGGGACTGAAGGAATTGTGCTCCAAAATGGCTTCCCTCTCTTTAATTTCCTGTGACAGTATGCATTAGCTCTCATCACCACCTTACTGCCATTAGACTAGCAAATGATTATGGCTACTGCCTCCACCAGCGGTAGAGAGGGAGCTAATGTAATGTTTTCATGGCATTCTCATCTCACATCCGCCCCCGCGATGCCGCCTTTGCATCTCCGACTCTTTTCAGTGTCTTTTTAGACTTTTTCCACTCTATCAGACTCCATTCATTTTCACTCTTCTGAGCCCCATCTGTCTCCTGGGCCCTCTGGGCGAGCCTTTAAAAAGCTGTATGTCTTTTTTTGTGTTCTCCCCCTGCTAAGTACAGTAACTGGGGTCAGTCAAGCTTCAAACTAACTCAGTGTTTGCGCTAACATGCACAAAGGAGGCAGACTGCTTGTAAGTGTGGTGACGTGTTCACTTGGGCTCTGGTCCTTTATAGCCTTTGAAGGAAGGTGGGTTTTCATAACCTCAGCGCGATGAGAAGACACGCGTGGTTGAGACTGAGAGAGAGGGACGAGTAGGACAAGTATCTCTTAAATTACAGGAGCTACTAAGAATTGCATCAAAGAGTGATCATGAGGTTTGTCCCAGTTAAGATCCCCCATTGGATGCCTAATTAGGATCTGCAGCTGGTTAGCATCCTTTCATACACATTCACAGAATACCACTACATTGTTAGTCTGTCATTATGCATGTATGAGTGTTTACATTGTAGATTAGACTGATAAATGGCGATACACTGAATTCACAGTGTATCTCCATTTATTTCCTGTGCAACTAATGGCCAGAATGATGGATTGCAGTAATACTTTGTCTATCACCAGGTCCTTAAATCTTTTTACTGTAAACTGTGATTGCAACCCACCTCATCTATCTTCCCCTTCCAAGCGCCCTGCTGGGTGATGCACAGCACGTTGTTCATGAACACGGCCATACACTGTGTGATGCTTGACGGGGACTTGCTGCCCGTTTCAACAGGGGAAATGCACTGGACTAAGTGCTGTGTACACTTGTTTATTCGGTGCCCACAAAGAGTTTGGGTTCTGTTGAATAGTAGGATGAGAAGTCCTTGGACAGTATCCTCCAGCTGTTTGTTTCATGGCCAACAAGAAATGCGACTGCAGGCTGCCGTGCCCTCTATAGAAAGACTCCCCTGGGAAGCAGCATTTATTAAACAACTGAAGGTGTATACATTTAAAATGTTGCACTGATCTACCTTCAGACAAACTTTATTATGCAGGAGAATTATTTTTGGAGAAATAAAGCTAACCTTCACTTTGGCTGAAACATTTTCAGAGGAGAATAGGGATTAAAATGTGTATCAAAATTCAGATTTAGCTTCCTTTCTTTGGTAACACATACTTTTATAATACATTTATTTGCTAGTAAATGAGAGACTACTCTAGTCCTCTGGCCCGTCCGAGGTAAAAGAAACCATGTCTGATAAATGTTACAATGATCATTGCAGTAATATGGCACAGAGTCTAAGGCTAAATGTCATAACATCTGTCATTGAGCATGTCCCACAGTTACAATGAAGCTGTTCGCTGTGAGCTGAAGACTGCAGGTCAAGTCAAGTGACAGCTTGATGTCTTCTAAACAATATCAGGCACAGTAGCTCTTCTGATTCATCAACAGGCACAAGGCACAGTGCATGTTTTATATTGATAGTACATTAGAGGCGTCTCATCAATAGAACTAGATATAGTTTATTCAAAATATGAAATTCTGACAGAAAGACAGCTAGGTGCAAGTAATCAGATGATATTCAAACCTTCATCTTAAATATTACATGTCACGCTTTACATCAAGAAGAAAAAAAATGTCATTAACTTAGGTTTCTATAAATCCAGATTGATGGTGCAGGGACAAAGAGTTTTTAAGAGCTTAGCTCCAGTTTGGTGGCCTCTGCTTTCACAAAGCCCTGCTCTTGTGAAATGGCTCACCAAAGCCCACATCTAGTCCACCCACACAGGGATTAAAAAGAGTTAGGCGCAATATTATGTTTCTCAAAATTAAGATCACATTTCAGCCAAATCCCATGGCATCCTGAAGCAAAAACTATTTTACTGTGTGTCCTTGGAGTTCCAATAAAATCCTTGGACTCAGTGGAATTAAAAAACAATGCGGCAAACTTCCAGACTCTGTTTAAACGTCCCTAAGCAACGTATAATAAATGTATAGCAATTGCTATGTTACTGTGCAGGAGGTAAAATGTGAATTTCTTTAACCACAATATATGGGGCCATTCTGACACTAGTGCATTCTCATATGTACAACTCTTATGTAAACAGGGGTAAATTAGTTTTTCCTTGCTAATGTTGCCTCTGAGCTTTTCCTGGGATTTCAGGCTTTGTGTTCTGTAAAACGTACAGAAAACTTGAAGGGCTGGAACAAACTTGCAACAAAGATGTACCAACAGCGTAACAGTCTTTCATATGAACAAGTTATCTTTAATCTGTGGCAAACTTTAAGCTACTGGACAGATGATAGGCCAAAGTCAATTGTGATTGGTCCAAAGGTTGCTTGGGGGAAGTCAGCAGATCTTCTCTGTATGAAACCAGAAGTTGCCATATACATCAATGACCTCAAAGAGTCGTTGCAGCCCTAGATAATCTTGCTTGTGGTTGACTAAATAAAACACTTATTCTACTCCCACTGGGATGCTGATAGAAATTCAAATTAACATGAAAACCTGGCAAACAAGCAGCAACCTCCAGTGCTGAGAAATTAGGATGGCTCCTAAAGTGAGGAAATCCTCATAGATCTCCATGTTAAAATGTCTAACTTTACAGCAGAAATCAACGTGTTTACAGCCTAAATCATACCATTGCTCATTATACCATAAGATATATTTTTTTCCTTTTGTTTGTCACTGTTTTAACTGTGTAATTTTGTAACTGTGTTTTGTGTTTGCTGCTGCCTATCTTGGCCAGGACCTCCTTAAAAAGAGGTTCTTAGTATCACTGGGATCTAAAGGTTAAATAAAATAAAATACGAATAGGCTGCTAATGAAATATACTTTATAAGAAAGGCCAAAGCAGACTGTACCTGCTAAGGACACTTAACTCCTTCGTAGTGCAGGGAGCACTGTTCTGGGCTGCCCATTTAAGCCTGCGGAGGTGGTGGGCGATCAGAGGATGGAAGCAAAGCTGTCATCGCTGATGGAAAACCAGTCCCACCCCCTCCATGGCGCTGTATCAGCACTTGGCAGCTCCTTCAGCAACCGACTGCTACACCTCGTGAAGGAGCGTTACTGCAGGTCCTTCATTCCTGCTACTGAGAGGCTGTATAACAAAGCCTGCTCCCAGTAGACCACAAGCATATAACTACTGTTGTATTTAATTTTCTCTTTTTGGATTCATTTAATATTTTAGTTTTCCTTCTCTCGTGCTACATCCTTCACCATATGCTGCTGTAACATGGCAAACTTCCCCACTGTTGGATAAATTATTATCATATCGTATCGTATCGTATCGTATCATATCGTATCGTATCGTATTACAGACCAATGTCAGGGTTAGGCCCTTCCTAGATGGCAGCCAGCCAGACCAAGCACACTTCAAAACGTATTTTGAATAATCATATGGATGCCATTACAAATGATTTGTCCATCTTTACACACAGTTCATGAAAGCAACTCCGAAAACACTTGAAAACCTATTTGGAGAAGCCGACAAGTGTTCATATTTCCATTTCCATATTCAGTCCTTCCCTTTATTGAACCCAAATGTTGCTCAGCTGAGTGACAGATTCACGGCCAGCTCAGTCTTAAGGTCCATTTCTTACATTGTCAACTCAGTCAGTCAGCTGCGTGTTCTCAGTGTTTGCTTCAGTCAGTCTCATTTTGCACTGACCCGTGATACTGTAACAATCATCTCGTGGAAACTGCTTTCAGCCGTTGTTTTGCTGCTGCATTTTCACACTTCATCTCTGCGTCCCCCAGGCAGTGACACAGTATCATTCAACTGCAGGGACCAAATAAATAAACCATGCAAAATCATACAAATGCCATTTCTCTTTACATAACTGCTATTTATAAAAGTTAAATGTGGAGTGAGAATATGTGTGTCCCTCCCTCTTTGTGCACATGGACATAGTTCACGATCATAAGGGTTTTATGATAAGGTGAAGATGGATAAATTAGGTGAATTCTTATCATCAAACGGGGCTGTCAATCATTTTAGCCGATTGTTCATTTGCAGTCTACCAGTCGACCTGCAAAATGTCAGCCAAAGGTGTTTGAATGATTTAAGAGTCACAGCCATGCATTAATGGTCATGTGTAATGGCAGCTGCTGAGGCATTGATGGATCACTTTGCTGATGCAACGCTGATGGAAGAATTGCATTACTTCTACGATTAAGGCTTATAAAAGAGAACCAAGCGCTATTTTTTTTTTTTTTTTTTTCAGCAAGGCTGCAGAAGAAATGCTGTAGATGAATTTCTGGTGGACATTTGTAATCAACGATATCTGCAGCGACGAAAATGGTTCCAGTGGCTGCTTCAAAATAAAAGCTGCCTCATGTTTCACCCATCAACTGCTCTGACATTCTGTTAAAACAATACACAGTGAATTTCTGTCTATCTATCTAAGGGCCCTTTTTAGTTAATTTCATTGAGCGCTTTCAAATCCAAATTGAGAGTACTTGAGGCCGACTCCACAATATGCACTTGTTTTTTATAATCTGCTTGTAAATTAGATTTTTTTTTATTTCCCCTTTTGTTTGTCTCTGTTTTAACTGTGTAATTTTGTAACTGTGTTTTGTATTTGCTGCTGCATATCTTGGCCAGGACTCCCTTAAAAAAAAGAGGTTCTTAATAGCAGTGGAATCCAGAGGTTAAATAAAATAAAATATAAATACAAAATAGGCTGCTAATGAAATATAATTACACATAATTACGTGCCTTAATTTCATGTGACATTTAGGCAGGCAATCTGAATCCAGAGCAGGAATGAACAACACTAGGAATAAAATCAGACATATAAAGAGGTATGTGAGCGTGCACTGCAAAGCTACAGCAGAAATAATGAGATGATTTGATTTTGTGAAAACTGTAAGCGTTATAACTTTAAGGTCAAGTCAAGTTTAGGCAGCTCAAACTTTAATTTTCATGATTTGATCTTTCCCTCAATTTAACAGTAAAAGCAATACATCAAAAAGAACTCATCTCAGCTGTCTTTTAATTAGACAGGTTTTTAGTAAAAACATATCTACAATTCATTAATTTAAAAAAATTATCTGCACATTACATCTAACTAATCAGGCAGTGCACTTAAATAGAAAGACTCATTAGCATACTTGAAATATAAATACTCATAAAAAAGCTGGTATTTGCGGAATAATAATTTATTTTAACCTCATTATTTTAAACAAAAATGATAACATATTTTTGATATGTTCAAGCTTATAAACACGAAGGCTGACTGTGTGTTGTCGCGTAGATAAGTTAGCCTACAGGTTTTAGATGATCTAGATATGACACACTCGTCGCTGAGCTGTGATATGCAGCCAGAATTTAAATAGCCATTACAGTCCAACTCTAATTAGGCGAGTTATATGCTGTGAAAATGGGGGGGTTGTTCAGAACACCCCAGTTTTTCCTGGAAGGCCACTAATGTATTAATCGCCTTGTGAAAGCAACTCAGTAGGACACGATCAGATCGAACAACCGTAAAACCATTCAGCAGGACTACAGACCTACTGTATCCAGTACTTTTTCCTACTTGTCATTCTGAGTTTAGTAGCATGAAAAGGAAACATTAATGTGCTGGGTTATTCAGAGACCATTTGCTCAGAAGGATCTACAGATCAAGAATCAAGAATCAAGAATCCTTTACTGTCATTATGTGAGAACATAAAGTTTTGGGCGGTAGCTCCTGGCGGGAGCTCAGGGCTGTGTGTGAGTGTCAGCAGTGAGTGTCCGTGAAGGAAGATGTTCGCATGGACTGAGTCCAAATCTGGGAGAGGACCCCCCACAATCCCCTGTGCAGTTCTTAACAACCGGGCTGAGTCCCTCCTGTCCTGTGCAGTGCAGTGCAGCTCCCATACCACACTGTCACACCGAGAAAGAAGATTGGTTCTATTCTGGTCTGGTAGAAGTTAGTGAGTAGTCGACAGGAGAGTCCAGCCCTCTTCCTGAGGAAGAAAAGCCTCTGTTGGGCCTTCTTCACCAGGTGTGCAGTGTTCACAGACCACGTCAGGTCAGATGTGATGTGGATGCCCAGGAATTTGATGTCACTGACACGCTCGACCCCCTCCCCTTGTATGAGGAGAGGAGCGTGCTCTGTCTTCCTGGACCTGCTGTAGTCCACAATGACCTCCTTGGTCTTGCTGGTGTTCAGAATAAGGTCTGAGCAGGTCTTGGATCTCCTGTCTGATGAGACCCACCACAGTGGTGTCATCAGGAAACAAACAAAAAGCTGAGAGCCCCGAGCCGCAGCATGCATACGCACTGCCATCTTGGAAGAACA